>NC_087442.1:26387500-27082500 GCF_036321535.1 Camelus dromedarius
TGCCCCGTTCTCTGCCCCATAGCACCAACTCACCATTGAGCTTGCAGTGGGTAAGGGGAAAAATCCACCCCAGCATTGTCAAAACCCCCTGAGGATCAGCAGGGCTCCCCTTCCACAACTCTAACCCCCTCCATTAAATGCATCCTCTCCAGTCTTTCATCTAAAAATGTTAGTGTAGTGACCATGAGCTGAGCTTGAGAAGTGAAAAATCATGTCCTGACCTCAGGGAGACTCAGTTCTTGAAGGAAGGCAAACACATACACATCCAACTAAGACACACGGCAACTCGGCAGTAACGGAGACTTTCACACGTACAACAGGAACAAAGAGGAAAGAAAGTGCAAATCTATCCCAGCAAATCAGGTAGACCTCCCTTGGCTGACACTCCTGAGTCACAACAGTTTAGATTTTCAATATGAAATACACATGCAAAGAGATTCCTAGTAATTATCCCTGGGTTGATAAATTCAAGATATTTAGTTTCTTCTTTGCATTTTCTTCATTTTAAAAACAATATGCTCAACTTGGAAGGAATGTGTCCTTTTCTCACCACTGGACTTTTCTGAGACCTACAGCTGAATGACAGATTTAAGCTCCTGGCATCTAACTTGTTTAGCCCAACCGGTAGTTGCCGAAAACTGCAGGAGACAATCTTTTTACAAACCACACCCAAACCATCAGCACGCTCTGCAGGCTTTTCTTTTGACCTACATTCTGATCATGGAGGAGAGGGTCTTCTCTACCTGTATTGAATTGAAAACAGCATTAAGAACTACAATTTACTTCCATCAGCCTTAGAATACATGGAAATTCCGCCTGTATTTTCTATACTACAAGTGCTAGGAGTAGTTATTAAGTATATTAGTGGGAAATTAGGAGAGGTTGCTTCAGGGGTCACCAGCCAGTTTGTTGGTGGTGGTGGTTGAGCTGACAATTGCAGGAGTACTGTGATTTTTTTCCATTTCAGCAAGCGAGGAAGACATCCTCGGAAAAGAGAACAGCAAACTTGTGTGATGTTCACCAGTGTTTGTTGTGTGGAAGCAGAGAAGTTAGACTGTGGTGATTTTTCTTAATTGATGGCTTAAGAGCTTGAGTGGAAGGAAAATACAGATGCCTGCAAGGAAATACTACAAGTGGCAGACTGGGTGGTCCAGGTTTGGTAGGAGAGAAATTATGGCCCCCCAAAAATGGCTGGTGGACTTGGAGAAAGTAGCAGAATTAAGAGCACCAGAAGTGTCACCCGAGGTTCCAGGCTCAGAGGCACTGAAGGAAGGCAAAGTGGTGGATGAGCTTAAGCTCTCAAAGATGGAGTACTGTTGCAATGCCAGTTACTGAGCAAGGCGACAGGAGTGGGAGGCTGAAGTCAGCGAGAAATAAGGTCAAGGATTTGCTGAGATCCAGGAGCTGTGAGGTTAAGATGACAAAAGAGTCATTGTGGGTATCAAAATCCACAGAAATGATGGCAGATTCAAAGTGGACGGGAATAAGTTAACCCGGGGGGATGTTCTCCTACTGGATTTGTTGAATGATCAGGATGTTGGTGGATGAGAGAAAGAAGAAGTAGCAAAGAGATGTCAACGACCCTGCCCAACTCCAGAGACTGAGATTTTAGTAGAGGACCCAGCTTCCCTGTCCTGAGGGGCCAGCAACGTTAGCATTTGGGAAGGAAAATGAAAGCCAGAGTTACCAAGGGTTTAGGGAAATGCAAACACATGCTAAGGGGGAAGAGCATAGAGAGGTAAGGGGATAAGGAGGTGGGAGAAGAGGGGCCACGGGATGGGATCTGAATCTTAGTGGTAGCCACATTTTACAGGGATGAGAAACAGGAGGGCACTTTAAGTTCCCGACACTGCCACTCTGCCGAGGTCCAGCTGGGTGATGCCACGTGGTGCTGCCTATGCTTTCCTATGTCTTCAACTCCTCTTCTCTTCTTGGAACCCAAATGGCTCATGTTAAAGGGTCTACACATTTGCTGAAAATGTGCTGGTTTCTCTGGTCTCTCAAACTTCCGAATGTGTTACAAATTTTTTATGTCACATACCAAGCCCTTGTGAACATCTGGGTGTGTGACTTCTGGTCTAGATAAAAGTCTCTTCCTGTCTCAAGTCAGAACATCAGAGAACTAGTTACTGGGTCCTCACTGTTTAGTCCCTAGACAGACTGCTGTGAGCAGGCCCAAGAAATTTGTTTTATTTATGGAAGGGATAGGGGAAAAAGATCACTCCAGCTCCAGCATCGATAATGGACTGGATTATCTGGGGGCAAGAAGGGAAGTGGGAAGTTATGACAGCACATTGGCTTGGACTAACTGGTCATGGTAGAGATGGAGAAAAGCAGATGGATTCTGTTAGCTTTGGGTGTGGAGGGCTGGCTGAGGAACTGAACAGGAATTTGAATGCCCTTCCAGAAATTCCACCAATTAGAAATTCATTGCATTTGCAAACTCCTTTTATAAAAATGCAAATACATCTAAGAGGCTTAGGACTGCGGTGAGGGTGTAATTTAGTTTGAATTAGTTCCATCAGCTTTCTTTCTGTTATCACCTAACTGAAGTCAGTCATACTAAAAGGAAGAGAGTTTTACTTGGGGGGAAAATGTTTTGCATAAGGGATATAACTGTGTGTGGGATAGGAGGTGAGAATCTTTGGAAAGACAGAAGCAGGAAGGAGCATGCAGAGGACACACAGAAGGAGTGTCGGCATTTGACAGCCAGAGAACCAGCAAACTTGGCCCTCTCTGAAAGTTTGCCTGATTGCCTCACAGAGATGAGTTCCCAGTCTTCTTTTATACTGGGAATCCCATTTCTTGTTCTCTTGTTGGAAGGAGAACATTCCTTCCAGTTGTAGCAGAGGGGAGGGAAAAATGAAATCAGTAAAAATCCTCAAAATGCATTAAGCATTGACAATTTCCACGCGGCTTTGTTTAAATTCAAGCTAGGCTACCTGATGGCCTGACAATATTTCACTGATATCATAAGCTGCACAGGAATTTTTAGACCTGGCATATTAAAAAACAATCATCAGTTCCATGTGAGAGAAATAACTAATTTGTGGTCAACATTTAAAAATAAGTTTAATTATGTTATTTTAAAGATCTATTTTATACTCGGTAGTGAATATCTATATTTTTTTAAGGTCCAGTCTTGTTTAGATACAACAAAAGGTATAAATGTTATTTACCATGTTCCTTTTTCTTTATGTACTCATGGGTTACTAAAACGATGAGCACATAGATTCTAAAATGTCCAAAATGCTATCTTTGAGTACAAGTCGGGGTACATTTCAAACTTCACATGAAAGCCAGTGCCCAGAACTAAGATAAAACTACTGGAGAAAATGAGTAATGACCAAACTTTGGCACACTCCTAACCAGGGCTTCTCGATGTTGATCCTGCTATAAAAAAGAACAAGAACAACAACTCACAATCCAAGTAAAACAGTTCCCTCATATTTGGTTTTATAGTTATATTTCAAATATGGGGAAAAAAACTTCTCAAAAAACCAAACTTAATAAAGAGCAACCAAGAGCATTAGCAAAAAGTTTTGGCCGATGAAAAATTATAAAACATTTTTTTTTCTTTCAAAAAGCAAAGCATTAAATGGCAAGATACAGATAAATCTCTGCGGGAGGCAATAAAAATGCCATGGCTTTGTGCCTTTCGATGTGAGTCACAAGTCTAACAGCAGGTACATTCTGTGTGGCTGTGGAACGGAACAGAATGTGTTAGTCTCATATGCTGTCTTCAACACGCCTCTGTCTGCATCGGCTCCTAAGTCTGTTTGTCCTGCCACACTTGCAGGACAGGCAATCATCCCCTCTTTCTTAGCATCCCTGTCTCTACTTACTGCTCAGGATAAAGCCTGGGGCAGCATGTTGTATGGAAACAAGGCAGGGTGGAATCTTGGCACTATTAGTCACTGCCAAATGTTGTATTTTCACAGATTAAAAAAACCTGAAGCACAGCTAGGCTTTAAATCTTGCTCTGAACTATACACTGATCAAGCTTCAGAGCTAGAATCTGTCAGGTATTCACTCTTCTCCGAAACAGCCAGGAGACCCTTCTCCATGGATCTTCCATGTTTTTGCACCGTCTGCAAACACAGGCACTGACAATCTGTCCTGAACTATCTTTTCAAAGATATTTATGCAGCAGATAGCCTTGAAAGAGATGGTCTCTCACTCCAGAGCAAAGAGGAGGTTTTGTCCAGTATAACAAAAACAATGCCTCTCTCTGGGGCAAAGGGCAGGCCTGCTCGCTGTCCATTACAAACTTTCAAACTCCCGAGGCTCAGAGTTCCTCTCCTGAAACGCAAACCAAAGTATACAAGTGTCACCTAGCCCTCTTCACATCACCCCATGGGAGCCAGGATTCAGTGAACCAGTGCGAACGCTGATAATCTGTCTGCTGCTATTGCTATAAATAATAAAGTCCTTTGTCTCTGACCCAGGAGTCTTCTGCCGTCTCCTATGAAACCGTGGCAGGCTGACTTGTAAGCCTGGAAGTAGGTAAAATCTCAGACCCTTTGACAGAAACATAAAATTGTGCTGATAATCAATCATATAAAGAGAGAAAATACTGCGAGCCTGTTGCTTGACTTTTCAAAAGTAGGATGATCCAGTTTTCGAGCACTATATGTTGGTATAATATCTTATATGCATCATTCTTCAAATTATACACACACATATGCATACCAGTAGAATATACTTTATGTTTAAAATTAAATCTGTGAAATGAGTCTCACCATCCTCGTTTTTTGGATTAAAAAAGTAAAACAAAACAAAACAAAAAAACCAACAGCAACCTGAATTTAACTCACACAGCTAATAGGTGGCGGAGCTAAAATCTGACTTGAAAATTTATGTTTTGCCTGTCTCGAAATGCAACCCAGCTCAAAATGCCATAGGCCACTTTGACTTGAAGTGAAATGGATAAAGTATATAGTATTATGTTTAGTTTTACTATCTTATCTTTTTAATAGTAACTTGCCTTTTAAAAAATATTTAGGTACCAGCATGATTCTATCTAATCTGTATTCAATACCAAATATTCAGTATTCACAACAAATAACATGTTTTTAATCTTGTGAATACTGAGTTTGTATTATATGCTGTGTTTTCATAGCAAAAGTCTACAGCATAAGCGATTGTTTATAAAGCTTATATCAGAAAACAGTGTTGTAGACATACTCCTTTAAAGCTACACATCTAAGAAAATTATCTTCAGCTGCAGAAAGATAACATTACAAGAGAAATAATTCCACTTAAAAGGCTGTGTATTCTGTGAAATTATCTTGTTAATCACAGAGAAGAATAGAAGATTAACAAACTGGGCAGAGTTAGGAAGGGACTACGTATGTCTAGAACTTGCAGATATTCTTGAGAATAAAAAATACCTGAAGCAAAAAAAAGACAGAAAAAAAAGCTTTTTAAGGTTATGGAAGCAAAACGTAAATTTAGGTAAAAGTTGCTTCGGGAATTTTTTAAAACTGCTAATCCATTTCTGGCTATAAACAGGCTTTCATTCTTACAATCTTATTCTGCAAACTCCAAGGCTCATCAATCATTTTGAAATGTAAACAGCAAAAAAGAAAAACATGCTTTAAAAGTAGGCAGGCTCCATTCCAAATGTTAAACAAATATTTTCCAAATTGCCTTAATTAAAGGATTTCCAGATACTTATGAATAATGCCTTAATGGAAATAATTATTTACTTGCTTCTCATGAAAACATTACTTTTTTCATAAAATAAAAAACTATCCAGCTAAGATTTACAAAAACAAAACAAAGATTATGGAGTCAGTTACAACTGTCCTGTAAAACAATAACCACAGAACCAGGAATAAACAGCTATTATTTATTTAAAACAAGTATCTTAAACTGAAATTTTAATTGCTGACTTATGTTCATTTTAATTTAATCCTTGGTAAATGACAGTAGAAGACCATAGTCTTAACACTGGGACATACCAATGTGGTTAACATTTGGTGGGGAAGCCGAAACCCCATGGAAAAGCCAACGGGTTAAGATATCAGTTTTCTGATTCAACTTGGGACACAAATTAATTTTTTAAAAAACATTATGAAAACTATGTGGGTCTAAATTTTAATTATATAGTGAAATACTTTCCAGGGGCATAAGCTGTTAAACATTAAATGGGTTTTGAACTAGAAATGTGAGGAACCCTGTCATTGATGGGTTTTAAAGTAGGCTATAATTTCCTCTATGAAGATACATCCGCTATCTGATGTTTTCTTTCCACTGTGGGAATCTATGAGGAAGTGAGATGGTAATTTTTGTCCCAACTTTCTATCAAGACTAACTGAGAGAATTTCAGAAAGAAGAAACATGTTTGCTGGGATCAGAATCACTTAATCATAAACAAATACATTTTTTAAAAACTTCGAGTTTTATCTAATTAAGAAATACTAGGATAATTGCTTTTAAAATAAAGCAGCAATTATTTCTGAAGACAAATACGTAGTAAGAAAAGGAACATTCATCTAGAAAGTGAGAAGGCAGGACTTAAAGAAAGAATATCAGTGTTACGTGTTATTCCTTATTATCAAGGTCTTTCTTCCCACTGGCAAAAGCTTGTGGATTCTGGAAGATTTGTGAAAGTGATAAACAAAGGAGCTTAGTAGACTGAGCTGAGATCTCCTTATTTGGTGCCTACTGAGGAAGCCTACATATTTCACAGGTTTATGCATAAAGACGCAAACGGAAGATTACCTGGAAATCTTCTAATTATTTGACATAATCCTTCCTTTCTGCAAAGATGATGCTGTATTTCTGGTAATATGTTTACCTGAAAGGAATGAAAAAGATTCTAGTGAGTTATGCATTCATAAATGCTACAGCAAAGAAAACACAAACAGCCCGAAGGGTACAGGTGTGAGGCACTGTCCACACCATTCACCCCCTACCTTCAAATCTCTGTAAGTCAGCATTCAAATCCAGAATAATAAAGCGGCTTATTTGATAACATAAAATAAAAACTTGCTCTTAGAAATCTTCAAAATATTTGGGAACACTTTTTAAAAATTTGATATATTTCAAAGCCATGATACTCGCTAGAAAAAAAAAGGAATAATTTATGTCACGATGGCAAATGGAGGAAGACGACTAACTTGATAGTTGCAAATTTTGCCTTGGCAAAAAAAATAGCACTTAACATACCTCAAAGTCAACTAAACTCCAAAGTTCCAAAGCCCCTCAATGACTTGAATCACAAACATCTAAGTGGTAATTTAGTTCTAAAACTGTTAGCATTTATAGCTTTCAAGTCATACTGAGGGCATTATTCCTTCCAAATATAAAACCCAGTCACCACAAAACTCTATTTGAACAAAAATCTGTTCTTAGGAAGCTTCATAAGTGTTATCATAAATTCAAATATATTTTTTCATTTATAAAGAAGAGATACAAAACAAGCTTGATTCTCTCCTTTTTTGAATCTACAGATTAAGCCAGCAATTCTCAACTAATTCCCTCAAAAAATGCCAAATATGGTAACGCCTTGTTAAAACCAACAGAAAGAGATGAGTGTAAATCAGCTTGAAAATTAGATGCATTTTTGAGCAATTATTGATTATTTTCAAATCAATCCACTCTACACTAATACCATATTAGAGCTTCTTTACTGTGGCCTGCTGGCACGACTTGATAAAAAGAACTCAGCTAGAGAAAAGAGAAGGAACCAGAAACATGGGTTGTAGTCCCACTTCTGGTACGTAACAGAATCAGAACCTTGAGCACGTCACTTTGCTTCTCTTTTTCAATTTCTCCATTTGTAAAATGGAGACTTCGGTCTCTAAGTTCCACCTCTGCCCTGAGCTTTGATCAATTCAATAATTCAATCAGAAGTAGTTTTTAAAAAATGATTCATTTAAAGTGCTTTGAAACAGTTCATGGATTAAAAATTCTCTAACCCTGGCACTCTTGTTAACTCTATCCATATATTCAGCAAACTGTAAACTTTCAACACAGGTCATCTATGAATAAAGCCAGGCTTTAGCAGAATCCACTCTTGTGAATCTGGGAATTGAGAAAAGGCTATAAAAATAGCACACTTTAGATTTTAGGGATGTTTACATTTCTCAGATTCAAAAGTGAGAAAGTTCAGAGACTAAATGTAGGAAAAGAAGAAGGCCTTTCACAGAGTCCTGAAGTTTTAAATTCAGAATCCCTAAGACAGGCTGGAGGGAGGGGACAGAGCACTGCAAAATTATGGGGAACCCACCATAGAGATTTGGGGGTTTTTTTGCTATTATTATTAACACACAGGGCACTTCTCTAAATTAAATTGTGAAAGGCTTTAAAGGTCAATAAACTGGAACCATTTTCCACCACGTAAGGCAAGATCACTCAGTTGCTGTTGATGAAATAGAATCTCTAACAACAGGAGGACCAAGAAAGAGAACCAGCATTAGGTGAGCAGCAGGTGAGGCTACTGACCCAGGTCCTGCTTACAACCCTCTCCGACTTCTTGGGCTCAGAGCAAACGTGCCGCCATTGCAGATGCTTAGAGCATCCCTGTTATGCCGTCCTGACCTCTACAAACTGAAAGGAAGAGCAGAGCCCTGGTAAAATGGGTAGCAGTAACTGAACCAAAGGGCCAGAAGAATTTGTGTAGATGCTGCAAAGACAGAGTGCAGCTTGCACAGATTCCAGATTGGCGGGTAGTTGCTGTGTCATATTAGAGAGATGGATGAGTTTTCACATGAGACCTGGGTCAGAAGGATGAACTGACTCAGGGTCAACAAAGCACTTGCTTGAAAAGGCCAGAGCCAAGCCAAAGGAAGCAACTGCTCTCCCTTTCCCACCCGCCATCCAATGACCTCTTCCCCTGCTCTTTCCTCCAAAGCACAGCCTTGGAATTCACAGAGTTGAAGAAGATGACATGACCGTGGTGACACATGACACTAGAAATATTGTCTCCCTTCTACTCTGGAACTGAGCACCAAACTAAGCAGTTAAACTGAATAACTTGGCACAAAGAAATAAACACATGCAAGGGCTATGGGTCCTACAGCTGTGGTAAATCAACTTTATTATACGTGTTTTAAATTTTTAATTATTAACCCTAATAATATTCTTCAATATCTTAGTGTTTTTATTCTTATTTTTCACATACCTCATAAAATATGTAAGATTTGCATTGTTATCAAGTAGAAAATAATCAAAGAAGTTTTATCTAGAATTAGCTGACTTTTATACAATAAGCTTCTCCAGATTAATACTGCAATAATTATTGTTTACTAGGATTTTATTCCAGGCAGTTTTAGGCTCATAGCAAAATTGAGAGGAAGATACAGAGATTTCCCATTTATCCACTGCCCCCCTACTACCACACACACCCTCCTCCATTATCCCCCAGCAGAGGGGTACATTTGTTACAATTGATGAACCCACATTGACACATCATTACCACTCAAATAGTCATTTTTAAATATATACCAATATAGTAACATAATATATTTGTATTAAGTTTGAATGCATCGAATTGAGTATATTGAGTCTGTAAATGTGTGTGTGTTATAGAGACCGCTGTTTTTCTTGGTATAAAACCTTTCATATCTTTGAAAAGATTAGAATGCATCTGAAAAAAATGATAATGGCATTTGAGCCCCGGAACATTTCTGAGATCAAACTGGGAGAAAGGAAACGTGCATTTAGGAAGATTTCAATCCTAACGTACTTTCTAGAATCCTAATCTGGGGTAATCTGCATCTAAACTGTTTTCATTACATATAATTCTTATTTTGAGACATAGTTAATCAATAAGAGCAACAGTAAAAATATTATTTATAAACATTCAGAAAGTGTTGTAATAAATCAAAAAAACTAAGATGGCAGTAATACCATTAACTCATTAAGGAGAGGAGACATTTGAATTTGGGCTATTTATAAAGTGTAAGAGGGCACCCAGGGATTTTTTTGTTGTTGTTGTTACTCATGAACATGGAGAGGGACACACACTTCACATTGCATCATAGGGAACTTTCCTTCATTAGGTCTGTACAGATGTTCACATCTTTTATTTTATCAAAAATCAGATCTCTGACAACTGTTTAGTATCATCCATTGGGAAGAGAATTAATGGCAAGAAGAGAACCAGTTAAAAGAAAAAAAGTATTTTTATCCCCTATGTCTCTCATGTGCATTTATCACTCCATCATATTCACCTGACAATGGCCTCGCACGCTCCAAAATATGAGCCAGTTCAGTCCTTCTCAGTGCTCCAAGCGCTAAAAACAGCATCCTGGATTCAGGGACTGCTAATCCTACAAACATTTAGAACTAGAAGTGAAATCTCTCTGCTCTTGAAACACTAGGACCTGTCTGTGAGAGGTGAGAGAGAGCCCCTCTTACTAAACTTGGTGGCACCCCGTTCATGGACCTCACTTCACTTTTACACCCCATGGACCAACACGCTTTTAAATTCCTGGTACTCTCCTCCTGACTGGAGAGACTCCGGGCCTTTCATCTTCTATAACAGATCTCATGATCGTTTTCATTAAACACTTAAATTCCAAAGCTCTGAAGTGGTCAGTAATCCTTATTTGAGCAGGTGCCCTTTCTCTGTTCATTCCAAGGTCACTGACAATTCTACAACATCCCCAACAAATCTGAAGCAACTTCTGTTTTGAATAGTTACGTTCACATAAGTAAGTACATGGCTCAAAACACTTCAAATTATTCATGCTCCAAACTGACAGTTATCTAATATGCGCCATTTAGAATTTATGTATTCCTTAGGAATATTCATTAGAATAGGCTGTAAGTGCAGTGGCTAAATATTTATTTAGAAAGATGCTGTAGTGATATGGTTAAGAAAACAGGATTTAAAGTCAGACTGCCTGAGTGTGAATCCCAGGGGCTTCACTTTTACCCAGGAGGACTCAAGCAATTTTCTTAATCTCTCTGTGCTTCAGTCTCCTCCTATGTAAAGATGGATATAAACAAATATGTAAGCACTCAGAAAGGCACCCACAGGAGCCCCTGGCAGAGTGGAGGGTGGGAATAGAGAGAAGCTGAGCACTTATCTTCCTGGCTTCCTCTCTGCAGGGCCATGATTTGGCAATGGCTGCATTCCTCTATGTGTAGAGCTCCTTTCCAGGGATCGCTCTTTCTTGGCTCCGGCTCTCAAATTTTGCTACACCACTCCTTCTACATGGCCTTCTTCAGACCAAGGATGGTAAAATCTGGTGCTGATGCTGATCCCTGGGGGCCTCTAATCTTTTTGTTTCTCTTATCCTGCCAAACGCTCTGTAAATAGCTCTTTCATTAGTTCCTCTTCAGTTAAATCCTTTTGAGTACGGCATGTGTTTCCTGCTGGGAGGTTGACTGATACACACAGCAAATACTGTCGACTTTATTCTGTAGCTGATGGGAAGCCATGCAAGAGTTTAAGCACAAGGGTAGCCAGGGTAATTCAGCTTTTTATATTTTTCATGCTGATTACTGTGTGCCGGGTGGATTTCAGGGGCAAAATACTTGCTTCAGAAAAATCAGTGGGGAGGATTCGGCAATTGCCCTGGCCAGATATGGGGAATGACCAGAATAAAGGTAGTAAGTGTGGAAAGTAGGTAAGATATTAAAGAACTATTTACAAGTTAGTATTCGTGATGGATAGGATGCAGATGACATGGGAGAGGAAGGGCTCGAAGGTGAAGGCCAGACTGCTATCTTAGGAAGTGACAGAGTGGTTAATCATGCTTACAACCAACAGAATGGTCCTGCAGAGCTACTAACAGGAAGAGCAGAAGTGAATTCACCGGGGGAAACAATGAATTCAATTTCTCTGGGTTGAGTGTGAGGTGTCTGGGTGACGTGGAACTGGAGATGCTCAGCAGGCAGTTATATCTTGCAAGGCTGAAGCCTGGAAAGTGCTGTGAACTTTAGATGCTGATTTGGGTGTCATCAAGGACAAGTGGTGGTTGAAACTTTCAGGGTGGTGTTGGGGAACAGAGGCGTTTAAAGAACTGACAGAAGAAAGGTGGCTCAGCTCTGAAGAACACAGAAAGGATGGCCAAAGATGTACAAGAAGAACCACAAGAATGTGCTCAGCCCAAGAGAGGAAGGAAGGAGGATTGCACTTGTCAACTGCGGAAATATCAAATGATCGGGGTGGCTTCTATGGTACAATTTTACTACTGAAAAACAGCTATTGGTTTTGACATTTTTCTCACAGATTTTTGAAAGTTATCAAAAATAGAGCATACACAAATTTTCCAGGACAATGGCTAGCATAATGCAGACATTTGATAATTTTTAGTTAATTTTTCTAAAAAACATTTGTAAAAGTCTACACAAAATAGTAAATGTTGGATGCCAATTTTAAAAGTGAATGAAAAGCTGCATACATTTTGTTATAATTCAGAATATCAATTTAAATTTGAAAAAGTCAAAACAAAGGTCTAGAGAATAAAATCTGTACTACTTTGGATGAACACGTGGCCAGGGTAAGCAACACTCCACAGGCTACATACATCTACAGGAAGTTTGGGGTCCTGCTAGGGGAAACTGGATCCTTATTGGTAGCAGCTGAAGTTGAAGGGGATCATAACAAACAAAACAACGGTGAACACTTTATGGTAAAGTGTAAAAGGCATGGCCATTGAAACTTTCTCCATCCAATGGCTCCAGTTTTTTAAGACTTTTTTTTTTTTAACATTATGGACCAGGAAATATGGGTATTAACATCCATAGGTCTGATAAAATCTGTGCACACTTTGAAAAAGAATGTTTACCTTTTGATGCAGACCTAAATGGCACACGTCTTCCTTGGATATGCAGGGTTTTCCACCAGCTTTCCTGGAAGACAGGCAAATGAGCAGATCCCAAGAGCCTGAATCACCTAATAGCAAAAGAGTATACAAAAACAAACAATTTTTTATCAGATTTTTAAAGGTACCATTTACTTCTTCAGATTAACAAATATAATTATTTAAATCCTAAAACACAAGTAACAATGATTCTGAAAATACTTAAAAGTCAATATTCAGAGTCACTAAAATTCTACTTTTCTAATTAAGCAGAACTAACATTTTTATATTTAATATTGTATCCTGGGGAAAATGCAATTATTTGAAGCTATATTATAACATTCCTTTTAAAGACTAAAATTAGAATGTTTCAAGTCACTAGTTTTGTAAATTAATAAGGACTTACTGAGACTGAGAAGAAAGCAGATTATGAAGTCCTCTAAGAGATGACAGAGTTGTAAAATCAAATAATGATAAGAAGTTAAAACACTGAAAGTTTTTTCCTGGGCTTCTGTATCACCATTACATTTCAAAGATCTTAAATCAAAAATGCTTTTATAAGATTTCTTACAAAGAAAAAGCTGTGCTAGGTAGAAAAATAAAATTTAATGAGAATTTTAAGATAGGTTTTGTCTACAAGGAATTTGTGTTCTAGTTATAGACAGCAGAGTTGACTTTAAAATATAAAGTATTACATGGTCTAAAGCAAATGATATTCAAGCTACTTCACCAAGAACAAAGTTCTTTGCCAATAAATCATAGTTAACTTGCCAAAATAATCTCAGAAGAGTACATTTTTGCATAATACTTGACCATTTAAAAATGAACATTTATGTAGATATGGATTTATTTTCCCTTATTCTTTTTTGATCTATTTGCATAAATTCGTATCAGCACACCTTGCATATATAACTGATGCTTTAGAAATATTTGTTAAATAAATGAATAACTAGCCAATGACAGAGTAGTAAATACATTACTTCAGAGACAATATAGAAATAGGCATCTTAAAAACAAACAGACAAAAAGCCCAGAGCCCAGAAAAAAGAACACGAAATAATGTGTAAAAGAATTGGTACTACTTGGGGAAACTTTCCCCATTTTGGATAGAAATCTAGTTTAGAAAATTAAGCAATTTCTGTACACATGGCATCTTTTGTTGACCAGTCCTAAGATAAATGTTTCTTCGAGTAATTATGTACGCCAGACCTTACAAGTCACCTCCTGCATTAAGTATCAGTTGCTTCTAAAAAGCTAGAAATTATCCAACGCCTCCAAATTCTGTTTTCTTAAAATTTCCTAGAATTTCTCACTTGAGAGCATAATGCTTTGAAAGAAGAGCTTTACGGTTAAAAAAAAAAAAAAAACTAGTTGATGAGGAAGAGTGATCTATGACAATTAGGAATGAAATATCTCTCTCCATGAATCAGATCTTTTTCCATTTGACAAGTTCTGTGCTGTTTGAGGTACTGGTTTCTTCTGGAGTCTTGTTGTTAGAAGGGAAACTGCTCTGCCAAACAGAAGGATCAGGAAAACTGAACTCAAGTTAACAGTTGAGCTCTTGTCCTAGAACTCTGTTTGATGTATCCCAAGATGCTGGGAGATAACACAGCTGTTCAAAAGAACAAGGAGAAATGATGCTGGCAATCCAGGGGGTGGGAGAAATCGCATCCAGGTAACAGCCATCAGGCTTTAGGTATCACAGGCTTACCCTGCCCCATGCACCTTCACTTTGAAGGAAACGACTGACAGATTCCTATAGTCAAAACCTCTGTAATGATCCCAGTGCTTTATTCTAAATGTGCACCTGGCATTGTCAGCCACAACCTTTTGATATGGATTCATAAGAGAAAAACACAAAGACTGTTTTCATTTGATATTACTTCTATCCCAGAAAACACCAAAATCCTAGGAGAAACCTCCTGTCATACTATACTCAACTAGATATTTTAAGGAGATAAGAATATGTAGTGAGAGAGAGAGAGGGATTTCAAATTATGGACTGCATTGTTCGGGTGTTGAAAACAGAGTATGTTTTATATTCCTTTAAGCCTGGAGCATGCCCCCTTCACTAACCAATGCATACACATGATTTCTAGAGCCAATAGACAGAAATATATATTTAAGTCATAAATGTTTGAAACTGGAAACACATTTAAATAATTCAAAGCATTCAATTTATTAAGAGCCTACTCTGAGCAGGACATTATACTAGAAATATGAAAGTAAACAGCAAAACAAAAGGCCATGTAGTCACTGCCCCTAGAAATCTGTCAGGTACCTAAACATCAAAAAGAATTCAGGGCAACTTGTATAGCATCACACAGCTTCTTGACTTTCATAAGGGTTACCCCCCTTCTCTCAAAAATATTTAATTAATATTTTAAATTAAAAATTAGTATTTCAAAAATACCTTATTGTACATCAATTTCCTCTTAAAATGAAGCAAAGTATAATCAAAAATTTTAGGTGCTCTCTTTACATGAGTCTTGCCTAATTCCTGCTACCATGGTCTGAAAAAAGACTGGTTGTTCTTACTTAGAAATCCTATTGTTACCCTCGCTGAATTTAACGTCAAACTTCCAATGCTCTATTTCTTAGTTAAATTTTTTAGTTATTTTTTTATTCTTATAATTTTTTTACATTTTTATTGCGTTACAGTCATTTTACAATGTTGTGTCAAATTCCAGTGTAGAGCACAATTTTTCAGTTATACATGAACATACATATATTCATTGTCACATTTTTTTTCGCTGTGAGCTACCACAAGATCTTGTATGCATTTCCCTGTGCTATACAATATAATCTTGTTTATCTATTCTGCATATGCCTGTCAGTATCTACAAAATTCTAGTTAAAGCAGACCTTTTCACTTTCTCTTCATTTCTATGTAGAAGTCGACTCCCTTCCCTGAATCCCACAGCCCCTTTTTAATGAAAAAGCTTTATTTGTTTTATGAGTGGAGCTATGAATTCAAGCTTGGTTTAAAAAATCCTCTAAAGCCACACTGAAATCTAGAAACTGGGCAGAGAGAAAAGCACACTCACCAGCGAAATAGATTACAGACAGAAGTCAAAACCTTGGAGCATTTAAGATACAAATTTGTGCCTCAAGAAGATGACAGACAAGTGGATCCTGGGAAGCTCTGGGGCCACACTCGACAAGCTGGAAGCACGACCTCGAGCGGACAAAGCCCAGGGCGTAGAGCAGACACTGCAGGCCACAGGGGGCATCACGCCCGCACCTGGGGTACAACTGGGCTGCACAGATCTTGCTTTGTTTTTGTTTTTAATTTTAGGTATCTGCCAAAACGCAAACGTCAGCACAAGTCACATAAAAACCCAGATTTCAACTTCCATTTGAAAACGCAGAGGTTTTGGGTCCATGTCCTACAAGGCTGCTCCTGACAGCTGAGGACAGCTTCCCACATCTTCTGAAGTTAACCACAGGGGCCCCGCCTGTTCCCAGCCCTGCCTGGGCTCAGCCTCGAGCAGCAGCCAGCAGTCCGAGGGCTGATGTGAAACCCTGGTGTGTGGGTTTTCCATGAACTGCTCGTTCGGCAAGCTGGCGTTCCTTGTTTCAGCTTTTAATGAATTAGGCTTGCTCACTAGGAAAATTGGTTTTGCTGAGATGCCTGTAGGCACGTGGATACGCGGTCAGTGGGTCTTTTAAGGATGTTTGAACATACCCTTTGATCTCCAGCTTTGGACATGCTCTTCCACAAGGCTGAGTAAGGTCACTTCAACTCTGGAGACACTTCATTGGCTACGCTAAAGGACTGAAGTGTGGCCTCTGAGAGTCATTCCTTCTCTACGGAGCCTGGAAAAACAAAGATTGGCTTGTAGTCATCTTTCTCACTTATGTCTCTCCAGTCGGAATGTTAAAGTGGACCAGGTCCCACACAGAGGTGGGCCTGTCTTCTTCTCTTTCTTGCTCACGCTCTCTCTTTGGACTCTTCTCCACATCAGCCTGCCTCAGGGCTGTTGCCAAAGTCGTAAGTGGCCTAGGACCGGCTCCTTCCAGGCATTGAGGCAAACGTTTTTGTTGCTGGCCTTACTTGATGTGTTTTGTTTGTCCCCAGATGGTTGACATTCAGGGGTAAAAGCTGAGAAGTCAGATTTGGATTTGGGGAAAAAAAAAACAGGCCAAGTGGATCCTGGCCAATTAGGATAGTGGCTTCTTAGGTTTTCCTGGCACAGGGAAAGGAAACCTTATGTGATTCAGCCTAGCTCTTCAGAACACTGCGTCAGGATCTGGGTGCCAAAGCCACACGGATATACAAAGGATTGTGCCAGCAGTAGCAGTAATGCTGTCAGCAGTGAATAGTTCTCAAGCTCTTACGGTGTGCTAGGTATTATTCCAAGAATTTGTCTTAATTGATTCCACACAATACCATGCTGGACAGGATTTTTTTAATTTTTTAAGCCCAGAAAGGTTAAATAAATTGCCCAAGGTCAGCCATCTAATTCATAGTGGGAAAAAATTTTTTGAATACAAGAGTCCAGCTCTAGAGGCCATGTTTGTAACCATTACATCATTATGCCTTCCAAAAACAGGGGGGCAACAGAGACACTTAGCTTTTGATGCCTCATGTGTATTAACTCATGCAGAACTTCCAACAGCACTGTGGAGTAGAAACAATGATTACATACACTTTGCAAGAGAGGACACTGAGGCACAGGGGAATTATCTAGCTTTGGTTTTTTTCCAGCTACTCTCCAGTGTCTATGTTCCTCTGGGACCTTGGAGGGAAAAAAAGACGATAACAGGTGTACCTCAGGTATCCTAGGTCCTCACCCAGCAATGGCAGCCTAAAACATCATTAGTGATAGCACTGTCATTGAAATCAGAAACATTTTTTTCCTGCATGAAAGGAGGAAGTACTCAACTGCACACGTGCTCAGGAACATAACTGGCTCCCAGATCAGGCTCACCAAGCCCTTAACTAGGGAGGTCACAGGGCACAGGTCTAGGAGAACAGGGCAAGGATGTTCCATGCTCCAACTCAAAACTACAAAAACATGAAAAACCTACAGGATTTCTCCCCATAAACTGTGAAACAAAATTGCTGATAGAATTGCTCATTATCATGCTTCCGTAGTGTTGGCTCTGGAAGCCATGAAAACTCCACAGACGATTTAAAGGTGTCAGGGTCCAGCTTGTTAATTCAGACTCAGTACAGCCCTGATTGTAGTTTGTATCCTTCTTTCAGTGTTCTCAGGAACCACCCAACACCTCAGGGTTAGAAGTATGAGCTATTTTTAAAGGTTTTTTGTTCTTGTTTTTGTTTTAATCAAGCATCTGCCCTAAGGAGGGAGGCTGCCTCTAGAATATTTCCAGTCTCTCCTAGGCAGGCTGCCATATAAAGCAAACAATCGTTTCCTGGCTCTCAAATGACCTCCTCATTGATAAAGTCCACTGGATCAGTAGTTCAATCCAGAGGCAGCATCGTTCCTACAAACGCTGTTTATTCTCAGGGAATGACAAGTCTCTTCCTGCTTTATTTTTCTCCAAAGCATTTATCACCATCTGACAGAGTATATATTTCTTGTCTCTTTGCTTATTGTCTGTCTCTCCCCATTTGAATGCGAGCTTCATGAGGGCAGAACTCGGTCTACTGTATTCACTGCTTTATTTCAGTATCTACAACAGTGGCTGGAATTTAAGATTTGCTACCTATTTGCTAAATGCATAAATGACTAACTGAATCCGAGAAGCAGATCAATAATTAAAACTCAATCAAATGCTATTATATTGAAATACTTTTGTAAAAATTAAAAATGGGTGGGTAGGAAGAAAAAAATGTAGTTTTTTAAAAAGGATATAAAAATGCATTTTTGTTCTTAGTAAGAATGAAAGAGAAGTACATAAGAAAAAACAACAGCAACCACTCATTGCATTTAAAGAATTGCAATATTAATTTTAAAAACTAATACCAGATTCTAAGTGCTTTATTTTAGAACATTTCTGTGAATACATGCATTAGATTGAAGCAGAAAAGATTTATAAAGTATGACTTGGAAAACAAACTTGTCCAGGAACTTCCAAGATACATAGTTACCAAAGCCAAGCCTCATTTACTTACAGTATTATAATATTATATTCCATAAGGATGTAAGTAAGTCTGATTTCCTAAAATTTGTTTTATTTCACTGTGAAATATTAAAATGGTTTATTTTTAAGTAATACATAATATTCCTTTATAATATAACATGAGGATATTCCATATGTTCATTGTTCCATTTGTATATCTTCTTTTTCACACCTGTAAGATTCTTTTTTTTTTTTTTTTTTTGATGGAGGTACTGGGGATTGAATCCAGGACCTCATGCATGCTAAGCATGTGCTCTACCACTGAGCTATTTCCCTATCCCCTGTAAGATTCTTATTGAATAAAAAAAATCTTCCTTTATCCGTATCCTTCCTTTACCAGAATTAGTAAATGGTTTACATTCATGAATACGTTATCAACTTATTGATAATAAATTGGGTTCTACATTTGATTCTACTGCAAGATTGTTCAGATATAAATTAGCCATTTCTGAATCAAGTTGCATTAACCTAGTTTCCTTAACTGTGTTCTTAAAATGATGGATCCGCAGAACAGTAACACAGCACCCATAGTTAATTAATTTTATGCATGGCTTTTCTTTAAGGACAAAAAACATTCAGCTTGTTGTACCTGACACTGATTGCAGTAAACACTTAGTAGGTGGATTGGATATTTCAATTTTCAGAATTCACTTTAAAAGAAATCTCATGTACAGAAATTTGAGAACTTCAATGCATTATACAACATAGTCACAAAATCTAATTAAATCTGGTTTCTTGCCCCAGAAGAGTCTGGCCATGAGTTTTTGCTTGTTATGCCTCGGGCTCCTTATCCTTTAAGAGCTGATGATGAAAACTTTGTGTTTTGCCACAGAGCAATTCTAAACCATTCTCTCCCTTGATGTTCTGAATCCACACTGGGGATAAAGCTCTGCTGTCCTAATGGCTGCCCTCCTTCTGTCCTAAGAGAGGTTGTAAAGACTGTTTCTGTGAAGAGTTTTGTGCTCCTGAAATTCTTCTCATCTACTCACAAGCTCAAGAAAGCCACATTATGCTTAAACTTTTGCAAAAATTCAAGACTCTTGTTCTGAAGAAACGTTTCGTTAAGAAGAGCATGAAAAGAAATAGATCAGTTTATTGCTATGAAATAAACTCAAGAAATGTTTACTTTAGCGGACTTGCTGAAGCTTCCTTCTTTAGGTTTTTTAAGTGGCTTTTAAAAGATTTTCATGCTATTTCTGTGGTCTTCTACTGAAGTATAACTGATTATATGTGCATGCATGTGTATTTAAACTTTTACTGCTTCAAGACTTTTGTTTGGGAGAAAACTCTCATTATCACATTTTACCAACTTTCTAAAAGCCTGGTCCTCACAAGCTTAGAAGACCTTAAAAGAAATGAACTCTGCAGCAATTTAAAAATCAGATAATGCTCAGATATTGCTCAGATATTGGCTTTTAATATCATTCTCCAATAAAATGAACCAGGCTGATTCATGGGCTGGGGTAGTAAATATACAAGATGAGCCTAGAGCAACGTAGTGCTAGAAAATAAGGTAGAGCTCCAAAGCAAACAAGCAAACAGACAACAAACAAAAGCAATGACAGACATCTATTCAGGGGGCACAGGAGCCAATGGTCAAAACTGGAACAACTTGAGCAACAAAGTAAGTAAAGTAATGCTGAATTATAACCCAAAGTATAAAACAAATACCCAGTGGTCCATATTGATATAAACAAATGATGGAATGAAAAAATAAATGGGATGGAAGAGACAAATCTCTGGTATAGAAAAATCCCAAAATAATTTCCACGGCTACTCCAAACTCAAGGAGGTGGAGCACAACTTCCTAGTCCTTTGGCGTGAACTGTGCACAGTAAGATCCTTCCAAAGAGTCCAGTGTGGAAAGGGAAAATAAAAATATAATTTGCAGTGGAAAAACCTGACAAACACTGCCTCAGTCAGGGGCTCCAGGTTAACACCCACAGTGATGTCACGCGGGTGGTGTATCCCCTTGATACGATATATGATGAGGACGATGCTTTACCTCTGTGTTCTTACTCCCACGAACCATAATCCTGGTCTCATCAGGAAAACATCAGGCATCGCCATTGAGAGACTTCAAAATACCTGACCAGTCCTTCTCAAAACTGTCAAGGTCATTAAAAACAAAGAAAGCCTGAGAAATGATCACAGCCAAGAGAGGCCTGAGGCAACATGAGAATGAAATGTAATGTATCCTGGATGGAATCTCGGAAGAGAAAAAGGACATCACATAAAAACTTCAAAAGTTTGAATAAAGCATGGACTTTAGTTTTTTTAAAAATCAGAATAAACATACTCTCCAGAGAAAAGATGATGATTGTTAAGTATATGGCTGTGGCTAGACACGTATTCATTCCATATCTCACCAAGTATTTTATGTTAAGAATGCTGTATTACAAAACCAACCAGCACTACAATGCAGAAAGTGAAAAACAGTTCCTTTCTATACAAGATAGATTCTCTGATAATAAATACTCCAATGGTATTTCAAATATCAAAAGGACTGAAAAATAGATCCAGGCTGGGGTTTGAGACCCTCCTCAGTATATGCAGCTGCCCAAATTTCTAAACTTTCTTTATGTTTGTTGCTATTTCTCTTTATATCCAACTGCTTTGGTGATTTTATTTACATTCATTGCTTTAGCTATTGCTTCCCTGCCACTGCCTCTCAGATTTACATTTCTCAGCTTTTCTTGTGCTTCAGATTTCCAGTTACACTCTAGAACAGACACCCTGCTGAACACGTACAAATCAGAACCTAGTATCTCCTGCCAAAAACCTGTCCGTCCCTCCACTTTTCTTACCGTCAGAAGTGTGGCCACTCTCTCTCCTGCAGGCTCCAAAGCACAACGTCATCTGCAGTAGAACTTGTCTCTCATTCCAGTTTCCATTGATTTCCAATCCCCATCCACTCTACGTTAGAATTTCTTAAATATACCCTGACCTTTCCAAGTCCTATCCCAGTTTCTAAATCTAAGGTCTCACTGTCTCTGCAAAGTCTCCTGATCAGTCTCCCTACTTTTAATCCTTTCCCTTCACTAAGCCATCTTCCTCCTCACAGCCACAGTCTTCCTCTGAAAACACAGATCTTTTCCCTGCCAGCACCACACAGATCAAATCCCTTAGCAAAGCAACAGAGGCCCTTCACACCTGCTCTAACCTCGCCTTCTGGTCCATCTCCCCCAACGTAACACCCCCTGCTCCCACTTCCTCTCAGTCTCCCCAGCCCTTGTGGGTCCCCGAGACTCCACACACTTTCAGAGCTGTGTGTCCTAACATGCCGCTCATGCCGTGGAATGCTCTTCCCCCCAAAACCTGCTTGAGAAATCATCGCTGCATACCAAGTGACCACTTGTAACACCTTCCTACAGCCCTGCATTCAGAATTGGTCACTTCTTTTTCTGTTCTTTCAGAATATTTTATTTCTGCCCTTCATACTGCTTCCATTGTACCTTATATTACAAACATGTATACCTTTCTTATTCAGAAATGGTCCTTGGACCTGTAACATTTTCATATACTAAAAGCTTGTCAAATATGAAAAATGTCAGTCCCCAACTTGGACCTTACCAGGTCAAATCTGTCAATAACAAAACCCCCAGGTGACCTGTACGCACACGTGAGTTTGAGAAACGCTGCTCTACACCTCTGTCCTGTAGTTTCTTGAGAGATCCCACTCACACCTATAATGCTCTCTCTCCACCCATACCATTTTCAGTGTCCTCCACATAGCTCGTGTTTAGTAACTGTGTGTTAAATAAAACGTGTGTGTTTAGTGTCAATTATAAAATATTCTGATACCTGGCTATAATGTCCTTTTCATAATCCTTGTTATGAGGCTGATGCTTTAAGCTGGGTTCTTTTACTACTTGAGTACTTGACATGAGTTTTTGATAGACACTCCTTATCCAAAATTCCACAGAATGGCACAGGAGGTTTTGGTGTGTAATTAGCACTGTGACACTTCATTTAACCAAATATTATTCCTTCTTCCTGTTTTATTGAAAGTCATTTTGCATGACTTCTTTAGAATGCAGTGAATAAAACCTAATCATATCTGGTTTAACATTGTATAATAATGCACTGGGGACTGTGAGCGATCTGAGAGAGAGGTGGGAGTCATTGATTTAAAATTTATTCTAAGAATAATTCCACACTAATTCAGCACAGATGAGAAATAAAGCTTGAGAAAATATAGTTCACTAACATGAGAAAAAGAATCAGTTCTCTCAATGGCTTACTACTTAATGCCACAAGCATTTTAGGATTACACAGCTCCTATTCATAAAGCATTATTTCCAACAATCTTTGGAGATTTACTTAAACCAATCATAGTATTTCTGTGAGACGTTTATGAAACAAGTCTTATCTTCCCTTTTCAAACCAAGCAATAGATAGTCTAATGAGCTTGTTCAAGGTCATTCCCAAAAGCAGATGCCAAAAGGCAGTGAAGCATAAAACTCAGATCTCCTAGTAATAATGATACCAATATTGGGGGCATATGATGAAAATTAAACGAGTTAGTATTTGCAAAGTGCTTAGGACAGTGCCTAGTACTCAGTAAACTTTACATGAGTGCTTGTTGTTAATGAATAGACAGGTGGGGCCATGTCGATACAGGCAGATCAATCTGAGATCTCGATGATAAACTCTCTAGAAACATAGTGTGACATCTTCTGTGTGTCTTGCAGCCTATTATTTAAGGCTTCAGAATAGAATGATACAAATGTAATTCAAAAGACACAGACAACAACTTTTCTCTCAAAGCTGTGCCACCCCCTCATGTTTCTTTAACAGACCTTCTTACCACAGGAAGAGAAAAATGTGAACTCAACACCCATTGCTGGTTTTGATCTAAGGGGAAGAGAAGACCGCATCAGCAGAGGGCTGCAGCTAACACTCATGCACATTATCTGGCACTGGGGTTGACAGTTTTCTTTCATTGGCAGTACAAGTGCATTTGCTAGAATACGTGACATCTTAAGCCCTGAAACTAATGATGAAGGAAAGTACATTTTCATGAATGAGTGGCAACAAGCCCCAAGCAGCGGGTGTGACTTGACTAGCGAGGCCAACCCTAAAGTGTGTGCTTCAGGTAAGGAGGGACCTGGGTACCAGGTAAGCAGGGCTAGTGCCTAAAACAAGTTTCATCCACTTTACAATTTTCTTAAAATTGGCCCTGCTCCCAGAAGCCAAAGGGGTATCAGAAGTGTCTCCTGAGGCTAATAATTCTGTCATCTATGAGATGAAAAATATTTAAGCCAAGGTGAAACTGTGCCAAGTGCTATTAAAGTGTACTGCTCCTACACATCTAAGGAGCATATTTCATTCCACATATTTTAACAGAATTCTGCAAAATCATAGTTTCCTCTAATCTCCTAACATTAGTTTTGCACCTCTCCAGAGACGCTTGGGACATAATTTGCTGTTTTTTTCCTCTAATTATGCACTACTCAAAATCTGTACAACAATCTCATTTCTTTCATTTTGATTGTCCTTATTTAAAATCGTTTTGTTTATTTCATTAACATTGTTAATTTAAAGATTTATATGTATATTTTGTTATGTGTTGATGCTTTAATTTCTATCAAATTGATTCCCAAGAAAAATATTACTGGCCTAAAAATGTAAGTATTTTAAATGTTGCAGATTTTCCACATTGCTTTCCACAAGACGGCTACAATATTTCACATTTCCACAAGCAATGTATGAGAGCTTCTTTTCCCAGAATTCCCACCAGCAGTAGGTGGTATCACCAATTTTGAGTTTTGCTAGTCCTGTGAATGTAAAATGGTATGCTATACTTCAAATCATCTTTCTGTAATTTTTAAAAAGAATTTCATAATCTTTTCTTCATTGTTTTGGCTTTTGGATGTGAAACTATAAACTGCTTATTCATATTCTTTATACAAAAAAGATCTACAAATTAAAAATTGTTTAAAAGACACTATTTGGAAAAATAAAAATATTTCTAAATTGCTGTGTAAGTAAAACTTCCTTCTTGACTAAAAAATTTAAATGATGTGACATTTCTAACCTCATCAGATTAAAAAAATATGGTAACATCTAATATTGAGGATCCATGGAGAACTAGCTCTGCTGATGAAAGTAAAAATAGGAACCATCCTTCTGTAGAGGAATGTGGTAGGAGGAACCATAGTTTTAATATTTCACCCATTCACATAATAATTCATCATTACACTCAAATCTAAAAAAACAATATAAATGACTATGATAGTCAGGTTGTGTTTTATATATTCACAAGTTGAAAATATTCTAAATACCTGTCAAGAAGAACTTGGTTAAAAAACTATGGTACACCAATACAATAAAATACTAAAATTAAAGAAGCAAATATTTTTTCATACACTTTCAAGAAACTAGTATGAGATTGTGGTTAAAGTCTCAGGTTTGGAGAGAGACAGTTCTTGGGTCAAACTTCAGCTCCACTACTTATGAGATTGCAACTGTTCAGTTTCTCACCTGCGAAGTAGGAAGAGCGACCTTGTGGACTAGGAGTGAGAATTCAGTAAGTTAATGTACATAAAGTACACAGCACAGTGCCTTTAGTTAGTGATCAAAAAAGGCTAACTTAAAACTATTGATTTAAACAGGTATTACAATTCTTAAAAACTACATTGAGATGGCAAGTCTTTGATCGTAGTCTTTATTTTTATCAAAATATTAACATTTTATCTATTAAAATATGGGGGGTAAACTATTATGAAAAGAGGCAGGAGGCAAAAGGGCAGGATGTAAGTGTGTGTGTGTGTGTGTGCGCGTGCGTGTGTGGGTGTGTGTGCGTGTGTGCGTGTGTTATGCTTAGAGAGATGCCTGGAAACATGCCCAATATTGTTAACTGCGGTATCTCTGGATGGTGGAATTTGGAGTGACTTTCAGCTTCACCTTTGTATCTGCAAATATTTGATTCCATATTTTACCATAAACATATAACATCTTTGTAAGTGGGAAAACTATGTTCTAAAAAATGCAGTTAGAATATGCATCCAAATAAAGAAATATTGTTCTTTAAGAAGAGCAGACACTGAGCCTTTTCAAACATTGTATACCTTTCAAAGGGCTGTGAGATGCCAGTCAACTGCTATACAGAAATGAAAATACATATTAAATCAACCTCGATCGTAATCATTTTAAAATTCAAAATGTCTCCGATGTAAATTGATGTAAAATACTCAGTGTGACGAAGTAATAGGATTTCTCTCCATAAGACAAGAAACAAAATCAGTCTCAGCATGCTGTAGTCACGCTGTGCACAGTTATGAGTTAGAGACTCCAGGCAGCACAAAATCAGATCTTCCTGATAAATCTTAATATGCTGTTTCTCCAAAAATGGACAAATAATGAACAGGAATTCTTGAGCAAACAAACCAATGGAAAGGCAAACACTCACTCTTCTTGACACTGGCTCTCTCGGATGAGCCTTCAGATTACCGTGGAATGCGCCTGCCACTCTGGCATTCCCAGCATTCCTACTACGATGCAAGTACCAATTTCCAGCAGAAACTTAATCTGCATTCTACTACAGCTGTGAGCTTGCATTTCTGTGCCCTGCTTCCAGAGAACAATGACAATTTTGTGAGCGCATTATTTACAATAGCAGAGCGTTGGAAATATCATAAACACCTAACGATGTGGGAAAGATGAAACACATGAAATTAAGTCAATATTAAATAATCCAGGTAATATAATTTTATGTAGCCCTTGAAATAACATTTACAAAGTTTTTATGACATGTATTTCTGACACAACAGTATGCTAGAAAAAAGCCAGAAAATTGTATGACATGTATTAAAAAAAAAAAAACTTGTAAAGAAATATGTCCCAAATTAACTGCCTTTGTTGGTGGCATTTTAGGTAGTCTCTCCCATTTTTTATTAGTGTTTGTATACATTTTCCATTTGGAATAGATCTTAAATATCATCTAATCCATAAATCTTCATCTCCTGTAAAATGGGAGGAATCTGAAGAAATTAAGTAATTTAGTCATGATTTCACATAGACATTGCGACCCAAGCCAATATTCCTCTTTCCCACGGTACCATCTTGCTTCCCCTGGGAGCATATAGACATTATTTGGGATAAATCATCTGTCCATATTTTCACCTGGATCCCACAGTCTTCAAGCAAGCCCAACACGTCCAAAGACAATTTAAATTCAGCTGCTCGTTGCTATTCATTTTAAATGGGATCACTGGTCTTGACTGTAAAGAATTAGGCCAACATGTTCCAAGGGTTTGCGTGTCAACTCACAATTAATGGGTTTCACATCTATGTAAATTTAGGAGGGGGGCTTCTCACCAAGGTGGAAGATTGATTCAGGAACCTAGTGAGGCAAATGGGAAATTGTTTGGCCACTAACTGCTTAAAAAGCAAACAGGCAGAACTCCTCTCCGCTTCCGGAAGAAACACTGAAAATCCGTGACCAAGAGATCCCTAGGACCACAGTTTTCAACAAGTAGCCCAGGACAACACATTAGCATTACCTGGGGACTTGTTACATCTCAACTTGACGCCCCATTCTTACTGAGTCAGATCAGCTGAGAGCAGGGCTCAGCAATCTGTGGTTTCACAAACTGTTCAGACGGTTCTGATGCGTGCTAAGCTTGAGAACCAAAGTCCTAGCTGACCTGCAGATATTATGGTTGAGCCCTACCAAAACTGCATTCCTTAAGCACTCAGGGAAGGACTCCCTTTACCTTCTGGTAGGTACAAACTACAGAGCTAGCAACTAGAGAAGCAGGGCCCCCCGAGAGTCATCTCTGCCCTCTGCAGCCCTTCATCACTTGTTTGGTCATTCTGATAACGAGGTGGAATGCTAAACAGATTTTTTAAATTCCAAGAGTTCCCTGCTCTAAATAGACCATTTTTTTGCATAGATGATGAGATTCACATATGACTTTCATATTTTTCCTTAGAGAAAGAGCTGAAATGGGTTCTTATTATTAAAGGTTATTATTAACTTATTGGCAGAATTCTTCCTTCTTTGAAAACAGAGGCCACTGGCTTGACCAACTCTAAACACGGTTACAGAGAACTTTTGCTAGGGGCAGTGGGTATGTGAGTTCTGTTCTTCAGTTGGTTTTGCTCAGATACGAGCCCTGGACACATTTCACTCAGCTCTACCATACAGCTATTTCCTATCAAGCACTCACTAGTTTTTCTATAAGCTTCAAAGAAGCAAATGATGCTTGAATATCTGAAGGAAAGATTCAGCTTTTTTATTAGGAGATTTGCAGGTTTATTTTTCCAACTGCTTTTTCATTTAATTGTGTACCTGCAATTGCTGGTATGTGCAAGGCACAGTCTTACGCAGAATAACGAATAAATAGAGGAATAAAACACTCCCTGCTCTGCAAGAAGTTTATCATGTAGAAGGGGAGATGAGAAGAACACACAAAAATTATAAAAAGTATAATGCAAGCATAGTCTTGGCATCAGAGGTGTATGAATAATGTATGATGAGGCCTTAGGTAACTTGTTTACCATTTCTAGTTTGAGGAGAATTTATAGGTGAATTTATATATCAATTTGGGTTTTAAGAACTAGCAGAAAGGAGGGAATTCTAGGAGACAAAAACCTCAATAGAGCCACAAAGTAGAAAGCTTTGAAATATGATCAGGTAAAGGTGAGCTGGCCCGTCAAAGTGGTACTCTATCCTGCGCAAAAAGTAGTATCACCCAGGAAGCTTTTACAAAATAGTGATGCCCAGGTCCAACCCCCTCCCCCCAAAGTTCTGACATAATTTTATGAAGTGGGGCCTGGGCATTTGCTTTTCTAATTTCTCCATCCCTGGGTAACTCAAGTGTGAGGACACCTGAGAGCCCTACTACACAGCAGGGATGAAGAGGTGCCCGACACACGGCAGGGGAAACTCTGAATGGAGGGCTAAGAAATCTGCATTCTGTTTAGGAGGAAATGAGAAGTCACTGAAGACGCCACACAGGAAAGTGATGTGAGCAGAGCTGTGGCAGCCGTGGTGAGGATGTATTGGAGAAGGAAGAGACCGGCACTCAGGAGCGTCTAATAGCCACTGAGATAGCACCAGGGAGGCAGAGTAACTGTAAGGAGCTGGAGTCAGGGCTGAGAGAAGGCACACTTCACAGGGCTCGGTGCCTGATGTGTGCTGTGGCTGAAGGAGAGAAAGGACCTGAGGAGGAGCTTTCGAGACTAAGATGCTGAGCGAAGGTAGTACTAGTCAGGGAAACACGGAGGGCCAGAACCACAGGATGGAAGCAGGATCCATTAGCCATTATTCATACATGTTGAGCTCCTGGGACACACAGATCAGAACATCTATCAGGTACCTGGAAAATGGATGCTTTCTCAAAATTCTGCCTATTGGCGATGTTAGGATTCAACGTTATTTAGAGGTTATAGCCCCGGAGGGATTTTTTGAGCTATAACTGGCATCAAACATGATACTAGTTTCAGGGGTACAACATAATGATTCTCTCTCTATACCTGTGTTGTGAAATGATCACCACAATAAGTCTAGTTAACATCCATCACCACACATAGTTACATTTTTTTCTTTCTGGTAACAAGAACCTTTACAATCTACTGTAAAACAATCTACTGTCTTAGCAATTTTCAAATATACAACACAGTATTGTTAACTGTAGTCACCATGCTATACATTACATTTCCAGAACTTATTTATGACTGGAGATTGTACCTTTCGACCACCCTGCTCCTGCCTTTGGTAATCACTAATTTGTTCTCCAGAGGAGATTATTGAATCTGTAGAGTAGAAAAATCTCTTGAGGGAGTATCAAGACAGAGTTGGGGGAAAGATGACTCGGAATAAATGTCTTGGAGAATGCTCACATTCAGAGGAAGAATATGAAAAAGGAGGGGTCAGAAAGGTGGGAGACACAGGAAAGGGCACAACTAAGGAGGTGTCAAGAGAGAAATGAGTTTGTAAGAAAATTCCAGACCCTGTAGCCCCCCATGCTGCACTAGGATAGGTGTTTATTCCACTGGTTCATACACTTCACCAAGTTTGGGAAACACTGCTAGAGTGAGATTGAGGAACTTGAGAAATGAGCTCAGTGAATTTACATTAAAGCTTAATGTATATTCTACTCATGCTTGGAGCTGCTCTTTACCAAAATAATGCAATCATAAATACAGTGAATGGATTTTGTAACAAAAAGGAGTTTTTTGGTAAGTTTTCACAGGACAATTTTGGAAGGTGGGTGTGGTGGGGTGGAAGTCTGATTATTGAGGGTTAATTAGAGAGAGATTAACAAGGAAAAATGTATACTTTTCTTAAGTCTTTGTTTCCCAAACTGCAGTTTGGACATCCATGAAGAGATGTGTTGTTAACAGGAAGCAACGTTAGCTAAAAATAAGATAAAAACCATGAAGAATACCCAGAGGGAAATAGTTATTAACTGAGGAAAGTCAAGTCTAAAAAGGAAGTTATCCGGAAGGTCTCAACAATATTTGTTAACACTGAGAGTATAAAGTAAAAGCAGTGCAAAAATTAGGACACAGTCTTAAAAATATGATTAGACCCTCCTGGACTCCTCCCAGAGGACAAGGTCTAAAATATTTCAAGCAGCTAAATCTGATAATACATAGCATAGTAAACATACTAAATCTGGAGTCTCTAAACTCCCTTAAATTAATCCACACACTGTCACTTGAAAGGTCCCATATGAAGGAGTTTGTTTTCTTTCCTAGAGTCTTTCTTCACTTAAATATAATATGAATATTTGTTTTTACAAGTTAAATCTGTCATTCAAAGCACAGTTTAGTCTGTGGAAAAACCAAACAAAAAAGTCTAATTTCTAAAAAACAAAACAAAACAAAACAAAACAAAACAAAACAAACAAAACAACCAGTCTTTTCAATTCTAAAGAAGTATGAAAAGAAAAACGACCTGCAATAAATTATTTGTAAAAAAATAAATAAAAACTCACAAAAAATTTCAATGGTGCATCTTTTTAAAAAATAAAAGCAGAAGGAAGTACATTTAAAGAAACAGTACGGAGAAAGTATCTTCAAAGCTGTATTAAACATGTCCCAGCTATGGAAAACTCAAATACCCAATCTGGTTTCTATGAAACTTAAAAAGATCAAACAATTAGAAGGAAGCTAGAATTGAAGGCGAAATGCTAGGGATTTCAGTAAACATCTGGTTACCATTTTCAGTTGAAAGAACTAACCCACTTAAGGAAGTAGTTTAGTTTCTTTGGAGTAAAAATGAGACAGTGGCTTTCTGTTCTCTTTGCACAGCGGAGGGTAAAAGAAACATCAGAATGGGGAGGTCACTCAAAACTCAACTTTCATAAAGAAGAAAGTGTTTTTTTGTTTTTTGTTTTTTGTTTTCCCAGAAACTAAAGTAAATTGAACTCAGGTCCCTATAGTACAAACAACCCAACTGAGTTAAAGTTAAATAAACATTCCTTGAGCTCTCATGTGCCAATTAAAGAACAAATTCTGTCTGGTTGTAAATACATCAGGAACTCTATCAGCAATGAGAAAAATAACAATAAACCCGAACACACAATTACCATGTGTCATAATACAATAAAATAGAATGCATGGCCCTCTGCGCTTCTCTGACTCAATTTCTTTTCTTTCCCAGTTTGATTAACTAAAGGCACAGAAGCACTTCTGACACCGTCCCAAACCTATTACTTGCCTAATAAAAAACGTATGTCAAGCGTGTTCCAGGCGAAATACCAACAAGGCAAAACACACTGTGCCTTTTAAATGTGACCTTTACTCCTTTGTCTTCCTGCTAAACAGTCATAGTGCTTATTAAACTCAGGAAAGCGGCGGGGTGCTGGTGTGGGGCTGGAGGGGAGAAGGAATGAGAAGTTCTTTAGGCTTTCACATTTTAGATGATCGGTAGAAGCATCTGCTATAAACATGCTATAAACCTCCAATTTTGCCTCCAAATCCATGTTTCTCCACTTCTTTGCTTCCCACTCTTCTCTTCTGCCCAGAGGACAGGAGACTAATAGCATAGACTAAAGCAAAGGAATCCTAGAATGTCAGAGGTTTCAAATCTTGTCTTGCTTTCTCTCATTCTGCGTGTATAAATGCTACCGTGCGTCCCAGGACTGCGGATTTTGAAAAATGCTTTGGTGGTGACTTTACTCATTCTCCCGAGTAATAAAGCGACCCCTGAGCAATATCCCTGACCTGCTCCCATCCCAACAAAACTTCCTACCCTTTGAGTTGGGCTGTCCCATTGCTGGATAACTCTGATACAATGTTCATCCTTAAACTGGTCCTAGCTATGCCTTCTTGGGTTACTACAAATAAATCTTGTACTCAAACGTCCCGTTAAACAGTGGGAATACAAAAATACTGGCCCAACTGCTTGCAGAGCCTCCCAGAAATGGTCTTTCCAATCGGAACAATCTATTTTCTTGTTCTTGCTACAGTTCTGGTTTCTGCTGCAACTGTTGAAATATGCCCTCTCCAAGTATGCATAAATAATTCCAACCCAACGATAAAATACACTCCGCGTCAGAGTCTCTTGAACTACATATTACTTAGAATCTACCCTGGGAGCAAGTTAAAAACTTTTGGAAAATATTTATCCTCTCTTAGGCCACTATTCATTCTATGAACTAAAACAATGATTTACCAAATAGTACCTGGATGTTATGAAAGAGAATTTGATGGCGCCTCTTTCTTTTTCTTTAGAGAAGTATATGTTGTAAAAATCCTGGCTCACATGATAGATTTTTCCAGAGCAAAGGATTAGAAGATCATAAAAGTGAATATTTTACACTAGGCTAAGAAAAGAACTAGACAGCGTAAGATAGAGGACACAAAACAGGACCTAAATGACATGATGGGGCTTTTGACCTTTAATGCTCGCCGATGTTCATGACCAGTAAAAGCTATATGATTATTATTTCCATGTCCTTTACTGGAAAGCATTTTTAAGTAACACTGAGAGTTCCATTGTTTTATGGAATATTAAACCTTCAGTGAATCAATTATCACCTCTAAGCAGATAACCCACAAATCTACATCTCCTGCCCTGACCACCAGTCTCTGCTAAACACATCCATATGTAAAGCTCAAGGCACCTGAGTATGCTCCGAACTAAATTCATCAGCCCTCCCCACAAAACCAACAGGCTAACACTGCTAAACGGGACAGAGGCGTCTTGAAAGCCAAAGAAGACTGAAAAATGGACACAGCGTTAAAAATGTCAACAGTCAAGAATCATTTGATGTATAAAGCATTCGCCTTGTCTACTACTGCACTCGTGGTTGCATTATTTTTGTTATAAGAGCAGATTTGAACATGAGTAGAATAGCAGTGTTCCTGTAAAGTTACATAAAAATGAAAGGTTGATGAAGAAAGTTTTAACGTGAAAATCTGAGGCATTTCACACTTTAAGGGGCTTAACTATTGGTGTTTGATTTTATCTTCTTTCATTCATGTATTCAATAAATATTTATCATGTACCCTATGTGGAAGGCATGGTTTTAAGTGATGAGCAGAGCAGACACAGTTCCTGACCTCAAGGAGTTTACAGATTTTCTTAGAAGTGAATTTTTTTTTTTCCAAATGGAATGATCCAAGAGACTGTGTGTTGAAATTTCAGGAGGGTTTACAACCCTGATCTTTCAATGAAAACATGTTATGCTGAGAGGGAGACTTGAAAACACTTACCAAGTTCATTTAACCTGAAATATCCAGTAGCAGCACCCACCTGCTGCTTCTTATGGAGCCCATGTGAAATGCACCTCCTTACAAAGCAATCTTCACCATCCCTTTTCTGTATCTAGTTCTTGACAGCAGTCACAATATTAACTCCCATTTTTCAAGCGCCTGCCATGTGCCATTCTCGGAACTATGTGAAAACAATCAGTTGCAGAAGAGAAAACTAGGGCTTTAGGAGGCAAAATAACTTGCCCAGGGCAGTGTAACGATTGAAAAGTAAGACCAGGGACCCCAAGCTAGATTCAGTCTTACTCTACAGCTTAATCTTTTTAATTACCGCAGTCTACTACCTCCCCAAGAAAGCATTTTTCTTGTGTGCAGTTAAGCTCTCCTTACTTATGGGTAGTTGAAATCTCAACTTTCTTATGGCTTCCTTCTGAATACAAACAAAATGGCTCTTGGTAAATAGCCATTATCAACAAACCTGCAAAATTAGACTAAACTGCAAATGATACGTGGATGTGTTGAACATTTTTAAGAGCGCAGGTGAATGTCAATAAAAATATGCGAAGATAGAAATCTATTAAATTATAACAGGGAAGGAAAGCTTTCTTTTTCTTTTCTTCATGTATTTCTACAACATTAAGTAGTCATCTGTGTCTCTTGCTCTGTTAACTGTATCTTTTAATAGTGCACCCCAAGAACACAGTTGGGTAAATCACAGTGTCCTTATTACTGGGGGAAAGGTGCGAAGCAACATTATTTAAAATATCATCTTCATAACACAATATATCAAGTGCAATATCAATACAAATATTGATAAATACTATTTATCGCAGTGTTAACCCTAGCCCTTCCTAGAAATGCTTTCCCTTGACCATGCTGTGATGTTACACTCTCAGCTCCTGTTGGAAGGTTGCTATGTGAACCAAGATATGACATCCACACCATTTGCAACACAAATGCTGCTCTGGCCCTTGACCCATTACATAACTCAATGTCGTCAACTTAAAAATCCTTTTGAAAAGTTGTTTTAAATATACTATCTGGGCATGTTGGAGATTAGGGGAAGGAACTGTAGCGTTCCCTTCTTCCTGAGAGCAAAACTTCTATTTTTTCCCTTGTTGCTTTGGGTACTTGGCGGCTCAAGCCAAAATTAAGCCAAAATTATGGTGACTAAGAGGAATATCCAGTGCGAGCCCTAATTTTATATTCCATTTTAGTAATCTTATTATTACATGTTTTACTATAAACCATCAGATCCTTTTTGAATGAGGTTTGACGTAAGTTAAAAAACTAAACTATCTCAGTCCTAGAGTTTAACCATCAGCTCGGTATGAGATCAAATAACGTAGAATTAGTCTAAGATTCATGGGTCAGCAAACGCTTTCTGTCAAGGGCTCAACAATAAATATTTTAGGCCTTAAGAGCCAGATAGTCCCTGTTGCAAATACTCAACTCTGCTGTTGTAAAACAAAAACAGCCAAAGACGGCACAAAAACAAATGTGTGGCTGTGTTCCAATAAAACTTTGTTTACAGAAACAGACATGGGGCCAGATTTGGCCAGTGGGCCATAGTTAGCCAACCCCTGGCAAGGAAATCTATATGGTTGTTCGTTTTTCATATTTCTTCAAAAAGCATTCCACGTAAAACCCCCAAGTTACAAAAATACGAGCAATCTGAAACCCTAAGAGTGACTCTAATTCTGCAGCTTTGATAGCAGTTGGCGTTTGCTTTTCACATGAACTGTATAAAACATTTAATATAAAAGTGTAGGATGTCCTCAGGAGTGGACAGATGATTGCTAAATATGCTTTACCCTTCAAGTATACATAAATGATTCTGACCCAGTGATGGTGTCTATTGAATCAGAGGCTCTTGGATCCCAGCCTCCTTGTATGTTGCCATGGGAATAGATTAAGAACTTTTGGAAAACATCTCCCCTTCTTTAGGCCTCTGTACTATTCCATGTTCTAAAGCACTGCTTTACTAAGTGGTATCTAGATACTAGGAAAAGGAATAATTTGTTGGTCCTTCAATCTTTGCCTTTAAGAAATGACACGTTCTTACAAATGCAGGGACGTAAGATACATTTTTCCAAAGCAAGAGATTGAAGGACATAAATGTGTAAATTTTACAATCTGCTAAGTTTTGTAGGTGTAAGTATGTAAAGACAACTGTCCTCTTACTTCTCTCAAAATCACTCTTGATGTTGAACCACTTGTAAATAACTATACAAGGAAATCTGAAGTAGTGCAGTGGCAAGCAGACTTTTGTATCGTTTTATTCCTAAAATCAACTCTAAGGATGTCTATTCCTTAAACCAATAGTATATCCCTTAGCACAATGCTTCCCAAACTGGGCTGCACATGAGAATTATCTGTGTCTGTTTTTAACATACAAATTTCTGGGCCCCACTCCCACTGAATGAGAAAAATATTGGCTGGACTTTGCCTCTTCCCGGAACTCGCATGGGTGTAGACAAGGTGATTAAATTCTCACTACATACTCTTATGAAGTAAATATCATCACTGCCTTCAATAGATAAGAGAACCAGGACTCAGAGAACTTAACTTGCTTAAGGTCAAATTTCCACAGCCTTACAGTCCTTCTGGATAGAACACCAAGTTCTGTTATTTTATCGAATGGAATTAACCCGGGGAAAAAGATAATGCCCGCATTCTAATTTACAACCCAAGACTGTTTACTTTTCCTTTCAATAAATGCTTAATAAATAAGTAGTCGGAAAATTAAATACAATCTAAAGCCCAGAGGTTACTCTGCAAGAATAGATTATACTTAGCAATAGAATGTTGCCAGCCTGGACTTGCACCCTTTTATTTTTTCTAATTTTTATCCATTTCCAGCCTGAAAAGGTTAAGAAAAGTGGCCCCACACTGGAAAAGACCACCTGTGCGTCAAAGGAAGGCACAAAAAGAGGTCAGCAGAAGTGACAGGGATCAAGCTGAAAGAGGAGAGGTGGGGGGAGGGCATAGCTCAGTGGTAGAGTGCATCCTTAGCATGCAGGAGGTCCTGGGTTCAATCCCCAGTACCTCCCCAGTACCTCCCCAGTACCCCCGAAGGAGAGGAAAGCAGGTGGAATAGATGGGTAGACTAGGGAAAATGCATTTTTATATTTATTTTCCTGTGACCAAGAATGGATTTTTATAAACGTGTCAAGTCTGCACCTGGATACTTAATAACTTTTGTGGAAATAACCTATTTTGTTTTAATGTAATACTTTCAAATTTCAGGATAGCAAATAGCAGAAACTGCAATGGTAAAGTGAAAGGTAGGTGGGGTAGGTCTCCAGGTCATTCTAAATTGCTTCCACTGCCCCCAAGCTGCTCAACATGGTGGGGTGCGGATTAGGTTTAAATGTGCCCAACAGAGCCCTGCTTTCTGCTCCTGTACATACAGGAGGTGAATATACACAACTAAAGAAAAACAAACTTTACAAGAATCAAATCACTAGAAAATAATTGTTGATAGTAAATGCTTCAATTCAAACATAATTTGTAGGTTAAATTTGTGGCCGTAGAAAATAAGCTGCAATTTTTTTTAAAGGTAGCTTTTTTTCTGTAGGTTAAATCATCAGGGACACGTTAGATTATGGTCACAGAACTTCTTTAGCTCAGGTATTCAACGCACATTGCTCTCACAGTGAAAACTACAAATCAAATGAAAAGCTGAAAATCAATTTCCCATCCTTGTGAAACTGCTACCCTTTCTTGAGGCTTATCCAGGAATAATACCTTATTATACAGAGTAAAAGAACAGCAAGAAAGAGTTAGGCAGTGGATGTTTTAAAAGCTGAGGGAACGTGGGGAAAGGGCGCAGAATCAGTATTTACACTGACAAACTCTGGTGACACCGTCTCGTTATCGTGTGCCACTCAGCCTTGCGCCTCCTTTGGCTGCCAGATTCTATTGCCTCCAGGCTGTCTTTGCACTTTCTTGATATTTGGAAGCTGCAAAGTAATCCTCCTTTTTCTTGTAACACTGACCCAAGGACAAGAATATCAAGGGAGAGAAGAGACCTGTTCTTTGTTTTGCAACTGGAGAAAATAATTGAAATGGAAATGGAAATGCACAGATAATACATGCTGTGCCCATACACAGCAGCAGCACGCAGGAGGCAGAGGAACACGGGAGTTTCAGACAATACTTGGGTGTGAGCAGGGCCGATGCTTTGCGGGACTTCTGGAGCACAGCTGACATGGCGCTCCTGCCATGGTTACACAGTCAATCACGCGGTTCAGCAATGGGCTGAAATATTTCATGGGATGAGAGGAAGGCTGGATCTTTTATATTTTTCCTTAACATTGGTGGCTATTCTGATAAACAGATTTCTGACAGTATCATTTATGGATGTTCCAGAACTTTAGATTGGTTCTTCTTAATAGAACCAACCACACTGAGGTGTGTAAACTTTGTTTCCAGCTTCTTTGGTATTCCAGACCTTTCAACTTCCCTCAACTTGTTTTTCTTATTTGCTTCCAGAAGCCCAGGGCTCTAGATTTCCATACTTCTCTCCTGGGGCAGGGACCAGCAAATGGCCTTCCTGGAGATCTGTCCAAATGGCTGTACTCTGCACATTTGAAGTCCTTTCTTTTCATCAGAGTGACTCTTTTGGGGCTCTCTTCCCTGGGAGCTTTGCTAGCTAAGTAGCTTACAACTCACCTGCCAACATGGCAAAGGTGAATATGGTGAAGGGTGATCGTGGCTAAATGTCCCCAGCGCCTTTCACTGACCAGCATAAACTGGCACTTCTTTTTTTTCTGGCCTTTTTTTGTTCATGGAGTTTTATTAGACCACATCTATGCCCTTCCTTCATGTACTGTCTCTGTCTAACGCTTTCAGGTTATAATGGCAGAGTTGAGTAGTTCTGACAAAAACCATATGGCCCACAAAGCCTAAAATAATCACTGTCTAGCCCTTCACGTAAAGTTTGCTGAGCCCTGACCTAGATCAAGGAAAAGAGCATGGCCAGCACCCTGGAAGAGTCCCGCATGCCCTCCCCACGCAGAACCCTGTCCGTAACCACCACGCTGCCTTCCGTGATCCTGATTTTTTAATTAGCAATATTTAGGTTCTAAAACCATTAGACTGTACATTTCAGTTTTGCCTTTATTTTTCAACTTCATAAGAATAGAGTCATACCCTATAACTTTTTCCATCTTGTTTCTTTTGCTCAACATTAGATGTGTGAGATTACTCCGTGTTGTTGCATTTAGCTGTAGTTAGTTCATTAGCATCAAATGGCACTCTGTCCTGTGGGAACAGCACTGCTTATCCCTTCTACTATTTATGAAGATTTGGATCATTGCCATACATTGGCTCATGCTGCCATGGGCATTCTTGTCCACATCTCCTGGTGCCCGTGGGTTTCTGTTGGTATTGAGGAGTAGACTTGCTGGGTCATAACATGTGTTAGCTTCGTATTCTGGTGTGACTATGGGTACTAGTGGTTTTCTGGACACCAGTCTTTTGTAAGTAGCATGTAACATAAATAGCTTCTCCCACTCTATGGCTTTCCTCTTCACCCTAGGTTGTCTTCGATGGACAGAAATTCTTGATTTTTAATACGGTCAAGTTTATCAATTGTTTCTTTTATGGTTGATCCTTTTTTGTCTTAAGAAATTCTTCCCTCTCTTTAAGATACTTTCCTTTATTATCTTTTTATTTTTTTAATTCTGTTTTTTATTGGAGTGTAGTTGATCTATAAACTATCACTTTAAAGAGCAAAGGGGGAACCCAACTGAAGAACAAGCACTATGTGGATGGCAAGATGGTTGAAAGTGAAACGAGAAATGAAAGTTACTGTGGCACCAGGATCTGATGGCTTTCTCCCAAAGGAAACCACCCTGGAGATTAGCAGTTATTTCAAATCAGCTTTTCCTCCCCTCCCTTTTGATACATAAGAAAACAGATACACTGTGTCATCATAAAGAGAAAAATCAGATTGGTTCATGCGGAATGAGAGCTCCACATCCTGGTAGTTCTAATCATGACAGATTAGTGCAGGATAAGGGGTCCAAACAGGGAGTGGGTAACGAGGAGGTGAAGAGGGCAAGCACAGAAGTGAGGGCGGGGACACAGGGGTTCAAACCCTGCCCTTCCATCCCCCAGGTTGAAGGTATAAGGTGAGTCACTTCACCTCGTCAAGCTTCAGTTTCCTCTTCTGGAATCGGGGGAGGGATTAATATGTCCTCATCTCAGGGTACTCAGGGGGCTTCAGTGAGGATTAAATGAGGCATGAATACAGAATATAACATGTCACACGGTTAGTGGCTCAAGAAATGCCACCTCTTAACATTATTGCCCTTTTTGACCCTCATCATCTACTCAACTTTCTTTTCAAATAACTTCTTTAAAAACTTTCTCTTATTTTTCACTTCAAATGATAGAAATAAAAGTACTTGACTAGTAATGGCATGTGAGATAAATATCCATACTTCTTTCACAGTTAGAGACAATCTGTGAATCACATTTAAGCTGGCTTCTTGAAACAATTTCCAGCACATTCTCCTTGCCGTCAGATGAAGTGGCAATTTTCGTAAAATATGGAGCAGTTTGGTGCTGGGCAGAACGCATATTCAGGCTCGTAAACATAAACATTTTTTATGTAGCGTTTAAAGATGAACTATGTAACTCCAAAATGCTACAAAAATATAAACAAAATAATTTTAGGAAGAAAGAAATGCAGCTAAAGGAGAACTGAGAGGAAGCAGAAAAGGAGCCAAGTTTCCTATGATGCAAGAAAGCTGATCATGGATAAAAAATTTGCTCTTGTGAATTTTTTTAGAGGAAGAGAGTAGCGCTTTCCAGAAAGTATTTAACATTATATAGTAAGTGGCTTAATTACTTCTCAGTCTGACCTTTTCCCAGGAGCTCCAGCCCAAGGTCAGCACCGAGCCTTCCTTCAGCGATGACAACCTGATAGCGATGCTGAGTGAGAACGCGCTGGTGGAGCTGAAGTTCCTTTTTGCTGTAGGAAGGAGGCCCGTAGAGTAAGGCCCTTCTGCCACGGCTGCCAAAGTGGGTCTCAACTGATTCTTCGATCTACAGAAGGAAAGAAGGCATAAAAATTCAAGAGGGAAAAAAAGAACATTTCCCTTGAAGGAGACCATTCGTGCAAATCAGGGGCCATGCAGAGAGCTGTCTTTTAAGTTTTTCTCTAGAAACGAAAGATTCTCTGAGAGGCTGACAAGGACAACGGCAACCTCACCCACAAGAACTGAAGGCAAACTGTGTTTTTCTCACATTACAGAAAGGTGGCAATTTCAGGGCCATTCGAATATAGAGTTCCTGGAGGAATACAGTGGCCTAGAAATACAGAGCTCGACTCTAGCTGCAAATACAAATGAATAACCCTGCTTTTCATCTGCAACATGCTTTTCTAAAGTAGTTCCAGCTGCATTATCTGTTAACAGCTCTTTTTGGTAAACACAGCAGTGGAGACAGACTCAGGGAGGATGGATTTTGTACCAGAAGCCACGTTCAGGGAGCCAACCTGAGAAGCAGTCCCAGAGCTCTGGGGAGACACACTGCTGCTGTCTCTCTCCATTAGGATGCAGCGAGTTTGAATGCATCTCAGTGAGGCAGGATGGGTTCTCCTGTGAGAAGAGGAGGGTATCACTGGAGAAGCGTCATTTTAGGTTCTTCCTTCGATGGTTTATTGCTCCTCCAAATGAATATTCTTTCTCACATTGATGTTTGAAATATCATTAACACAAGAGAAGTTTTGAATCGGCAAGGAGAAAGAATGCTGACATTTAAATTCATTATATGGCTTAATGGGGGGCTTAATACTAATGGAAAGTATTAGGAGATACTGTGTGTTTTCCTAACAACTTGTGATTAAACCTTGATAAAATAGACATTTTTACTACCGGAAGGAGTGTTAAGATTGGGTGGGGGTTAGGACCAAAAATCGGGAGAGGCCAAAGAAGAGGAGACAAAGGAGCTAGAGGAGGAAGATGAGTGGGAAAAGTTAAAAAAAAAAAAAAAAAAGAAATTGGGACTCCACCTCACTTTTAGTGGCAGCTCTGAATTAAATTGTCCATTTCATGGATCTCAAACCCATTGTATGCCACGTATTCCTTTCCTTAAATTTCTTCATTATATCTCATTACTGATAGAATCAATTCCACCTTTTATCAGGGAATGCAGGCCATTTGAACTTAGACCCGATCTTCCTTCTGAGTCATGTCACACTCTTAATCATTTCCATCCCGGTCCCACCCACTCCTTCAGAGCACTCCATGGTGCCTTGCACCAACAATTCCTACCTCTCTCTCCATCTGTCTGTTCAGCAAACTCCAAATCAAACATGACCTCTTGGGAAAATTTTAATTGAAGTACAACCATCCATCGGCACTTATGAAATTGCATCTCTTCCTAACGCGAGCTCCTTAACAGGCAGCATGTGCTGTCTGTGTGTCTCTCGTACACATCGGACATACTTCATAAATGAAGGTATCTAGTAAATTAAAGAGCTGTCAAGATCTTTGAACATATGTATGGAAAGAAAGAAGGAATAGATTGAGCTTGTAAACCTTTTGCGAGCAGGAACCGTATCTTATTTTTCATTGCATACAAATTATTGCTATCTGAAAATTAAGAGACAATGCATAGCGTAGTGCAGGGCCAGGCTGCAGGGTTTGAATCCCCTGGTTCCACCAGCCCTAATTGTGTGACCTTGGACAATACCTTCCTCCTAAGGCTGCCATAAGGATTAAGGAGTTAATATCTGTAAAGGGCTTAGAACTGTGCCTGGCACATAGAAAGTCCTATCTATATAAGTGTTTTTAAAATAATAATATGTCAAAAAGAGCAAAGAGTCAGGAAATGCATTTCTGAGTCTGAGCTCTGCCAGGCACATGCTAACATAGCTGCTGCATACGTGTGTGGTGAATACAATAGAGAGGAAGCTAACACCAGCTAGTCACACCTTCTGTGGGTGGAACTTTGGGAAAACATGATCAGATATCGTCCCTTGTTAAAGGATATCACATTTTATTGATAATGAAACTAGTAAACTCAAGAATTTAACTGCAAATTGGGACATAATTCCCCAGCAAACATTGTAATTGTTTGTAATGATAAACTTTCAAGAAGGAGTATTTGAAAGCAAACCCGGGGTGAGCCTTTGGACTCAGGAGTTAGAGGGACCCAGTAGCCCACAAGAGGCCAAAATAAACAAACATGCGTCTAGGTAAAAGGGGAAGACAGATGCTTCCAAATATATCAGTGTCACTCAAGCAAAATGCACAGAGCCCAGAATTCCCTTCTCACATTATTTTCTTTCGTAATCACAGGATGCTCCTCTCAGTTACAGCTGGCTCCAGGACAGCAGTGATTTCACAGGAGCAGAGTGTATTTTCAAACTCTGAGTTATTATTATTTTAAAAGATACCATCCCTCTCTTGCCCCGCACCCCAACCAGGATCAGTTTAAGTAAGAGCCATGTAGCTCTTACCAGCAAATCTTATAGACAGCATATTCTAAATAGAGTATTAATTGCTGGCCATATTTTGTAATAACCTTTATCACAAACTGAAATTTCAACTCATGTCTCAGACTACAGAGAATAAATAGGAAATAAGCTTGTCAGTCAGATAACGTTGTATTCCCCTGTAACACAAACTGCCCCTGTCCTTGTAATATTTATAACACACTGTATCAGCAGAATGACCCAATACCAAGGGGCGAGAACAGTTTCAGCCGATCCGACAACAGGTGCACACCCTGCGCATGTGAAACACAATTATGTCAACCGCACCAGCAAATGCGGGATTATCAAATGCCCGGAGCAGCCCTTTTGGAAATGAGAGCTCCTGATTACTCCTGCAATTTTGAGGGTATCTTTTTAGCGGAAGAATACATTTAACCTGGCCACCACTGCGACTGAACTTGATACTTGTGGGTCTTGCCAAGGAGAATTTGGGGGAAAAATGAGGGACGCTGACACTCTGAGCCCCAGAGTCACTGCCCCGTCTCCCTCCTTCTGGACAGGTCTGAAATTTTCCCGCAGAAGTCACTTCGCTAGACTACATGAAAGTTGTTTTATAACGGAACACTTATTATCTTTATGGGAAGGACTTCAAAATCTGAAACCTTTATGCCCTCTCAGGATAAAGGGTGGTAATAAAGTAGTCGGAGGGTTAGATGCAACAAGGCAGCAGAAGAACCCAGGAGGACTGGGAATCAAAAGTTTGGAGTTGGATTCTGGCTCTGCCGTTTGCTCACCGCGTCCACTGTGGGGAGAGTCACGTAACTCCTCACATCGGGGCTTTCTCATCTGTAGAGCTGAAGTGACGAAGCCTACTTCGTGAGACTGTATGGGGAATTAAATGAATTTTCTATATGAAAGTGTCCAACACAGCATCCCACCAATAAATGATGTTAAATATATCTGAATAAAATGGAAAACAACTCAATATCATATTGTTAACTCTGTGCTTATATTACAAATTCTTTAAGAGACCAATAGTTTGGTCTCTGTCATAAAAAGCATTTCTACAATTAACTATATGCTTCTGCATATCCTGATATATATTTTTCTCAGTAGGACTTATCACCTCGTAAGGTGAAAAATATGATTTATTTATTATGTTTATTTTCCTTGCACCATAAAGGAAAGTAAATTAAAGCACGTATTTTTGTCTGTTTTGTTCACTTCTGTTTCCCCAATGTAAGAATTAATATTTGGCACCTAATGGGCACACAATAAATATTCTTTGAATGAATGAATACAATCAACTTTTTTTTTTCACTATGTGGAAGTCTTTTTTGTAAATACGACCATGGGCTATTGGGATAGAAAGAAGGGAAAATTTGTATTAAGAAATTTGTTTCACATAGGGAACAATGTTTGGGATCTTGTAATAACCTTTAGTGAAAATGAATATATGTATGAATATGCATGACTGGGACATTATGCTTTGCACCAGAGACCGACACATCGTAACTGACTACCCTTCAGTTTAAAAAAATTGTTTCAGTACAATTTTGAACAGTGGCAAGAATGACAAAAGTGTTTGAGAAAAGTAATGAATTTACAGTAAAAAGAATTTAATGAAGAGCTATCATATAAAGGCACTATATTTCTTAGTTACTATTCAAAAGTCTTCACTGAGACTTACCAAAAAAGCAAGAAATACAGCTCTTGGAAATATAGTAGAGATGAAAAATAAAACTTGGTTTTTTTTTTCCGTATGACAGAGAGATTTTTTTTCTGGATTTATTCAAGTAGCCATGTATTTATGACATTTCTTGATGCTCAAGTACAAATCACATAGTAGGCCTCGGATGTGTGTCATATATAACTAAAAGCCAAATTGCCATGCTGTCTGGATTTTTTGGCATTTTAGAAATACTGAGTGGATCAAGGTGAATTACATTTTAATTTTTCCACTGTAAGAATAGAGTTTTTTTTTTCACCCATTGGCAAAATGTACACTTATTTTAGAGAATTCAAGAAATAAAATGGGTGGCACTTTCTAGGATGCATACCCTATCCATTTTCTACATAAACAATATTTATAATTGTAGGGTAGCTTAGGAACTACGAGTTCCCTGGATGTGTAAGTGGAGCCTTGGAGAATGTTCCCTCCCTAGACAAACCTATAGTGACCCTCTGCCTTCATCTCACAGCTGACTCAGCTGAACCTGGAGCCCACCATGGAATGACCACACATTTTTCAGAACTACTCCATGATACCCAGCACCTTCTGACTGCACCCCCAAACTGTACCTGGGGGCTATCCCAACACCCAACATCCAAAGTAAGGCAAGTTTACTCATCTCTGTCTCTATGTAGGTTCTAAACAAATAAGACAGAAACAAAAGCCATAAAGTTTCAGTATTAAAAAATGTACCTGCAATATAGCTTTGATGAAATGGCACCCACTTAAACAGCTATTGGCAAAACCCATCTTCACCTGTTGCTCAGTCTCACTTCCCTTTGGCACCCTTCACAATTTATAGTTGTATATTACTTGTTTACTGCCTGCCTGTCCTGCAACTCTACATGTTTCATGAGGACCTAGACTTGTCTCTCTGGTCACTGTTGTACACACAGCTCTCTGGTCACTGTTGTACACACTGTTGTACAACCTGGCAGGTTCTAAATGGAGTGAATGGAAGGATGGATGAGCAAATGAATCAATGCAAAAATGAAAAGGATGAGTGCATTACTTGTAAATATTTGCACGCCCTTTCACTGTTTTACTTACTATCAGGTGAAAAAACCCACTAGGAAGTCTCAGTGGAGGCTTCGACATCTGCATCTCAAATCCTAAAATATCCATGACCTCCTCATCTCTAATGACTGTCTCCTCCACTTCACTGTGACCACCCACTCCAATGGCTAAATCTTGATCTCTGTGGTCCCCCAAACAGTCCCATCTCTGGAATTATAAAATGAGACACTCCATTCGCTGATCACATTCACATACTTCCAGCTCTTTATATTTATTCTTACTACAGCGGTTCTTCAACCACTAGTCTTCCCCCCAATGTCGACTTTCTACTAGCCTCCTTTTCACCTTCCCTCTCAGATTCCAGGGCCCGATACTCTCTACCCAATGTGTCAAATTCCCTTGATCCCTGTACATGCATCACGATCATACAGCAACACCTTAAGCATGGAAGAGCTGGGGCTACAGCACTGAGCAAGTCCTGCCCTCTCAGAGCTGACAGCCCATCGTGGAAAGCAGACGTAAGCACCTCATTCGAATGAATTACGACATGCCAGGTAAATCTGCAGGAAGAGGCTGCTGTCGCATCTCTGAGCTGAGAGACCCGAGGAAGCAAGACCTCCACCGCCTGCCTGACCTGCCCCGGGGCTGGGGCTGCTGAGAGCTGCTGAAGGAGAGAGGCCAGCTGGCCAGATCCCGGCTGGCAAAGCCAATTCAGTCTTCATGCTCCCCAGACCACCCCACTGTGTTTCCTTGGTCAGTTCTCTCACATTCTCCGAAGTGACAAACGTGTCCACTCTCCAGCTACCTCCTGCTCTTCAGATAACTGCCTCCCCCTGGCAGAGGAAATCAGCCATCTTAGAAGGAAAGGAATCTAAAAAACAATAACAGTAATAATAAGGACACAAATGAACTACTTCTTACTTATAACTAAGATGCTTGATTTCTTGAATATGTGTAAGCACATCTGACTGTCCTTTATGATTGGATTACCACATTCTGTTCATTCTTATTTTGTAGTTGGCTTTATTCCTTTGATATCTATGTAAGTTTAAAACGCTAAAGCTCTAATCTGTTCTTAGAAACAATAATCAGTACATCTATGTAAACTAAAAAAAAAAGTACAGTGTACTGTGTATACATATTTACACGCAATATAATGTGTACGTGCAGTTGAACTGTAATAATTCTACCTAATTAAACTGAAAAAGAAAAAAAAGGAAACACACTGAGTTACACAGCGTCTGTTTCGGCAAACCTAGCGCCTATCAGCACAACTAACATTTCCTCTTTCCTTCTGATTTCCATGGAAGAAACCTGTCCTCTTCTTACTGAAGACTAATCACTGCTTATTCTCCAGACTCTACACTCCCCCTCCGCCTAGACAATAACCCCTCTCCCAACTTCCATCGTCAAATCCCTGAGAACTTTATCCTTTCAATTCCTTCTCCTGGATCCTTAATATCCCCTCTCCTTTTTCTCCCACTGGCTCTTTCTTAATGTTTATTCATTCACTTCTTCATTTACCCATTTAATATTTTTGAGCACATTCTATGTGTCAGGCATGGTTCTAGGCTCCTGTGTGTTACAAATTTTGCACATGAAAGAAAATGAGAGAAGACAGGTAATTCTTAGATGGAGAGAAAAGATGGGAAGAGGTGTTACAACAGAAGTCCTTGAGGATCGGCAGAACAGGCACTTTGTATCGTGAATGGTAAACACGGTCAGGTAGGCAACAAGAAATAACTGGGAATGAGGATGAAAGTAGAGGTGATGCAACATGACATTGTCATGCTAAGTAGCCCGTAGGAAACCAAAGTAAGTGGTGGAGAATTTAACAGCTGGTAACTTTATGCTGGTCTTTGCACCTGGGGACAACTTTGATGAACTTCGATTCCTTTTACTAAAAGCCATAGCAGGGAGGAAGTGGTTGAGGAAAACTAGACTCACTACAGAGAGATAGAGGCAGGATGTTTTCTCGTTTGAGTTTGTTTTCTGGATGGATGGTACCCTGATCAAGTTTCAAAGAACCAATCTTTTACTACCTAAATCACAGGATTCTCTAAGAACTATATGTCATTATTCCCACGATGCAGAGAATAAGCTTGTTTGTTTAAATGGAAGCATTCAGTGACCTGGACGACAAGGCTCCAAGAAGGAGACCTGAGAACTGTCCTAAGGAGGCATCTAATGGCACACAGTGGGCAGCATGAAGGTCGGGTAGTAAGTGCCCTGTGCCAATGAGGCCAGACAGTGGAACCTCAGAGCATGAGGGAGGGAGAGGTAAGGAACAGAGGATGAGAACATCCCAGAAGTGGGGAGAAAAGTCAAAGGAAAGGATTTGCTGTGAAGATACTGAACAGGGCGTCTGTTAGCCTGACACATTGGAAGAAGAGAGGCCGGCACAAAAGAGGAAATCAAAAGAAGGGCAGGGCAGAGCCTGACCCAGCCGTCCTAAGCTGGAAAATATTTCATGAGAAAGAACATCAAGCTGCCCTGGTGCACTGGGAACATCTGTAACACTGAGACTTGAGATATATTATGGTTTTTGCTTATCAGAAAAGACTTCCCATCCCATGTACAAAATATGAAGCATAGACGTGATGGTGAACCCAGAGAACACCTGGGTCATCTCTGTTTAATGCCACCCTCCTCCCGCACAACTCAGAACCACAGGGTGCTTTTCTAAAAGAGGTGCACAGTACAGAGCTTACGTAACCGGAGGAGGGAGAAGAGGAGCTACCGGAGGAGAGCAACTTGCAGAACAGTTAAAAAAAAAAAAAAAAGAAGAAGATGAGGAGGAGGAGGAGGGGGAGGAGGAGCAGAAGGAGAAGAAAAAAGAAAAGAAAGAAAGGAAGGAAGGAAGGAAGAAAAGAAAGAAAGAAAGAAGAAAGAAGCCACGTCTCAGCTCTTCAGACTCCAGCAAATAGTCATGCTGGGCGTAGCTTCAACTGGGTGCTGCTCACTCCTTCCCCAGGCCAACCCTCACACGAAGCAGGAATCTTGGAAACAGGGAGAAATGAAAAACTAACCAAGAGCACAAGAAAAGGGGTTTCTCCCCAAGTCCCCCTCTGCCGTCTCCCGCTGTGTTGCCCGTCCCCGGCAGTGGCCGGCAGCCGAGCGTACCACCCTCCACCAACGTGCTTGCCCATTTCAGCCAGCATGGAGGAATTTATATCCCCTTCTCTGCTTCTCCCAAGTTTTCCGTTTTTTCTTTCCTAGCTGCTCTGAAAGTCATATTAAGCATCTTTTTCAGCCTCCTCTGGAGGCTGTTTCTCCAACGACTTCAAGACTCCTTGGAGTGCCACCCACGATGCACAGCTGTGGGCCATCCGTTTACTATTTGCTGTGACTTTACAGACATAACAAAACCCAGCTGAGATTACAAAAACACAGGACTAGCTGGGAGATGGAGGTCATGATAGCTTCCTTCAAGATAGCGTCCAGAATAAGATAAAGCTTTCAATGAGATCAGGAGAGAACGCACATTGCTTTTTCTTTTGGCACAAACGAGTTTTACTTTCTATTCCGGATCAAATAAAAACCACTCTGAAGGTCTCTCTTTCTCTTCTTCCTTCTGCTTTCCTCTTTCTCCACAATCCTTCCCCCTCCTTAGTCTTCTCTTAACCAGACACTTAGAGCACACAGAGCTTCAGAGGAGGAAGAAGTTATTTGCTTTCCGTCCTCAAGCCCTGATCACATTTGCTGGTCTTGGAGTAACGTCTCCCCAACCCCCTGAATCTTATCTCAGTGTCGGCAATAGTTCAAGGACATCCGTAATGAAGAAAATATAGAGTTGACAATTCCCAATTATGAAACACCAAGCAGAGGACAAGGAGAGACCTTGTTCTCTTGAAAAATGTTAAATTAATAGCAAGTCTCTGTCCCCTAATGCCAAAACAAGGAGTTAATTCAGCAATTCAGTCTTAAAATAGGAAGTCCCTGCAAAGGCAACGTAACAGAAAGGAAAGAACACTGGGGTCATGACAACAATATCGATACCTAAGCATCATACAACCCACCAAGCATGTTCATGGATGCCAGAGATTCTGAATCTATGTTCGAAGCTTTGCCAGCAACAGCCAATGCAAGGCCTTCTGAATCCTGGGTCTCCGCTCCGCTTCCCACCCCTACCCTGCATTCATCATCTGCTGACACCACTTAAGCTCCACTATGTGCACTTTACTTTCCTCATCTGCAAATTTCCTGCCGTTGTAAGGATCAAAGGAGACCCCAACAGTGAAATAAAAGCTTTCGAAAATGTATAGCCCCTTATACATGTAAGGTGTATTTAAATATCTCTTAAAAAGTGATCACATAAAAAAAAACCTCTTGACAAATTATTTTAAATTCTTGAAAGATAAACTGAGGCATACCTAACATTTTAAGTGTGTATTTGAGCAAAAATCCATTCCAGCTGGACAGCACCAAACCCAAAGTGATTAGGAACACTCCGCCAACCAGCGCTGGGGAAAGACTTCTACAGAGAAAGTGCAGAAGCAGAGAAAAGAAATTATTGATGGACTGCAACCTAAAGCCTAGCTGGCTGTCTGTGACCGGCTGTCCCTGGCGTTTTGATTTGGTAACCTGGAGCCATTCACAGGCTTAGATTTTGGTTTCTTCCATAGGCACCATCTCAGTCTACATACCTCCTTGTTTAATTAACAAAATGAAAAACTGAATTTTTTCAATCATATGATTTCAAAAGGTTTCTGTCACAAGTAGACTATGACAAGGTAGTGTTTCTATATTAGGGGCATTAAAGCATTTAAATAAAATAAACAATCAGTGGTCCACCATTTCTACTATTCTTCTCTGAAAAAATCCAGTGTCAGAGCAAACATATCATTATGAAAAAAGTATGGCCACTGATACCATATACACAATGGGCATCCTTTTGAGATTTGGGTGCTGGGCAAAAATTAGGAAGTATGTTAACTTCACCACTAAATATGATTTAATGTTTTATCTTGTTATAATATTCCATAAATAAATTCACAAGCAGGATATAAAAAGCTCTGTATCACATATCATTCCCTCTTCAGGGCTTAGAAAATATGGTCACCATTAGCTGGTCTTAGAACCTTCTGTTACCGAAGGCAAGTTTGCATGCCCGCCGCACCACTAGGGCAAACAAACTGAAACATCGAAGTTTGAGGCAGAGAAAGGTTTGTTGCAGGCCCGAGCAAGAAGGACAGGGTGGCTCATGCCTAAGAAAACCCCAAACTCCCCGAAGGGTTTCAGCAAAGCATATTTAAAGGCCAGGTAAGGGAAGGGGAGTCACAGGGTACATGATCAGCTCGTGCACAGTCCTCTGATTGGTTGATGTGGAGGTAACAGGGAGGTCAACACCATCAACCCCCAGGCGCCAGAAGGTCTGGGGGCAAGGTGCCCTCGATCGTCAAGTAGTTAATTTCTTCCCTTAGGTGGTGATTTTGAGCATCCGAAAAACTCAAGAAATATACATGAGATACTATTATCTGGGTGCTTCAGAGAGGAGCTGCACCAGAGGACGAGGGGAGGGGTCTGATCCTGAAAGGCTCCCCCAGGGACCTGCTCAGTTACACATCCTCAGGACTCACCCACGAGGTTCCTGAACTCACTTACATTCTCCACTTCAATCCTTGTTCTCTTCTCCCCACTCTCTCTACTACAAGGCTTGCTGCACATCCTCCCACCCCACTCCTGCCCAGCTTGTGACCCCGACTCTCCTCCTAGCCCCGCAGTCCTCTCTGCATCTCATCGTTGCACACACAAAGGTCCCAGGCCTCTGCATCAGGCCATCATGAAAAACCTCGTGGTGGCCAGCCAAGATTCTCCTGCAGCACCACAGGGAATACGCCCTACCCTGGATAGAGGGTCCAGCCTAAATGAAACACCTGCCGATGTAAAGGGAGATTTCAGGCACTGAGATGGGGATTAAGATTCTCCATCCACTGCCTATCCAGTCACCACATTCATACCCCTTGGAGAGGTTCCAAAGCCCACTTCAAGTGTCCAATATTGTCAGTGAATGCAGATAGTATCTCGGGCTCCCTCAGCACTCACATTCGTGTAGCAACCAGTTTGATTCGGATCCTCCCCAGAAATCCAGGGTCCCCACGCACCGCACAGATAGTTACGGACGGAAAACCAACACACTCCATGCGGGTGGCCCTGCATCTCCAGGGCAGCAGAGGTCAGCTCCAGTTCTTGGTTTCTGAATGAAAGGCTACAGAACAGAGGAACTCTGCCTCATCCTACCCGCATCGGGGAATGAGTGTGAAATACTCAGGCACCAAGCTCTGCACAGAAGAAACATCCTGCCTTCTACCACATGTTCCCACCAAGCCTCCGTAAGTGCACGTTTATGCCTTGGCACGCGTTCGGTTTTCTTGCTTACTCTGAGCGCCTTTGTGGCTGTTCACTCTCTGTGGCCCTTCAGCTCGCTGGCCAGCACCGATACACAACCTCGGGGACCACGCGGGACAACGCTTTACCCAGCCTGACGAAGCCCTAAGGGCCCCCTTCCCCATGCTTCTCCTCCACCCAGCCCACCCCGAGTCTCCTCCCATTTCCAGATGCTGTACTGTCACACCAACACATCGTAACACGACCTCACGACCCCCTTTCAAAACCAATTTTAGAGCTCTCCAAATTACACATGCATTCTAGAACGTGTATGTATTTGATGGCCAAATTTTTGCTTTAAAAATTAAAAAACCTGGCAGGAAATGACAATATTCAGCAATACTACAACATAAGCACTATCTCTAGAGGAAGGAGTCAGACATCACCTAATACTGTTATCTAATTTTCAAACCCCTAACCTCTATAATCCTTTCCGTAAGGGATGGATTGTATTGCAGGATAGCATTTGGCTTTGTTTTTTCTGTGACTGGCTAGAAAAGTAAGTTCCCTTTCTACAAGTCCAGTTTATTCTTAAAGGGTCCAGCAGATGGTCTCATAGGTCAGGCCTAAAGAAGAAAGCATGGCTTCTAACAGGACAGACTGCTTTGGTTTTCTCAGGAAAGCAGGCGGTAAGGACATCTTATAAACAGAGGAAGTTCTGAATGAACCCAGGGGAGATCAGTGTTTAAGAATCCAATTGAAAGTACAAAGGGAGAATTTAAGGACCGCTGGCCACCACAGGAAGTCCTATACTGGACACACAGCATGAATTATACAATTCCCATTCATCCATTCATTCAATGCCTTATGTGCCAGGCATTGTGTGAACTTGATCCCTGCCCTGATCCAAATGCCAGTAATTTAGTAGAAGGTTCTGTGTAAATGTTAGACTTCACAGGGAGTGGTTGCGTTATTATAAATACTTGGTTACTTTGTTCAGGGTTTTGCTAAGAATTGTGTGCTTAGATCACATGCACATCATTGAATGATGTGACATCCTCCCATTTCTATTACAGAGAAGGGCTTCCTTTTAAAGTGTCATTATTTTATATTGAAAGCAGGAGATAATTCTAGCAGCTTCTTAAGGTTTGTATTTTCACAGAATCTATTTTCACAGATACATTTTATCTGCTCTACAGCAAACAAGTGTGTTTAAAGCAGACCTAGTATTACTTTAACCATTGTTTCTTTAAAATAATCAGCTTACCTCCTTTTCCTCTATATCTACTTTTTCTACAAAAAAAGAGAGAGAGAGAGAAAATTAACTCTGCTCCAAATCTATCTGCTCTTAAAATAGCTTATGTAGCACTGAAATACGGGGACAAGTAGGTTTAGCTTGTGTGTAGGAAGCTTCAGATGTGTTATGAATGTTTTCACTGTCTACTCAGAAAAAAAAAAGAGAGAGAGAGAGAATAATAAAAGGAAGCATGAGGGGAAAAAAAAAAACATTTGAAATCACTTCTGCCCTCTGGGTGTGTCCACTAGGGAAGGTTTACTGTCCAGTGTGAAAGTCGACTTTCTGACTGATACTTTGCGAAGGTCAGGCAGTCCCTACGCTGCTACAGAAAAGTTAATTTCCTGTTCCATTTTTCCTGAAGCATCTGTGCACTTTGTCTAAATTAATGCTAGATTTTCCACTAGCAAAGGACTAGGCTTGGGGCTGAAACATGGGAATGCTATTATACTTCCTATTGCTTGTTAAAGAAACAGTGAAACTCAATTGTGACAGGGCAGTTTTTGGACTCCGAGTGGCATTCTGAAACATAGCTGAATAACTTGACATTTGTATAGCACGCTATAATTTTTTAATGAAAAAAGGAGTATTTCCTAGTACTCACGGTTACGTTGCATATATGCATCCTTTTCCCTCAAGAGGCGCCAAGTGCCATGAGAACATTTTCATGAAATTATCCTTTAGGATGTGTTAAATTAATTGAACAAGGACGCCACGAGCCTGGGGTGGCTCTAACGCCGCGGTGGTCTATATAAGTAAATCGAAGTGCAGGTTTTGAAACTTAAACTTAAGGACAACCAATCAGGAGCAGCGCAGGAGGCTTCAAGCTACAGCCAATCAGTAACTTCCTTGCTCTGCTTCCACCTTTGCTGCGTAAAAGTCTCTCCCGCCGCTCTTGAGGGTGGAGGGCAGTTTGGCACTGCCTGATTCTAGTCGACTTGCGCTCAGATAAACTCTTAAAATTTTCAGTACCCCTCAGTTTATCTTTTAACAAATGTGCTAATGTTCATTCTCCTGCCTTTAATCATCTCGGTGTTTCCCACAGCGCTCTGAGCTACAGTGCGTAATTCGATCCTGCAACATCTCCGCGACAGGCGTTGCCACCCCGACGCCAGGGTCCGGGCAAATGAAACCCGAAAGAGTCGCTTGTCCACGCTCGCTCAGCTTTTCAGCACTGGCACCGGGTCCCCATCGGGGCGTGTCCTCTTTCGCCTGGAGACCGTGAGTGGGGCACAGCAGGATCTGCCTGAGATACGTGGACATTTAACAGGTGGTTCAGCCGGTTTCCAAGTCTGCACCACCAGCCCAATACCATCCGCTTTTTCTTATGTCGAAACAAATAAGAAACACCAGGATCCTGGAGCAGTATTACTATTTAAATAAATTCTCTTTTCTCCCACAGACTATTCACTTTCATCAGGCTTTCCCCTTGCCTGACTCTCCCATCCTGAATCGCCCACTCTTCCCCAGGTCTCTCTCTTAGGCCTCGTCAGAATACACATAGGGCAGCACATCCCAGGTTCTTTGTGTCAAGATCAGCTGTGAGGTGTGTGGTAAGAAATCGGTTATAAAAAGAATTAAAATATCAAAATTTGTAAGTAATTTATACTTTGCAAACCAGGGAAGATGGGCTGTATTCACACTACTCGCTGTCAAACCATTTCTTGAGTGGGAGAGGAAGGAAGCCTTGTGCTCAGTCCTGGGAAACCAGTGCAACGTGCCTGCGTTTGACTGCACTGAGCCGCGTCAAACAGGTAAGTGACACAAGACTGCTCGCACAGGACATGTCGCCTTAAACATCTGTCTAAGCAAAATATAATGAAGAATGCACATAGGCTGAGGATCAAAAATACGTACTCTATGTGCACTCTTGAAACAAACCTAATAGAAGCCATTTAAAGTGCTTGCTTTTGAGGTCAGAGCTTAAACCCAGGTTCTCTGGGGCAGGAAGGACACCAACATTTATTGAATGCCAACTCTGGTCAGCCACCACTTTTTTTGGTGTTTTCAAACACATACTCAGTTTTCAAACACATATTCAGTTTTCACGAGTGCGGCTTAGGTAGCTCCATTTTTTCACTGAGAAAACTGAGAGTTTAGAAATCTAGGTAAAATTTGTCTCTGTCCTTTAGCTAGTAAATGGCACAGCTGGAATTTGAACCAACGTGCAAGGAAGCCCATGTTTGTTCTACAATGTTCCTGTGCTCTATTAGGCTGCTTACTCAATATACTTAACAAGTTAGGGGTTAGAGGGCTTGCTGGGGATAGCCAGGTCTGTTCTTACCTGCAACATGCAGCATCTCTGAGCCTCTCCCTCAGAGAATCATTCTGACGGGGTTGCACTATAAATAAACTTGTGAGCAGTTCTATTTAGAATCCCCAGGTAGGATTAGAGAAACCATATATAATTATATTTCAGAACATGCTGATAGGGCCCACTCTGCTCTTTCAAATCCATGTGATCTTCTAAATAATTATTTTGGTTCATCTACCAAGTACCCATAGCCTCCTTTAGTGAGATTCATTGAAAGCTGAATAATTTTTTTTCATTAAGATCCTTATATATAACCAAGAACCAATGCATCTTTTACTGTTATATTCCTTTTTCAACCCTGTACTTGATAAACCAAGATGTTTTGTTTTGCATTGGACAAGGCTCTGTAAAGTACTAAGACTGACAAAAGACTTTCACCTTGCAGATTTCCAGCTTTGGTACAGTTTCTATCAGAGAACACAAATCTTATTTTAGAGCATGAGCTCATCATTTTAGTTGAATGGCTCCCTAGAAAAAAATGTCCAAAGGAAACCAAAGGGAAAAATAAAACCAAAACATTCCTTTCACCCCAAAGGCCACAGACCCAAAGCTGATAATGGGAAGCACATATATATACACACATATTTTTTTTTAATTGAAATATAGTCAGTTTACAATGCTGTGTAGGAAGCACTTTTAATAATGTTACTGTATCTAGTGGTTTCCATTTCAGAGGGTTTATCTGATGTGAGTTTCATTAGAACAAGAAAGAAATTTGCTTACAGAGAGAAAGAGGCTGAAGCTATTGCCACTACTGTGGAAAAACAAGAGAGAATGACACCTCTAAACTGACTGATTCCTTGATTCAAAGGAAATTTAACATAACGTGCTTAAATATGAGCTTCACCAAGCCTTCATTAAAGTTTGCCTAACGTCAGCAAATTCAGATTTGTTTAAAATTCTCTCACTGTGAACAATTTTTCACCCATGTGCAGTGAAATATTTATATTTATATTTATAAATATATATAATATATAAATATTTATATTTCATTATAAAATTTAAACATAGGTCTAATCAACTATGTCAGAGAAATCCACAAGCATTAAATGCTCATCAGGCAGCCTAACTAATTCTATGAGAGTCGCATACCTGTTGGTATGCTGACAACATCTCTTGAGAGCCTCCTATACATTGACCTCTGTCTTTGGATGCCATCAGCATGATCTTAAAATATTTACCTCCAAATCTGGTTAAAATATAAAAACATGTAAACGGAAAAGCTCAATTTTTGGCAGAATCAGTCTGTTAAAAAAAAAAAAAGGAAATTGCTTGCTACAAAGAGAGGTTAGATGCTAGGACAAAGAAGCCAAGAGAGATGGGAATAGGCAGCGAGGCACATAGGTTGGAAGAGGATGTTTTTAAAACTTTATGGTGGATACCTGAGGGTGTTTACAGGATAAGAACCCCAAAGAGACAAATGAGCTGAAGAGGACAGGAGAGATGGATGATAACTAATGAAGCAAATTCAGTGTAACAAAATGGTAAGGTCATGGGCACCGGGCCAAAGTGCAAGAAATGGGACCGAAAGGACTTCGAGGGATACTGGTACAGGGAAAAGATGGAATGGAGGACCTGCGGGTCTGGCACAGGGAAAAAGAGAGGAAAGGCGCTCCTCTCATTTCCTGGCCTCTGCTTTAAAGAGGATGTTCTCTGACCCTCAGACGCATGAATCATTCATTTATTTGTGCGCTCGTTGACTAGATATTCCTTCAGTGCTCACTATGTGTCAGACACTGTTTTGGCACTGGCGATGCAGCGTAAACAAGTCAAATAAGGTCCTTGCTCTTAAGGAGCTTATAGTCTATGTGGGGAGACAGACAGTAAACAAACAGATATTTATTCAGGGTCAAAAATCTTAACCTCTTTCCCCTACTCTACACCCAGTTCATCTCTCCACATTCTCAACAATAACATGTACTTAATGCTAGCATCTTAAACTTAAAAACAAAACAAAACAAAACAGATTCAGCCCCAACTGAAGACCCTGCTTACAGATAAGCAGGCGTGACTTTGAGTGACCATATCAGCCTTCCTTGACTCTAAAGGCTCATTTTCTGTGAAAAGGCAATGGCTTAGAGGCTGGAGAACAGGGAGAGAAACTCAACAAGGCTATCACCTCAGACACTCCTCACCCACGTACTTATGCTCATTGTAGCAATGACTTATTGCTCACCTACTTCATGAAGGGCAAGTGTTAGGGTCTAAAGAAATTACAGAGATGGGTAAATCCTCAAGGAGATTAAATAATAATTACTCTGAGAGTTAATCCTTATTGAGTGCTTTCTAGCTGCCAGAAGCTGTAAGTGCTTTACATGATCACATGATTTCTCTCATTTCAGCCTCACGTTAGCCTTGTAAGGTAGGTGGTAATATACACATTTTCAGGTGAGAAAACAAAATCCTCGAGCGATCAGGAAACATTCCCAACGTAGCAAGGTGACAAGTGCTATTGATGTGACTTGTGAGTTTCTATGCTGAACATTGTGTCTCCCGAACTTTATAGTTTTCTAGAGCCACTATTACAAAGTACCACAAATTGAGCAGCTTAAAGCAATAGAAGTACATCATCTCACAATTCTGGAGTCTAGAAGCCTGAAATCAAGGTGTGAGCAGTGCCATGCTCCCCCCTCTCAGAACCTGTAGAATATTTCCTTGCCTCTTCCAAGTGTCCGGTGATTTGCTGCCAATCGTTAGGATGTGCTGGTTTGCAGCTGCATGGCTCCCATCTCTGACACAGCAGCCCACCTGATCTGCTTGCCTTCAATTCAGCCCTCCCACCCAGTCCATTCTGCAATGTGCCTTCCAGAATGTTCTCTCCAAACATAAATCTATTTATGGCATGTTTTACTTTCCATTCTTTGGGGGTTCCCTGTTACCTTCAGGACAGGACCCGGACTCCTCATCATGACCACATTTCCAACATCTAGACCCTGCCGAACTCTCTCCGCCTTCTGTTTGCCTTCTTGCTCTGCTCTCCTCACACTTCTCACACACACGCGCAAACACGCACACAGGCTTTTTAATTTCCTCTTTGCATATGTGGTGTTTTCTGCTTTTAATACCCTGTTCTTTCTCTACTCTTTCTAGCTCCTTCTCCTCCTCTTTTAAAATGTCGTCTTGAAGTTGTGGATTCCCTAGCATTCTATTTGTTTATGTGTCTGCCTCACAGTGCCCTTTGTTTCCATATCACCAGTACCTAGCACAGTGTCTGGCATGTATAAACTGCTTAATAAATATTTGCTAAATGAATGAACAAAACAAATGAATGACTGAATGAATGAATGAAAGAGATGAGGGGAAGAAAGGGTAAAGATGAAGCCAGAGCTTTTTTTTTTTTTTTCAGTTGGAGAGGAGCATTCTTAATGAGATAATTACATATATTTTATTGAAAGAAAGTGATGCCATTTCCCAAGAGTGGGAACATACTTAGAAATTGTCTGTGGATTTTAGAAAGCAAAATTAGCACAACTACTATATCACCCTGCCTCACATACCTCTCCAGTGGGCATCACTCATGCCATTATTGTGATCAGAAAGCTATGGACACCATTTTCACCACCATGGTCACCACAGACCTGAGCGCTCCCATGCCCAGTACAGATTGAAAGGGAGGGACCACCTCACCTTTGCCCTGGCAGGACTGCACCCACTGATGCCCTGGCTCCCCCATGGCCGTCCAGAGAGCCCAGGTAACACTACATGCAAGTAGCGTGGGACCAACTCTAATCAATGAAAGATGGAAGGGGAAAGCCAGGAGATAAATTGCTAGCCCTTTCCTCCCCTTTCCCCCAGTGCCTGTTCTGAGATGCGATGGTCTAATACAGCTTCTCTGGAAATGTCTCCCAACAAGTCACCTATTTGTATTTGTTCTCCTTCTTCCTTTATTTCCCCCTCTCTTATGCCCCTGGGATTGCACCAATCAATAAAATGTTAGCATCTAAGTGTTTGCCGTAGGTTCTGTTTCTGGAAAACCTAGGCTAAACAAGTAACTTTCAGACATTTTCAAATGTTAAATATAATATGCATTATTAGAAACACAGATTAAATAAAAATTGTAGTGAAAACATTCATTTATTTGCATTGGGTTATGGTTGACACTGGGACAGTAGTTGTAGGGAACACTCACTGAAGAATAAAGAGTCAGGGAGAACTGGAAAACGAAGAGTCAAGAAACAAAGAAATGGTAAGGCTCCTTGGAGCATCAACAGGAGGTAATCAGAAACACATGGCTATGGTGAGTGTCAATGTATTCCCCAAATAGCAAATTTTCCATTAAAGGAGCATATACCAAAGGGATTTTCTTCCATTGTGTCTGTTTATAAAATTGAATGCACTTCCTATGTTATGAAATATTAGATGTTAGATTTTAGAAAAATAAATAAATCTTTTGAGAGACCTACTTCAGTGAAGATAACTGAAATTGCCTTCAGTGTATATATTCAATTGAAGTAATTTTAAGACATAGCAGATTATCAGCCAAAATTCAGACAACTAATGCTGGGAGGAAACCCAGAAGAAATGACAAACACACATCTGCTTAGCAAGGCCCTTTGGAAAGCTCGAATGGAAAAAAGAATTAAAATTTGGCCAGAAGAGGGAGAACACTTCCTCACTATGGAAAGTTGGCATCTGCTATACCATGATCTCAATCTGTACTGAAGACAGCTTTAGACATTGAACCAGATCCCAACTGCAAAGGTGGACAGAGCACAGTCACTTACCTTTAAATATTTGCTACTATAGAACCCTCTGTTACTAGGCTGATAAAGTACAGGGTCCTCTCTTAGAAAGAACTACAAACAAAACGAGGGAGAAATACTTACTGCTTATTCATGAAGGTATGAAAACTATGATTAGAGAAATACTCTGTGAATATACTTTGGTTTCTGAATGTTTATCCCTGCAGACACTACAGCATTCATTGCAGTGTTTTTTCAACTGTCCTCAATGGGATTATTTAATTAATTTTTTTTTTTTCCTTTTTCAGATTTATAAACTTGGACCCAACTTACACTTCTGGAGAGGCTGTTAATTTAAAGTTTAAATGTATGGCTTTTAAAACTTTCTTATTTCCCATGATTTCTTGAGGTCTGAATATCTGAAAAGGATCATAATTTCCCCCAGAGAACTGCACATACATGTACCCACAATTTTTTTTTTTTTTTTTTGCATAAAGTGCCTGGGTTTGGTAGATATCTTATACATCCAAATATTTCCTGGAATCCATGACTCTTAGGTCAAAACCAGCTGTTTTAGGTAACTTGAAAAATCACCTAAAGATGAATGGTTACAAGTAAGGGGAAGCCCTACTAACATGACTATTTTTAGTTTGCCAGTAAAAGTAATAACAAAATCTGAAATTTATAGATACAAACAATGCTTCTTCTATAAAATGCCTAACAGCTATATTTTAGGTCTTGAGGAAAATCTATATAGCACCTCAACAGTTATTTTTTTTTTAATGAACTTCACAACTGTTTTCGAAGATCTGAGTATTGACTCCAAAGATATTTCTTTTTTCTCTTTAGCTGTTTCATCTTCAAAATGGGATGATTATTTGATTCTTTCCTGGAACATATATTACAAGGAGAACTAATTTATATTTGATCTTAACTAACTTCCACGTGATTCCTTCTAGCTTGCTATCTGTCTAATAAAGACTGGCTATAAACAAACGGCTGGTCCAAGTTAAGCTGAAAATAGAGGTATATGGCAAATGTTTGGAAAGTCAGTTTTCATATCCACTGAGCTTTTGAACTATAATTGTGAATTCAGAACCTTGCTGATGGTTAAAATATTAGAGTGTGGGAAAAAAATCATCCTGTGTTTGGCACTTTTTGTGAAGAAAACTCTAGAGTGAAGTTTTACACGAGCAGCCAATAAGTTTCAGATGGTTTACAAGTGGTAGGAGATCCAAAGCTGAAATGGAATTTTCTGTGACAGCCTACAAATAACAGTTAACATATGCCTAAGTTACAGGCAAGAGCAGGAGTCACGTAAAGTCTAGTAGTGAGTGAGAAGGGCTGTAAGTTAATGCATCAAAGACCTTTTTGTCCAAAATTCTTAGTGAAAATTTTAGGTACTTGAATATTTTTTAAGGAAATTATACTCATTGGAAACAAACAAGAACTGACTTTCAGGTCATAGTTTACACTCATCATAAATATGATGTATTAAAAAATGCAAGTAAGAGTTAAGTTAAAGCCAACGAAAAATGTGATATCTTCAGTTACTTTAGAGCATTTAACATTTGATTCACACTTGCAGTTGAAGTTTCATCTAGAGGTGTTTCTACTTGTATTAACTGCTTTTTTTTTTTGGTCATATTTCTTGGTCGGGATATTTCTTGACATTGCTGTAAAATAAGTCACTCAAAAGTCTTCAAATTGTCTTTGTTCAAATCTGATATCATCTTGTGTATCAGTAAGTTCTTACAGCTGTGGGTTCACAAGTTGTTATTAGAGTTTTGAATTTACTGTCCTTTGGTGCATCAGCCCTGCAGTAGGAACCAGATGAATGCACCATGTCATAACGTTAGCCCTGTGGCCTGCCTAACGTCTTAGAGTCATCAGATCTGCTTTACCTATCTCCAAGGGCGATGAGCCTGAAAGGAAATACATAAAAGAGTCTTTAAAACAAGATGGTAGTGGTGTTAGCAGTAATGGTAGCAGTAAGTATTGGTATTCAACAGGAAACTCTGCTCCAAAAAATAACCATGATCATAGGATCTACCTAACTCTATTGCAGATATGATAGTACTTAGACATTCCCAAATTACCTTGCTACACTACTTACTGTAGCATAGAAATCAGTGGTTTTGCAACCAGGAATTTCTGTGTGTGTTTTTCTTTTTCTTCTTTAGACTGGGCTGTTTTAAAGGTCATCATTTCACTAGCAGGCATGAACAGAGTGGTATATTAAAACGGAGATTCTGTGTGTTTATCTGTGCTTTGTGTTTTTTCCAACAAGTAAAGTTAATCAGAATAGTGTAAGTTAGGATAATCTGTATTTTCCTATTTCTACAAACAATAAAGTGCAGTGTGTCAATTCTTTTGAAGAAACCTATTATACTATTTTTAAATGCTTGAGAAATAAATATATTGCTTTAGAAACGTGCTCAGCAATAAAAAAAAAATCAACTTAATCAATTATAAAGTGTAATGTGGGGACAACTCTGAGTGTGGAATGATCTGGCCACTTGTACTAACTGCCTGGATGAAAGAGACCCTCCATGTTTACCAAATTTTCTGAATCTTTGATTTATGTTCCTGCACTGTAAATCTTCAGACTTTTTAGAATCCCAGTATTTCTAGAAGGAATCCGCTTCCAACTTCTCCAAATTGTCTGTTTCATTCAGCTGAAATGAAGCGAAATCCTGAGAGAGAACATAATGGCCAGGGCTCTCTGGAAGTAAACATAAGGAGTTGAAGCTAACATGTCGTAAGGTTACTCTCTGGACCATGAATACCCTGGATCCCTTTCAGACCTCACAGAAGTTAATTTTAGTCTTACAGAAGGGACAGAGAGGCAGACTGCTATCTTTGCAGAAAATGTCAAGGTTAAGCTTATGACAGCCTTACCTTTCTGATTTCCTGTGCATCACCGGAGAGAAGCAAGCACTGCTTGTCCTGGGAGAATCCTTTCTTGCATCTGCTGTCTGGGATTTCGGTGGGTGTGTTTGGGGCAGTCCCGGGGACAGCTGCTGTGAGCTTCCTCGTCCCCCGGAGTGTCAGGGTCTGGTAGAAGAGACAGATTGCCACCACCAAGCCCACCAAGAAGGGCCGGGGGCAGAATCGCCGACGACAAAGGAACACTGGACGACAGACCATGACCAGTCCAGCTTCACTTGGCCGCCGTCCACGATACCGGAAAAGTCATAGCAGCTATTTTTTGTCAGCATGAAAAATAACAAATCTGTCTTCTTTTTCCACAACTTAAATCAAGATAGCTCCATCCCCAGTTCAGAACTTTCCGAAGTGTCATGCCAAAGAAGCGTAGGTCCCAAAAGTCTGAGGCGGTTTATAAGAGCACTTCCATGGCTGACAGCGAAAAGTGACTGGCCTGGGTTAAAAAAAGACATCAAAATAATAATAGTTGTAACTAATAACCTAAGCGTAGCCCAGGCTGCCAAACTGTGGCTTCCGGCGATGCCTTATTTTCACAACATCCTTAAACTCACAGTAAGGGCTTCACAGGAAAAGAGAAACAGCACCAAAGTAAATCTGAAGCCTAAAAACAGCACTGGAGAACGCAGTAGGTTTAAACCAAAGCGCTGCTGCACAGCTGGGCGCAGGCCAGCTGGCCTTAACAGTTCCTCATTTTTCCTCGCGTTTTAAAGCAGTCCTGCTTTTCAGCCTTTCATGTTTCTTAACTGCTTCCCTTCATTCCGGTTTAAATTGCCACTTTCCTGTAAACCTTCACGGCTTTTAACAGAAAAGGGAAAACACGCTCTGAATGGACCTGGTTACCATCCGCAGGGTTTTGCTTGCATTTGTTTCATTCCGTTTCAAGTTCAAAGTTCTATGTACTTACTCAGTTTTCATCCTTTTAGCCAGAAAAGAAAAAAAAAGTTTCCATGATCCCCTAATGGATTGCTGATCAAAACCACTCGGAAGGAAACTCCCAGTCGTATGACTCCAATTCATCTCCCACCCAGGGACACACGCACGCAGACACACGGACCCACAGGCGCTCGCCGGCCGCACTCCGGGCGGGGAGCGGGGGGCAGGCGGGCAGCGCAGCCCCGCGGGCCGGCCGAGGGGCGGGGCTAAGGCCGGGGTTCCTCGGTCCTCGGGGGCGGCCGGAGCCCGCTGTCAGCCCGGGTCAGAAACTGGGAGCTTCCCCAGACTGGAAACAATTCTCCTTTCCCCTGACATGTGGCTGCCACCCAGAGCTGCAGAATCTTAAGTACATTATTTGATGTCAGGCCCTTTCTGTCATTTCTTTTTCCTAATACAGCACTGCAAAAACACATGGCCCTTCATCAATTGATGGCAAAGGTCGACGAGGAGGCTAAAGGCGACTCTGCGGGTGAATTAAGAGGATCTTCACTCCAGGGAATTGCGGTCACTCTTGTTGGAGAAGGTCACGAGTACTGTCTGGACCTCAGTACGGGAAAGTCTGTTGTATGCACTGCAATAACTGAAGGCATCATTTTTTTTTTTTTTTTTTTTTTTTTTTTCTGCTCAGTACCTAACTCACCGGTGGCGTCTGTTGTTGTTATTATCCTTGCCCGGTCTAAGGCTGAGTCTTTCAAAGGCTAATTGCCTGGCACCGCACTCCTCCATTAAGTGGCTTGTCGCAGACGTTAAGGGGAACACAGCTGGCTTTGTCCAGAAGTCAACTCAATCTAAAGCTATACAGAGGGCCGGCCAGGAGGAACCCTCAGAAGGGCAAGTCTGCAAACTCCATCCACTCCTGCTGAGTCAGCTGAGGGAACGCCGTGGAGAAAGGCACACCGTCTAAGGGCATGTTGCTCACCTCTCCCAGCCTTTGCTTTGCGAACGCTGGATACCCGGGGCTGGCTCAGGCTCACAGCAGACATTCTTCAAAGGCTCTTCTACATAGATTTTGTGACCTGTTTCTGACCCAAACTCTTGCGCGCTGAAGTTCTCCTCTGAGGCCACACCCCTAAAGTGATCCCATCCGTTAGGCACGCTCCTGGCAGTCACGTAAATTTTGTGAGGCGGAGCGCCCCCTAGGGGTGCCTCTCTATTATAGAGTCAGAGGCATGGGCGTCTGCAGGTCCCCGCTTGTAGGAAACTACATTAACACCTCAACAGGTGAATTAAAGTTTTAAAGGACAAGTATTCACACGAATGCTGGATTTATCCGAAACCCTTGCACATGTCCCCTCCAGTGTGCTTAACATTATTTCATTTATAGATTCAGAATCCTCAATCCTATGACAAATGAAGGAGTAGAAAAAAATGACACGGCATCTGACATTTAGAAGCAAATAGAATTTCAAGAGGAAATAGCTGAACAGTAGTGTTGGAAGATACAGGTTTGGTAGACACAATGTAATTTGAGAGATAATAGGAATTATGAGACCTGTAAACTGGAAACGTCCCTGTACTGATGTGATCCAAGGTGAGATCAAGTTCTTTACGAGGTGAAAAAGAAATGGATGTGTGTTTCTAGTAAGGCAGAAAGTCTGGAAATGGAGAGTTTGAGGAATCTGAAGCATCATTTTTATGTATCATTAAATTATTGAGTACAAGATGTGAAAGAAAGCATGTCAGAAGCTAAAAATCATACTGCTTTGAGGCTGGGAGAAGTGAAAGAATACAGCATAGGTAATTTTATAGGTAGACTTCAAATAACAGGAATGGGGGGAAGGTGACAAAGTAGTGTTCTAGAAATGAACAGGTTGAAAAACCCAGTTTCCCATTTTAACCGTTGAATCTGAGGGAATGAGAGAAGATGGTAAATAAAGGAATATCTGCAGAAGTGAGAAAAGAGAGTGGGAAGGTGGGAAGAAGATACAGCAGGAGTGATCACCAAGTGGAGTGATCACTAAGAGAGTCCACAGACAAGCCTGACATCAGAGCTAACCCAGTCTGGGTACAATCACGATGCTGCCTCTTATCACCTATTTTAAACAAGGGATTTGTGGAATGAAGACACTTATGCCTCCCTTGAAGTGTTGCTGGCATGGTTGGAAGAGACAATGTATGAGATAAGCACTCTGCACGGTTGTTGGAAACAGGCATGCTGAACGCCTCTCTGTTGTTTTTGATCCTGGGGCTGAGCTCAGTCTGGTCTGGTGTCAGACACATGAACAGATAAGTATCAAACAATGGGCCTCTTGAGGAAGCCCTCAAAGCAAACATGAGCACATAGTACTAGTCCTCTTCATTCTGTGAGATGGGGGTGGGTGGCAGATGCTGGTTTGGGGGAATGAGAGCAAGGGCAGGATGGGAGGGAGTAGAAGGTGGAGACTGTGAGTGGGAGATATTTATGCCTCAGCTGGAATGGAAGGCTAAAAAGGAGCATGCGTCAGAGTCTGGAAGCGTCAGAATGGGGAACAATGAAGACAGAGTCGGTTGGTTCAGTGAGAGGAGTGGGAGGGTGATACACAGCAGAACTGCATGAACCTGCGGATTCTGGCAGTGTTTCGGACTGGTTGCTTTCGTGCATATAATTTCATAAAGCACCCCTTCCACTAAATCGTTGCAGTATTCAAGGGCCTGTATTTAAGCAGCATCACACTTGGGCAATAGAATGACAGACCTTTTAGAATTCTGTAAATTTAAGGTTGGACAAAACAGAACAATCTTCTTCCTCAAATGTCTCCTACACAAAGCACACTCTTCCATCACACGTATGTTTCATTTTGGTATCGTATGAAGTGGGGGTGAAAGGAGATGTTGAATTTGAAAATGGTTGTTTGAAAAAGGTATTTTTAAAATTATTTTATTTTTTAAACTAGAGAAATAAAGCTATCTATAACAGAGAAGATTCTAGGATCAGATCAGGAAATTTGAGAAGGTCATTTGTCTCTTTGAGTGTAGCTTCCTCATAAAATAGGGGCTTCAGCTATCACCAGGTAATCTCAAATGTCACCCGAGGCTCCAGAGCTATGCTTTCAGGGACACGTTTTTGACACGGATTTCCTTTCTGTGGCAACCTGATAAGAAGAGGAAATCTTCAGATTCCGGGCCCTCTGAATTTCCTGCAGGGAAGAGCCTCTCTCTTTCAAGAAGGCTCCTGTCCGTAATGATGTAAAATCCAGCTGTAGACACTGGTGGTGATGTCGTGAACAAAGTCCCAAGGGTGCTGTCAGCCACGCCTGGGTACTCACCTTCCAGTATCTCTTCCCTAGAGCCTGACTGGCCTCTTCCCAGCTCCCACCACCTCTCATCTGATACTGACTGTGGAACTTTCCCCATTAGCTCCGAGCATAACAGGCTCATGAATTTAAATCATGAATTGCATACTGAATCTTTACTATGCAAGAGCATCATCCCAAGCAATGTGGAAAACAAGACAAATGACAAATACCGTAAAGGACTAAAATATGATAAACACAATGATGAAATGCTCAGGGTAGGGTAAGTTCTTTAACAAATAACCTCGATATCTCAGTGGCTTGATACAATAAAGCTCATTTTGCACTCATATAATATTCCAGTGTGTGTCAGTTTGCATTAAGACATTGAGTACACAAGGTCTATCTGGTGACTTTCCATTCTCTAGAATGTTGGATACCCACTGAATCCCTTGGATCCTCTGACTCCCACTAGCAGATAAGAAATGAGAAGAGGGCATGGAGAAGTACGTGGGAGATTTTTTGGGGACTAAGTTTCAAATTGGCATGTATCCTTTGGCCCATATTCTATTGGTCAGAGCTCAGTCACATTGACCCACTTTGAAATTGAGGTTTAGCAACATGCCCAGGAGAGAAAGGAAAAGAAGCTGATAAACAGATTGCAGTCCCAGCTGCAACTAAAATGGGGATAAGTCAAGTGTCACAGAGAATCATAATAGGGAGTTCGCATCTTTTGGGAGGTGATAAAAAAGCTTTAGGAAAGTGGTCATTTCTCAGCTGGGCTCTGAAAAGTCACAAAGATTTCAAATGCCACAGGTTTTACGTCTTAGTGGGAGGCCACTAAAGATAAAACTGGAGAGTTTGGTCCACATCAGGGTTGGCTATAATTTCTAAGTTAAAGATATCTAGCCTTTACCTGTACACAGTGAGAATCCAAAAAGTTTCTTCCCCAGATGATTTATTAATGAAGAGATTGTGATAAATGTCAGGCTAGGAAGACCATTATTTTCAATTTTTTGAGAATACTATTATATTACCATTATCTTTCATTGTAAACTCACAAAGAAAAATTACTTTTTTTCTCCTTTTTTTTTTCTTTTTCTTTTTTTTAAGGTAGCATAAGAACAGCATGGGTCAAGCTTATATGACTACTCTCCATGGTGCAAAATATACACAAGATTTAAGTCTATATGCAATGTCAAATTCTTGCCTTAAAGCCCTCACTCTCCCTTCGGAGGAAAATGCTGTATTTGTCCAAGGTACGTGCAAATACACCTGATTATGTATTAGCCCACAAAGTCATGCAAACACAGAACATTAATTTATATTACTTATATCTTTTCACTTGTCTTTAGAATTTCACATCTACCACTCACTACAAAGACAAACGAAAAGTTCAGTCTGCCATCAGGCTTATATCTGGTTCTTGAGATGCTAGAGGAGTATGAACAAAAATCCTAAAACAGTATTTGCAATTTTTCTGCAATTTCTAATGCAGTCAACATCTAAACCTGATCAATTTCCTTTCAACTCAATTATGTTACTTCTCTCCCAATCTCTCCTATTATTACGTGGAGTCACTTTCTGTTCAAATCTATCCCAGAAACTTTCTGGGGCATTTTGTGCATTAAAAAAAAAAAAAACGAGAGAGAGAGATTTTTCTCTGCCTTTGTAGTGGTTCTAAAACCACTCTAGGTGACAGAATGGTAAGCTGAGGATTTGGCAGAGGTCTGGAAATTGTGTTAAATGGTAAAAGGGACTTCCTAAAGGCCCAGCATTTGTTCAATTTACACATGGAAATAAAATGCTGCGGTGGAAAGTCTTCAACTTTCTATTATCTTTTTCTTGTTTGATGTTTGTTTGAACAGACACATTTTATAGTGTCTAAGTTTCTAGATGAACAAAACAGTCCAGATAGACTAAATCCTCCAAACTAAATGCTTATCATTTTAAATTGTCCACTAGATCAGTGTTTCTGAGCATAGAAGTCTCCCGACACGACCTGGTGCTGTCTTTTTGAAACTGGGCGTACCCTCACCAGCGCTGCATAGCTCTCGACTGGTCACCTTACTTATTTTTCACAGCTTTCTTCATAAGCATTTTGAATTTGTTTGCACCAGCACCAAAAATTACTTTTGTCATATTCTGTGCTGTATTCTAGTTACCAGTGTGCTTCTATCTCTTTACAGTATAAACTGCTTTTATGACAGAAATTTATTTTACTCATCTCCATATTCTTGCAGTATCTAGCAGTGTCTACTTGCAAGCGATTTAAAAATTCCTGTTTGTAGAGATTCATACATCATAGATTCAAATATTTTCCATATTGTTCCCATTTTTTTCCCCACGAGAAATACTTCACATCTTGGTAACATTTAACCCAGTGGGGGCAATTTTGTCCCCCAGGAGGCATTTGGCAATGTCTAGAGAGATTTCTGGTTGTCACAACTTGTGGGCCCAGGGTGGGTGCTACTGACATCTCATATGTAGATGCCAGGTACCTGCTAAGCACCCCACGATGCACACAACGGCACCTCCACAACAAAGAATCATCTGGCATAAAATGTCAATGGTGCTACGGTTGGAAACCTGAAATTTAACCAAAAGAAGTTCGTTGCACAATTTTAACATGATGTTCTGTTACTTAAGAGGCCCAAGATGATCTGTTAATTTAGAACAGGGAGTCCCTGAGCAGCTTGTGGCAATGACCTGATTAGCTTCATTGGGATTTTACCCACTTCTTGAATGTGTAATTATACCGCTCCCCTCAAAACGCAACATGGGCATACAATTTCCTTTAAGCCTTTCAGATTTGCATTTAAGGTTTGCATCCTCTAAAAGCCTATGGCTAGGTATATGTGTATACACACATTCTAAATGTAGATAGATGATTCTAAATGATAGAAAATAGATAGATAGATAGATAGATAGAAAGATAGAAGATGGAATCCCTTCAAGCAGTGAGCACACAGGTAGAATATTAAACATTTAATCCAATGAATTATACATCCCCAGTGCTTGACTCTCTTTTGTATGCAAACTTACAACTTGGCATGGAGCCAGGATCCCTACTTTTTTTTTTCAATATATAAAACATGAACAAATTTAGCTCTCATTTGTTATATAATAGCATCAAATTACATTCTTCAGCTTAATTACAAATTTCATTCCTCTTCTCTGTAGATCTACAATATAATATTCCTTGGAAACCACAATACATTAAAAGAAATTGTCTCAAGATAGCCACATAACTTGGCTTGTTTTCTTTTTAAAAATGTAATCACAGTTCAATCATCCATTTTAATTCTCAGAAAATAAAGTATTTTGAAATTTTCCCAGCATTAAATTTGCTCCCTGAAAGACTGATGTATGCAATGAGGAATGGGGGGGGAGGGTCGGTCTGGTTTTATCAGTCCAGTGAAGGCTGGGAGCCATTTAGCCAATCTGGGTAATCAAGAAGTAACATTCTTTCCCAGAGTATGGTTCTTGGGTCACATGTATACCACACAAAGTCAAAAGATTATTTCTATATTTAAACCACATGATCTCTATTTTTAAAAAATTTTCCCAACAGATAAGTGGACTGGTTTAAGCGTTTATAAATGAGAACCATTGGCAAAATGAAAAATCTTTGACACACTTGGGAAACCCATGAAAAAAATACCCTTATAATCAATTCCTCAAACTACTAAAGCCAAGTAATCATTTGTCATATTAAAGATAAATAGATACATGCTTCAGGGATACAAATATAAAATTGATGAATTCTAATGGGATATACTAGGGAAATCACATTAAAAGCTTCTACTAGATAGTTATATTAGCAAAATCATTCTAATGAACTGACTCTTATGCTCAGGGGTTGTTTAGAAATAATTTTGCCTGGCCTCTTGTATTCCACTTGAAAGCTTTTTCAAGTAACTTGGTACTGGTGGGAAGAGATACATTTGGGAGTTTTGAGATTTGCAAATGTTAACCACTATATGTAAAAACCTATAAAAAACAAATTTCTTCTGTACAGCACAGGGAACTATATTCAGTATCTTGTAATAATCTTTCATGAAAAAGAATATGAAAATGAGTATACGTATAAATATGCATGACTGGAACATTATGCTGTACACCGACAACTAACTCAATGTAACTGACTACACTTCAATAAAAACTTTAATTAAAAATAAATAAATAAATAACTTGGTACCAATTAAAATTGTCATTTTAAGGTAATAGCATGGAGAGCCCATCTACTGGAGTAGAGTTAACAGTGCAAAAAGAATTAAAATAGGACCACTGTTTTTTTCCTACAAGCAGTATTCAACTTGTGAACAGTTCATCATTAAAGACTAGCCGGTATACACTTTCCTATGAAAAAGTATTCTTATTCATTAACACAGGCCAGTAGAAATGGGGAACAGGAATAAGCAACACCCAAACCACACACATACCCCACCCTCACCTCCCACATGAGCATCTGAATTTTTAACAAGCAGCAGAAAAATGAATATGTTATTTATAGTCTCCCTTGCCAGGAGTGAAGAAAAGTAAAAATATATGGCTTTGAAGAACCTATTAAGAAATTATTACATTTATTTAAAATACACATTTTAATATGCCTAGGTTTCAAATAACTTGTCATTAAATGAAGTTATTTATTAAGCTAAAATATTGACTTATAAGTTATACATCACCTACTACTTTAAAATGGTAATGGCCAGAAGTGGGCATATCTTTCCCTTATATCAAACTTTAATTAATACACAAAACAAAGCAAAACAATTTTGAAGTCAGTTCATCTCACTTCAAACTTTTTCTCTGTAGCATAATCAAATCATGGATATGAAGATTCTGGGGAAGAAGTTACAATCGGTTTTAGTAACTCAGATTTTGCCATCTAAATAGGGAAATTTAAAAATCTTGATCAGCAATTCTGATTAGTAGTTTCAAAAATTGGGAGAAAAGATTCACCTTAAATTTAGAATTTTTACGCAATTTCCAAATTACAGACAATTTTTGTCATCCCTAGTTTATAATCTTAATAAGAAAAGTGTTACGATTTCATTAAACAGTTAAAATAATGTACTTGGCTGACAATATGTAAATGTTATCACTACTCCTACTGACAAACAATTCCAGGTACAGTGTGAAACGTTCATGGCTAGACTCTTGCTTTCAAGTTCCGTTCCCCTGACAACACATCTCCCAACCCCACGTGCATTTACTCCACACTGCTTTTATGTTCTCAGAATGCATGTGGCTCCAGAACAGTTTCACTGCCAGGAAAACTTTCCCTACTTCATTTATCTTTAGGAATCAGTTCAAATGATATTTCTATGTTAAGCTTCCCAGTGTTCCTAGAATACTCTGTGCATCCATCTATTGTAACACATCAAAATACAGCAATTGCTTGTTAACGTGTCTGTCCTTCCTGCTCCCCACACCAGCACGCACCACACACACACAAACACACACACCACATACATACATACACAAATATCTTTATCCATGTATTCTTAACATCTAGGTGCTTCATGTTTGTAGAATTATAAAAATAAACTTTCTTGAGGATATTTTTTTCTCTTAAAATCCACCTGTTGAAAGATTTCTTTTTAAAAAATGTGAGTTAAAGGAAAACACTGCAATGTTTACACAAAGAGAATTTTACCCCTTACAACCCAACTATACTAGATGTTTATTCTTTTAAGACTAAATTAACGAATTAGTAAGATCAAGAAGAATATTTCTGAGATTTAAGGACAAAGGGCACTAACATTGCATAAAACAAAAATGGTTAAAAAATCTAAAATATGTGGAATTTGCTTTAAAGGAGAAAAGAGCAAAAAAAAAAAAATGAACTGCCCTTAAAAAAGAATGATTGTATGTTTATCAAACACTCAGCTTCATTTAGGCATTTAATTAAGCCATTTATTGCTTCAAATGTGTTACCATGAACATTTTAATATACACTCCATAGCAGTAAGGCCTCAATTTTCACCACCTATAAACTGTGAACCCACATTCGGATTTTTTTGCGCCACCAATTGTCACACGAGTTTTGTACAACAAAGATTTTGAATGTGTATATTATAATACCCAAAATATCCCTTGATGTAAATGTCACAAAGAATATTAATAGTTGGCCACATCTATTTTTTTCCCCCAATGAGGTAGTTCCACGTTTGGCCCATTATTATATAGGTCTCTGATATTAACAGATCTGCCCATTACTAAGTAATTGCACAAAATGTTGGTTTACTTCTTTACACGTTTCATAAAATAGTCAAATGTTTGAGCTTAAAATTTGTCAAAATGTTTTTCTGAGTGATGTGCTAAGCAGTGGAATTCACACACCGAAAGGGGCTGTAGCAGCTGGAAATAGGGATGTTCCTGACTCTGACAAGGAACTTTCTCTTTGAAGTAAGGCTGTACATAAGGCTTTTTCCTTTGACCAATTCCTATAAAACAAATGAGTTTGGAGAAGTCCTTATATGTAATTAGACAATTAAGCAATATCGCTGCGCATCTCCAGGCAACATGCTAATAAGCTAACTGAATACTACATTATATATTACTTTTTAAAGATTTATAAAATCTCCATGAAAACACTGAGTATCATGAAATCATGAGTACCCACGAATGAACCTAATTTAGTTTGACGGGCTGTCCTGTTATAAAATCAGACTGCAGCAGCTCAGAAGTGTGGAATCGCGAAGATGGAAGGAGAGACCTTTGAGATCACCTATCTAATCCATACCCTTTTGGTAGCATTGCATAGATTTTAGTTTTCTAAGTTCTAAGAGGCTCATAAGTGGCTTTGATTAAAGCAGAAATCTCATGGACCCAGTAAGTTTCAATATAAAAGAAATATAATGTAATAAGTATTTCTAAAGTTTTAAGGATTTTTCTACCGACCAGACTCGATATTATACCTTAAATAAAACCTCCACTAGGCAAAATTTATAATTTAAATAGCACCTATACACTAAAACCTTAGGAGTGCTTTACAGACATTCTGAAGCCAGCATCACTCTGGTTTAATAAAGCCCAGAGTGAATCAAAATGCGAATTAACTGTCATACCAACATGTGGTAGAATCAAAAAATAGAACTGAATTTTAAGGTCCAATCCTGGGGGTCTTATACTTAAGCTGCCTCAAGTCAGAACGACTACAACCATTATTTTCATTTTATCTGCCATAATTAGGCTTCTTTCACATCCCTTAGACTGAAGGAAAAGCCAGGGAGATGTTCTAGAAAAATACATCTGCATTTCAAATTTACATTAAAAAATGTCTTTCCCTATTTTTATATCACAAATTCCAAGCATTACTAAAGAAATATCAGATTACGCAGCATTCTGTGTCCTGGGCCTCTTGTCCTTTTTAGATTATGAAAATTGGAAGTTAATTGGAATTAAGAAATGTTCATTATTAAGTGTGTAAAGTATAAATACAGGTAATTTTTTAAAAACTTTATTTTAACACCTAATACAATTCCAATTTTAAGGATTACTTGCACAAAAAAATAAACACATTTGGTATAAAAATGTATCACTTTAACACCCTTTCCCCTTCGGCCCTCCCTCCCCCCAATGAACTGCACTCTATCTGGATGCAGAAACATATAAAGACTAATGGCACAAATTAGTTTTGACCTACAGGAGTTTCTGTTTATGTACCCAGGTACTCTAGAGGACACCAGCCCACTTTGTCACATGAACCATTTCCTTCAGCCCGCTGAATTTAGTTTCACAAAGAAACAAAGCTTATTATAAAGGTATTTAAAAAACCATTATCTTATATTCTTTTTAGAAGCACTGACTTTTTTTTTTTTTTGCAACCATTTATATACAGTGTTACATAACAGCTCTGGAGTACAGTACATGCAGCAGTACATACCTGTTTGAATATAAAATACTTTCCTTAAAATCTTCATCGTTGGAATTCCTTGAAGTCTAAATTATAGAATGCCCATTACTTTGAGAAAATGGTTGAGGAGTACAAATGTCTGCATATGTTGGCCACTGAAATAATCCAAGGCTAACTGGAATAATATTCAGAGCACACCAGGAGTGCATAAATAATTTACTTACATTATTAAAACACAACCCATAAAATTCAAGTTCAAGATCTTATAGGATTGTCTATGTAAATCCTTTAAGTGGTTGCCCGGAAATGCATTGTTTCTTCTTTTTCTTTTCGTCTTTTTTAAAGTCCTATATAAAATGTTGAAGTTTTTTATTTCCTCAAAGGGAGCGACCACCCTTATTTGTGCCGACTGCCTCTCCTCTTCATCGCAGCAGTGCACTGTGGACAGTACCATTTTCCTTTTGGTGCTTCTGTCAATCCAACACATCCATAATGGAACCATTCTATGGGGCACTTGAAAGCGAAAACGCAGAGAAATAGTTTTTAGTAAAAATTAGGAAGTATATTAAAATATGCCCCGCAGACTGAATATTAATAATTCGATTCGTGGAAATAGAACTTTGAGACCTAGAAGCTGGTTTATAGATCATTTAGTCCAACTGCCAAGTTTCAGAGATGAGGAAATGGAGGCACAGAAAATTATGTATCTTTGTTAACTCTGATGTTCATGTAATCTACTCTCACAATCTTACACAAATTCACTAATTTTCATTAAGCTGGAGCGTACCTTGACTCTTATTCATAAGGACAAGAAGTGAGATGGGTCTCTTATATAGAAGATACATGTGTTTTAAAGACTTTATTTAATATTCAGCCTTATTTGTTCCCTCATAAAGCAGAATAGGCTAGTAGAATAGCCAGAATAATGAGACATGAAGGGACGCCCTGAGTCCCCTTTCTGGGTGTATCTATTCCTAGGTATGTAGAAAAAAGAATCCCACTGTGCAATATATCCCACAGCAAACCTTAGCGCTTAGAGGAGCACCACTGGGAATGAGAGGGATCAGAGAGAGGGGGTTTCACAGAAATCTCATTCATCATTTTCACCAACTGCCCCAGAGGACAGTTTACAGTGGTCTTCTTGAAAGGGTTAGGTGCTACTGTTCAGCCACAATCACAAACAGCCCCAAAAAGTGGTTCTAAAGAGGGAGGCGGAAGGAGACTCCTCCTCCACGTGAACGTGTGGCTGGGACCCGGCAGGTCAGGAAAGTAACACATCTTCATGAGCCAACCCTGCTCAATCTCCAGATTGTTTTAAAAATATAAATCTTTATTATTAACCTTAGGACCCTGACATTACTGATGAGTACTTTAGAGCCCCGGGTTCTGTTACCCCTCCAGGGGAAGAGATGGACAAGAGGGCTGAGTGTGTGACAGGAAGAAGGCAGCGGAAATCACTGGACAAAAATATTCGCAGCATTCAATTAACACAGCTCTAACCCAAAGTAAGCTTCACAGAAAAGAAATAGGAATTCTTTTCTTTCAGACCGTCTTTATTTTATATATCAGAAGTGGCTCTTATCAGCTGACACCTGCACAGTGCAGTAGGAAACACTACACTAATGGGAGGAAAACAACGCACGTTGGAGCCTTCACCCCAACGCCGTGCTTCCTGAAGCAGTGCATTGTCCCAAAGCTCCAGTTCTCCACTGGGAGAAGTGAACGGGAGTCCAGCTAACACAGCAGTCTTTGGTAAAACGGGAGGGGGGGGGCTGCTTCTAATTTTCATACAAGTAACACTTTTTGAGAAATATAATCTGCACATAAAACCATAAAATCAGCTTTAAAAAAGTTAAAATAGTGAACACATTAAGGGAACCTATCCTACTTGGGGGAGGAATGCTCTAGCATTAATATAACGTAATGAACACATCTGCAAACCTGTTTTCTGAGACTGAGAGACACAGAAAAAATATATAAATTCAAGTAATAATAAACTACAATATCTGTCATTCCTAAATGAAAAAATGTAATACTTACATCTTGGTTATCACAGCCCACCATCTCACCATAGGATACCTAGTTTAAAAAAAAAATAAATATTCTTAATATGAGTATATAACCAGCACCTAAATCTAAATTAATTATTTACAACACTGTTAAGAAACTAGAGGGAAATACACTGAATATACAATTGCATTAAGAAAACAGGGTATATAGTTTTTTTTTTTATAATTTATAATTTTTTTCTGAAAGATTTTTTTGAGGGGGACAGAAGCATTATGTGAGGGGCACACAGAAATTACGTGCTCTCTGAAAGTCTACAAGAACTTGCTCTGTAAACCAGCTCAACGAAGGAATCAACTTTGTAAGTGGTTCCTTTTGTAAAGATTTTAAGTTTCTTTCTTGGTTATTTACATACTTCAGCTCTTAATTCTTTCTTGGGTCATGTTAGGTCATTTAAACTTTTGCATTCAACAGTCCATTTCACTGAAACCTCTAAATTTATTATCTATTTATTATATGTCCTTTCTCATTTTTCTTTTTGCTGTTCATCACCAGCACTTTATAGCACAACTTCTTATAGAAAGATCATGTTCAGTGTCCAAGATTTACCAAAAAAAGCCAGTGACATAAAAGAATACCATGACTCCCACTGTCAAGTGCACATGTTATGAACTGAATGCGCCCCTCCCCAGAAGTCATGTGCTAAAGTCCTAACCCACAGTGTGACTGCACTTGGAGACAGGGCCTGTGAGGAGGTGATAAGGTTAAACGAGGCCACGAGGGTGGAGCCCTAACTGGGCTGGTTACCCTTATAGTGAGAGGAAGGGACACCAGAGCGCTCTGGTGTAAGGACTCAGCAAGAAGGTGGCCATCTCTAAGCCAGGAAGAGAACCCTCACCAGAAACACAATTGGTCAGCACCTTAATCTTGGACTATCCAGTCTCCAAAACTGTGAGAAAACATATTTCTGCTGCTTAAGCTACCCAGTTAGTCGTATTTTGCCATGGCAGCCTGAGCAGGCTAAGACAGCGTCCACGCGGCGTCTACGGTAGCAGTAGATCGAAATGTTTCGTATAGGTTATATCTGAGGGCTGAGATTATGGACGACTCACACGTGTTTCTTTGTACTCCCTGTATTTACAATAAACACGTCATTTTTATAAGAAATAGGAGAAAATATATTTAAAAAGCAAAGGTATTTTAACTGGAGTAAAAAATGCTAAAAAAAAATGAAATACCTCTTTTTTTCTAATTTATTCAGATTATGCTTTTAGAGCCATACGTCAGACTTTTACCTGATTACAAATGCAGTATCGTGGTTCATTTGGGTCGTAAGTCCAGTCAACCTGACTGTTTGAATCAGATTCTGGTACTACTGTTGTTTGTTGAGAAATTTCTTGTACAACAGTTGATGATGAAGAACAGGATGATAAGGAAGAAGAGGAGGAGGAGGAGGAGGATTGCTGGCTTGAAGATTTGTTGTTGTTTCTGAAAAAACAGTGTCAGTTTTATTTGCTCAGCATCCAGAAGTTACCTGATAAAAACTAAATTTGTTGTATGCAATGAAATGACATCAAATGTATAAATTAACATTCAACACTAAGTGAAAGTAATTGATAAGTGGATTTACAAGCACAATTGTTTATAGTGACAAAGAGCACTATTTTTCATAATGGTTTATTTTTGTTTGAATTTTTTGTTTTCTGGAGAATAAAAGTATTCAAAGGAAATTCTTTCAAAATATTTTAAAGTTTTTAAAATACATTTTTAATCAGTTACTACTTACCATTGATTTAAATTGTAGGCAATACTTTAAAGAATTAGTACTAGTCATAGCTACCTTACACATAAGTCTTTGTATTTTTAAGCAAACTGAATACTCTTTATCAAAATCTAAAATACAAATATACACAAACATTTGATGAAAATGGTCATGACCATCAACTGACATGTGAATACTTACCTGTGTAGGACAGGAAACAAACAGTGTTAAAATTCACAAGTAATTTACAATTATCTGTATGCTAATGAATCTTAAAAATACAAAAATTTATCATCAGCAGTTACAATAAATTTGGGTCACTAAATGAATTTTTAAGATACCTAGCACTTTTGGGGTAATTCTACATTGATCATTCTTTTAGAGATTTACTCACAGAAAATACAGGAACACAGAAAATACAACATTCACTTACAGAAAATACAACACATTCAAAAAATAAACTATGATACAATTATTAGGTGATGAATTCATTCGGCCTAGCATTTAAACTGTCATTATGTATGAATACCTAGCAAATGCAGGTACTTTGGGTAAAGCTGCCAAAAGCCGTTAAGTTTTCAAATGTGAAGTTCTTATAATCATCCTAAGAATATCATACACAAAATCCAGGGATATTTTCATAATTTCAACTTTTAGGACATAATACCAAGAATTAAGACAACTTGCTCTTAATCAAAATGAAGAATCTTATTTAAAAAATTTCCAGGAAACACATGACAAAATAAGGGTCTGTCAGCGGAAAAATTTCATAAGATGGTTTATCTTAATCAACAAAGGAAAGTAAACAGAAGTCATTTTATAACAAACCCAATTTAAGACTCTAGAAAAATTGGTCTCAACACTTTTTAAAGACTTTATCCCTTTCAAAGGATGTCAGTGTGAAGGAAATACCACGTCTTCCCACCCCCCCAGGTTCATCCTGACCCATGGTACGCACGCTGCCGTGGTTCAGCATATGGAAGCCTGGCTGGACGCCAGGCAGATGCACACTTAGTAAAGGTACAGGCCGCTGTGAGGATCAAACTTACTTGCTCTTTCTCCCGCTCCGGGAGTCGGCTGCAGATGAACTGGCGTTCTGGGTTAGTGTGGTCATGAGAGCTGAAGACGACGAGTAGCCCGCTGCCTCCCTGGGCATGGAGAACTCCTTTCCCAGCTGAAAGTCGTTGTTCTTAAACGCTTCGTAACTGGCTTTTAAGCTGGATGTTCGTCGTCCCTCTTTCATCTTAAAAAGGCATTCATTGATCATGTTAATAAATATAAATACGTAGATTTTCTTTTTCAAGTCTTACTAGTTACAGCAGTATTTTGGTTTAGCCAATATTATTTTTGTTCAAGGCATTATTTTCATCATTGTAATTTAAGCTATTTTATGTAAAGACTTCAGATCAGTTTTCACCCAGTCAGGAAGTCACTACAGGATGGGTAACTTAATTTGGGACACAGACAAACAGTACAGAAGTGAACAACCTCAAGGCAACTTAAGTTCTGAGGTGAGAGAGTGAGCCCCGGGCCTGGCAGAAATGGTGAAGAGTTGTCCCAGCAGGAGCTGCGGCTGACAGTCAAGAACACGAGCCTCACGAGCCACCCCTGCGAGAAGGGACCTGCACGCGGCTGTGGGAACCGAACCTATTTTTGATTTTCATTATCGGTCAGGCAATTTCTGCATATTCGTTTCATGGAACAAAATGTCAGATATCATAAAAATATGATTTAAAAAAGAAACTATACCCTGCAAGAAAACTCTTTCTGTTCACATCTAGTTGTTTCTATTAGGGTTTGCCAAGGACTCAGACAGAATTTACCGTTCTGTTTCCAACCCCCTCCCTTTTTTACCTGAGCTGTGGCCTGGACGGCCTGAGCCGCCGCCATGGTAATTGCCCCCGCGCCGGTTCCTGAAGCCAACGAGCCAATGTTATAGGACGCCAGAGGCTGCGAGGAATTCACACTGTAAGCACTGTTGGAAGAGGCCGTGGAATTATTATTTCGACAACCTGTGTAGCATTAAAGAAGAAATAAAATCAGTTGGCGAGAACATAATGTTAGTGAACTTAAAATGTGTTATTTTCCAGCACAGATACAATCAGTAAATTTAAAATTTCCAAGTCATATTTTCTCCTCTTTTTCTTTCTTCCTACGTAGACTTTAACCAGGTAAAAAGTCTTTATAATTAATCTTAAATGCTTTCATTTCCCCTCATTTTAATACAAACAAAAGAAGAAAACAATTCGAGTTAAGATAATAAACTTACCTAGTGTATTCTCCTTAGAAGCATCTGATGTTAAGGTAGACAAAAGAGCTTCAGATTTAAACTTCTTTTCAGGTATGTGATCTGTTGTCGTATGATGAGAAGTTGGATTGTATTTCCTTTCTGAATGTAAAGAATTCACGTGTTTTTAGATTTTAGAGAACAATGAACAGGGCATAATACTTTCACCTGGTTATAAACTGATGCAGTTATGATCTGAGTTTCTCATGGAATAGAGAGCATCATATTTTCTTAGAAGACAGGACAAATAGAACTCTCTGTGTCACATGTCTTATTAAGAGCAGACTGTTCAGACCTTTAAAAACACTTCAGTAGCAGAGAACTGAAGATAACCCACGATGCACTGGGGTTTCACATAGAATATGAAGGGAATTTCGTTTTCAAAACATTATCTACAACTTGGGATAGTTTTCCATCAACCTTTTTTTCATATCAAACTGATTTGTCAAAAAAAGGACCAATACAGGAGGCATCTAGCCAGCCAGGTTCTGACAAACAGTCATCCACTCACTAACTCGTGGACCATTTGAGACTTCTATCACGTGCCACGCAGTAGGCGAGGCACTGGAGCAGCAAGGATGACAGAGACACAGAGACCACAGCAAACAGTTCACTGTCTGGCTGATTTGTAACACTCCCTGGGGAGAACTCCCTGGTGTCTGTATGGAGTGAGTATATGCTGCTGTTAGTACCAAACATCCTTCTTCTGTGAATTCCAGGGAAAACAGACTCCCTGCTCCCAAATCAAATACGCTGTTCCCAAATGAAGAAGACAAATCTGCCTGTGATGGCAATGAAGAGATACACCTTACAAAATAAAGAAAAGGGAGGATATCTGTTTCTCAATCGGTTGTATAGAGCTAATGAAAGAGAATTCATAATGTAATGAATTTTTAATTGTCTTTAAAATTTTAGCTGCCCTAAATCCAACTTACTTTCCACTGGAGTATGTGAGTGAGCGTGGTGATTGTTCACTGGCTGTGAAGGGGTATCTAATTCCAGAGATCCTAAAAAATAAAAAAAGAGAGCATAGAGGTACACCACCATGAGGTGCCACCACAGAATTTCACACATCAGTCAACTAGAGGCACGGCATCCCCTCACCCAGCAGAGGACTGGCAAGCCCTGATGCCTATGCCGGTGTCATTTTAGCCAAACACATTAGAGGGTCCACTGCCAATTTCACCCTGAGCCAGTCTCATCCTCTTTCTCAACAATAACGAATTCATTTTTCGATATTTACCTTGAGTACAAAATGGCTCAAGCATGCTAACGTCTAGTTAGGGAATTCATGACCTTTGGTACCACATAAGTGGACAAATGAGTATTATAACTCCATTACTGATAAGATCTGAAAAACTCAACCTAGCGTTACTGAGTTGAAGACCTCTTAATGGGAGATCCTCAAGTGTTAGGCGATGGGACAGTATTAGTTGAAAGAAAATTCTTTGATCATTAAAATGACATGAGATAGCAGAGACTTCCTAAAAGAAGTTAGGGATTTTGCTTGTGAAAAGTGATGCACAGAAGCTCTACTGCCAAGCTTTGGAAAACTGTTAAAGAAATTTCCTGGGTATATTTTGATCCCTTGAGATGAAATTATGGCAGGGCACAGGGTGGAGCAGTTTTTTATCGATATGATTTAGTTTCATATGTCTGTGTCCTTACAGAGGATGCTTCATTAACCTTCCTGCAGTACTGAATAGGCATGAATTATTACTCACAGCTAAGCTACTATTGGCATTTCAAAAAACTAAAATAAAATATTAATTTTGTCTCAAAACACTTATCCTCAGATAGGGCTCCCTTGGAATAAAAGTATCACAAGTAAGTTAGATGATCATCTGAAGTGATGGCTCTATTTCTTCAATACAAAAGTGCAACTATGGGTACCAAGATGGATTCGTGTCTGGCTGCTTCTCTAGTTGACTTCTGGTGAGTACATAAACAGAGATACATAACCTAATGCTGTAAAGAAACCTTTCATCTGTGTGTAGAAATAGGTACATGTTCTTGCTGTTGAAATGCACCAAGAAAAGAAATGCTTGAACCCTTAATTAAATTTGAGTAGAGATCAGTCATAATACTGTCCTGATTCAACTAATATTTAGTGAGTGCCTACTCTGGGCTTAGCACCGCACTATCTGCTTTTACAGACGTTACCTATTTAGGCTGGAGGAGAGGCTAAGTTAAAGAAACAGAACTCTTGTCTCCATTTTGGAGAAGTCTCCTGAGTTAAACCCCAGAAGTGATAAGGGTAAATTTTAGCAGGAGATCAAATCAAGCCTTGCAAATAAGTACTAAAATGGCCTCTGCTGATAGAAAGTTAGGAAAGACTTCATTGAGAAAAGAGGAAGTATTGTAGAACTCATTAATATCTTTCTTAGTAAACAGTTGAGGAAAAGCTTTAACGTAGCTCTTAAGAAGTAAAAATAAAAACCTTCCTCAATGCTTAAGTGCAGTAAGCAGGCAGGGCAAAATCAAAACATCTAATGACAGATGGCTAACCTGTTTCTACATGGTTATATTTCTTTGAATCTTTGTGCTTAACACTCAGCTTACTAGCACATATATATATATTAGAAATGGAATGACTTGATACTTTATTTTCATAAAGAGTGAGTGGATCATACACTATCTGATCTCTCCAAGGATCCATGACCCAAACAGTCCAACTGCTAGGGACCAAGCTATCCCGCCCAGTTGCCACAATTGAGCGTCTCCTCAATGATGTGCGCATGTACTGTCCAACATTGATGGAAAACTGTAAATTTTACTTACGCCTCTCTAAAATTTCTGTAATTCCAGCATTATCAGCTTCCAGCTCCATTTTAAACTTAGCCAGTTCCTGATCCAGCTTTCTCAAGTGTCGATCTACCTGTTTCAAAGAAGATCAAAGATAACCACCACAATTTGGGACACTATTAAAGTGTCAGTTTTATGAGGAAACCTAAATCTTCATTTCGTTTCATTAATCTGCTTTGTGTTCTCGAACAAGTCAGTTAACCTCCACCGCAGGTCTTTAATCTATAAGACCTAAACAATCTCCCACATCTCCTTGAATAAATTTTAAGTTTTAAGAAACCAGAATCGCACTTTGTTAGAAACTGGAAGGAGGAGGATACGAAAAGTAAAGCGAAACTGACATCAGGGATGGGGGCCGGGCGGCGCTGCAGAGCTGGTGACTTTATATAGGAGCCCTGGGGTCACGTTCAGCCTGACCTCTCTTGCTTGTCACAAGGCCACTCGCACTGCCAGCCCAGAGTAACTATTACGTAGACTGAGGCATGAAAGATCCTCAGTCTACAGACAAAGAGGCTCCTATATTCTATACGTACATTTTTCTAAGACCAGGAAGTGGACCATTATACTTGTAAATATTTATGTAAAGGGTTGAAACAAAAGGGGTTTTTAGCCAGAAAACTACATTCTACAAAGAATCTGGTTAAAATGGTTTTACTGTAATACTATTGCCCTTGGTTAAGGTGGCAAAATTGTAGTTTCTCATTCACCTAGAGATCTTTGGACTCATTTCAGAAAACTGTATGACACCTCAAACTAGCAACAAGTCTTAACATATTTTTTACGCTGAATATTAAATTTTTTCAATACTTTTTCCAATTTGTAACTTTTAAGTAAAACTAGTAAACACAAAGTCTGGAAAAATACTCATGTCATATTACTGACAAGTTTTTTCAAACTCCATTTTCCCTCAATCACTGTTATAATTAAGAGTAACTTTCTTACAAATATCAAAATGTCAATGATACAACAGAAGGCAACAATTTTAAATAAGACTTTCAATTAAATAATGTGTATCTAAAATGAGGGGAGGGGAGTAGGGTCGAAGAGAAGCAAAAGACGATTTGTGGGTGTTAGATGCCAGGTAACGTGCTTGGTGCATCAGATGGTCTATGCCTCTAGTCCTTGCCCTGATCTTTTGAGATAGCTATTACTATCTCCCTTTCTTAAGTGAAGAAACTAAAGCTCAGAAGGGATACGCAACAGGCCCGAATTCAATAGCTAATGCATCACAGAAACAAGCCTTAACTCTGATCTATTTGTAATAAATTGTGCTTCACTCTTTATACCTAACATTGCCCTCTGAACTTCTGTATGCAAGAGCCAACTTTTTAACTCAAATATAAATAAAATTGAAAATAAATATTACCTTATTATTCGTATTTTATATATTAGCAATCAGTGGGGTGTTGGTTTGTGACTTTTCAATAATTTAAAGCCCGATTTTCCCACCTTCACACACAAGTTGTCTTTCAGAACTTGGTAGAAGTTGTAACTACAATATTTAAAATTCTATAGGGTGGCATATTATAGACCCTTGATCCTATTCAAAGAACCTGCAGGTAATTGAGCATCCTTTAATGGAACCTCCCTTTCAATAAAAAGTGTGAACACAGACCTCAGTTATTCAACAAAGCTCTTACAATGTCAAAATTTAATCTCAAGGGAAATCAGAAAAAATGCTCATATTTAAATTCCAAGTCCATTTAATGCAGTGAAAAATACTCCATCACCTTTCTCACCTACAATTATACTACTACTAAATACTGAGTTCCTATTATGTGCTTGGCGCTGGGTACGCAGAGAACAGCTAAAGAATGAGAGACAACCCCTGCCTTCTATAGGAATTAAAATTTAGCTGACAAGTCAAGATTGATATCAGATTTTTAACATAATAAAGATATAAGTAAATAAATAAATATCTCCTAGATGTAACAAATTAAAAAAAAAACAATGAAAAAGGGTCAGAAGTAGCACATAAAGAAAAAAATATAACATTAGGCTGTCGTAGACACTAAGGAGTTATGAATGAGTTAAGATAGTGAAGAATAGATTGTCTTCAAATAGATGGAAAGGAGTAATAATTAAAGAAAACATAGAGACGGGACTACAAACAGGATTGTCAGAGAAAAGGGAAGTGGAGTAAGGAGTGGACTGTCACAGGTACAGACAGTGCAGAGAGGAAGGGTGTTAGAATCTCCGTGGGAGGGTGCAGTTGGGGTGAGATGAAGAAACCACACACACCTGCTAACTCACTCCTCCACCTGGCATTTAAGGATTACCTTAAAGATAAAACTGATAAGGTTAATTATACCTGAAAATAGGGAAATGATGGAATTTTCAATGTTAGATAGCTCAGAAAAAGCAATGGGACCCAAAGAATTCATAACTCTAAAAACCAAATTCATAATTAAAATGAAGACAGAAGAGCCTTAACCACACAGTGTGGTGGGCAGTTTTGTAAGACAGTTTCCAACTATTTCCACTTCCTAATAGGTAAAAAAAGATTATGAACTGATTAATGTTATAAGCAATTATCAGGCAATAAGAATTATTTTTCTTTGATTCACCATTGCTGTACTAAATCAAATTACAAGTTGGAAAGGAAACTGACCACAAGATTTAATTTAAGCTATAAATCACCAGGATACTGAGTACCAAACAGCCGTAGCAAGAACTGAACTGAACGTGGCTGAACCTATTATTAAGTGCATCCCCTCTTCCTACGTGATTCTGAACGTGCAAAGCACCTGTTCCAGCTGATCACCATCGTGGCCCCACAGAGATCAGGCCAGGCAAGAAGCTAAGTTTCCCACCCCTCCACACACACCTGACCCTGTAAGACTGTACGACTGATTTATAGTCATAAGGAGGGCACTGCTTCAACTGAGAGGTTCCTATTAACCATAGATGGCTAACACAAGGCTGACCACAGAGTCTAATTATTGATTTGTTCCCCCCTTAATGTCAACAAATGCTCACCACAAAAGTGCCTTTTTTCTACAACCCCAAATCCTATTCTACAAACCCAAATCATAACTTCTTTAAATTTATATCTAGTTTCTTTTTTCTGACCTTTTCAGAGACAAAATTCTGTCAACATTACTTGTTCACATATTCATAATCAGAAAAACATTTACTTCACACTTGGCCCCTTTACGTGAAACAAACAAAAAAGCCTCACCCTTTAATTATTTTTACATGGAGTTGTAATCCTTTATTTTTTCTCTTTTGTCTCTTCTAGTTTTCCAATATTCAAATTTTAAAATGTGTCACTTGATGGACTCAAACTGAACTAAATACAGGTTTTTAAAAGTTCTTCCACGATTTTATGGCTTCTAACACTGTCAAATTCTAAAGTTTAGATGTCAAGCTCGCCCTTTCAGAATGAGCACTCAGGCTATAAGGTCCTCAGTAGAAATTCACTGTGGCAATAAAAGACAAATTTATACTCGTGAAAAGATCTGGTAATAGTGAATAAGGAGGGTAAACTGGGGAAGAAAAAGGAAACATGATGGCAAATTACATCTCTGGTAAGTCATGAAAATGATTCTTCACATCTTGAATTATATTTAAACTAGATGAAAATTTGATCCATCTTTAGGGTAAATCAAATACTTATAGCCTTAGCACATAAAGTACATCTAATCATTCGCCTAAAAGGCAATAAGGATAGGAGACAAATCCAAAGGTCAAACTCACATAATCTACTCCTTAATTAGAGAATGAGATGAAGAATTCTCAAAGTCATAGGTAAAATGTGGGCCTGAAATATAATCATATCAGGAATAAGCCAGGATATAACAAAGCAGCAAGTTCAAGGGTATTGAGCACTGCAAGAAACGGCTAAAATCATTCAAGCATTAACTAAAAGCTCAAACTGTATCAGAGTATATCTAAATCAACTTTATTAGGTCTTGTAGCCTAACATGGCCTATGACAGTGACATCTGGCTGAGGAACACAAGTAAGTGTTTAATGACTATGAGTGTCAGAATTCTGGAAGGGAATTATTTTAACAGGATAGATTTTTTCGTTTGTTTGTTATTCAAATTTCACTAAATCTACTTAAATAAAGTGTTGACTTGTTTCAATAAACTCCTAAGTCCACAAATTTCTTCATTTGTGAATATTTATGCCACCTAATTTTTCACCTTAGGAACTGATGTAGTCATAATCAGTACAGTGCTGGTCCCAGGAATAAAATTTTTACCCTGATTTTAAAAGTAAATAAAATATTTCAATGAAAAATAATATAATGAGATACCATGACATATAAAACACTGAGGGGCAAAGTCAAACACGATTATATACTCAATTGCTGCATCTTAAAATCTGGCATTTGACAGAGCAGTTCTTCACCATGTGGAACCTGGTCTCATCAGCCTCTGGAGCTGGGGCCATAGATGAGAAGAGGTACCTCCACGGGAGAGCCACTGGAGAGAGTAAGAAACAGCGTAGGTTAACAGTGAGCACTGAGGAACAGCAACCATTCTGAGTGGTACCCAAGGAGACTGAGAAAGGCCACAAAATGGGGAGGGTAATAAATTAAGTCTCAAAAAAGAATAGATTTTATATTAAGGATATCATGGTCTCCTGGAACAGCAATGGAGTATTTAAAAAGGAAGGAAGGGATGCACAGAGCGAGGAAATGTAACAAAAAGAAAAGGGGAGGGAAGAGAAGGGATGGAGATAGGAAAGAGCAAAGAAAAGACAAAAGATAGTCTTAGAAATAAACAATGGGCAACAAAGGAAAAAAAAAAATAGGTTTAACCTGGCAGAGCTGAAAGGGAAGCAGTGGCTTCAGGAAAGTAGAAAATTTCAGTCAGAGAAATGAGATTGAGTCTTTAAAGGAGTGAGAGCCTACTGCCTGCCAAGCTACGAGCATTGTGTGTGTGTGTGTGTGCATGTAGATACAGATAAGACATAAAGTGATAGATACATGTACACAGATACATCTGTATCTGTCTCTGTATCTCTCTCTCTCTCCTATAAGTTGCAAATTAACACTGTTATTTTATACATAAGGAAACAGGTTCCAAGACTAAATAACTTCCAAAGTCCTGCTGTCACTGAAGTAGCTGAACTCACATCTGCAAAGATCCATTATGGGCACTTGCTTTTTATTACATTTGTTACACTGCATTACATTTATTCATTGGCTTCAATCTCTAGTCTAAATAATCTATTCCTCTCAAAGAATTTACTAATTTTAATTTTCTGTCTGTGTCCATTCATTACCTCTGAGCGAAATGCTCTCCCCTCAGCACAACATCAAATCCAGGCGCCTGAGCCTCTGAATAAATTCTGTACAAAACTCACCTCATCCCCTCTAAGGAATCAACAGCAACTCCCTGACTGAGTTCAGTCTTTTACCAGATTCCCCTTAATACCCAACTGTATGAACCTCTATCTGTTAACATGTTTCTATACAGGCTATTCACTTGACTCCACGGGCATGTCTTCCCGAACAGTTTACAGACACCCTGAGGACGGAGCACTTGCAGCATTTCACTCCTCCGCTGCACCCACGGAAAGCGCCATTACACCAAGCAGAGTGGATGAGCAGTGTGGTTTATAAACCACACACACACACACACACACACACTTGTTCAGAAAGCATACATTATGCTATATATATATTTTTCTAAATGCATGAAGTACTTTTAATTAAGGAGTAGAAAGTAGTAAAATAAGATATAAACAAAAGATTACAACCAAAGAGCTACATGATTTAAAAAGCAGGTAGTTTCTAAATAAAGACTGGCACATAGTGATTACGTATGAGCAAGAATGCTCCTAAACAAATTGTGGATTCAAACACAAATGCCTTTTTCTATGTTTACAGACCTAACTGAAGACCAAAACAATTAAGAACTTCTTTAGGGTTTCATCTCCCCAGTAAATTAAGCTACAGCCCACTCTACCTTCCTTTAGGCAGTATCTTTTATGAAACTGTCTTTAGAATAACTGCATGAACAAAAGAGCCATTAAAATATTTTCGCTATGTAAAAATGATTACGCATTTTCTATGGCTTTGCATGACAAATGTTTCCTAGTTTAGGCAGAGCATTCACAATGTGCACCACATGTGGTGTGCACCTTCTACCTGCACCTTGTTCAGCAATAACATTCACATTAACATGTACTTGTTCAGCAATAAAATTGTATCCAGACAAGACTACAAAATAAGATATGAATCCATATGCTAAAGTTAATCAAAAGTGAGCACTGTCTTCAGCTTTAACTTGCTTCAAGGCAAATCAGAAATGAGTATTTCCTAAAATATTTTGGGAGAAGATGCTTTATTTAAAAAAAAAAAAAAAGCACCATAATTATACCAATTTGAGAAATACTACATTTATCTGTCTTCTTGGTGAAGACAAATTAATCTTACTTACCAAGTCATATATCTGGTTTGCCAACTGTACCTTCTCATCTGCATCTTCCAAAGCTTTATAGTAATCCTGAATAAAAACATTGTGTTTCAAGAACAAATTAATAGTTTAAAAATATGTGCATCCAGAACATATAACTGCATTTTCATCATCACACCTCGTTATTACTGTCAGTCATACGACTCAACTTACCCCTTAGATTTCTCCTCAGTATAAAGAAAATTGTGTTTTTTAAAAAGTCCTATGAATTTCCATGGAGTTTTAGACTTTTCAGGGTACACCCAAGCTGTGCTACACCAAAAACCTAATAGGATAAAGGGATAATGAATGACTTTGGGACACACCTGGGCCTCCAGGTATCCTCTAAGTCAGGACTAATTCTATTATAGATTCTGAAATTTTTGCTCCTAACAGTAATAATATCCCCTCCACAGGATATTAAATGTATAGTTTGCAAATTTCTTTCTCAGTCGATCCTTGAACAGTTGCTCCTATAACGGTTCGGGGTAAGGGAGCTTTACTGCTCAGTCATATTAAAGGTCTCATGTCACATACACAAATGGCAAAGTCAGGACCAAACTCTGGCCTTCTAAGTGGTTCTTCCAATGTATCCCCAGAGAAACTAAATCATACCTTTAAAGAAAACCTTGAGGGAACATCTGGTACCCATTCTAATCTGGAAGAGAGCTCTAAGTACCACAAAACTAACAAAAACTCAAAAAATTCTTTATTTCTAGGACCAACAGACATATAAATTTAGAGTTTTAAACAAAAAAGACTTTTTAAGGATCCTTTCAACTCTTAGGAATCTGTTCTTTTGTGCTTTCACCAACCTAGGTACCTAGCAATATATATAATATGCTTCAAGACTGCTAATTTTCACCCCAATTTGTGGCCAAAACTGGAAGACAGCATATCTCTAAAGACAAGGCAACTTTAATTACCTGTAACAGAATGAAACAAATTAAAAGAAAAAATGTTTTTTTTAATTCGTATAATTCTCTAAGTCACTAATTATTGAAATCATTTTCTAAATTACCAAAATGCTTCAATGATTAAAAATGCCTACACCTGAAGCTCTAAAATGTAATAAATCATTTTTAATTTTATAAATCATGTTTAAATTCTAAAGAGCCATTGATAACATTCCCTCATTTTGATATCCTGAAAACTAATTTTTAAATCTCTCTCTCAACGGGTCCCAAAATTTACTGATAAATCATCCAGAGTGTTGAACATACCTTTTTGATGGAGGCCATTTGCTCTTCTCTCCACTCTGGTTTATTTTTCTTTGCATTCATGAAGAATTCACTGACTCTCTGTTCAAGTTGATCCATTGCGTCTAGGACAGAATAAAAACATTCCATAGATGATCAAACTCATATACTGAATATACATGCTTTGATGTGGGGAAAGAAAAAAAATATCTGACCACATACACTCCTTCACTTGGTCTGTAACTTAAATCTGTCATGTTCTAATAACGTAAATATATGATGCTTTAATTACCTTAGTAAAAAAAAAAAAAGTTACAATTTTCCCTATTGGCAATTTATTTTTATTGTTTAGTTCAAAACTTTTTCTGATAGTCAAACTAGTCAACAATGTAGAGAGATTCTATACCACAGTCTTTGAATAGTACAACCTTGAGGTCAAAAGCTAATGGTATTAAATGAGCCAAATGTGCCAAAACACAGTTTCTTACTGAAAGCATGAGATAATCCTTACATTTCTTTAAATAATAAAATATGATAAAAAGATTGTAACCTCTCTCTATATAGTATTAAGCACCCCACCATCTAACATGACTGAAAGTGGTAGGTACAATCATTTATTCACTTAATGCACAATATTATTTGTTCTGGATAAGTTTTTCCTGAAGTGAATTCATAACGAACAGTAATTTCATTCCACATCTGCTAAAAAAAGGAAAAATAAATGAAAAGGATTTTGGTCCTCTATAAGTTGAGGAAAACCTTTTTACTATATTGTTTTGGAGATTTTCAGTGCATAGCAGCACCCTAACTTATTTGATAAAGAGGTCTCTTTTATTAATCTATAATACCTATTAACTTTAGACAATTCTAATTACTATAAAAAATGCAAGTTTAAAAAACCCTCTAATTTATATAAAATCCAAGTTGCTAGAGAACCTAAAATGTGCAATGACAATGAAAAAGTACAAAGTAACACCTACCCGGGGAGGGTATAGCTCAGTGGTAGAACGCATGCCTTAGCATGCATGAGGTCTTGGGTTCAATCCCCAGTATCTCAATTAAAAACAAATAAATAAACCTAATTACTCCCCCCCCCCAAAAAAAAGGCAAAAAAAAAAAAAAAAAAAGAAAAAAGTAACAGCTACCCTTCATTGAATGCCCACTTTGTATGAGGTACTATACGTTCTAATTCATCTGTATTATTTTTAATCCTCAAGATCATTCTCATTTTACAAACAATAAAAATCCCCCAGAAATGGCAATGCGGTCAAGACCACTGAGTATGTTAGTAAAGCCCTAAAATGAACTCAGATCTATCTGACAACAAAATCTATGCTTAATCCCATAGAAAACACTACTTCAGCGAATCGTTAGTGTTTCAAGCACATTAAAGTTAAAATGAATTTTGTGAGCAAGCTGGAGAAACACACAACTGACACTGCCACACGACAATCCACTGAACAGAAGAAGGTGATTTCCATGATGTATCATCTTGTATTATGTGCCACATGAAACTAACAAGAGGCTGAAAAAATAATATTCATGAACAATGGGTATGGAAGTATGTGTGGTGGTGCTGGGACAAAGAAGCCAGAGAGGGGAAAAAAGACAGGTTCTTAGCTACCTGAAGACTTCCACAGTCTGGAATGTTCTGTTCTCTGATCTCTTTCCATGATACTCCTTTCCCCCAACACACCCCAAAACCCACATCTTCCCCTCACCCCTACTTTAATAAGAAGAAAACCTGTCAGCACAAAAAACATTCTATGTATAGTCTGAACATAGGTGAGATACATGGGATCAAGCAGATATACCCCATGAGGGCCAGCCATTAATATTTTTTAAGCAATTAAGGAGTACTTAACATTTCTCCAAACAAAAGGAGTGATACACAGTCATCAAGGTACACTTGATTACACATTTTAATTATGTATCATTTCACATTCTTAAGTTTTAATATAGTATCTCAACAAGACAGTTGGAAAAGCTACATTATATTCATTTCACAAAGGGAAAAGGTGTGTGAGTATGATGGACATACGTTTGGTACTCAGCACTGTCTTCTTGCTTTCAAGTGTGATTTTGCTGTATTTATCTCGTTATCTCCAAAGGTATTTATTTTTTACCCTCTCTGAATCATAAACTCTTTAAAAAAACTTCACAGGAAAAAAAAAAAAAGATCACTTAAACTAAATACTGCTCTGTGAAAGAACAATGTTATTTTTGGGGAAAAGTCTCCTGACTACCAAGTTACAACTAAAAGAAGAAAAGTCAAAATTTTTGTTACAGCAGACAAAAAGCTTTATAGTAAAATCTTATTTCCTTTTCATGTTGAGAAACTATCATGCTGTTGACAATTGAGAATGTATCCTATAATGTGTAACTTCTCAAAATGTGACATTCCAAGTTCACCAGGGTCTCTCAAGAACTATATATAACCTGTGCTTCTACGTGTTTTCCGCTCTTGAATTTTGACCACAATTAACTCTAACAAAAACATTAAATGCTGAAATCTATGTTCTATATATAAAGTCTCAAGTCAAAATCTTGGGAACGTTTATGCCAACGTGCACTAAAACGTATATCTACATTCTCAATGAAGGTGTTGAAACTTTTATTGCAAGTCTCAAATTCGAGAAAGGAACACACGTGCTCTAATGCCACCTTCTCTTGTTAAAAAAAAAAAAAAAAAAAAGCCTGGAGAAAAGTAGCGTGGGATACAGAAGAGGCAAGATTCGGCACTGCCGGTTCTTTTCGACAACTCCTTATATACTAGCGAGCGAGCTGGAGGAGAGTCAAATAGCAGAGGCGCTGGCGTCGATGGCAAGTGAGCCTGGCACTGAACGCGCGCAGCGGACAAGGGCAAACGTGCCCTTGCACTTACTCTGCACCTGCAGGTCCATCTCGCGCATCTCCGTGAAGCGGTCCCGCAGGTCCATTGGAAGCTGCTCAATCACTGTCAAAGGGAGAGTCCGTCAGAGGGGCGGGGCCAACAACGAAAGTACGCGCTACGTCGTTGCGTGCGTGTGTGCGTGCGTGCGTGCGTCGGGGGGGTCCAGGGAGCCGGCAGCCCACAGCGAGGCTGCCAGTTACCGTGAGAAAGAAACATCCCCCGCCTCCCCCTCCCTCCCGCCATCCCGCCTGCCCGTCCACTCCCGCTCTCGCCCGCCCGCAGGTCCCCCGGACGGGCCCGCCAGCGCCGCCCACTCACTTTCCAGATAGTCTTCTAGGTACAACATCGCGGCCCTTAGAGCTGGGGGAGCAAGGGGGTCCAGGGGTTTATTTGTGTCACTCGCTGTCGCCGGAGTTTTGTCCCTTCCAATATGGCGCCTCCGCTAGCAGCACCCGCTCGGCTTCGGCGGAAAAAAAAAAAAAAGAAAAAAAAAAACCACTTTGGCGCCTGACGGCGCTTGCCTCACCGCCGCCCGGAGCGGTCATTGGCTGGCTGAGGCAATGACGTGCGCCGGCCGGAGCCGGCCCCCGCGCCTTTGTGGGAAGTGTAGTTTCGGCCCTTCCGGGCGAGAATGGACACGCCGGGCAGTCCTCCACGTGGAAACTACGAAAACCAGGCGCCGCTGCGAGCCGTCCCCAGCAGAATCCGAAATGCGGTGCCGCTGTTTATTTGTTGATTTTTGCACGGGGGATGACGGGAGTTGTATGCCTCTGCAGAATACAACTAGGAACAACTTTTCACCTGTTCCTTGCTGCTGTGATTCCACGGTCCGGCGTTTGTGAGTCATGGATTTCAAGTAGTGCCAGGCTAACGGCAAAGGTTCTAACGCTAGAATAGTCAGCAAAGTTCGGGCAATTGGCGATTGTCTGGAACAGAACTCATCGCTGGAATTTGTTTCTCAGTATCCAATCCTAAAAATATAAATGGGACGTCTGGTTGGCTGCCATGTAACTAAAATAGTTTATACTCAGAATATGGGGTAAATATGTATTTCCCATATAGAAATGCACGAATAGTTCTCATAACCTCTTAGACATTTTATTTTGCGGTGCATCTCGTCGTCATTGTAATGTAATTGATCTATCTGTATACCTGTATCCGGAAGGAAAAAAAAGTGAGCAGCCAGAAATAACGGATGAAGCCTTACTATCTAATGAGCTCTTTTAGCAAAACTAGGTTTCATTGAGTAAATAGCCTGTATTAGACGTCTATAGTCCTGGGCGTAGACTTTTTCTGTCTTTCGACTCCTCCCCGCTTATGTTCAGCCGTGATATATTTAGCCCTTCACTGCTCAGTTTGTTTCCTTTTTCTTAAAAACGTTTGCACTCAGTAGAGATTGTCTGTTGTTACTTTCCACTTGTCTTTACTCGCCTTTTTTTTTTCTTCTTCAGGGAAGTGTCTCTTTAGTTCATAATTTAGTGTTCTATTTATGTTTCAAATTGGAGTTGAAACACTATCCAATTGTGTTTCCTGCTTTCTCCTTTACATTTTCTTGCACTCAAGACTTTTTCACAGCTCTTAATAAGATACATACCTGTCATATTGATGAATCTCAAAGGAAATTTATCCCAATTCTAATAAGAATTATGTAGTTTATTTTGTGTACTTTATTGAAAATCTAGTACATTCAGTCTTCCTTCTTCCCTCGCTCCCTCCGTCCCTTCTGGCTGCTTTTAAGATCTCTTAGATATTTTTGCAGTTTCACAGCGACAAATCTAGCTATGAATTCTTTCCTTCCCTCCTTCTCCTTACTTCCCTCCCTTCCTTCCTTATTTTCCTTAAAAAAAAAAAAAATATTTTTTTAAACCATGCTTGGGATTTAAAAGGATTCCTGAATCTCAGGAATAAGGTCTTGCAACAATTGTAGAAAATTCTCAACCATTATCTCTTCAGTGTTGCTTATTTCTCATTTTTCTCCATTATCTTTTAGAATATCTGTAGGACATCGCTAAGACTTTCTCACTTTATTCTCTATTTCTTTTAGTCTTTCGTTTATATGATCCATCTCAAAAATTTTAAATACTTTTTAGAAGTTCTATTTGCTTCTCTTTTTGAGCTGTTCTCTAATTTCTTACACAGTCTGTAATTAATTAATTAAACAATCTGTAGTCTGTATCTGTTAAATCCAACACTGAAAAATTTATGGATCTTTTGTGTTGTCTCTTGTTTCTTCCAGCTTTCGCGCCTGGTGCCTGATTTCTTGTGGATTGTTATTTTGGACTCTGTACTCATGTTTCCGGGGTTGTAACTGGGAATTCGTTGAGGCCAGAGTTAAAACTGAGTTTTCCTAGAGATTATTAGAGTTTGCTTCTGCAAATTGCTTGGAGGCACATCAATCTTAGTATCAGATTAAATTCTCCACTTGAGGTTTATTGGATTGCACAGATGATTGAATTTTGGCCTCAAATCCAAGTGGCTTGTTATAGATTCTCTGGGGAGGCTTCTTCTTCCTTTCCTGGATTCCAAGGTCAAGGAAAGTATGAAGCCCACTTTGGCCCTCACTTATTTCTTAGGATATTTCCATTTTTCTTCATTTTTTTTCCTCTTTTGTCCCCCTGTGAGAATTTTCTCATTCCCTACCAGTTCACCAATATACTCAATAATTTTTAACGTGGCATTTTGTTGTTGTTGTTGTTTTCAACAGGTGGTTCGTTCAGAGTAGCTAAAAGAGCATGCTGTCAGAAATAGAAAAAATAGAAATAGAAGCCCATCATTTCACTGTAAACTGAGCTTCTTGAAGGATTTTTGCATCTTAAGGAAAATGAGATAATAGATGGTTCCCAATTCAGTGAATGTATGTACACACACACAGAAATTTTTTAAAAGTAATAATACTTACAGTCTACATATTTTAATTAATGAATGTAATTCTTGTTCTTGGACCATGTGTCAGTTACATAAAATTGCATATGTACATACACACATGTGATAGCTTCTTACATCATTAGGTCATATAGTAAATACCGCTTGGAGTAACTCCCCACTAACAACCATACTGCATTGCTAGGCAGTGTCCCTCATACACAAGAATGACCATATCTGTGCTCCTTGATCAGAGCTCATTAACTTACCAGGGCAGACCAAAGCTGGGGCTGTTCGATGCATTCTGTTGGAATTTGAAATTGCGAATGAAGAAACTTGGAAACTTAAGGCAGAGTGGCAGAATTGCATTAACTTCAGCACAATAAATACATGGTCCACAGGCGCCGGATGCTGAGATACCCCAGAGCAGCTCTGGTTTTCTCCTTGCCTTCCCCTCCCCCTTTCTCTATCATTCTTTCTAACACTAGTTGCATGTGACCTTGAGAAAGTTATTTTAACACTCTGTGCCTCTGTTTCCTGATCTATCAATTGGAAATCGCAGTAGTAGCTAAATTATAGGGATGTTACGTTGAGATAATATCATCTGTGCAAAGCAGTTAGGTTAATGCCTAATTAATGTTATGATACAATAAACGTCAGCTTCTATTACTGTCATCATTAACACATCATCATTAAGTCCCCTCCTAGGTTATCCAAGCTGCAGATGCTCTTTTGTGCTGCTCTTAGCTTTGATTGTATCCCTGCTTATTTTGAGGTTGGATATCACCTAGAACTCAACTGTTACACTGGCACGACCGGCCTAAATTCAGAGGAGAAGTGGTTCAGGGAAGTCTGTGTAAGGGTACTGCACTGAAGGCTAAGTAGAAGCATTAGAATATAGGGAAGAGATTCAGAAGTGGATGCAAAATATACCTGTTACCAGGTGTCCAAGAGAAAGGAAAATTTAAGTCCTTCATATAGCATGTCCTCAGGGAGACCTGTGCCCATGTCTTAAGGTTCTAATACTTCCCTATCTTACAAAGAAAACTACCATCTTGAAAACATGCCAAAAACTCAAATGAAATATTTTCTTCACTTTGTGCCAAGCGATCTGTCCTCCCTGGCAGACGTTTGTGACATTGGAAGAAAGCAGAGTCAGATGCTGCCTTTCCATGACCTCCCTAATTTTACATCTTTGAAATCCATTGAACCACTTGCTGAGTCAGTTGTAAGCGGCAGGACAATGTCTTTACTTTACGTGTCTATTGACGTTTCCTGCTTTCCCCACTCCCAGTACTCACTAAAAAGACACCTTTAAGGAAGATGCTACTTTCCTGGCCTGGTTCCCGGGTGTTTGCGGTGGGAGAATCTGGAGATGAGGAGAGAGAGGAAGAAGACAACAAGGTCTCACGGGAGGAGAGTTAAGGAGGTTTTGCAGAGGGGAGGGGACTGCTGTGTGAGCGTTCAGTGCAGAGAGAGGGAAGATACTGAATAGAAGGATGGATAACGGGCTATGAAGTGTCACAAAGCCAATCCCTCAAAATAAGTGGAAACTCTTCACAAATACAAGGGAAAAGACCCTTGAAACTAAAAACGAAATCCCCAGGTGCCAGGATTGAAGAATAAACTCCAAGTCAGAGTAGTGCACAAGAAGAGCTGGAGAGTTTGTAGACTTGGGAGTTCTGACTGTAGTAGGGCGCAAATATTACAAGTACTGAAATAAATTTCTAGGCCCAAGATGGAGGCACTCCTGCCCGGGGTGCCACGTATGCAAATTGAAATTTAGGTAACTTTCATACCCCTGTAAATGCTCCACTTGACCAAAAACAGTGTACCCAGTCAGCCAGTCCCCAAATGCCAGGCCCACTGTGAACTCTACACTTACTTCCTTGTTCCTTATTTCCTTGCTACCCCAAACAAAATTGACTGTGTGGCCCCACCTACTTAGATATTTTCTATTTTTCTCTTCCTTGTTCTGTATTCTTCATCTTGTAAAAAAAACTTCCTGCCTTCCACCCTACTTTGCAGTTCTCTAAATGGAGTCTGTCTACTTCCTGAAGTGTTAAATAACATTTTTTTGCATCACCTAGATTGTCTTCTTTAATCGTTTGTTAAAGACAATCCTCAGGTCATATATTTGTATGAGCTCAAGTTAACCATCTTGCAAAAAAGCCAGTAATCTCGAAGGGCTGCTCCTTCTGTGAAACTGATGCCAGAGACAGCAAAGAAACTTACCAAACATCCACCTAAAATCGTAAGTGAAAAGGCAACCCAGAGGAATTTAGGCCCTAGTCCTGCCCTATGCATGAATGCGGAGTCCAAGTTTAGACTCCTCTCAAGGTGCAGGGACTATTTACCAAGATAAAGAGCCTGACCCAGTGAAATGTGACAGAGCCCATACAGAGACAAATATAATAACACCCATTAAGGTTGCTCCTCAGGCTAGGATGCAAAGAAGAGAAGCTTCTGTTAGAAATGAGCTTATGTTAAGATGTAACAAATCACTTAAGAAAATGAAGACTGTGAGAAACTATCAGCAGATAGCAAAATAGGGAAATTCTAAACATGCAAGTATCGGAAGTCATGACTGATGAAATCAACACAGAAAGAAGAACAAATAAGAAAAATACAGAGAGCTAGAAAAGAGAAAAGATATAAAAATTGGATGAAGTTTCAATACCTGATTGTTAGGAGTTCCAGGGGGAACAGAAGAAATGGAGACACTAAAGTATATATACTCTATGACAACATTGAGATGAAATTTCTGAATAGATAAAACTAACCTAGGGTGGTGGATACAGGAGACTGGCCACCTCTGGGGAAAGTGAGGTGCTTGACTAACCTTAGACCCCTTTGCTGACAAGGACTGCGTCTTATGCACTGCTCCATTATGAGCTTGCAGAAGGCGCTCAATTCCTACTTGTTGCATGAATAAATGGAAATAGTATTGACTGTATTAGGGCTTTTGAATCAGACAGACCTGCATTTGAACACTGTTATTTGCTCATATGACCTGAACCAAGTTACTCAATATCCTTAGGATTGTTTCTTCACCCTTGAAATGAGAATAAGGAGGGGTACTTGCCCTGTCGGATTGTGGTGAAGCTCAAAGTAGATAATGTATAAGGGTACTTAGCACAGTGCCCGGCACAGAAGTGTAATCATGAAACAATATTATTTGTAGAAGTGACAGTACCATTAGGTGAATGGTCCAGTAAGTGCTATTCCAAGGGCATTACAATGGGAGCAGGCAAATAAGAGGGAGCGTTGTCTTTAGAGGATTAAAAATAATAAAACTGATTTTTACAGTCTGCTTCTACTGTCACAGTGTGCTAGCAATTCTAAACAATGTCAAGGATAAAATATTTCTCCCTGAAAAGAATGTTTTGTTGGTCTAAGTTCTAAACATTCTCTGAAGTTATGGTTGAATTTTAATAACTGGCACCACACAGTCCTGTTAAATAGTGGATTGGAAATAAACATTGCAAGCACAATGATTGTAAAGACAAAGACACAGAACTTAAAGTTATTTCAAGTATACAATTCTGTATGATTACTTGGAGTTTTAATTAGTATTTTAAAACAGTGAAACGGTCTATGAACTACTAGGGGTAATATTTTTGTTTATTAAATACAAATTTTAGTTCATACTTGAAACATTGCTGAATTTAAATAATATCTTGAAAATCAAAATGTATTCTTTTAAAATTGTTATTTTTGTTTAATTGCTATTACATTTTAATATAGTTAGTTATTAGCACAAAAGGCAATATGTTTTCCCTTTTCAAAAATTGCTCAAATGTAATTAAAAGGCATTAATCCATTACTTTTTTCTTTTTCTCGTTACTGTAAAATTAATTAATTAATTATTCATTACAAGCATGATTATATAATGAAGTTTAATAAAAAGAAAATGTATACTGTTTGAATTTCTCTTCTGGCCCTGATCATTATTTATTTCATTTAATGATCATCTTTGGAAAGAATTTTCTTTAATTATTAAGAAAGAGAAAGAGTATATTAAGAAGATGAATCTGCTCCAAGTAGTAGATTCACTAAGGATACTTATTTAAAGGCTTCTCGTGGAAGGAAAATATAAATTTACTTATACGCAGTGGCATTGTGGTCTATAACTACTTTTCTGTGTTTGATTTTGAAAGCCTTGGGCTCTCTAACATTCATTTTCATGAGACTAGTAATATAAAGATAAATTATCAAGCATCTTCTCTTTGTGATACAATGTGAAAACATTTCAGTGACTGTGAGGATTTTTAATATTGCTGGGAAGCCTTCAAAGATTCTACTTTTCCCTTTCTTGTGTCCTTGATCACTCAGGAGCTCTATGATATTGACAAGAAGTGCTGTTTGGAAAATTCAAGGGTTTTTTTTTTTTTTACTTTTATTTAAATCTTGTTTTTAGTCATTAAAGGCTTAGGAGGTCTTATTTTGCTAGTAGAGGCAAGACTTTTTCTAAAATGGTTAGAGCATTCCTACCACTGAGGGAATCGAATGTGGAAATACAACCATACAGTGCTTTTTTACACTCTATACATAAATATATTATGAGACTTCTTACACTGTAGTAGACAGTCTCCCTCCTTGACTAATTTGGAATTCCTCAAGGGCAAATACCATGTCTTACTCATCTGCTAATCCACAGATCTGAAGGTAATATGACTTTAATAAAGATGGAATGAATTATTGAATGAATAAATGCATAAGTATCAAGCACAAGTTCATAAGTTTCAAAGTGAAGACCAAAGAGGGCAAGATGAAGTTACCATGATTGCTAACTACTGAGCTCTGGGAAGAAAATCAGATTCCAGTGGTCAATCAAGTAACTGGAATGGAATGCTGAGGAAAATTTGCTAAGTAGCAGGCTTTGAAAAATTCCCAGATACAGGAGTAGATGGACTTCCAAAGTGACTTTTAATTAGTCTTGCCTAGAAGAGTGGGCAGAGGGAAAATGAAAGTAACGTGGAGCTATCAAGTCATGAAAAGACATGAAGGAAACTTAAAAGCATATTACTAAGAGAAAGAAGACAGTATGCAATGGCTAGATACTGTGATTTCCAACTGTGACTTTCTGGAAAAGGCAAAACTATGGAGACGGTAAAAAGACTGGTGGTTACCAAGGGTTGATGAAGTGGACTGGAAGGATGAATAAGTGGAGCAAAGGATTTTTAGGGCAGTGACAATACTCCGTGTAATATAATTATGGATACGTGTCATTATACATTTGTCCAAACCCATAGAATCTACAACACCAAGAGTGAACCATATTTTAAATTATGGACTTTGGGTGATTACAATGTGTCAATGTAGGTTCATCAGTTGTAACAAGTGTACCACTTTGGTGGAGGATGCTGATAATGAGAGAGACTGTGTAAATGTGTGGGAAGGGGTATGTGGGAAATACCTGTACCTTCCCCTTAATTTGGCTGTTAACTGCACAATGCTCTAAAAATAAATAAAATTGTAATTAAAAAATTATTTCAAAATTGAAATCTTTCTACAGGCTGGTATATAGCAGCTGCTCTGAGCCACGAGAGTACCCCATACCACCCTGGCTGCCTCTGCCCCTCCTGTGAGACTCTCTGGGCCTCCCTTATTTTGAAACTACAGTAAAGTTAACACAGGGCACCCCAGGTCCCTGCTCTGGTGGAGCCAACCTCTGTATGTGGATTGTTAATTATCTTGGAGGTCACACCCAATACATTATGAAGTAAAAAATGGGTTACAAATACTGTGTGGAATCTGATAGTACTTTTTTTAAAAAAAAAAAGCATATGTGGATAGCTACACACATACATACTTAGAGAAATATGTAGATTTAGACTTAATTTACATTAGATAGCTAACAGCCATTATTTCTGAACAACAGTGGAATTATAAGTGACTGAATTTTCTCTATATATTTATATATTTTCCAGACTTCCAAATTATTTTATAATCAGAAATATACATACGGAGAGAGATAGAGGGAAATGAGAACAATCAGATCGTAACCTATGTAATATGTTTTGTCTGCATCCCCAAATTTTTCCAAGTTCTATAAAATGGAGCAAACATATCTCAACTACTTTTTAGGATAATCAGTTTTATTCTCAAAAAACTTTCATGCTGAGTTGTATTGCTGCCAGTGTCAAAGTGCTGCCCAAGTGTCAAAAATACCAAACCAAGTCACTAAGCAAAGGAAACATTCAGGATTCGGAGTCTCATTACCTAGTCCCATTACCTTGGGTCAGACACATCAAGGTCAGGATCTGGGGGAAGCAGATACATGAATAGGAAATGAGGTCAAGAACACAAGGAGGAAGGGATTATTTGCCAAGTGAAATCCTGGAACACTGGACAACGTGCAAAATGCTAGGTTAAGGTCAGCTGAGGTAGCAGGAACAACATTGTTCAGGTTTTGGAACTGAGTAATAACAGAGTTCTCCCACTGTGTTGATTGTGTGGGGACGGCTGGAGGGCACGATGCTGAGAGGCATAGCGCCATCAGTGTCCCGCTATCGCTTGAGCCGCAGCCTCACCTAGCTCAACACGTGTGTTTCTAGGACTGAACTGATGGAATAAACGAGTAAGTCTGTGTGTCACGTGGATTAGAAGTGGATCCTCGGAGACATTGGATAACATTATTGGATGTCTAGGGTCTTGAGTCATAAGGAGACAATGTTACAGATGTGATTGCTAAACTGTAGAGCAGTGGTCCTCAACCAGGAGTGATTCCCCCCACCGCCGGGGGACATCTGGCAATGTCTGGAGACATTGTAGTCACCACGACTTGGGGTAGCACTACTGGCATCTGGTGGGTAGAGGCCAAGGCTGCTTCTGGACATCCTGCAAGGCACAGGACAGCACCTGCAACAGATGGTTAGCGGGTCCAAATGTCAAGGCTGAGAAAACCTGCTGCAGATCGAAGTCATAGTTGAGGAGCTCCCAACATTCTTGGGTCAATGGTCCGTGCCTATCAGTAACATTGTGGTTTCCTTAACCAAAACTTAAGTGTAGGTTTGAGAAAATCGTACAGTAGAGGGCAGTGATAAACAAACTTTTATGTTATGCTGTCATTTGTCCTCCAGAGTTTTCTTTCTCATTCTGTTTCTCTAGTCCCTGAAACAGGAATAATAACAGAAGCAGAGCCATAAAAATAAAATAATTTTATATTGTTGAGGAAAATAAAACCACCACATTTTACAGAAAAATATAGTAAAAATTTAGAATAGAAGTTTTACAGATACAGGAACTGCATTTTTATCTTCTTAGTGTATATCTTCAACATGGACATCCACAACTTTTTACTGATTAAAAAAAATACCAATGGCATCTAAATATTAATAAAGTAAAATGTATCATCTAATAGAAACGTATAATTGATGATACTTTTTTGAGAGGTAGACTGTTCAAGTATTTAATAACTTATTTCTGGGAATTGCCCAACCAACATGCTTTACCGAAGTATATGTTCTTTTGTAGTTGATTTAATGAAGTTCAGAGACATTTATTCTCTTTTCATTATACTTTATATGCTCAAGGAACTTTAGAATATATCTTTGTCTTTTTCCAAATTAATAAATAGTCATCAAAAACCCAAAAAGTCAAAGAGAGTTACAATAGGCCATTTTTCATAGTCAATACTATTACCCTTCTTCTTGTACTATATTAAAATAGTATTTATTATTATTATATTCATAATAATAAAAATCATGATAAAATGAAAGACCAGGAATCTTCCCAGTATGAATCAAAACTATCAATATTTTTATTTGGGGCTTCAGAATTTTATGTCATGTTGCAATAAAAGCCTTATCTATTTTAAGATTTTAAATGCCCATCCCACTTTTTCCAGTTATTGTAGAATTTGTTGATTCCTTTATTAATATTTTTAAAAAATCTGAAATTTGGCCTTGAATTATTATATAAAAGATGTAATCTAAAATGATTATTTTCTAAATGATCATTCATTTATCCCCAAATTTTATAGATAGAAATAAAGGAGATAAGTGATAGGTATAGATTTTTTCAGAGTAATGCCTGCATGTGGTGACCAATTAATAGTATTAAACATCTTATAAGTGCAATGCAGCAGACTCCTGCCCTACCCTTTTTCAGCCCCCTTCCATTCTGTGGAGGTAATTACTGTTTTTGTTTTTAATTTTTCTAGTAATTGCCTTCAGAACTCAAAATTTCCTGTTTATGAAGTTCTTAAATTATTAATTTTGGATGAGATATATTACTTCTTCAATACGAAAGATGAGACTATCCAACACTTATACTCTGTCCTTGCTCCCAGGGTTTGATATATAGTTGTTGCTTCATTGGCTGTATTTGGAATGATAATTATTTACACTTAGAGTGTGTGACCTTAACCCTAACTCTCACACTAATCCTAACTCTGCCATCTAGAGGCAGCACCTCTTGTCTTCTCCCTTGGAAGTGCCCACCTTGCTTTCTCTCCTACCTCCTCCCCTTCAATTTCCCACCTCCTGCAGCTATATTGTTACATCGTCATATTTGTTAATATGTTTTGTCCTGTAACCACAGACATCTTTCTTGCATTGTCTCTAGGATAACTCTAAAAGATGAAAATTAAGCAACATTTACGTCATTGTCACAGTGTAAGCATTTTTAGTTCTTAGGCAAAGAAACTTTTCTTCTTTTGGGGTCCAATGTTACCAATGCGGCGACAGTTGAAAGACATGTTTCCAACACTTTCAACACCATTTTATAGCACTCCATCAAGTGCTAGTAGTCAGTCATGGCACTCTTTGTTTTGTATTTGGACCACTGGTTATTGCCATTCCTTTCTCTCTCTCCCTCCCTCTCTGTAGTTTCTAGCTATTTTCCACTTTTCTCATCCTATATCCTCAGGCATGTTTAATTCTCCAGCGCATTATCTATCTCCCTTTTTACATTCTACTCTATACTGGTTGCTGCCTGTGCTTACTGCAGAGTTATCAGCCTAAAACACGCCTTTATCCTCTGGTATATGACATGTAGTTAATTTTGAAGTATTGATTGTATATCCCATTACCTTCCTAAATTTACTTTGTCTTAGTAAGGTTTTATTTTTTTTTGGTTTTGTCTCATAAATTTCTTAATATTTTCTATGTATATTATTGTATCATTTGTGAATAAAGACAATGTTATGGGTTGAATTGTCTCCCCCAAATTTCTAAGTCCTAACCTTCCCAGGATGTGTCTAAATTTGGAGATAGGGTCTTACAGAAGTAATTAATTTAAAATGAGGTCATTAGGATGGGCCCTAATCCAGTATGACTAGTGTCTCTATAAGAAGAGGATGTTTGGACACAGACACAGACAGCAAGAAGATCCAGAGAGAAAACCACCCTCAGGAGGAACCAGCCCAGTCAACACCCTGAATTTGGTCTTTTGGCCTCCAGAACTGTGGAAAAAAAAAAAATTCATTTGTTTAAGCCACCCAGTCTGGCATTTTGTTGTAGCAGACCTAGAAAACTAATACAGAAAACTTTACTTCTTCTTTTCTATTTTGTCCTCAATTACACTGGGTAGGACCTCTAGAATAATGTTGAAAGGCATTGGTAAGGAAAACGTTCCTGCCTTATTTCTAGTCATAGGAGGTAAGTGTTCAACACCTCATCATTAGATGTGATAAATGTGATGACAGCGATACTATTTTTGAGGATAGCATTTATCTGATTGAGGAAGATCGTTCCTTCCATTCCCAGTTTGTTGAAAGTTGTTTCTCAAAACTATGAATTGATGCTGATTTTCGTCAAATATTTTTCCTAAATCAAGTGATATTATATAAGATTTTCTTTCTTTGTTCTGATAAGATAGTGAATTTCACTGATAGATTTTTGAAGACTAAACCAACTTTGCCTTGGGGGAGAGTGTAGCTCAAGCGGTAGAGCGCATGCTTAGCATACACAAGTTCTTGGGTTCAATCCCCAGTACCTCCTCTAAAAATAAATAAATAAATAAGTAAACCTAGTTACCTCCCCCCACCCCCACCACCCCAAAAAAGTTAAATAAACCAACTTTGCCTTCCTGGGATAAACCCCACCTGATTAGACTATAGTAATATTTTCTATATATTGGTGGATTTTGTTAATATTTTGAGGCCTTTTTGTATCTAAGGTTATGAGGATTATTGATCTGAAGTTTTCTTTTCTAATCTTTTCCATGTCATATTTTGGTATCAGGATTATGTTAGTCTCAAGTGTGAAGGCTGGGAGTGATTCAAAGACAGGTATGCTATTTGCTTCAACATTGTGCTGGAGAAGTTAAAAATAATAGAAAACTCCTATGTTATATTCAATCTATTTCAAAAATTTAGGATTGTGATAAAAATAATTTTATTTTTGTAATCAGTAAACCCCAAATTTGATTCTATCAATTACAGGGTTGTAGCATCAGGTAAATTCACAATCCTACCACATCTTCCATGAGTACAATGACTTTTTCAAGAAAGAGCAGATTATGAAGAATAAGAATGGGGGTCTTGTGGGATCTTTTAGGTAACTCAGAGACCTTCAATTCCTGAATCTGCCCTGCCAGAAAAAAGAAAAAAAAAAAAAGAAAAAAAAACCCCTCCTTTTGTGGTTAAATAAGGCCTTTCCTGCCTTACTTGAAAATCCCTTACTGACCATTCTGAGACTGTTACCTCTCAAGGGAAGCTAGTTCTGCTCATCTCTCCCTGGCAATCCTGATTATCTTCAAACTCATAACTAGAATCAAATCCCAGCTTGACTCATGGAAGGCCAAATACAAAATCAAACTCAAGAAGAGAGAAAGTTAGTGTGCCCACATCTGCAACATTGTGCTAATTTATATTGGCAAAAGAGAGAGGGAGAGAGAGAGAGAGAGAACAGAATTGGAAACAAATTGTGAAGATGCTAAAGTAGGAAAAAAGAAACAATTGTTGGTAGGGCTGAATTTATATATATATATATCGGTGCATGTAGACAAGCAGTTGGGAGTCGTTCTCTGCCTGATTGGCTAAATGTGTATTTAACAGTGACCTACATTTAATGAAGTTGAAATGCCCAAACTCCTTGATGAGAAGAATCTAAAACTGAAGGACACAGGAAAGTTGGAGTGGACTTATCAGATGTGATTTCCTCATTCTTCCCCTAATCGTGTCTGCTGAGCTGGCCAGAAGACCTTTCCTTTACCAAGATGTTGAGAAACATATTTATGAGGAGAGCACCATTAACTCTGAAAAATACTCTAGGGGAATGTTTCGTAAGCAAAGAATGCTGGTGAAAGATGGTGTAGTTGGCTGATGGCTGTGGGGATGCTAAGATCCAAAGCAGCGTGAGAATTCAAATAGGGCATTTCACTACCAGGGGCAGAACAGGCTTGATCTTTAAATCACCAGGGCCTGAATGGTAATCTGAATGACGTAACCCACAGGATCTTTGGCGATGGCTAATTGCTGGTCAGTTCCCAATTAAATAAATAGATGGGCAATGCCCTAAGCTCCCCAGATCTCAAGGCCTGGAGATCAGGAACTTGATTTGAACCACCGTTTTATGTTCCAAGACCTGAGTCAGTTTAGAATCTCTACAATCCCTTTAAATGAAGAGGAGATTGGTACACTTGAGAAGGGAGCTTGCATCATAAGTCAAGGCCATCAATTTTCTTACCAACTTTCTACAAAGAAACAATAGGCACTTAAAAGAATACATCTAACTTTTCTGGGACTATTGGATATTTCTATCAACTAGTTGTTAATCCTTAGGTACAGAGAATTCTCTGGTCCACATGAAAGTAAATACTTGTAGAATTCATGTGATTAGTAGAGTTTTCAACTGACTTTGCCTCACAGTGGGCCCAGTGCTACTCCGAATTCAATCTGAGATAATTTCCCCTGTTCTGTAATGTAATGTTGAAATAAATACATTGAGCAACTGGAAAAAATCCCCATTTTGTAACAGTAGCAGGAAGGGTCAAGTGGAAACTTTGTCTCTCCCTCCAAAACTCCCAATTCTCAAAAATGATACTACATTTCAGGAATATCAGAGAAATTAATTCTACGATTAAAAAATGGAAAGATGTCTGCCTGGGAAAATTTACCATCATGTCTCCTTGTGACTGTAATAGAGTGTTAACTGGCCCCCATCCCCTTCCTCCCTAGGGTTCAGTCTCTACATGACTGGCAGAGTTATCCTTAAGATAAGACAGATGGCTTTTCTTCTCTGCTCAAAACCCTCCAGTGGTTTACCATTTCAGTCACAGTAAAAGCCAAAGTCTTCACAATGACTCACAAGGTCCAAGATGACGGGTCCTGTTACCTTTCTCTTGTCATTTCCCCCTGCATTTTCAAGTCACTCATTACACTATAGTCATGAAGACCTCCTTGCTGTTCCTTACGTACACCTGTCATGCAGCTACCCAAGGACCTTTCTGTTTACTGTCTCCCTAGGTATATGCATGATATCCTTCCTTACCTCCAACTCCGTGGATGTCCGTCAAATCACACCCTTCTCAGAGAAATTTTTTCTTGCTGCTCTATTTAAAATGTCAGCCTCCTCCCCAACACCTTCCCCAACCAGTTCTTTCTCTTTTTTTCTCACTCTCTCACGTATGTATATATGAAATATATTGATATATATAAATATTTTTACTTACTTATTTTGAGTTTTGTCTTCATCCTCACAAGAATGTAAACTCCATGAAATCAGGAATTTTGCTGATTTGGGCCACCATTGTATTCCCATGACTCAAAAAATACCTGATACCTAGTAACAGTTTCATAATTATTTATTAAGAAACAGTTGGAGGCTTAGTGGTCGTGACTCTTGTCACATTGTCATTTAGCCAAAGACAAATTTGTTTGCAAGAATGAAAGCAGGTTTGTTTAAGTTTAATCACATGGTGATACAAATTACTATTGTTGTTTCAGACGTGAACTATTTCCAGGAGAAAGTCAGCCCATCCTCCAGCACCTGATATGCAGCTGTTGATCTGGGAAATGCTTTTTTCTCTATCTCAGGCAAGAACATCAGAAGTTATCTTTCATCCAGAAGGGGTAGCAGTGCACCTTCCCTATCTTGCTTCAGCTCCATGCCACCACATGGTCCACAGGGACACTGATCACCTCAACATCTTACTAGATATTATGCTGGCTCACTCTATTAATAAGATAATGCTGCCAAGACCTGAATATCAAGAACTTACAGATATTTAGTGTCCCTGTGTATCAGACACCACTTATGAACAACTTCCAAGCCTCTGGTATCACCTGTTTCTTGTTCTCAGCTGCCTGAGCTCCGACTGACCTCAGCAATGCACAACCAGACAGGTGCCTTGCATCCTTCTCATGCACGTGCTTCTTCCCTTTCCCCCGTACCTTGCAGCTCTTACCTCCAGCCCATGCTGTGTGACTCTTACTCCCAGCTTCTGCTCTGCGATCCTGCCTATGCAGGCACACCCTGGGAAGGCAGAGCACTTTACACACTACGGGGAAAATCTTCGACCACTGAAGGATGGCAACCACTGGATTTTTTTCACCTCCCAATCCACCAAGCGATTATCTGGGAATGCACTATATACACATGTTGAGAAATTCATTCTCCCACTGGCTCTCCTTCCTTCCCTCATGACCTTAATTCTCTCATCTCTGCTCCCTTGGATTTTATTCCTTAATAGTTTAATTCCATCTATGCCATAGGCTCCACTTTCTGGGAAACCCTAGCTGAGACAGTTGGTACCAGAAGTAACCCTAAAAAGCATGTCCTTAATGTAGAATTTTGGAGTTGGTTATTAACTGGTCAGAGGGTAATGAGTGGGGTGGTAATTAACCCATGGTGGAGTATCATCGTGTTAGTGAAACTTTCTCCTGTGATAACGTCAGATGGAGAGTGAAACATTAGGATGGGCCGTGGCTATGGAGACTGAACAGATTGGAAGCAATGCTAATGAAAATATTGTGGAGTGGGAAAACTTGAGGTAAGGAATCAGAGATATCAATTCATGGATATGGTTAATGGTTTGACTAAATGATCTGGGACTTGGAAAAAGACTGATTGAAAGATTAGTAACAAAGGGATTGGGGTAATAGATCCAATATGGGAGAATATTTGTGCCTCATACAAATGTTTAAAAAAAACCTCCACTGCAAAACAAGCTTTCCATAATCAGATAAGCAAGATGTTCAGTTCTGTGAATGTCAGTCAGTCATTTTGTGGAGTCAGTTCCAAGGCTTGCTTAATGGGCATTGTGGTGAAGACAGAGATTTTGCGCAACAACAAGAACATTTCCTTATCAAGACTGAGTAGGTAACTGCCACTACTGTGGGTCAAATTTGACAGCAACAGCAACCAGATCTTACCCTGTGAGGCCCAGTCAACTTGGTGATAAAGTGAGTATGTTGGAAATCTTCCAAGATAGCAGTGGCAATGATTTTTTTTTTCTTGGGGAATAATAGTCAGTTTTGATTCATAGGAATCACAAGTCTTACCATATAATAATCCTAAAAGAATCTATCTTTACAGATTGGTAGAATGGTCAGTTGAAGATTCAGATTTCACGTACTATCTTATAGGATATACTGTCTGCCCTAAACCAGGGACCCATATATAGTGCTGCTTCTCCAGTATATGAATCCTGGAATATAATTCAAGTGGGAGTGGCCCACTTCCCCAAATATTTGATTTGTAGCCTTCTGACACTGCTGGTTTAGATGAAGCAGTTTATAAGATTTTAGATGGTCTCTCTTTAAGTAGAGGGTGAACTTATTTTCATGTATATGAGGGGCTAATGTAATTATGTTGCATGATCTTAGGTTGTTTTTACTGATGTCATTTTCAGAAGTTCAGGTTTGTACAAAGAGTGTGTGTAATGTTGGGAAGCAAATGCATTGGGCTGTGGTGATACTTGCCATATTTTTGAGCTGTCATTGGTGTACTGCCTATATTTGGGGCATTCTTTGTCTTACGGGAATAAAAGCCACATAGATGATTGCTTTCCCAGATTTGCCTACAGCATGTGATCTCAGCTTTGCCAATAAGAGGGACCCATAGTGGACCATATCCTTGATTGGAAATTGATGATGAAGCCAGCATTATGAAGAATCCATTCTGATAAGGTTGGTGGTGTCCACATCCAGTGCTTACAGTGTGCAGAGCTGGTGGTACAGTCTTTCCACACTTAGCAGTGGTGACTGCATGTTCAGTTCAGTGCTGTGATTTTTTTATACTGTTCTTAGCTGTGAAGTTTTAAGCCCTGTTGTTAGGTTCTGCCAGAGAGTTGGTGAGCTACCTAATGTTTCCTCTGATAAATTTATTAACCACCTAAATTTAGCAGAACTAGTATCTACTCATTTCAACCAAACACCTTACTGAAACAATTCTTTTTTTTTTTTCTTCATTTCATTTGATTGCTCCTTTTCAAATTCTTGGAATTAAAACATTTATTTTCATTCATTCTTGTGTAGTAATGTTTGTGCAAGATGCTAACATTTCCTTTAAGCATTGTTTTATTTTTCATTATTACTATATGTTGCAAATATTATAAAATTTTGATTTTGATATTCTTTCACCCCAAAATGGTTTTACCAGAGAATTCTGAATTTCTACATGGTTGTGAGGATTTGGTTTTATTGTTTTCATTGTTTCCTTTTTTGTTGACTTCTAATTTTGCTACCTATGATTAGATAATTTTTTCTATGTTGTTTCTACATTTTAGAATTTATTAAATTTTTGTAGCTTAATATATGGGAAATGTTTGTAAATGCTTAAAGGAATTTCTGAAAGGTTTTGTCTTGAGGATATTGAATTCAATGTCTATCTGTAAGTTGTATTATATTGTTACTTAGGACTTTATATACCTACTTATTTTTCTATCTACTTAATTGATCATATGCTAAGTGAGTTATTGTTACTTTTGTTTTTTTCCTGTCTACTCGTATTTCCTACAGCTTTGCCTTTATGGATTTTGAAGCTATTATTTGATGCATAAAGGTCCTTGAGAGATATTTACTGTGGATTGCATTCTTTATTAAAGTGTCTATATGTTTCTTTCATGCCTTTTGCTTTGACTTAATAGTTGCCTAATATTAACATTGCAAATCTTACTTTTCACATGTGATTAGTATTTCTTTGCTTTTTTACTTTCAATCTTTCTTGAGTCATTTTATTTTAACTCTTGTATTTGATCAGTTATCATTTTACACCCAATCTAATAGATGAATGTATTCTGTTCCACTTATGATGTTACAATGATATAACATATGTTGAAATTCAGTTCTGATCACATTTTTGTTTTCTGTTTTTAGTGTTTTCTTTGATTTTTTATGATTTGCCAAGATAAAAAGAATTAGAGCATAATTTAAAGAAACACAAAAAATTGAAAAAAGTGTTTTCTCCCTCATCATGAGTTGCAACAATTAACCACTTAACTCTGGCTTTCTTGTCTACATTAATGAGAACACTGACCGTGAAACTTTCTTGGTGCCAAATCCCCCGTCATGTATAACCTCCCTGGTGTCCTAGCTCCAATTTTTGATTTAACATTTTATGTATATTTCTGCTGATATATCATATACAAGATAATATTTTCTCTTAGGAGTGCTCCCAATTAACTGTTCTGCATGGAAGGAACTGCTTTTTTTTCTCTTGCATTCACAGTGCTTTCCACATTAACGCCTTGTAGTATAATCTGGTGGACTGAGTTCATGATGACTCATGTGTGTCCACAACTTTTAGAGCTATCTTTCCCTAGTTTTTTTTCTTTTATAATGAGTTATTCATTGAAATGGATTCTCCTTCTCATTCTTTAAAGCTCAGAGCTTTAAAACCAAGTTTCATTAAATTATTTAAGAAAATCTTTTAAATTCTCTTAAAATCTAATCACTTACACAAACTTGCCTGTAATAGGAACTGTGCCTTTTTTCTCTCCTCCCGCCTTCCCTTCCTGGTCCACATTATAGAAGCATGTTCATGTACCATTTGGTTTTTAGGATTATGCAATCATACGTTCTTTTCTCTATAGTAAGCACGAGTGTTAACCATTTTCATTATAAACTCTTAGAGATAGCTATGTCAATAAATGCACTTTGATGATGATAAATACGGAATAAGTAGTTTATTACCATGAATATGTCATTCTTATGAAAAAATTTACTTTAAACTATGCATATATTTTTAACCAAAGAAAAAAATTATGGGTGGCAACTTATCTGTTTCAGAATCAAGATCATTAATTACTTGGTGCACCAACAGGAAATGGAATTTCCGTCTATCTTCAAACTTGGCTTTTAGCCCAGATTTAGAGAAATACACACCTTCTCTTTTAGTTAATTTCACTTACAGTGAATTAGTCATAATTTCCTTTTGTTTCCTTGTAGTCTGCAAAAACATCATCAGCTATTAACCATTTAATTTTCATTTTCTCCAAAATTTGTTTGAATTAATTTACATTATCATTATCGACTCCTGTTAGCCTAAAGATCTTTAAAAGTAATCAACCCTTAGACAAGTTAGTATTCAAAAGATCAATTTTAACTTAACATTTTATTTGTGTGTGCAGTAAAATCTGCAAGTTTTGAAGGCCCATATTTTAACAGTTTTAAGTGAATTAAAATATAATGTAATTTTGAAGGATTACTTCCAGATCATTAAAATATTGAAATGTCTCCAAAGACTGATTCTTGTATGACATTCTTGATAAAGTATCATTTATTGCTTTTATTGCTATGACAATAAATTTAGGGATACATTCTAACTTTAATGTTTCTTAAAACTTTTTATATTACAGTGTCTTCAAAATATGTGCTTTTTTCCCTTAACTTTCGTTGATGTATTGATTTGAAATATGTGCTTAGGTGTTGGGCAGCATAGGATTAAGTGCCTTCCCCATAACTCACTGGCTGTTACTTAACCTCTCCTTGCCTCAGTTTACTTATCTGTAAAATGGGGATAATAATAATAGTTCCTATTTCACAAAGCTGTTGTGAGGAGCAAAAGAGTAGATATACGTAAAGTTTTCAGAAGAATGCCTGACATCTGTAGGCATGACAATACAACAGCTACACTTTCCCCCAATACATAGTGTAGTAATGAAATCACGGGCACTGGAACTGGGCAGACCTGAGAACCAGGCCCAGTTCTAGCTTGTATTGTCAGTGTGGCATTGGCTAGTCATGCACCTGCTCTCTCTTTCAAGCTCCTATTTCCCTATTTGTTAAGCGAGAGCAATAATATATACTTGGCTAACTTAGAAGAAAGGTTTAGCATAATACCTACCATGTGGTAAGCACTCAATTAATGGTACCCAGAAACTCCAAATATGTTTTAGACAGGCTTTTAAATGTTTTTTGACAGAAACCAAAGAGCAAGTTTTTATGTTAAAGTGAAGGCAGGCAAAGAATGAAAGAAAGAGAGAAAGAAAAAGAAAAAAAGAAAGAAAGAAAGAAAGAGAAAGAAAAAGAAAAGAAAAGAAAGAGGGAGGGAAGGAGGAAGAATAGAAGGAAGGAAGGAAGGAAGGAAGTTAGTTTATATTCAATTGTATTTTTTAGATCTATAAAGATTATAATTTCCTTAAGTTCCAGTCTGTGGAGGAACGGAGGTGAAAATCTCTTTGACTTGAATTAACGCAATTCTGTGTCACTCTTTCCTTACTCCAGACTTAACTAGTCTAAATGTCCTCTTTTGTCCAAATATTAATTCCATGCTGATCCTCACACCAAAGCCTGTGTTCATGCGAGACTGGCAAACGTCTATGTGGGAAGGCTTTCCTTCCAAAAGTAATTTCTCCACAAAAAAAGCCACCATTAGAAGTATTATTCTTTATAAAGATGCCTATTCCTTGAAGTTGTAAGAAATGAGTGTATTTTGTGAATTGGTTTATTCATTAGCCCTTAACAGCTAAGTGAGGAGTAGGGTACTATAAAGTTTGAATGAGAAACAGAATGAAGAACATTTAAAAAATCCAGATGATTTTTGGAGGGTGCAGTCCACTTCGTAGGTCCTGAGAAGCTCAGAAAGGAACAACTAATTTCCTTTAAATTTAAAATACAAAATGAAATGATTGTTTTTGTAAATACTTGTATTTTGTGAACACAGTAAGAAGAAAAAGAATTGAACACACTTTTAGAATTCTTATACGTTTTTGTTAATTTACAGATCAAGAAGTCATTAATTTTAAAATAGTTTCTGCTTCACAATAGCTAAAAATAACCTCTTGGAAAAAAAGCCCAAATTCAGGACTAGAGGTCAGTACAAATAGGAGCATGACTCATAGAAATCACATTAAATTTTCATCGGAAAAAGCAAGTGGAATAATTCTTATTCATATTTATACTATACACATATTAGAACGGTTATTATGATTATGACTAATTCAGAGCCTTAGGTTTCTGTCCGTAAATGACATTCTCTCATCTGTATTCCGCCTTCTCTTATAGTACTGCAGTCAAAGCACAACATGTTCCATAGGATGTATTTAGGTATTTCCTTCTCAAAATTCTTGCTGATAAAGTCACTCTGAGCTTGTGCCACAGACCTGAGTCACTGTCACAGGAAAGCTTGTGCTTTCAAGAGTGAGTTTTTCTAACTTGCTGTTATTGTGCTGTCTGCCTCCTTACTATCCTAATAATGATTGCAATATCCATTATTTATCTACTGTTTCACAACAAGTTAAAACTTAGTGACTTGAAAGACAAACACGCATTTATTATCCCTCACAGTTTCTTCATCAGGAATTCGGGAGCTGCTGGATGGGCGGTGACTTTGGCTCAGTGTCTCTCAGCAGGTGGCTGTCAAGATGTCTGCCAGGGCTGCAGCACCTGAAGGCTTGACTGGGGCTAGAGGATCTGCTTCCAAGAAAGTTCTTTCAGGTGGATAATAAATTGGTGCCAATTTGTGGCAGCAAGTCTCAGTGTCTCTCCACATGGATCTTTCCAGAGGATCTCTTGAGTGTCACTACTGCACAGTGGCTGGCTTCCCTCGGCACAAGAAACCCAAGAGAACATAGCAAAGGCCACAGGACCTTTCTGAACTACCTCAGAAGTCACACTCGCTCACCTCAGCCATTCTCTGTCACGCAGAGCAGCACTGATTCAATGCGGGAGGAGAATGTACAAGGGGATGACTGCCGGGCGATTAGAATTGTTGGTGGCCATCTTGGAAGCTGTCCAGCACACAGTGTAAGAGTATGATTGTTCTTCAATATTGGACACTTTTTTGCCTGTCTCCCAGTCAGGGCTTTTCTATTTTTTAACAACTGTAGGTGAGCCTGTGCCTACGTTGTTGGCCTTAGTGATTTATTATAAAGTCAGGTTCTGGCTACTCCCAATCTTCACCATCCCGTTAAGCTAGAACCCAAGAAATGCAAGTCCTACCAGAATATACTTCTCAATGAAATCATCCAGGAGTTAGTAACCAGTTTTGACTCTCAGTGAATCATTAGCCGGTGACCTCAGAGCATCCCTTGTCCGTTTTCAAGCTTAGTAACATTACACTGGTCCGTGCAAGCCTTCTCAGAGTCAGCAGGCGTTTTATGCACTTCTCTTTCCTTGGATAAAATACGTATGAAAATATGAGATCGAATATTAACTTCATGGAAATGTATATGTTATGGTTAACCATAATGATGGAACTTTTGTTTTTCCAAGCTGCAATTCTGGACTCATTTTCCTTAAAATTATTATTTATTTATATTATAAGCTAAGACTCTGCCCCAGGTTTACTCTAGAGAACAAATTTTACATGGAGGATGTTATTGTTTGCTTTTCTTATAAGGAATTTTTTGGCGTATTGATTTAAGAAGCAGTTTTACATAACAGGGGGCTAATCAATGGCACATAGCTCTATAAGCCAAGGTACTTATCCAAGAATGCAGTAAAATGATAATCATATGGCCGATTTAACCAGAGTGCCATGAGTAATGACACAGAATTCTATAAGCAGGGATGTTTATACAAAGAATATGGTAATTCATAGACTACTTTTACTATAAAATATTGTTTTTTTAATTCTCTAAAACAAAAATTACAATGAAAGGCAGACTATGTTAATGAATTATGTTGGATTTAGATTTGCAGATATTAAATTTCAAAACCTGAATAAACAGTAATTAATGACTTAAAATTGTTCTAAATGTATATTTTGGAATAAATGCATACAAGCTAGTGTAAATTAATTGGTTCTGATAGTTTATTTACTGAAATTTTAATTAAAATCTATTAATACATGTTAAAACAAATTCTTTAAGAAGTAGTTCCCTGCTTTAAAGTTTGAATCCTTAGAGGATATTATTAAATCACATATTAGTGACTCAGTGAAATTCACAGGAGAGGGCATTTCCCATTAAAAATTCCTGTAACAGCTCATTGGGCAAACTATATAAGTTTACTTCTGGTAATTTCTAGTAAATTGCTCTTGAAGCTCACAGAGGTAAAAATTGAAAATGCTGGGAGAAAGGAACTGAAATATTTCCCCCTTCCCTTTCCCTAGTTCTAAGCTTGCCTTTTGGATCCTGCTGGTCTTTTACCCATTTGTTGTTTAGAGTAGGAAGGGACAATCAAAGGAAGGTCACAGGAAAATGTGGACAATAAGAAGAAATGAAGAAGAAGGCAACAGGCTCACTTAGAGCAGTTAGAACCCACTTAGAAGTTGTATAATAGCCTGAATGTTTGTGTCCCCCCCAGAAGTGAGAACTCAGTGAGAAAGTGAGCATCTGAATATCAGGAAGAGAGTTCTCCCCAAACACCAAATCTGCACCTGATCTCAGACTTCCCAGGTTCCCGAACTGTGAAAAGTAAATACCTGTGGTCTCAGCCACCCCATACGTGGCATTTTGCATATACAGCATCCCAAGCTAATACAGGCAGACAGCTCTGGGTAGAATGTTCTAGGTAGAGGACACAGAGAGTAAAAAGCCCCAAGGGGAAAAGCATGCCTGATGTGTTCTAGGAATAACAAGGAGCCAGGTATGGCAAAAAGGAGAGTACAGCAACCAATAACACATCCTTAGACTTGATCAACCAAGGCGGCGTCATTCAATCTTCTGCTAACGCAGTAGGCTTATTGCAAACCTAGCAAGGGTGTACCTGTCACTCTGGGAGCAGGAGACTTGGGGATTACTGGGGACACTGTCCTTGCCATTCCAGAACCCTTTCCCTAGAGGCCATCGTGTCTCAAGAACAGCCATGGCAATTTTACCCTTAAAAGTATCTCTGTTTTGTATGATGCTCATTCTAAGAGTCAGCCTCCTCTCTTTCTTCCAGAAGAAGAAGTCAACCTCCATAATAGTCCAAACTACACAGTCGTGTATGTGGTTATGAGCTCAATAAGCTGATAACATCCTTGGTTTTACTTCCCCTGGACAAACATACTGTGGCCACTGTAAAAACGCACGGTCAGCACACTTTTAAATAACTCTCCAAGTTTGCTAACCTATCGTAAGTTGGCAGAAATGCCATGAACAGTTTGCTTGATGACGTAATGTACATAAAGAAAATCCCTTGACTCCTTTTTTGAATATGAATTTCATATCTAGCAAGTCCAATTAAGGAAATGAGGTTTGGCTGGGAATCACACTGAGCTTGTATGTGTCTCTCTCATTCTTGCCTCCTTATGAATGACAAAGTCCAGTTCTAAAAATTTGAGTCCATCATCTCATTTTCTATGACAGTCTGGTGAAGACTTGGGAGGATCATCAGCTTCTGAGAACAGCAGAGGGACAGACAGCAGGATGAGGACCAGATGTGACAGGTTAAACTCCCCACTGTGTTACTTTCATTCCTTTCTCCTAGTTTCCCCTTCACTGTCCAGGGTTGTTGAGGTTATTTTCATCCTAGATTTGTTTTTTTTTTTTTAATTCAAAGGCTTTGTTATTTTAGCTAAAGATTATAAACTAATTCAGTGTGTCCAGCCCCTGGGAGACTGGGTAATCCCTACTCTGGTCTTTCAGACATCAAGCCATTCTGCAATTCTCTGACACCAATTGGGTGTGTTACAATTCAATCTTATTCTGACATTAATAACCCAAAGTTAGCGTCAGACTCCACAGATTTAAGGGTTCAGTCCCACAAGACTGCCCTCACCTCAGATGTCAGTCCCAAGCCCGAAGCCCCAAGCCCCAAGCCCCAAGCTCTCAGGCTTTCCACAATTCCGTCTGACTTGGCTACAAACTGTGAGATTGTCACAACTCCCCACCCCATTCAGGCTCAGTGATTCACTGGAATGTCTCTCAAAACTCAGGAAAACACTTTACTTACATTTATAGGCTTATTATAGGGGATACAATTCCAGAACATCCATATGGAAAAGACCCACAGGGCAAGATATAAAAGTTCAGGGTTGCAGGGAGTGTCCATAATTTCTTAGAGCACATCACCCTCCCAGCATCTTAATTTCTTCACTAACCTGGAAGCTCTCCAAATCCTATTTATTTTTGTTTGTTTGCTTTAGAGATTTCATTACATAGACCTGGTTAATTAAATCATTAACCATCGATGATTAAACTCAATTTCAAGCCCCTCTCCCTTGCCTGGAGGATGAAGGGTGATGCTGGAAGCCCTAACCCTCTAATTACCTGGTTGGACTTTCTTGTGATTAGGCCCCATTAGGAAGCCACCTATGGGCCTGCCAAGTCATCTCAGCAAAAGGTATAGTTGAAAGAGGCTTCTGATGAATAATGAAAGGTACCCATGGAACTCAGGAAAGCCAAGTTTTAGGACCTATGTGTCAGGAACTAAAGGCAAAGACCAAATACATTTTTTTTTAATATACCATACCTATCCATTCATGTCTTTCTTTTTGGCATCATAAAAAGTTTAAGGTATCCTCAGAAACCAGTTGAAAGGGGTTGCCTCTAGCCAAATCTGGAAAGGATAGATGACCAAGGAGGAAAAACTTAAGTAGAAGTGTCAACTAGTAAATGTTGAAGGAACAATGAAGTTTGAAAGTAACCATTTGGCAATAATCAGTTCAGGCAGTAAAATCATCAGCGGATACTGGAACAAGTGTGTACCAGTGTGATGAGAAATAGGATATATAAGGATCTCCCCCTAAATAGTTATTAGTTAAAAAGGGGATACTGTAATTTTGAGAAGTTTGGCAGACAGACATTTCCTAAACATGTGATTCATGTTAATATCAACGGAAATGAGGCAAATTAGTATCATGTGCCTCCTGACACGATGCTTTGGAAAAATCCAACGTTGCTTCTGTAACATTCTTGCCAAAAATGTAGAACCTGAATCTAATCGTGGAAGAACATCAGACAAGCCCAAATTGAGGATGTTCTACAAAGTAACTGGCCTATAGTCGTCAAAAATTGTCAAAATCATGCAGAACAAAGAGAAACAAAACAAAAAACTGCAGAGGCTGTGTTCCAGATTCCAGTGTCACCCGCCCCTAGGCTATGACGTATTGAGTAGACACTGAAATCTGAATATGTGTAAATGTTCGCGGCTCTGTTTTAACACAGGAAGTTATCTTTGGTTTACAGTTGCAGGACTTTCTCTCTCCAAAGAGCCCCCTCACACTATGATTTATAGAAATATAGTTTTTAAAATTAAAAGGTGGTTTAGATATCTGAAATTCTCTAATTGTGATTGTTTGAAAAGGTATTCTCCAATCAAACAATGAAAAAGTACTTGATTTTTAAAAATGAAACACATATTGGTAAAAATGCAAAAAATGTGAGTTTAATTTTTTCTGAATGACTATGTATATGCATTTATATGTAGTTAGCATATACATAAACTAAATGGTTTTGATCAAGAACTGTATTTTCCAGCATAGTCTTGAGCTCAAAAATAAATTTAATTTTTGGTTTGATAAGAACAGGCCACAGGCCAAATAATAAACAAACAGTTTGGTGATCACAAATACATTTTGTAAATGGCAGTTTTAGATCTTGCCTAATAGCAAAGCCCTAGTTGCAAAACAAGAAAAATTATGGGCAGAAGTTTATTCAGACCAACCTTACCCTTTTCTGCCCTGCTCCTCTTTAGTTTACACAGTATTTTGAATGCACTGAATGGTACTGAATTGTACACTTATAAATGGTTAAATTGCCAATTTTAGGTTATGTATGTTTGCCACAAAGATTTACAAGTAGCATGTAAATATTTTATTTTAAACAGCTTTAGCAGTTTTCTCAATTTCTCTATTATTTTGAGAAAACTTTTTTTGTAAGTCAGCATCACAGATGTTGCTATGATCAATGTCCTTTGTGACATAAAATCCATCGTCTTGTTGGTGGATATAAACCATAATCCCCAGGAAAGCCAGTCAAGGAATCTCAGCCTGTGGCTGCCTCCTTATTCCTTCCTACTTGTGGCCTTAGTAAAGGACAAGGTCTTTATTTGGATTTTGACTGTGTGGTCCCGTTCTCCTTAATGCCTTGTCCCCATTACTTCTATTGCACCAATGTTTGCTTCTAGTGTTTTCGTTTTTGTTTTTACCAATTACAGCCTCTTTGTTGCATTCATATTCTCAAAAAGGGAGTCACATAATCACAGCTAGTCCCTATCCAAACTACAGCTTCTCTGACTTGCAGAGTTCTTAGAAGTTGTTGGGCCATGTCTTCTTGGGGTCAGTCACGTATCTACACAAGATCCAATATCTTGGCCCGGTTTCCAGACACATAAGACACAAAGCATGGCAACGATTATGCAAAAACTGGTTCAGGCTATTTAACTGAGTATGAAAACAACCACTTTGAAGAGTTAATTTAGCATACATTGGATACAATGATACATTGCATGCACTGAACATTTGTATCAGCCAAATTAGATTTAAAGCTGTCACTACATGCATGCCTAGGGAGAACGCATTGTGAAATAATGCACTAACTGAAAAAGGCCATCAGAATTAGCTGGGCTGGATGGCAGAGCAGTCTGTGATGTTGACTTCAGATTCTTAACCAAACTAAAGGTCTAAAGAACAGTGACGTGTTGTGGCCTATTGCATATTTGTGGGATCTCGTTTGTCATAATTACTGTACCTTATACTTCATATATTTCATCACCATCAATTGAAGCCATACTTTATCTAAAATGACCAGATAATATCACCGCTACCAAGATCCTGGACCACAGCCAGGCTTCTGGCATTTCAGTGATTCTTGATGCAACCCAACACCACTGTGAACAGGATGTTGAAGCAGCTGTTGCAGTAAGCTGAAAGGGGACATGGGCGATCAGGGAGCAGAAGAAACACGTAGCCAATTGTATAAACCAAGTTCAAGTAATGTAATAATGCCTTGAACAAAACATGATCTCCTTGGTTAAGAGTTTACTTGAATAAATGAAGGCAGACTCGGAAATACAGTTGTCATTTCCCAGTAAGAATTCTCCTTTGGTAATAAATGAGAATTTTAAAATGTATTTATGTCCATTTCCTAATATGTGATTTTTCGAATTACTCTTGCTGAAGAATTAAAGAATAAGGTTAGGCTGAGTATTTTTTCAATGTATTGGGAGTATCATGCTTAATGAAATAAGTCAGACAGAGAAAGACAAATACTGTATGTTATCACTGACATGTGGAATCTAAAAAGTAAAACAAATGAATGAATATAACAAAACAAACAGACTCTCAGATATAGAGAACAAACTAGCAGTTACCAGTGAGAGAGGAAGGGGAGAGGGGCGAGATAAGAATATAGGGTTAAGAGGCACAAACTACCATGTATAAAATAAGTAAGTAACAAGGATATATTTTACTGCGCAGGGAGTTGTAGCTATTATTTTGTAGCAACTTTAAATGGAAAATAATCTATAAAAACATTGAGTCACTATGATGTACACCTGAAATTAATATAATCTTATAAATCAACTATACTTCAATTAAAAAATGAAGAATAAGGTTAGGGAGATAAAAAGGAGCCAAATAGTTGAGAAAGAACACTTTCTTTTGCAATTAAGACTTGGAAAAGATAAAGAATGTTAAAGGGAAGAGAACCAAGTCTTTAGAAGAGGCAGGAGTGAGCTGGGTCATGTATAAGAAAAAGGTGATAGAGACCAAGTAAGGTTATGGGGACGTGAAAGCAAGAAAGGGATTGGCATTTAGATGTCAGCACCCCTGAGCCATCAAATCAGAAAAGCATTAAGCATTTGGATAAGAAACAAATCTCAACGTGAGAGTATCAATTATTAAACAATAAATGATACAGCCTTTCTCCTCTCCCTTATCTATTAAAATAAATTCCGATTTTATCTAGTCAGTTCCCCACCACCCCGCCCCATCACCACACTTCTACTGATCTCCAAAAAAGGTCCTGTCTTGTTCCACTTGTCTTTGGAGCTTTCATGATGAACTATTAAAAGAAGGAATGTGGGCTGAAAGAGAACAATTTGAGTACTAGATTGGTTTGAGGATTAAAGCTTTCATGGAAGTTTTTCAGAGGAATTTTGGAGGGAGCGGTACAGAAGTTACTACATGAGAAACACGCTGATGAGCGAGGAAAAGGGAATTTTAAGCGTTGCAGTAGAAATATACTGCCTTCATGGGCTTTCAGAAATATATGGGAAGAGCTTAAATCATTTAAAAATTATCTCTTTGGTTGTGACTGCATTGCTGATCTGAGCTTGAACCTCATGGACTATGGCTCTATAAACATTGCATTAGCTTGTACAAAATCACCAGTTTAATGCAACAGCTGTGCCTGCTTCTTGCTGAAGCTGCAGTGAAGAGATGGAGGCTTGATACTGGTTTGAGTTGTAAATCAAAAATAACAGCACAGGACAAATTATTACTTGGGTTCATCAATCGTTACTGGTCTTATTCCTTAGAGATAACAGTTTCTTTTCTGCTTTGTGTCATGAGCATAAAAGTGTAACAGCTTTAATTGGTTAATTTCTGACTTCACTTACTCTATTCTGTTTTTCTCAACTCTAAATTCTCCACCCCAGGAATTTTCAAAGACATGACCTCTACAGTCAGGGAGCTAATTGTGTAGTTTTTGAAATTTTTATTTTTCATAAATTTTATTGTTCACCTCCACCATGCAGTTTCATCTTTCCTTGCACACCTAGATTTCAGACACACAGACACATCACGCCACAAATAACCAGACATATGTACAGATATGCCCACCTGCCCCAGTCCCTCTCTCTCTCCCCTTCTGTCTGTTTTTCTCTTTCTCTTACACTCACACACACACTATTTATTTGCACAGCTAAAAAAAAAAAAAAAAAAAAGGAGGGGATAAGAAAGATCAACAATGCATTTCCCTCGGCAAAAGCCGAAGAGTTGATGGCAGGTTATTATCTGAGCCTCACAGTTTCAGCCATTTTGAAAAGGATCCTTTCATTTAAAATATAATTAGTGGAGGCTTGAATGTCCTGGCAAAATGCAACTTGAATATTGCCACCGTCTGAGCTAAGAGACCTAGCTATAGCTAAAGAGCCTAGCTAGCTTCCAGTGGCTGTATTTATGTTGACTTGGATCTCAATATATAAAGACTGCTCATGCTATGAATGCTTCAGGGGAACCACAACATTGAAGAAGTATGGGTTGAGCCCTGCTGGGGTAGCAGCTCTTTGGAGGAGCGCCCCAACAGGTCCAGCCTAGAGTTATTTACAAGGTCTGTTTTCCACAGTAATATATAGTGTCAAGCAGCCTTCCCATTAGCTAGGGGATCTTACCAGAGGCGGTACAGTCAAAGAAAAAACAGAGCTGGACTGTAGTTACAGCAGTAAATACAGATTTTATTCAGAAAAACTATTGCAATTGGGGAGAGAGACCTCAGTAAAGAAATGGCTTGATTCTGAATATAACAAGGAAAAGTGGGAATTTTTATCCAGGGAGCAGGCTGGTGGGTGGTGGATGGAAAATTACTAAGAAGAAATATTAGGAGTAAAGGGTGACTCTGGCTGAAATGACAATGATATTCTTAGTAAAGTCAGCCAGGGCAATTAAATGTCACTTGGGGGATGATGTGGGGTCTGCAACCTGACTAGATATTAAGGGCGATCAGATATTGAGGATGGGGAATTCTGGCTAAACCAATTTAGCAAGATTCTTGCTAAAATTGAACAATGCAGAGATGAACACAGAAGCCCAAAAGTCGAGGTCTAGTCGAAAAAGAGCTCAGAGGAGCCTGACTAAATTTCAGTCATGAAAAGAATCTTTGTCAGTATAAACCAGGCAAGTTATCTGCATCTGCACCCACGTTCTGTGACTCAAGGATATGGTTCAAAAGGGGTAAATATCAAAGGCAGGTCCAGAGTTTGTCCTTTCAGGTAGTCCCAAATATGAAGTCAACCTCTATTAAGTTTCCTTTGGCCTTTTGATAATGGATAGAAAAGCGATAATAGATAGAAAAGTTTCCCCAAATTCTGTCTCTAGAGTATTTTATGAGCACATAATTTGCCACTGGAAATTTCTTCTCCCTGCAATTCTCTTATGCAGTTAAATCTTCCTGATGATGGTGTGACCAATTGATCTGTATCATGAGAAATACTAAAGTAACCTATACCCGCAAGTTTTTGTTTTTTCATGAGTGTAGACAAGTCAACCAAGATGAAGTCTTTACTCTCTCCAACAAGAACCTTTCTTTACATTCAGAGTCCTAGTTCTCCCTGCAAGCCCCACAGTACCCCCATTGGAAAGTACACCTGAGGTACGCCCCACCAGTTCAGTTCAATATTACTCACCACATACCCTCAAACACACAATCCTTTGCCACAGCCTTAATTGTAATTAAAAATCACTTTTAGGAAGGTGATTTTCTACCTCGACAATTAAGAGCTTGTGGGATAGCTTTAGAGAGAATTCTTGTTCTTTTCCCAGCCTTGGGCAGAGGCAGGGAACTGACCCCTGCATTTTGGTTAAGGTGTCACTCCAGCACCATCACAGTGTTTGGAACTTTTGGTGAAGGACAGATAGAGTGTCACCTTTTCTTACCTACTGAGAAGAAACTGTTCAAACCCCAGAGTCTTCAGGTTTTCCCAAAAGAAAACTTGTGGGGTTGGGGACACTTTTGTTCAGCTGAACCAGAAGCTGATCTCTCACTCTTTGGGCATTCTTTTAATAAGAGTGTGTCTGTCTAGTTTTGCTTCCCAAGGCAACTTGCCTTTCTTTCAGTCTTCCTGTATCCCTCGTTTCCAATTTGCTTGTGTATGTAATTTTTCTGGGAAGAAGAATAAATGCCACCATGACATTTAATTTTGACTTCTATGCCTCTATTCAGTAGGGAGCCATGCCACTCACAAGTCCATAGTGTTTTCTTTACACTGAATTTTGCTGGCCCACATCAAGATTTCCCACCTCTTGCAAGTATCTGAGACCATCACATTCTGTTTAGGTTGAGTGGGGTTTGATACGAGGGTTAAGTCTGATGGACAGGCATCTTCTCCTCACTTCCTGTGATGAGGTAAAGGTTTTCACGTTCTCGCTGTAGAATTAAGACTTGTAAGGCATGAGAGACTGAGACTTTCCACAGAGTCCACCTGCATATGGGATCCATGAGTTACTCAGGTCTACACTTCAGTCACCACTGACCCTCTCGCTTTTGAGTTACATGGCATTGGTGAGTTGCTTACATATATCTAATTTTTCGCTTAAAACAGTTACACAGTACAGAATCTCTGCATCAGCGCATGCTCCCCTGTCTCAAGAATCATTCCCTAATATATACTATGCTCTCTTTCCTCAATTAAAAGACTATTACTAAACAGAGATAACTAAATATAGGCTTAAAAAAATCACAGAATAAGAATTAACATTCTTTATAAATTCATTTTTAGAGAATTGAAAAATCTCATGGATTAGCTCAATTAATATAAGAAATTTTATTTTAAGCACATATATTAGGTGTTGGTGAAGTTCCCCTGGAATCAAGTTGCTAATGGAAAGATGGATGCGTGATGCTTAAATTTGATCTATATTCATTTGAAACAGATTGTAAAATTTTGGAAAATCACAATTGGAAATAAACAATGAATACATCTACAGGCTGTATAAATATTTATTGAATCAAGTTAATTCATTGATGCATTTCCTTAAAAACATGCTCAGAAAATAGATTAATGCATGCCAAGGCATTATTTTTTAATAATATCACTGTGAGAAGTCATTAAAGTATTTTTAAGTGTGCTTTGCTAGAAAAAAAAAATTATGCAGGATAGAATTTGATACTATCTGCTCTGTATTTGTATAGGTTGAGGCCCTGGTTGGCAATGGATCACATGGTCAGTTTAAGAAGGAGAGAAACATGTCAAAAATTCCAGAAATCTAATAAATGGCTATTCTCAGTGGTCTCATTCCATGTTACCTCTTCTTTCAAAAGTGATATTTCTATTTCCCTAACATATTTATAAAACAAGTGCCTTTTTGGTATATGTCTTTTGTATCTTAAAGTAATTATTTGTATGGTATATTAGTTTCTCCTAAAAGATTCTATTTTTTTGTCATTAAAATTGTCATGTATGTTTAGTTTAAATGCCATCATTGATTAATTCCCTTATTTTAAAAACCATGACACAAGTTTGCTTGGTCTTTCCAATTTGAAAAACATCTTTTAAACTAGTTATTTAATAAAATTGGAACCTTTTTGCTACTTCTGACAAAAGAATAATTTATTTTCCATTTTCATCAAATAATGAAAACTGAACAAATGCTAACAGCTGCCAAGCCATCAACTTTCTGCTTATGCTGTACAAAACATGCAATTTTAAAGAGGCAGACATATGGGCTTTGTATCATGTTTATTGTAGGCATTTGTGAATTAAATTCCCAAACCATAGCTATATCGTTCACCTAAGGGAACTCCATAAAAATTACTACATTAGGTTATGGTAGAGTTAATATATTCCACTTAATGACAGTATGCTTTGTAGTTACTAGAAAATATTTTCCTTTTGGTGGTGGTGGAGTTTGTTGTTTTTGTTTTTTTTAAGGAATAATTTGCATACAATGCAAGTCATTCTTTTTGCATTTTGAAAAATGCACGACAATCAAGATATAGTACAGTTCCACACTTCTTCTAAATTCACTGTTGTTCCTTTTCTCATTACCTTCTGTTACCAGACTGAGTCCCTGGTATACAAAACCCTTGACTGATTTGTTTTCTGTCCCTATCATTTTGCCATTTTAAAAATGCCATATAAATAGAATTGGACACATAACTTTTTTGGTCAGATTCTTTCATTTAGCATAACACATTTGAGATTCATCGATGTTTTCTCTGGGTATCAGAAATGTATTCCTTTGAATAGCTGAGTGGTATTCCATTGATGGGTGTACCAGTTTTTTAATTTAGTCATCAGCTGAAGGTGATGTAATTTGTTTGCAATTTTTGGCAGTTATATAAAGCTTCTATAAATGTTTAGTTTACTCTAACTGTATTCTTCAATCTCCATTCAGAGTGAGGATGAATTCATAGAAATGGGAATGGTATAACAGGCCACTCCTATCAAAGCATTACAGTGTAGTCCTTTTGGAGATATCTTCCTGACAACACAATATATTATCTATGATCAAGGTATAGGTAAGTATATCTTGTCTAATATCTTCGTCATCTAGGAATTCTTTACTACTGTGGCTTATGCCTGATCCGTTTGTGATGCAATTGCCCTCAGATTACATAACATGTACATAAACTATTACAATCATTCTATGCTTAATCTTTAAAAAAAAATCAAACAATAGGATAGGAATCAGAAGAACTTTGGCTAGGTGACATAGAATTTAATGACTATGCTCTTCACCAGAAATTGACACATTATAATTGATGGTACTTCACTTAAAAGAAAAAAAGAATTTAATGACAAAGTGATCAGAGATTCATAAACTCAAAGGATAGTGTGTTCTTTTTCTGAGAGCAGTTGACCAAGACCAAAATAAATGAACGCTATGTAAGGCAATGGAAAAGAGGTGGAAGAGAGTTTTACCTCTATGTGTGTAAGTCAAATAAGGGACAGGGTCTATGTCTTCTAAGCTATGTAGTACTCCATAACACCTAGCATAGTGCTTTAGGCATAATGGTTTCAATGAATAGAAAAAAATTATTCATCACTATGCATATATATATATTGCAGGACCCCAAGGAAGAAACATCAGTGTACTGTATTATTCTTCACTCTATTTCATTTCTCACTTTAATAAGTCACATTAATAAGTCAATTAGTTTGCTTTACTAAGTATATTTTATTTTTATCTTCTTTCTATTTTAATTCTCCACACTAATTCTACAAACACATATTACGTCCAGTAAATAGGTGATATATTTTATTATCTAAGCTTACACACGTTTAAAATACCTCCTGATGAGTTGATCACTTTGGAGAAATTCTTTCACAGTGACAAAAAATACAATTAAAAGAATTATGGGAAAGGAATTTGGAAAGGAAAGACAGTTACAAAAAACTAAGATGCTTTTTGTTCTTTAAGATAAATAATATGAACCTTTCTTTTGATCCTAAAGTTGGTCTTTAATTATCATTAATTGAAAATTATTATCTCCCACAAGATTAATATTGAACAAATATTTAAAGAAAGGGAGCCAAATGATGAGCTCGCATGGTCCACCATGTGCCTTAACATGACTTGGTTTTAGATAAATTGATCATTAGGGGAATGCTTGTAAGCAAAATAGCTGTAGGGCAGTTACTTAGAAAGCCATGGATGCCTGGATTCCACAGACTTGAGATTAATATTGGGAGTATTTATTACAAAAAATATCCATTAGGCAGAAATCACCTTGAAGAATTTATTATATAGAAATAAATAAACAGAAAGATAATCAGTTTGTAAATATTTGCGCATAAGAATATTTATTGAAAGATTTGTAATGATCAAGGACTACAAAAATTTGAGAGTTATTAATATATGGGTAATAAATGGGTAACCAAATCTCAATACACCCACACAATGCAGCTATTCAAAAGTATGAGTTCTATTTATGTTTATTGACTCCAATGAATGTATATGATGTATTTTTAAAGGAAAAATCAGATTGCATATTAACATATATAATACTAATCTGTTTTTGTAAAACAATAAGCAAAACTGTAAGTGTGTGTGTGAATGAGAAAGAGAGAGGCTGAGAGTACGTGCGGTGGTTTCTGTGACCCCGGGGTTATCTCTGTTACGTGGGCAGAAGGGTATTTAAAACATGGGGTACTGTATCTTCCTTTATCTTTGTATAACTTTGGCTTGGTTCAGTTGCTATAATTAGGATGTGTTGCTGCTATAATTTACTGACATTTAACAAAATTAAAGTTTAAAATTGCTGTCCGAGGAAACATCAGCTTCCCCATCACTCCATCTCTAGCTCTTCTCCCTGCAGCAAGTTTATGGCTAATCAAGCAAAAGTTCTTAGTAACCGTCTGCCTTTAGTAATTTACAGACTCCCCTACCTAGAGGCATGGTATGAACTAGATGTCCTCCCAAGTCCTTTTTGATTTTGTACATACTTATATTCATATGAACATTTATTCACCTATATTAAATTATATGGAATTATAAGGCATTTTTTAGCCTAATATTTTTCTTCCATTTAACTCTGTCTCTGTAGAATTAGTATTTTACAATTGAAACAACTGAATGACAGACTTTCAAGAAATTTTGATCTAGAAAATTTCCGTGAATGCATGTATGTATAAACTGAGAATCCTTCAATCCTCATACACATACCTAGAAATAGCAGAAATATATATATATATATAGTGTATATATATATATACACACAAGTTGAGGTAGAAATAAAGATGATGTGAGATAATAGTGAAGCTAGCTGTCATTTTAAAGCAATATTGTTTGCTAATCTGGAAAACTATATTTAAAAAACAATTCAATTGCTCCTTGATTTGGTCCCTGTGCTCTCTCAGCTCATTATATGTAATATTTTCTTTCTATCTCAAAACATTCGAGGTACTGTGAGCAGCTTACTTACAGTAAAAATACTTAGATCGAGGTTAGGAAGTAAAGGCACTAGAGATAATTTACCATGGCAATTTACATTAACTTAACTGTGGAATGAAATTGAGGTATTCTGCAAAGAAAACTATAGCTGTATTATTCTCTTCCGCTTCACACTAGTGACCACAACTACACAACAACAACAAAAATCTAGTGTATATTTCAACCATTTCCCCCTTTGAACTGAGCTTTCAACCATTTCCCCTTCTGAACTGAACTCTGAGAGACAAGGATCAGACCTCTATGTTTCATACATATTCATGATATTCACAATTCATAAATATTCTCATTCATAGATATCTTTTATCTAACCATATTCAGTAATTCAATAAATATGGGTTAAAAAATATCTCCTTGTAGATGTTTTCTGTAAATAACCCTAGTATAATAAATAAATAACCGCAACTTCAGCCCTGGAAGACAAAGAGAAAACAAAAGTACCCCCTCTTCTTCCCTCTGCTTGCCAGGAAAGTTACAGATACGAACATTCTCTGCATGTGATGTTCCTGTATGTAGACGTAGGCATCCCATTTATTATGGAAGGAGGGGAGTGTGGTGGAGTTATCAAGTGGCATTTAGTATACAAGAAACCAGTTTATATTCCATAATCACTCATATGTGCAATCTGTTTTTAAAAAAGACACAAATAAACTTATTTACAAAACAGAAACAGACTTACAGAGAAAAGAAGCTTATGGTTACCAGGGAGGAAAGGGGGTGGGAAGGGATAAATTGGGAGTTTGAGATTTGCAGATACTAACTACTATATGGAAAATAGATACACAAAAGCATCTTCTGTATAGCACAGGGAACTATATTCAATATCTTGTAGCAACCTATAATGAAAAAGCATATGAAAATGAATATATGTATGTGTATGTATGGCTGAAACATTATGCTGTACACCAGAAATTGACACAACATTGTAAACTGACTATACTTTAATTAAAAAATAATTTTAAAAGAAACCAATTTAGAATGATCTGCTTCCATGCATCTACAACCACAGGGGTTGGTAACATGGAATGGTTTGATGGGAGACTCTAACCACATGGACGCCTGTCTCTGTTCCACTCATTACTGGATAGAGATGTTGGTGAGTTAGTTTCTCTAAACTCAACTTCATCATTCTTTTCTTTTAACTTTTAAAAATATTTAATTTATTTATTATTGTATTATTTATTTATTTTTTTGGCAGTTGGGGGTAGATAATTAAGTTTATTTATTTTTAGAGGAGATACTGGGGGTTAAACCCAGGACCTCATGCCTGCTAAGCATGGGCTCTACCATTTAAGCTATAACTCTCCCCTCAACTTCATCATCCTTGATTGCAGTGCCTACTTCATGGGATTGTGAAGAAGATTACATAAAGGGTGGCTTGCAAAGTCCTTTGCAAAGTGCCTGGCACAATGTCAGTGGTCTACATATGTTGGCCATTAATGACATAAAATATGTTCAGGGCCATTTCTTGAACCCACTGAACTAGAAAAATTGTTTATTCTGTTTCTGTATGCTTCCATTTTCTAGCTCCAGCAGTAAATTTAAGAAAATCAATTTAAGACCAAGATAATTTAAACAAAATTATAGCTAATTCTCAGACCAATTAGACTGAGGGAAATTGTGACCCTGAAGCAAACATAATGGAAAATACTCTTCAGAGCTGCCATGGTTCTTAAGAAGCAGTCCGAAGTGAGAGCATCAAAGGAAAATAACCCAGACAGGACTACTCCAGTAGCTTCCAGAGGACACAAATAGCAATTGTAGGTGATTTTAACCAGTCTTTAAACTCTCTTTCTTGAAACTGCCACCATGAGGAGTGAGGAAATTGTTATGAAGTACTTTTTTACCTCTGCCTCTAATAGCTGGTTGCCGTGAGCCAGGGAAAAGAGGTAGGATAGGTGAAAAGGTAATAAGAAAAAACGGAAGGGGTGAGGGGAAAACTTTATTAACTTTGTACTGTAAGCTTGTAACAGCAGATTCACTTTTTAAAAAAAAAAATAAAAGGCACAAGATTGAAGAAAAAGAGAAGGAAAAGAACCAGTATTTATTAATCAATTAATATGTACTAAGCACTCAGCTAGGTGCTTTGTGTGTGTGTGTGTGTGTGTGTAATTTCAATTCATCCTTTCATTAATCTCACAAAGATGTTCAGTCAGAATAAGGTAGGTTATCTATCCTGTGATAAGAACTCTCAGTGGTTTAAAACAGCAAGATTCTAGATCCAGGTAATTCTCAAAGGCAGCTCTTCCCCATGTGATGGCTCAGACTTGCAACGCCATATCATATCAATATATGCTTTCAAGATTGTTCCAGAAAAGAAAGATAACTTTAATGCTTCTTCCCAGAAAAGACATGTTACTTCCATTCATTTCATCGGCCAAAGCAAATTACAGCACCATGTGTCACTCCAATAAAGAACAGAATGCAATTTCCTTTAGAACCCAAAGCAGGAGAGCCAGATCACAAAAGGGGACTTCCTATTTTGAAGGTAAGAAATCAGAGATTCAGATTCATTAACAACTTAGGCAAAATCACTCTCTTCCTATGTGGTGTTTAGGTATGCAAAATTCCTGAATCTGTATTCTTTCCATTGCATCACTTGGCTTCCTACATACTCACGTTCACATTTATAGTAATGTCACACACAGAACAAACATATTTTCTGCTTAAATCAATGTAAAAGTGAGCCTTATATTATTCCAGAGCCAGATAAACACAGATAGGTGTGTCAATTATTGCAAAAAACTACTAATATCATAATCACGAACTTTGGAATGAGGTACTCATATCCTTTATTGATACTGAGATAAAATAGTTTTGATCTTGCAGTGTTGGTGTATTTTTTAAAAATTATTTTGGTTTTTGTTTCCAAAAGGATTTCAGCACTCATGTGTCCTGAAGGAACCTCTGTCATGCACTTGCACCATAGGAAAATCCATGGCATGCAGTTCAAAGAAAGTGCATCAATTAGGCTAAGAACATTTTCCAGATTCAAGGAAGCCTTCTCCACATTTGAGCATGGTCTATGGATCAGTGAAGATAGTAGTTCAAAGGGACTAGCCAGTTTAGTAAAATAAGTACCTTGGTTACCCATTAAATTTGCCTTTGTAAATAAAGTACAGTGAGTTTGCCTTTGATCTTATGAAGATAGTCTAGCATGCTATACATAGCACAGAGATGAAAGCAGACGAGGCTGCTTAAAATGAACTATGCCACCGAGTGATATGAAGCTTTCAAACTCTTTAGAGCAGAAGAAGAAGAAGTAATCTTGTAAGTAATGTCCTTGCTTTGCAGTATTTTCATAGGGCATTTGGCATGAATTTCAGGTTATTTTTTATTAACATGAATAAACAACGGCACTGCTGGGAAAATGTTCTAAAACATTAGGCATAAATGTGATCAATGATTTATGATACGTAGCCTATATTTGTTCCCATTTCTTGAAAATTACATCTAGCTTTTATATTATTTCATCAAGAACCACTTGTCAATCTCCTCTCTGGCCAGGACATGAAATTTTTAAAAATTTAATAAAAATCCCTCTATATTCTTACATTTTTATCTTCCCCTGGCTGGTTGACATGACTTGTCTTATTATTGGTAAAGAGTGGTTTGTTAAAAATTAAAAAGTAGGAAAAGTTGGATTGTTGTATTTTCCATTTGAATGACCCACCCTTAGCTTCTGGTAGATTTCCTCTGGTGCACTTCCCTCCTTAGATGTCAGATTTTATTCTAGTTTTTAACAAATCCAGGCCAAGGTTTTTGCTAATATTTAGCTTATATTCTGAGCACTGGCATTTTAATAGAGGTTTTGAACCCAAAGGAATGAATCTGTTTTTGAGGAATTTTCAACACAGGTGATAGATGGGGTACAAGAAGCGGTCTGAATAGGATACAACAACTGGCTCCCACTGGCATTCTTGTCACTCATTTGGAACGCAAACTCCAGTTGAGGGATGTATACAATATGTACAATAATTCTTACTCCAGCTTTGTGGCACTCTGGTTACATTGTCTTTTTAAAAGTCTGTTGAAGAAACTTTATGTTTTTAAATCCCTAAATTATTTATAAAGTTTGGGTTTTCAGTATTTATGTGACTGCATTTTTCTTTGACAATTAAAAAAAGTTCTTGTTTTTCAACTGAGTCGTTATCATAATGCTTTCTATTTTTCGTTTAGAAGTAAATTCAAATTATGTTCCTATCTGATGCTGTATTTTCTGAAGATTGAAATAAATTTACCTCTCTACATATATATCTTTTTTTAAAATTAGAGGAAAATTACATACAGATAAACGTACAATTGTCAGAACCACGTATCTGTATCTGCAAGCCAGCTACAGTAGGTAGAAAGATGGTCACCCAAAGATGTCTTAGACCCAGTGAACATACTTGTTACCTTACATGGATAAAGCCACTTTGAAGATACAGTTAATCTTAAAGTTCTTGAGATGGGGCCAATGCCTGGATTGTCCAGATGGGCCCAACCTAATCATCTGAATCTTTGTAAGAACCTCTCAGGCTGAGGGAGAATCAAAGGGCAGAGCTATTAGGGAGATGGAGGAAGGGGGCTAGGAGTCACCAAGCGTGGGTGGCCGTTAGGGGCTGTAAACAGACAAAGAAATGATCAGCCCATAGAGCCTCGAGAAAGGCATGCAGCCCTGCAAACAACTTGATTTCAACCCAGTGAGGTCTGTGTTGGACTTCTGAGTTCCAGAATTGTGAGATAATAAATTGGTGCTGTTTTAAGTCACTAAGTTTGTGGTGATTTGTTATAGCAGCAATAAAAAAATAACACAGATTTGGGGACCAGGATTGAGTTTTGAACCCATGTAGCATATAATATTCTAGGTATTATTTTTTTTCTTTAACTGGAGAAAAATTAATGTTTAGGAATTTAATAGCAAATGTGAAACAACCAAGCTACATATACCATTTTATTTAATAATTTTTGTGTGCAGGAGTTATGTATCTTTTTAAATTCACAATGAAAGGTGGGCTTTATTGATTATTCTAATTATATTAATAATATAAGAACAATTCAGGAAAAAATTCAAACATAGACAGACCAAAAACCAAAAACCATCTAAAATCTCACCATCTGGTGATATTTTGATGACCGTCAATTCACACACCTTTATTTTTATGCATACACACATATACATAAAATTTTACATAAGTGAACTCATTCCACTTGCTGGTTTTATTATGGATAAATTATTTCTTACTTTGAAATGTACTATTCATACGTAAATATGAATATAATAACTGATATATGCATAATAACAAGAAACACCTCTGTACTCATAACTCAGGTTAAGGAATGTAGCATTTAACTGTCCTGGTAAAGTCCCCTGTGCTCCTTACCAATTACATTTCCCCTCCTCTACTCCCAGAAGTAACCACTTTTTTGACTTTTATATTAATCTTTTGCCTAAAAAAATAAATTTCGTACTCAAGTATTTATTCCTAACCAATTTTTTTTTTAGCTTTGAAAAACTGAGTAGCAAGCCAGGCTTAAGAGAAAGCAAACACTGCTATTAAATGAAGGTTCCCAGGAGAATGTAAACAGAAAAGAGCCTCTCCATCTCATAGAGGAGTTTTTTCTCCACAGAGTCTATAACGTGCTTATATTATGATTTGGGGGGACACTGAGTTATCCTTCATGAATTTGGAATTGAGGGAATTAAGATGGAGATTATAATAATGGGTCAGGGCAGAGACATGCAAAGAGCGTTTAGAAAGGCAGGAGAGCTTTAAGGGCCACAAAACATGATGTCAACCTGATTTATTATACGAACAAAACTTTAAAAAAAAAAAAAAACCTACAAATGAGAAAGATGGTTGCTCTGCAGTAGAAGCATGGCAAGATGAGAATCTTTCCCATGGGCTGTGCCCATCCTGACTCCATCCGGGCAGCAGCAGTTCTGATCCAGGTACACAACCCTTTGCTGAGCCGGTGGCAGAGCAGAGCAATCCCTCACGTGGAGAGAGACATCGCTAGCGCTCGAGGGCACTTATTTTCCATTCCACATGTGGAAGGACTCCCTAAGAGAAACACTCCTGCCTCTTCTTCCCCCCGTTTCCTCCTCCCCACAGGAAGAGAAATGTCTGACCTGCTAAGTGAAATTTGGAAGAGAAAGATGTCACTCTTCTCTTTCTGTCTCTGTTCCCTACTTGGAATCCATCCTTCCCATAGGGTGCACGTATTTTGGTCTCTCTGCTTCCTGTGGTCAGGGGGCCTGGCTGTGGGGGTCACTGGGACTGGACAGCTGTACCAGTAACAGTGTCAGTTGCTCTCGTTTGACGGAGAAATTTTATCAAGTGCATTTAGTTGCTAAAGCTGTGTCTCTGCTCTAGCCTTTGTCAGTAATGAAGCTGACATCTTGAGCTTCATCTGTTTGACTCCATATTTGCCTGTTAGTTGGCACCAAACTTTCAGGGTAGAAAGGATGCTATCTCTTGGGCTCCTCTTAACCCTGGCAGAGGTATCAGATTGTCTCATGCTGATGTCATTAATTATCCAAATCATATATTTAATTCCTCTTGTTCTGATTCCATACTCACCAAGCAGCCTTCTGATAAAAGCTTGCCTCTTTAGGAGGCTTGTTTATGGGAAAATAATGTGTGCACCAGAGGATTTTAAGTGCCTGGCTTCCTTACTCGGTTCTGTTTCTCCTTGTAAATTAATACATTGGCATTTTGTTTTGACGCTTTACTTTTATGAGCCTGGTTAATGTGCATCTGCCCTCAAGAGATGAGTCTGTCAATAGAATGACCTTGGAAGTTGTGAGTAAGATAGTCAGACAGGGCTCCAAGACATTGCAGAATTTGACTTCACATGGTTTTAGTACTAGGAATGTGAGAAAACGCAGGATTGCCTTACAATCTAATGTCTTTACACCTAGATGTGAATACATGCACTTGTCTTAAGAACTCAGGGAAATAAAATCCAATCAAGAGGCAGAGCCACTGAGAGTTAGAGACTAACCTGACTTGAAAATTAGGTAACGACGTGATTCACTTCTAATGGATATGAGCCACATGAAGCCTTCTTCTTTCGCTGTGGAAGTCCTTAGTATCAGCCACTATAACCCACAGGGTCCGGCACACTCCAGCCCTGTCACAAACAGGATCTGGTTTTATCCCACGATTCGCCTGAGGTCATTGAGCAGATGGGAAGGCAGCTCCTGAAGTCACATGGGGATATAACCCCTAAAATTTTGAGAGCTGGTACTTTTCCTTTGGGGAAAATAATTTTTCATATCTGGAAGATTTAGAATTAGCTGGAGAAATATTTAAGAGAATCAAAATGTAACACTAGTATTTTTCCATTAATTAATGGGTGTGCGCATACTTGCTATATTAAGTATCTGAAATGTGTAAGTGACCTTAAACCTGTTAGAAGAACAGGCCACATTTGTGACACCGTTTTAAAATGTCTAAATTAGAGCTGATACAGAATTGTATGTCTAGACTGAATTAGTTAATTAATTAATTTCATGATCATATTTGAAGATTTGAGAAACTTGAAATCATTTTTCAAGTTTCACTTATTAATTTTCTAAGTATTGCTTAAATACTTGAGCCAGTTTGTCAGATAATTTATGTAAGCATAGAAAAAAACTAAGTACATTAAATGCATTAATGCAGTTTAAAATGTTTAAAAGGAGTTTAACTAGCAAAGTTTATAACTGGTTCTGGATAGTGACTAAAGACCTCCTTTAAAGAGACTAAAACTTTGCTAGCTTTTACATGGAATAATCAGGTTTATAAAATGAACTGAAAACTAAAGAAGAACTAATCCTCTTTCATATATAACTGAATACATTGAATATTTTAGACAATTAACAATCTATTAATGATTTTCTCTACATGAAAACCAATCTGGAGGACCACAAAGTCACATTTAATAGGAATCACTTTTAGTATCGGAGACAGATCAAACTTCTGATATCAAAAAATTGAGGTCAGTGTCTAGATTAGGTAAATTCACTAGAGGATGCCAACCTACGATGACCCTTTGAGAGTCAGGCAACTGACCTCGAACCTATTACATTCTGACCACATTACTGGCAGTTCCCTTCCTTTTCTGGAACTTCTACAACCTTTTTTTTTTTAGTGCTTTATTAAAATAAGTTGTTTTCTTAAAGTACTGAATATTTAAAAGAAAATATGACATATCCTTGAGATTAAAGCACATACTTTAAGCAATCATCGGTTCTTATGGTTCTCAAGCAAGTCAGCTCTGGTAATAAAGAAGACAGACTTGAAACTTTAATAATGGAATTCACCGAACTTCCTAATGACTTTTGGTGAGTTTGCACTTCAAAGGAGCTTGTGCCCCTTTTCTAGGTCCTGTTGTGTGATACATGAATAGATCACTAGTTATCATTGGCAACAGGGTTATGGAACCAGACAGATCTTGGTCTGAATTACAGTTCAGCCTTGTATCTTGGGCAAGATATTCACTCTTTTAGTTTTCTCATCTGTAAACTGAAAATGATAGTATCTACCTTCTAGGGTTGTTGCTAAGCTTAGAGATATTATACGAAGAGTTGGTACACCTGGCCCTCAAAGGAGTGACAGATGTGGTTTTTACAGGGAGTGTGAAAACAAGGGTGTGTATGTGTTGTTAGGTGGGAAAGGGTTAACTTCTGCCGTGGGTTGTGTATGCGTGTCTGTGTGTGTGCAGATGAAGGACCAGCTGCCTTGACAATATGCTGCTGCAGTGAATCATGGCTGGCTGCCAAGCGGAGGCTCCAAAGACCCTTCTACAATGTTGGGCTATGATCTGCAGAGTGTAAATGATACTCGGCAAAAACTCGAACCTCAGACTTCGTGGGGTTGAAGCTCTGGCCTCACACAATCTCCGAGAGATCACATATCTTATACCTCACTGGAGTAAGAAAAATCCCTAAGCCCAGCAATTGTCCCCATAGACTTTGGGCTGCCTACTTAATTCCTTAAAATCTCCTTCATTCACCAAGCACTGCCCCAGTGTTAGTTTTTTTTCATATAGCCAGTAGATGCTTGGTTTTTTGTTTATTTGCTTGTTTTTGTTTTGTTTTGTTTTGATTTTTTACCTCATGATTACTGGAGGGAGAATGTCAGACTTTTGTGAAAATTATACTAAAAGTTGTCTTCTACATACTGTTCTGGATGCTGAAATTCTGAAAGAGGCATTTTACATTAGGCTCCAACTCTAAACAATGTTAAAAAGAAATCAAATAGAATAATCTAGGGGAGACAGAGAGATCTCAAAGATGCTGACAGTATTTGGATGCAAAAAGAGTGAGGTTTTTTAAGAGAGCTATATAAAAGGGGAATGGTCTCCATTGACAGTCCTACTGAAATTCATTATTTTTCAATGAAGTCTTTGTCTAAAGACACTTTTTAAATGGAATGACAGAGATAGGATCTAGTGAATAACAGAAGAAAACTGAAGACCATTGCCATCAAATAAAGAGCATTGAAATCAAATACTTTACCATCATCCTGAACGCACTTTGGTGATATTTTCTGCTTTGTTTGCCAAAAGTCAGACTTTTCCAGCTGATAAACTGTTCCACTGTACTCTTCCCAGTCTGGCCTAGAGGAAACTGAATCTTCTAGGCATTAAATATATACATATATCTATGTTGATTGACTAACTTTATTATTATTATTTGTTTTTATTGAAGTACGTTAGTTTACAATGTGTCAATTTCTGGTGTACAGCATAATAGTTCAGCCATACGTATACATACATATATTTTTTTCATATGCTTTTTCATTATAGGTTACTATAAGATATTGAATATAGTTCCCTGTGCTATACTGCAGAAATTTGTTGTTTATCTATTTTATATACATATATATATATGTATGTATCAGTAGTATCTGCAAATCTTGAATTCCCAGTTTATCCCTTCCCATCCTCTTTCCTGCCGGGTAACCATAAATTTGTTTTCTCTGTCTGTGAGTCTGTTTCTATTTTGTAAATAAGTGCATTTGTGTCTTTTTTTTTTTTTTAGATTCCACATATATGTGATATAATATGGTATTTTTCTTTCTTTCTGACTTACTTCACTTAGAATGACATTCTCCAGGTCCATTCAAGTTTCTGCAAATGGCATTAGTTTATCCTTTTTCATGGCTGAGTAGTATTCCATTGTATAAATATACCACAACTTCTTTATCCAGTCATCTGTCAATGGACATTTAGGTTGTTTCCATATCTTGGCTATTGTAAACATAAAACTATTACTTTTTATTATATTATTTTAGAGAAGTTAATTTTTTGATTTGAAAAATATATTTACAGAATTCCTGTAGCATATTTTTAGACACTGACATGATGATCGATAGAAACTACTTTTTAAGGAAGTTACAGTCTAGTGGCAGCTGTAGACTAATGAATAATGATAAACACAATTTGTCAAAAGAGGTTACATAGGGTGTTATGGGAGCATCAGTGAAGGGCACTTAATTCACCCTGAGGCTGTCAGAGATTTAAGCTTTAGGCCTACTGTGCTAAAAATGCCAGCAAGTTTCAGCAGAGGCTGGATGTATGGTGTTGCAATTTTGGAGCAATTTTGTAGATGGAATTCTAGAGATTGTTCACAATTATGAAAAAAATCAAATGCCTCTGAGAAGCATTTGTCGCTCACGTGCAAATGTTGTCCTATTCCTTATGATTAATATCAAGTGTACATGAAAATACAGTTTAATCATAAATATTATTTAGGGTGGCTTAGCAATTAATAAAAAAAAACTTTTGATGACAGATTTGGCCAGGAAAATATAGAGAGGAAGCAGTCTTAGATTTCTAATCTCAGCTGCCAAGAACCTTTTAATGAATCCTATAACACAATCTATAAAATTAATAAAAATCTAGTTATAAGAATTAGGAAAATAATAAAATCTGGTCACCAAACTAGTATAAAAGGATGAACAATTTCAGTTTAACTCAGTTTACTCACATATGTACTCTAAGTTATATTTAGACCTATATAGAGCTTTATTGTGATTCTTCTGATTAGAGCAAAAAGTTTGGAAAAATACAGAAATTGAAAATTCTGAGGAAGAAAATACACAATTTCAACTCTCTTTTACTCTCTCCTCCACAATCTCTTAACATTTTGATATTGTCTTCAATGTACGTATGCACAGACACAGATGTGCATGGGTGTGAGTTTTCTGGTCCATTTTACTTTTGGAGGGAAGAAAAGTATTCCAGTGCTCACTGCTCCTTTATACAGACAGAGGAGCAGTATAGTTTAGTAAAAAAAAAGAACTCAAAATCTGAACTGGCCAGATCCATTGTGTAGTTTTAAGAAATGGGATAAATTGTTGAACCTCTGAGGTGGTTCACCTGGCTTGAAATTCCATCTCCATTCTTTACCACCATGTAACCTTGGGCAAACTGATTTACCATCAGGAACCTCACTTTCCTTTTCTGTAGGACAATAATTCCTACTACTTTTTAATGGAGAAAGGATTGAGGGGAGTAAATATCAATGCGGCAAAGGCTGAGGATATAGCCCAGTTGAGAGACTGCAGTTTTTTTGACTAGGTTGGGGGCAGTGGGGACAGAGAATGAGATGGGTTTGTGGTCTCGCTTGTAGCAGAATTGAGAGAACGTTCCTTGAGAGTGAACATAGAGTAGGGATAAAAGAAAAGGGTGAATCAAGGATAAAATCTGGGTTTCTGGGTGAATAGTGGTTTGAATCGACAGTGATTGAACTTACTACTTATTCAGAAGTGATGTAGCATTCCACTGTTGAGAGTTCCATTTTGCACACATGAAATCTGAGGTGCACTGTAGCTGGCTGGATGCTAGAATCTGGAGTTCCCAGCAGAGGAGTTCTGGGCTAGAGATGTACTCAAGAGCGTCATCAAGGTATCAATGTAATTTAAAGTTTAAGAACTAATTGAGATGGTACAAAGGAAGGGAGAGACTGGAGAGAAAGAAAAGAAAGAAAAACAGCAAGAAGGAACAGAGTGGGCTCAGGAAATGCAGCTGCTCCCCATCCCATCCTCCCCCAGTACCCTGCAGGGAGAAAGAACTCTTGAAATTAATCCTGCTGTCTCTTTCCAGGGTTAACTTAGCGGAGTACGGAGGGGACAGTAGAGACATGTATGAAAGTCTTAAACAGAAGCAGCTGCCGACCGTTCTGGGTAGTAATTTGATGACGATTTATTTAGCTTCAGTGGAATAATTTTGTGAAGTGGAAGGAACAGTTTAAAATATTCTTGGGCTGACTGTATATACCTTCATGTCTTACCAATTTTTAAAAAATTGAGTGTCTAGATTTACAGAAGGGCATTTCAAGGTAGAATTGGGATATTGTTAGGGCATAAAAAACTTGGATATGCCATAGGTTCAATTTGAGTCAGCCCCATAAGCAAATATTACTATTAAAATCCTAAACCACTATAGACCTGTCAATGACGATTGGTCATTTCTCTCTGTGCTTTCCACATTATTATAAAATAAAATAAAATTATATTGGCAATTTACATCTATTTTGTCTGTGATAGTAAGTGCTTTTTTGTTTGGCATTTAATGGACAACAGTAATTTAATAAACCAGTGAGAGTTTTAAATGATTATTTTATGAACTAAGAAACTTTTATTCATTCTCCTTATTCAGTCTGTAAGCTTGAGGACTATTTTTTTCCCCCCTGTGGAATGAAACAGATGAAAATCTAAAGCATCCCTGCTATGGTCTGCACTGAAGTTACTAAGTTAAAAAACAGGTTCAGCAAGTTTTAAAGAAAAGACCTGTTAGTTAAGAAGAAGGCAAATATTTTCATTAGTGCTGAGTGGAAAAGGGAAAGTTTCATGTGACACATCAATGTTCGATCACTTCTCACCCTCAGAGAAGAGGAGAAAACAAAATAATGGATTTGAAATGGGGAGAGTTCACATCAGCAATTTTTTTTTTCCCTCACAAAATGCAGAAAGAAGAGGTGGTGCTTTTTCTTCAACACCTTTGAACTTTTTTGTATAAAATAGAAACTCAGGCAATTATTTTGGATGTGTTTTTGACTAGGATGGAGCGATTAAGAAGAATAGAAAAGAAGATGCTGAATGTGTTAAAGAAGATTGGGAAAGGAAGTCCTTTCCTGTAGCCTGCCCTGCCCCACTGTGTGCGTGCAGTGGAGGTCACTTTCCATCTCCTGAATACCATCTTGCACCAAGATGGAGTTGAGAAGGCTTTAATTTACCTTCGGGAAGAGATGTGATGCCTAGACATGGTGGAACTGAACCAAGGCCTTTGGGATGAGCCTCTGGAGCAGGGAGGGGTTTCTCTCAACAGTGGTCCTTATCCTAGCAAACTCAATTTGAAAAGAGGAGATCAAAGCTCTCCCATTTTAGACCTATCAGTGTAATTATTCGTGAAGAGAGCTAATGATTTCTGTTAGAAGTGGTACCTTCAACGCAGTTCTGAAGGAACCTAGCCTCAGGAAGCTAAATCAAGAATTCGCATAAAAATTTTGTACAGGGAAATACTGGTGTCCCAAACCGCTCTGATCCTGAACCTATTAAAACAATCGGTACACTGGCTGGGAGGACCAGCTCATCCCTCCGTGTGCACCTCCTTCTTCCATTTCAACCGAGGACAGAGTGGAAAAGACAGTGGGAAGGAAGAAGGCGCAATGCCAATGCAGTCATGCCTCCATCACCAGGAGCAACGGAAGTTGGGTCACCACCTTGGCGCCTGTGTCTACAGACCAAGCTCTAATGCTGTCCAGGGACTGGGTGACATAGGCTGGACCTCAATGAAGGAAAGAAGGTTATAAAAGCTTGTAGTCTGAAAACAAACAAACAGAAAACTATGGTTATTATATCAACCCTTCCCCATGCAAACATATTCCCTCGTGTTGGTGAAAGATGGCAGCATGTATTCCATTCAGAGGTTACACTTAAAATGTTTAATACCATTACGGTCCAGACAATAGCAAACTAGAATGGATGTTCCATAGATCCTGGAGGGCATGTGCTGCCCCAACCTTAATGCTTTATTTTCTACGTAGTGGAAAGATTGTGGGAGAGCAGACAGGCTGGCCGGACAGTCAAGGGCTCAGAGCAACAGCTATTTCAGAAGCATTTAATATTTTAATGACCAGAATAGCCATATCAGTGCTTTCCAGATGAATATAAACTCTGATGAAATTAAATAGCAGTTCCCAAATGTACCTTCCCTCTTAAAAACCTGAATCAACGGTGTGCAGCATTTTTTTATATAAGTATTTTGATTCAGTAATGAATCTGAGCATGCTTCCTTGATATTTCATCAGCTATTGATTTACTATACATTAATTTTGATGACAAAAAAGATTTTAAAATACTTACTTTGAAACTTACTTTATACCTCAGATCTCTAATCAAATTTGAATTATTATTAAAATGACTTTTATAGGTCCAAATCAAGATGTCATTCACATATAGAAACAATTAAGAAAAATTTCATTAAAGTGTCATTGATTTATAATGTTAGTTTCAGGTAGCAAAGGCATTCAGTTATACACATACATACATATATGTATGTATATATTTTCTTTTCAGATTCTAGAAACAATGTTTTAACGTACACATTCACTTGACATATCTCAGGATCATTACACATAAACATTTGGAAAGCACTTTAGTACAGCCTTTCCAAGCATGGTTTCTTAAAAAGGTAATCAGAATAGCAAATAAACTGTGCAGACCATAAATTATTTTTAAAATGTACTAATAGGAAAGATTGATTGAAAAAAATGTTTTGCCATTGATGCAAACGGGGGTAACAGCTGGTTTGGATAACTCAATTCTGCCAGCATGTTCAAACAGAACAGATGTCCTGATCATCCAGAATTGAGTACACACATTAAGTTGCTTTCCAGCACCCAGGCTGCTTGTTTCTACCCTCCTCTGACCCCTCTGCTGACTAAGGGCCACATTTGCAGGGGGCAGCAAGAACTCATGATCCTGAGAAACAGGATGGACTCTCTCAGTCCAGTTGGGTTGCCCAGAGTTTCCTTGGCTGGGGAAGGAAGGAAAAAAATTATTAGAGAACTTGGAGCATTTTCTGTTTTGGAGAATTATAGGCAGAATTTAGTCTTCTCTTCTTGTGCTTTTTCCTGGAGAAAAAAAAGGATGATTAAAAAAAAATCCACTGCCGGGAAGATAAATAGGTAGGTAGGTAGATAGATGGATGGACAGATAGATAGATAGATAGATAGATAGATAGATAGATAGATAATTTTTAAAGAAATATGCTTGGGTCACCAAAGTAAAACAATCTCTGTGTTTCTGCTTCTCTCCAGCTCAGCCATCTCATTAATCACTAACCTTTCCTTTTCTCATTCCTCTTTCCTTTTTAATTTCAACCTCCCTGCCTCCCTCCTCCCCCCTCTCCTCCTTCTCTTCCTTCCTCCCTCAGTATCTCTTCCTCTCCTCCCTCTCCCTCCCCGGTCCCACCCTCTTTCCTGTTTCCTTCCCTCCCTCAATCCCTTTTGGCTCTAACTCCAGCCACACAATGTTTCCTTAATCCTTTCCCTCCTCTTAGTGCTTCAGCACAAATGACCAAGCGCAAAGTGGGAAACTGGTCTGGGGGAGCTCTGTGGGGATAGGAGATAAAGGTGTACGAGAAAGATTTAATGCTGTGGGTACTGTCAGGGGTTTAAAGTGGTAAAATACGCAGCTTTTCTATAGTTCAGATCATTAGAACAAAGGATATAAAAAAGGGGACAGATTAAACTCAATGTGCTTTAGTGCTGCTAACTAATTAAACTAAGTGAATACTCACGATTTGTTTTATCATTTTTACATTAAGAAAATTTCTCAGATGGGGGATAATTACAGCAAAAGCCTAATTTTAACCATACTCTTCTGTTCTGATGCATTAACGGTCTCTTTTGTGTTGTAACTGTTGTATTCAACGGGGCGTGTTAAGTGTTTCTTTCTCAGTGTTCACGTAGAGGATACAGAACACAAAGTGGCAAGTGTGCCTTAAGAATGAGCCAGTTATTGAAATGAGTTTGAGATTTCTGGTCCGAATCATTGCAATTTTATTATTGGCGTGGCAAAAAATTCTAAAACATTTGGCACCACCGTTAGTTTTAGCAGAAAACATCTTTTGAAAATCAGACCTTTCCCTCATTCTATTCAAGTGAGAATCTCAACTATAACTTATACTGAACTATTTTTGATTGCTGATGCACTAATTGTTTTTGTGGTGACTGCTAAGTCATAAAAATCATATAATACTGTCATTTTCATTCCATAAATGAAAGAATAGCGGGTTAAATGCATCATGATTTATGGTCTTGAATCTGAATGAAGAGAGAAAATTAGCAGCTACTAACTAGTGCAGATTAATAAACTACAATTATACCTTCTAGGAATGTCCAATGTTCAAGAAATTACCGGACTAAGAATGAATGTGGGTGAATATAATTGTATGTTTTAATTCACAGACATCTTCAAACTTGAATGATGAGAGAAGAATAAGGAAGAAAGCAAATTTAACACACAATGCCAGATTCATCTAGAAGAGACATGAGTGTTTGGTTTATGTAACACAAGGACCATTTCTAAAGCCTCTTAGAAGCAGGAGATTGATTTTTTTGTTTGTTTTTTAAAGTAAAGATGACATGTAGACTAATATTGTAAACGTATCTTTGAACCTTAACAATTGAGCTGTGATTTGTCATAATAATATAAAAACACTGAACTACTGTTATCAATAGAATGGAAGGACAGCACATAGTGTTTAGATTTAAGAAAAGAATGTTAGGTCAGAATATTTTGCTTCTAAAAAAACTGCTGTGGGTAGTAATTTTTCTCAGAACTTGAAAGGACAGAATTTTAAAGTATGCAATCTAATTGTTCAACGTTGTAACTATAACATTAAAATTAAGAAGTTAATAGAATGTTAGGGATGAAAAACTCTTTCTGTTTCTCCAGATGGAGAGCCATTAAATAATTGTTGGTTTCCTGGCTCAGAAAGATGTGGATAAGAACTTCAGCTTCCCAGTTCACTGGTCATTTCACTCACCAGACAGGCTTGAAGTAGCTCAGAACAAAATTAGATTTGGAAATATTATGATCTGTGAAAGCAAATTTTCCTTCAAATATTTTCTTGGAGTCTTTTTTCAAAAGGTTAGTATAGTAATACTTTCACGGCCAGAGTCTACTTATTTTAGAACCTTAACTACACAGAGCACAGATGGGGAGAAACACACACACACGCATATGCACACACACAACCCTTATGCAAAAACAGACATCATAAACCCCTTACACTAAAGCGTGTGCATTTTTCTGGACTCTCTTTAGAGTATATTTCCCCTGACGTTGATTTCCATTTGCTCATCTTGCTTCTTCCGATTTTCTGCCCAGAGTAAATCAGAGGACTTCTTCCTTTGCTTCTGACAGGAAAGAGAGCAGGGCATGGGGAAGAGGGGAGCTATGGAGTTTGTTGCAATCACACTATGACCAGCGAAAATAACAGACAAACCAATAAAAAAACCCCAGCCTAACAGTAAGGAGACAGTTACGTTCCAAATTCACTCAGGAGAGAAGCAAATAACGTGTTTACTTCCACAAACTGTGAGATCAACCCTGCAAAGAGACTTTAACCTATTCACTGTTAAACTCATGCAGGTTTAGGCCAACCAAAAACAAAGATAAAAAAGCCATCGAACCCCTACAGGTCAATATAGGAGGGAGCTGGGGACAATGCCCCAGCTCTCAGAGGCCTGGTACATGTCTGAAGGGTCAAGGCAGATCCAGACTTGCTTCTCGCAGGTTTTAGTATCCAAGGAGGTCCAACATGTGTGTGTGTGTGTGATTGTGGGTGTTGGAGGGTCGTCTTGGTGGTGGAGAGTTGTTGGGTGTGGGGTGGTGGAGAGTTGGTGGGAGTTGATGGGTGGAGAGTTGATGGTGGAGAGTTGGTGGAGAGGCTTCAGGAGAGCTTGAAGAACACTGAGGAAATTCCAAGTGAAGCAGGCTAGAACACTGTAGTGGATTATGAAGAGCCCATTTCCAACAGGTCCTAGGAAAGCGAGAAAGCAAACGAAGTATAGGGAGAAAGATCCAGCCTCTAGAGAGAGAGATTAAGAACAGTTTTACGACCTAGCCAAGAAGATGAGGTTGAGGGATGGATTTTTGATTCTAAGAAGGAATGTAAATTGGAATGTCAGGTGGAGAAAGAAGGCAGGAGCCCATATTTAGTGCTGGACTGACAGTGTAGGGCCCGTGGGAACCAGCCACAGCAGGGGGACAAAGGGAATCTCCGAAGCTCCGGGAGCAGATAGGCTTGGCCTCCCTGCTATACCACCTGCACTGCAGCTTCAGGCTTGTTTCAGCACCAGAGTGAGTCTGAGCACTCAGAAGGGCATTGGGAACTTAGCAAGTGACTGCTAAGGAAGATGGGAGCTGGTACCAATATCTCTGAGGAGACAGACAGGGTGTTCCTTCCTCCCTTCTTCTCCTTTCCTTCCTTCTTTCCTTTCCAGTTTATAAAATTATTGCTTGATCACCTAGAGTCATCTCCTTAGCTCATTATAGCTTTGTTCCCGCTCACTTCCTTTCTGCTGTTGCTGTTAAATATATTCCAATTCTATTTCTGTATGTTATAGGACCAACAACACATTTCATGGATATAATGTATTGTTTTATACTTAGATTGTTGTTTATATAAAATGTATTTACATGTATAAATATAAAGTGTATCACTGAGGCTAGAACACATAAAACCATTTGGTTATTTTTTATGGTTTATGTCTTTTTATTGATACTGTATATGATGTGACATTGCCTTCACGCCTTCCTGTACCTCTTTACTCATACTTCCTTTTGTGCCGCGAACATTTTTTTATAATGGCCACTTTGAAATCTTTTTGTGTTAGACCCAACATCAGGTTACTGTCAGGCAGTTTCTGTTGTCTCCTTTTTTTGCCTCGGGTATGAGTCAGACTTTCCTGTTTCTTTTCAGACCTCAAATTTTTTTGTTGTTGGGAACTAGACATTTTAGATAATACACTGTAGCCACTCTAGGTACTGGGCACTCCCTCCCACTTTGGGGCTTGCTACGGTTATTTGCTTGTTTATTTGTTTAGAGATTGGCTGGATTATTTGAGTCAAGTCTATGTCCCCCATGGTGTTAAGCCTCTGATGTCGATCCTCAGGGAGGCACAGCCTCGGGTGTGCCCCAAGCAGCTGGGGGTGACAGTGGGACCAGTAGGGCTCTCTTTACCCTGTCCTCGACCACAGCCAGCTGGTAAACTCCACTCATTGGCTACTGACTCTTGTATTGTTTTCAATGATAGCGCTGGGCATACATTCCTCTACGATCTAATCCAATCAAAATGTGGCTTCTTGGCAGGAAGTTTCCAAGGTTTGCTATTTGTTCCGATCCCAGGATGGCTGCTCCTGGCTCTCTGAATTGCTGGCTTTCTTCGGAAAATGAGCTGTCTGCTGTTGAGGATGTTATCTTCATCAGACATGCCAATCTCTTTCGTTCAGATGGCCTCGCACCAGAATTTCTCTTAGGAAGGGAAAGCTGAGACCTCTAGACAGCACAGTTTGATCAAAGACCATAAAACAAAAAAAATAGTTTTGCCGTCTGCATGAGAGGTTCCTGGAGTTTGGGGTTGGAGTGTAAGCAGTGAGAGAGCAGAACAGAGGCGAGGGGGTCAGTCAACATGGAAACCTGAGGCAAAGAACCGGGGAGAGGCAAGTGGGAGGAAAACAGCCACGGGAGTTCTCCGATTTGCTTCTGAGCTGTACGTGGTGCTGCTACAAACACCCTCTCCGATTCTTTAAGGCTTCAGTCAAAGCAGCGACTCATGGAGATTTGTGCTGGCGATGCTTTGAGAGGGAAGGAATCTTTTTCTGAAGGTTGTTGCCCTTTAGAGAAAAGAGGAGCGTGCATGGGATGACGAGACGTCCAGAGACTGATTAAGAACTCTAGGAGGACCGCTTCCCCTTCTTTTCCCATACCAGGAATCTCCAGGGGGACCGCGAGGGGAAAACAAGTTTCCTCACTGCTCGCAGGAAAGAGGCTCAGCCAATTCTATTTAAACCTCAAAGGACAGTGTGACCCCAGCTAAATTTAGGCCCCTTACACATGACATAAGGCTCATGACCACTCTAGGAGGCAGGTGCACAGATCAGGAAACTGAGGCTGATGGAGGTGAAGTCATTTGCTCCTCATCACACCACCAGCAAGGGGGGAGCCCGCACACTCACCCAGGCTGGCCCAACAGCCCCTGCTGCTGGTGGATCTGTCACTCTTCCCACCATGTCAAGACCCTTCAGGGGCTGCCCTCGCCTCTGAAGACAGGGCCAAGTCCTCAGCCTGGCGTCTCAGAGCTTCCTTAATCTGGAAACCACAAGCTTTTCTAATCTTAACACTATGACTCTTTCAAGTAGAAACTAGAGGAATTTCTCTGGGACTGTGGTTCTTGTTTCTGAATCATGCTTTTCTAGGAGCCTGCGTGCATCTCTGTGGACCAGACTCACTGACTTGGCCTTGGCAGGCAGTGGCTAAGTCACCTTGACATTGACATGGGCGGGCGGCGGGGGCGGGAGAGGGTGGATTTCTTCTTGCCTTGGGGAACGTTTTTGTGTTTTTGCAGTCTAGCTCCAGTGCCCCCGACTTCTGTCCGTCTGCCACGGCACCTGCCCGTTACCATTTGCTGGGCCTCTCTGATGCTGCCATCTGTCTTCCCGCTGCAATTTCCACCTCGCCTTTGCCAATGCATTCCCCTCATACTTGGTTCCGCTTGGCTGCCTGCATTTACACTGCCCTTTGGTGGGTCTTCACGCAAGTTCCAGTCACACCCTAACTGATTGGTCTAGTTTTTAGGGTCTGGCCATCCCCGTCCGCTCCCATAACTGAATGAGGCACGTTTGTGAAATTTTGGACGTGCAGCAAACGTGATGAAGGTGTGATATAGCTGGCAACACTGGTCTGAGGAGAGGGAAGGTTGCGGAGGAGAGGGAAGAGGGGAAAGGATTTCAAATGTTCTCAGTACATGTGCAAGTCGGGGACCAGAAAAGCAGGATCAAGACTGAGAGTAATCTTAAATAACTGAAACTTTTCGTTGTTATGGTCTCATTTTTATGTCTGATCTAAGGAACGGCTGTTGGGACCTAGTCAATAAGTTAACATACGATCCACCTTGCAGCCCAAGCTGGCCGCTGCCACATTTTAAGCCACCTTCCCTGAAGTGAGAACCAACTCACCACCACTCTGGCAGACTTGGACAGATTCCTCTCTGTGACCCGTTGCTAAGGTGACAGTGACTCATAAAACACCATCAACATAAAACTCAAACCAGAAAACACAATTTAATTCCTACCAGTCATTTTGGGAAACACATATAAGATTTCTAAACCAAACAATTACATCCCAATTCTTTTTTTTAGTCAGTTACAGTGGGTAACATTACTGATAACGTTAAGAAATGTATTAAGACAACAGAAATGCTCGTAAGTTATTAAAACTACCTGTATGAGTTACATATGGATGATGTGTGTTCCTGACATGATATCTTTTTCTTTATTATTGTGAATAGCAATCATTTAATACTGCTTTCTGAGAAAGAATATTGACAATACAAAGTTAGTAAAACATCATGGCCATTGTTAGTTCTTTGCAATGGAAAAAAAAAAGTAGCTTCATCTCTGAAAGAAAGCGGGAAGACTAGCTTTTTCTCTCATTCATCAGTCAATCATTCATGCATTCATATCGTGAAATACGTAACGGAAATTCACTACATCTCTAGTCTGATACACACACACACACAAACAATAGCATAGAAATAGAACGTCCAAGTTTCAATTATAAAACTTCATGAAGGCTGAATGATCGTCACAAAATCACAATTGTTTTTTGTTCCATAAAAGAGTTTCTATGTGGTAGGTTGAGGACATGCGAGTTTGGATCAGCTAACGAAATGATTTTAAGTAAAATATTTATATCTAGTGTAAATACATAAATGTTTTCTTCACGCACTGTTGAAATAACCTAAAAGTTTTAAAACACAGCAAATGAATTGAAAGGGCAGCAAATGAAAACAAATGTCTAATATTCACAGTAAATATTTGTTCATCTTTCTCCTGGTTATTGTATTATGGGGATGGCAAAAAGCTGACAGTGTGGTATAATGGAATAATTCCTGAGGGATCTTTCTAAGAAAAGTAGGGTTTGGCAGCTGTTTGTAAATGGAGCTTATATCCCTTCCTTTTCTTTATAGTTTGTTTCAAAGAACTGTCAATTAAGACTTTTTACAAAGGGAAAGAGTTCTTCAGTTCCATAAGTTTCACTCTCTGAAGAGGAAGTATGCTGATGATGTTATAAACTCTTTGAGAGTCAAAATGATGTTAGAACTTTTGGTATCTCCTAGCACAGTTCTGAGTTTGTAGTAATAATTCAATAAATATTTATGGAATAGGACTGGATTATTTGTACCAACAGCAACTGGTGTAATGAGTCCAAATCTCTGAACTTTGTGCAGAGGCTGGGTTTAGATAAACTTTAAGAGGAAATTCTTCTACGGGTTTATATGAGGGTGTTAATTTGGGCAATTCTTTAGTCAGTCGTGCAGTGGACAAAGGCAAATGTGGATACAGGATGTAAGCTTATGGCATGGGATGGAAATGACGTGATGTGAGTTTTTTAAGGGTTCTTCGCTGTTGCCGGGAGGTTCCTGCTTCAGTGGTTCTCTCAGGAACGAAGGGCGTTTGGTGAGTAGTGCCGCTGAAATTGTTGGCTGAGAGGTGTGTTGTTTCAGCAGTGACCGGGGGTAAGGTGACAGCACCCATTCCTCTCTCCACTCCGCAGTTCAAACAAAAATCTGATTCTTTTCAGTTATCAACCTTCCTCTGCTGGGCCATGTGCTTCAGAGAAGAGTTGCCCCCAGGCACGGGGAAGGCATCCTTATTCCTTTAAACCAGTCATGGAAGACCCCTACCTTTGCCAATAATCCATGCCTACATCAGGATGTGGCGGGGTTCCAGCTAATGGATCTTAAGCGATAACCTGCTGCAAAACTTCTGTGAGAAGACTCTTTGGCCAGCAGGGAAATCCACAGGAGGTAGCAGTTTCTTCCTTCTCTAGAAGAGGTGATACCTGTATGTAATGCTGGTATTTGCACAGCCGTCTTGTGATCATGAGACAAGGTAGCCCAGCGATGTTAGTTGACGCATTGTGTATATCAGAAGAGTAAGGTGGAAGAGTAACTGATTCCCTGATGTCATTGCTGACTGGATGGATTGCTAGTTTGGGACTTACTATTATGTGAAATAATATATTTGCTTATATCCTTATCATTGCAGCACTTTGAGTTGAATTTTCTAGTTTACATAGAGTTGCTGGAATTAGCAAATAAAAATGTAGGATACACAGTTAAATCTGAATTTCAGATAAACAGAAAAAAAAACTTATGTGTATATCCAATGTGGTATTTGTCTCATGTGTTCTTTGGGACATCCTTATGCCAAAAAAAAAAAAAAATTACTGTTTATCTGAAATTCAAATCTTATTTGTTTTATTTTTAGAGAAGGTACTGGGGACTGAAACCAGGACCTTGTATGTGCTAAGCATGCGCTCTACCACTTGAACTATGTCATCCCCCTTGAAATTCAGATCAAACTAGACAACCTGTATTTTATTTGCCAGCCTTAATCTTGCAGTTGAGAGGAGTCCACCTAATTCAGTGATGAAAGGCTTTTCTCAGGTCCTGTTGGGTATCTGCTTTCAGAAATAGAAGGTGACTGTAGATTCACCAGTCATAGTGTGAGCACACATACTTGAAATTCAGCCTCATACGTTCAAGAACTAATAAAAAATGCCTAGAATAATTCTCTTCTTGAGGCTTGTCAGTGAATTCCCACCCAGATTTGAAATATTATTGTAATGCAGATTAACAGTGGAAAGAGTCAGACAGATCTCTTAGAATAAGTCAGAATTAGTCAGACAGATTAGAATGTCACTTTCTCTACTCACTACCTGTATGGCCCTGGAGAAGTCAACTCTCTGAGTCTCAATGTCCAACTGTGTCATTACAAGGAATGAATAAGATACTTTATGAGAAGCACCTATTATGTCAGGCACACAATACTTGTTCAAAACGTATTAGGTCTGTTTCCTGCACTGATTGTGACTAACTGTTGTAGGTGTACTGTAAGGTGTTATACTAGGAAGCAATGGAAACTCACTCATCCTACCAAACACCTATGCAGCTCCTTCCCTCTGCACAACTCGAGCAGAATGAGTGCAGTAAGAGAAGGACAAATGAATCACCTCGTGCAGCGAAAGAACTTGCGTGACCTTACTGCTCGCTTAGCTAGCTGAGTTCTGCTCCTGACTCTAGGAGCCACACTCATGAGATTGCTCGTAAGTAGTAGCTGCTGTTGTTTTCTTAACTGAAAAGAAGAGTTTTGCCTTTTCTTGAAGGGCAGGGACCCATCTTACTCTTTGTAACTTCAGCACGTGGCACAGGAATTGTTACGCTCTCAAAGGTAGGTACATAACGAAGCCCACGTGGCCGTGGGACTGGGTTCCTACTTCATGGGGCAGTGAACAGACCACACAAACTCTCCAATGTGTTATTCTACATTCAAACTGCCATGCCCACTTGGAGATTTTTCTATCTTACCTTTGTGCATCCAAAAATTATCTGCACAGAGGAACATGGAGAGGCGATGGAAGGACAGCTGTGATGTCAAGTCCTACTGTGCTTCTATAATCCTGGAGAAGAGGAGAATTGAGAGGAGAGGGAAGACAGCTGCCCTCAAGGAGTTGAAGAGCTGTCAGATGGGAGGAGAATTGTTCACGCTGTGGGTTCCAAAAGGCAGGCCTAGAGTTGAGTGGCACAAGTTAAAGGGAGGTACGGTCGGGTTTAAGCAATCAAAACCACCCAGTCTGCAAAGCCTCCAACGTGGCATAGTCCTTTCTGAAAATGCTGATACATGGACTCTGATAGCCATTCTTTAGGAATATTAGAGCAATAACTGCAGCTCTGTTTTCTTCTTAACTTATAAAATAGGGTTAATGCCAGTCTGTCAATTCACAAGTGAGAGATTTGATCCATGTAAACCTGAAGAAACTCCTTTGCTAGTTTTCAGGCATCTGTAAAGTGTTAGTTGCAGTGGTTTTCAAACTTTGCTGCAGATTTGAATTACCTTGAGAACTTCCAAAAACCTGGATGCCTGGGCCATATCTGCAGAGATTCCAATTTAACTGGTGTGGGATACAGCCTGAGCATTAGGATTTGTCCCAAACTCCCTAAAAGGTTCGAATATACAGCGATTTTGAGAATCACTGAACTAATTAGAGAATACGATTCTAGGTTTTAGTTTGGAATATGATTTAACTAGAGATTTAACACTGAGCAACTCGAATATGATTTAACTAGAGATTTAACACTGAGCAACTCCTTTTAACTTCTCTTGGTTTCATATTCCTAAGGGGGTCAGTGGTATATGTACTTCTAAAGCATCTTCCGCTAAAATTTTGTTATTCTAGGGCCCTTATTGGTTTATGAATTAAAAGGTATTTCATTGTTTTCTAGAAATAGAAGAGGATCTCTGAACAGAGACCTGGGAGCTATTTGCACCCTTACTTTCACCTTGAACTGCAGTCATAGACTCTCCTCAATGTGGGGGTGTTTCTGTCACTCAGAGGAATGTGTGGCACCAAGAGCATTCAAATGGTGGTACCAGCTTCCCTCTGCTTATAACTGGCATACACCTAATTTGAGCAGTGACTGAGAATAAAAATGGGTTTCTTGGCTCTTCTCTATGATTCCAAAAAATGCTTTGCTGCCAGCATTAGTGTCATCTGATGGACGACTGGACATTTTTCTTAGTGTTTGGAGTGGATGGCTATCTGTGCTCTTTGGAGCTCACTGCCTTACACCCAGCTTAGTGACTTGCTTACCAAGACCTTTCCTCCCCTAACCCAGGACACTCAGATTCTCTTTTGATCTTAATTTTACTTGTATCAAAACAGGAGTGTGTTTCTCTTTGTCACCTTGGTCGTGTAGCAACTGACAGATGGTAGACAGGCCGTGATGGGTGTAAGACTCCATTGTTCTTGTCTCCTGGAAGGAAATTTAAGGATGACTCTCTTATTATTAGGTTTTCTCAAACATGTTGCTTGTAGTTTAGGTAATTCATATTTGTTAGTGAAGTTTTATTTACCACATGATAAGCACAGAATAATCACAGAACTGTGGGGGCTCATGAGCCATAAAACATCAAAATTTTATATGGGAAATATGATCAAGTGAATTTTTTAAAGTGTGAAACTTCTTACTTCCAGAAGGGAAGGTGCTTTCAGAAGGAGAGTCTCCTATTACTTTAATACTTCTTGAATTTCCAGTTTAAAAAAAATCCAAATCTATTATTATATACAAAATGCAAGAGAAATCACCCAGTTAAAACTCAAACTGTCCTATCGGGAGAAAATTTTGGAAACTTTGGATTACTTGCTAAAGGGTTAAATGTGCTCTTCCTATCCTGGGTGTCGGATCTGTTCAAGTCTACTCTGGGGTGTAAGTAAATGTGTTAGTGCACCATGAAAGTGGGAAAGAAGTGTTTTTTAAAAAAAAAATCAGGGAAGGCAACAAAGCAGTAAGAAGGATCATAGGGCACCCTGTGAGTGACAAATCACAGGAGGTGGTTCTAGAAAGGTTGTGAAAACCAGTTTCTCGTTGCAGGAATTGGGTTGGGCCACCCCTTCACCCCCCTTCTCAAACACAAATATTTTCATATAATAAAAGCCTGTTTCCCTATGGTTATAACCCAGCCTCCCCTCCTCCGACACCACCATTTTAAAGAGGTTTACTGCGCGGACTTTTCCAAAGTCCCTAGGCTTTATCTCTGTCTGGCCCTTGCAGAGGTGACGCGTCTCTTCGGGGGCTCCCGCCGCGTGAGGGGACAAGAAACACCCAGTCGGATCCAGCCGGGCAGCCCGCGGCCCGAGCATGCGCTGAGAGTTTGCGCAGCTGGCCCTGGCTGCCGCCGCTGCCTCGTCCGGACTTGGCGAGGACTAGGGAGGGACAGCGGCGCTGGGAGGTGGCTTAGCCGAGACTTTCCAGCAACTGCTGCCCAGGACTTTTTTTTTTTTTTTTTTTTTTCCTTTCCTTTTTCCCAGGAGGCGGCGGCGGCGGGGGTGGCGGGGGGAGGAAGAGAAGGAAGCGTCTCCAGTTTGAGTCAATGCAGCCCTGCGGCTCTACGGGAGGAGCGTCCCTGCCCCGATGAGCCCCCGCCGTGCGTCCCGGACTGTCCCCCGGAGGGATCGGGGCGCGGAGCCGAGCGCCGACGGTGAGTGGCCGCGCGTCTCTCGTCTTTCCTGCCCGCTGTCCCGCCTGCCCGCCGGCGGCTGCCCTGGGCGCTGTGTGCTAAACTACTTAGAGGCTGGCCTCGGGGCTCCCCGCCGCCGGCGCTTCCCCCTGCGCCCTGCCGGGGGCGCGCGGCCGGGTGGCGGGGCCGGTGGCCGCGCTCGGCTTTGTGCTCCTCGGGCTGCTGGCAGCGCGGGGTCGCGGCCGGGGCCCGGGCCGGGGCCGGGGGAGGGGGACGTGAATGACTAACCCGGCGTCTGCACAGCTGCACCGGCCCTAATTCCCCTGCGCCCCTCCCCGCCCCCCGCCCCCGGCTAATCCATCATTCCGGGGCCGAAACATCGTTTCTCACGTTCTCCCAGAGAAACCCTAGTCGCCGGGCGGAATCCCAGCTCAGCGCTGCGCCCCCTCCAGTGCCCCGCGTTCACATTCGAGCTGCGGGAGGTTGGGGAAGGGGGTGCGGAGTTGGGCGGCCCAGGAACTGTCCTAATGAGAGGGACACTCGCACCCTCGGTGTCACCGCCGGCGCCTGTGACATCTCCGAGGGATAGTGTGGGGACACAGCCTTCGGGGCAGTGCCGAGCAGAGCTGTCCCCGAGGAGGGGCGTGGACTGAGGGAAGTTTTAAAGAGCGTCTCATCAGAATTCAGAGGACACCACCGCGTGTCCCCTGAGAACCCGAGTTTACTGCGCGCCTTCAGTCATCCAGGGAGACGATCTTTTCTCTACCCAGCAGGTGTTATCCAAAGCCAGTTTGGAACTTGAAGGAGTTTAGGTTACTATTATAACTTTAACAAATGACTTTAGATGAAGCGATGTCTCAAATGAACTAGGCTTGGGACCAGACCCTGGACCCAGCCGAGGGCCGGTAGAGGAGGGCTGCGCTGGGGGCGGGGAGCGCGGCGGTGCGAAGTCCCCTGTTCTCCCTCGCCCTCTGCAGATCGCTGCTGTTTTGCCCGCGGGGGTAGGATGTGGTGACAGGATGGGGCTTCTCCCTTTCGGGGCTCACAATGGCCAGAGAAGATTCTGTGAAGTGCTTGCGCTGCCTGCTCTACGCGCTCAATCTGCTCTTTTGGGTAAGTCAAACAGCCCACTGCACCAACAGGTGGGGACGGCTGGACTCGGTTTCCTACAGCCACCGCATAATACGCCGAAGGGCATGGCTAAGCATTAATTAATTACATGGGATCACACCCTCTATGTTTCAGAGAAGTAAATTTTGACCGTAAAATGCCTTTGATCTAGCTCAAGTTCCATTTGTGATTAGAAAAAAGAAAAAGGAAAAGAAAAAGAAAAAGAAAAAGAAAAAGAAATCCATCCCTGGATACTCGTAGCAGTAAAATTAGACTTGAAGTTAATCTCGGGATATAAATAAATGCACGTGTTTGTGCTTGCAGATAAGACAATTCTGACATACTACTTAGGGAACTGCTTGTTTTCAGGAATTTCAGATAACTGTGTAAGCCATAAATTGTTTCCTTACGTCATACTATAAAATCTGGTTGGGGCAAGAAGTCTTGCCATGTTTTTTGTAGGAATTCATATCCAGATACCCTATCAAAAAAAGACTAAGTAGATTCTTCTGGGAGATTCCGTGCGGTCTAAAAAGGTGGCTTTCATGTAACTGTTTCTAAGCTGGCAAAGTTTTAAGGAATTTTGTGTATGCTTTTGGAAAATCCCATAACCATTTAAGGAAATAAAATACATAAAATTTAACAAGCTCATGGAAATCTTTATGCCCTATGAGCTAGTGACTTTTTATGTTTTGCACCCAGGCATAAATTTTCATTAAGTGTTATTAATAATCACATTGTTATTTATGAAACTTATGAGGAAACTATAGAAATTGAAACTTTGATTGTGCTTCTGGGAGCTGTCATGCTTAACCAGATAAGTTTGTTTTTTTTTTTTGCCAAATTTGTGTTCTATTAATAATTTATATTCAAAATGTTCTGTTAGAATTCTTAATGCATAATTTATTTATTTGGCTGACCGGTGGGCACTGACCGTCTTTTTTTCACGGGACATGTGAGACATGTGGTGTCTAGAGGGTGACATTTTGGGTGAACTGCCCTTTAGGTATGGCTCCATTTTAAGGTGACAAATTAAGCGTCACTTCAGTGAGTAATCTGAAAGGTATCTAAACTGCCACCATTTTATTTCTCCACATGAAAATTAAAGCATTGAGTAGTTACAGCCACCACTTGGAAATGTAAAATCCCTAATTGATCTTATTGCAGTTTTTAATTCTAAAAATGTACATTTTTTAAGTGGGTCATTAAATTACTTGCTTAGCTATAATGTATGAAGATTTCGAACATTGTTTTGTGGGGCTGAGAAACCTGTCCTCTATTACAATGTGTAAGAATTGTCACTCCTGTTTACTTGCTTTTTAGTTTTCTACTTTATGCTTTTTAGTTATAGAATTATCACATTTTTATAACTTAAAGGGGATTAAAAGAGGGCCTGGTTGAACTTTCTTACTTTGTGGTTGAGAAAACTCAGTGTAGGTTAGTGACTGGCCAAAGGTCAAATAGCCCACTGGTGACAGTGCCTGTACGTGACTGATCGCTGTGTTCGAACCTTGGAATTACCAAGGCTTTTCTTGTTCAACAAAGAATAGTGCTTTGGAAATTTTCTTTATATTCTGCATTGTGTGTGTGTGTTTAACAAAAATATTGCTCTTCTGAGCTATGAAATTTGCTCTAAAAACACCTATTCCTTAAACTCCTCCAGGGCTCTTTGTGTCCCCAGGGAATGTAAAATGTTATTTCTTTGTTGTTGTCCTCACTTCAACATTCTCACGTTCAGTGTGCGTTTTCCGATTTATTGAAATTGCTTCCCCCTTCTTCCAGCCCTCCTCTTCTCCAAATGCCATCTCTCCTCCAACAAAATAATCCATGTTAACTGCCTACTGTGCATCCCTCTGTGTTTTTCTTCATTTCGTACAAAGATAGGTTTACTCACACTTGTCCACATACGCCCATTCATGGACATTCATGTATACATTCATGATATTTTTGGTTAGATTGTTTTTCTCATTCAGACAGAGTTGCAGGAGTGGGATTCCTATGTCAGAGGACATGTAACAATGACAACAAAATAGCTGATGTTTAAATAGTTCTCACTAAGTTTGCCAAGCTCATTTATTGTCTCAGATTCCTAGTCTGCAGAATGGTAGTGGTGGTTCCCATTTTTCAGAACTGTTATGGGGGTTAGAATGAATGTGGATGAAGCTCGGTACCGGAGGCCCTCCATGTAGTGGCAGCCGCGGTCATAGCTGTGGTACCTGCAGTCGTTACTCCCACCGCAACAGCGATGCGCACTAACAATCTACTGTCATAAGTAAATCACCAGGAGATGGATGATTGAGTCAAGGGGATCCTCGCAGTAGTAATAGTAACAATTGTTATTGTTACGATGAACACTGCTACTATTGCTACCACTCCTACATTCCTTTGACCCAGCAACCCTGTCCTGGGAATCTATCCCCTAGAAATAGAAGCACCAATAAACCCCAAAATATATACAGAAATATTTGCTGTCATCTCATTGGTGTCACGACACTTTTACATTTTTATCAACTTGAAAGTTTTAAAGTGTTATTTTTGTGTTACTTTATTTTCTACCTCCCCCACTAACAGTGAGCGTGAGCATCATTTTATATAAAGAAATCGTTTTATAGAAACAATTTTTACGTATTGTTTTCAATAGAATTTTCCACTAGGATTTTATGTATTCTTCTTTATTCTTCTGTTCTTTTAAAGCACCTGCCTTTCTTGTCTTGCTTAAGGTTTCTTTTTTCATATGGACTTTAAGGTTATTTGATACAATTAAAAACATGTTGGGAGTTTTGTTAGAACTGTATGAAATGTAAATACTACCTCTGGGGGACTTTGGCATGATTCTTTCAAGGCTCATGCAGTGTTTGCAGATCCTGTATTTCCATACTGAGTCAGAAGCAGATTTCTGCCTTGTGCCCCGCACGTTCCATGGCATCATTAGACTACTCTCTCATCTAATTCCCATGACAGCCCTAGAAATTAAGTTTTGGTTTTTTTTTTTTTTTTTTTTGGTAAAGAGAAGTCACTCAGAAAAGTTCAGTATCTTGCTAGAAAACAGCAGAACAGGGATTCAAAGTCCACGTTTTTTCTCTAAGTGCAGTAGAAGTTGTACGTTGGAAATGGTGATGAATTTATTTGCAGCAGAGAAGTAAACATCTTCAGGAGGAAAGGATTAACTGTCCACCTGCTCCCTCCAAGTCTTCTAGAGCGGTACTTCTCTAACCCCCACGCGCACGCGAATCACCTGCGCATCTTGTTAAAATGCAGATTCTGATTCAGTAAGTCTGGGCGTGGGCCTGAGACTCTGCATGCCTAGAGAGCTCCTCTGTGACCCTGGTCTGAGTGCTACGCGTGGAGGAGCCAGGCTTTAGCTCTTGCTTTTCCTTCTCATTGGAAGTAGAAGCAGAACAAAGCAGCGTGGCATGAACCCGAGATCATCCCGAGTGTGGAGAGAGTGACTGTCTGGCCTCTAGTTTTGTGGAGTTGAGAAACCTGCTCTCGTCAACCTGTGGGTCCAAAGCTGTTGCTTATTTTACTCTTCACTTCGTATTTAAAATAGACTTTTCCCTGTCTGTTTCTGCTCTGTTTCTCCCTTCTCTACCCAACAGAAAGAAAAAGAAATCGTAATTGGAAAACAACTGAGGACCTGTACAATCTTGTTTTCTGTTCTGTGAGTTGAAAATTACTGAATTTGTTTTCAGTAAAAAAAAGTATATCTTGCATATGTAATTGTTTTAAGCGGGAGGCATAGACAGACATGTGTAAGACGAAACAGCACGCAGCGTGGTCAAGATCACAAATGCTCTGTGTTCTCTTCATTGCTGTGGATCCGGTCACCTTGACGGGCCATCTGTTGAGGGGCTCTTTCAAGTTGTCAAGAAGCGTGAGCCCAGTCCAGCTGTCCTGGGGCTGGCAGACAGACACTGGACCTTCTAGGTTTGTCATGAGTTTTGTGGGTTTGTGATGGGAAAGGGCACGTGGGACACAGTGCACGTGAGAGAGCTGCTGAACTGCCCTGAGAACTTTTGCAAGACCACGATTCCCATTCTGGTCACGATGGAGCAAGGAAATGAGTTATTTTTACCCCAGATGTATCCTACTTTTCCTATGTAAATGCCATATTATTTCATAAATGAAAGCATCCCTCCATTCTAAAGACAACCTCTGTGGCTTTAAATGAGTGTTTGCCGTGCTTAGATGATGGTTTTCTGCTATTAGAAATACGGCTACATATGGTTCTCTTTGGAAATTTCTGAAATGGGTGAACACAACAGTCATCCAATATGTTTGCTTATTATTTTCTAAAAGTATAACATCCCATCTGTAGTTTTAAACTCATTTCTCACCAGCGGATGAGCGCCATTGTTTTTCACTTAGCATCACTAAGTATAGTAGCAATAGAGAGGGACTCCCCTTGCTTAAATATGAAAACAAACTTAGAAAGCCTAAAAAATGGACAGGAAATCTTCTTCACGCTCTGGGAGATAGGCGCAGTAGAAGGCTCAGTGTTCTGTTTCTATGTCTCAAGCCTTCTGTGGTGAGCTCTAGGTGTTTGACCTCCGCAGACCCAAAAGGGATTCTTGGCAAGTGAGCGTTTGCATTCACATGGCATTTATATAGTCATACGAAAATACCACTTTTAAATTTGATGCTCCCCCAACTTTATACTATGAAAGGCATTCCAGTTTTCTGTAACTCTTCCTAAGAAGAGGGGAGCGCCCTCAGACAAATGTGAGTGCTTTTTAAAAATAAACTTTAAATAAACTTTAGTCTCAGGGACAAAGCTGATACAGTTTTTTCTTTTTTTTTTTTTTGTATGTGCAGCGTGGCTCAGCTGAGCAAACCCAGGCCAGTGCAAGCTTCTTAAGGAAGCATTTTGAGGAGTAGGGTATGGAGGATTCTTTGGGCCACAGACCTGCTGCAGACTGGAGTGGCAGGCTGCCGCATTTGTCTGTCCCCACTCAGGACAGTTGCAAGCTGGGCCATTGAGCTGCACAGTTAACTGCAGTGTAGAATGAAGCGTTTTAGCCTTCTTTTACCTGCAGTGCCTCGAGGATGCCCAGATCCTTTCTTGTGGAGATCAGGACAATTTTGAGAGTGAAGTTAAAGGGATTGTCTCTGCTCATCATTGTGCCAGGACAACAGAAGCTGAAAGTAGAACCATCCTGGTCAGAGCGGGATGTATGGTCGTCCTGTCTGCAGGGCAACATGGTCTATAAAAGCTATTAGTCAGCACAGCTCCAGAGTGCTGTTGATTTATCCAGCCCTAATTAGTAGATGTTCATGCTTAACTGATACCCACAAGCAATCTCCGGAACCTGTTTCGGCCATCATTTACAGTGCCTGTGTTTTCACAGCGTTCGCAAATAGTGTTATCTGTTGGCCTTCTTTTCTGCTGCTCAGCCCCTGCTCCGGGGGAGGCGGGGAAGGCAGGACCTGACGGAAAGGCAGAGGGGTGCAGGCGTGGGAACGTGAAGCAGACACGTCCTGGGGAAGTACTTGCACTGGGCCGCCAGCCTCCAAATAATCAAAACTGATTTCCCTTCACATTTTAAGTAATAACAATTTGAATCCCCCCCTTTTTTTAAGAAAAAAAGGGAATTTTTAAAGCACCTCATCTGATTTCCCCATTTTCAAGGTGAGCGAACAGAGGTTCCTAAATTTTGAATTAATTATCCAGTTTCTAGGTACAAACAGGACTGTAACTAAATTCCCGATCTCTCTTCTGTATTCTCTCCTTTTTTATCTTCTGCTAACAGCTTTGACATAAAAAGAAAAGTCTAGGTAGGTGGTTTGAGACATCTGTTAGTCTTGAGCAGAAGTGATTGGTGTTACTATCACCTTACGTAAGATAAGGTATGTGATATTATATATATTACGTACATAATACAGACAACTGGAGGGTGTAAATGTCTGTTTTTTGGCTGTGACCTTACTATTGGGTGGATTCTGTAGGCATCCATTATCGTAATAAATTCTGATTTAGAAAACAACTTGATTCAATATTTGTTTTTACGTAATTCAATTCAAGCAAAACCAGAATATACCTCTAACACAGCAAATCTCATTTTTATAAAGACTTGTTGAAAGCTAGCATTTTCTAAATGTTTTTGCAAGACAGAATGGGGCAAATGTCCTGCAAAGTCGTTTATTAAATTTATTTCTCTAATGTAATATTTGTGTTATTTTCTAAATATTGCCTTGGACTAGAAATAATATTTTGCAATACTAGAGAAGATGCAGGGAGCTGCAGACCTAGTTACATGTGATAACGACAACGTTCCTGATGATTTAACCATCGTGAGTGGCCATTGACGAATTATCTTATTCTAATTTGGAAAATTAGCACGAAATAACATTATTAGGAAGGAGATCTGAATTTCTTACACAGTTTGTTCTTCTAGATTTAATAAAACCAGGATTCGTTGTTGAGGTGACCTTGTCCCATTTTAGCTTAGCTTCTTGCTACCTCGTGCACTTTAATATTTGTTGTCACTGTTATTATTTTCTCAGCCCCAGTAAGTAAAATCACTCTTTGAGATTAGAACTGTTCTCAGACATTTAATGTGCCTGGAAATCATGTTATAATAAAAAGCAGTTTATTTTCAGAATTGCTTGCTTACTAGGAGGTAAAGCTTTGTGCTGATACTACGTATTTCGACTAATGTTCTGTGCACAGCTACGATGCTTGGGTAACTACAGTGAGAAAAACCAGTAGGGCCAAGTCGTTTGTAGTGGAAAGGACTTTTGAGAACACTTAAGCCAGCTTCTGACCTGATATATAAATCTTTGATCATGTAATTCAGCAAGCGTCTCTCTACTGGAAAACCTCCAGAGACGGAAATCTCAGTTCTGCTGAAAGCATCTCCTAATTTTGCTAAAGTTCTCTGGTAGTTAGCTTTATCTGGCAAGTTGAAATCATCTTCCTTTAATTATATTATTTTCTCATTCATTCATCGAATATGGAGCAGGTCTCACTAGGGGGCCTGGTCCTCTGCTGTGAGATGGGGCTCTGGGCAGTGGTCTGTGTCCTCTCGTGGAGTGAGATGGGTGGGTGAACAGAGGAAACAAGAGATATTGCTCTGGGAAATCTAGACGAGAGCCTTGACTGTGGGCGGAAATCTTTACACTCTAGGTGATGTTTGAGATGGTCTTTAAGGATAAGGCTGCTCTGTTCACGAAGATGGGAAGGCTGGGGCAGGACAGCAGACCAGACAGAGGGAACTATGTGGACAAAGACAGAGCTTCGGGAGGTCTGTGCGGTGCGTCTCAGAGAAGCACAAGCAGAATTTCTGTCATCCGAGGACAGAACGTGTGTGGGAAGGAGCTGGCAGGAAACAAATTAAAGAGATAGGTCAGAGTGGGGCTGGAGTGGGCCTGTGTGTCCTGCTGGAGAGTTTAAACTTTATCCTCCAGGAGGGAGTTGGGGGAAGTGGAAGCGAGAGGTGGGGAGGAGCCTTGTAAGCGGAAGAACTTGATCTATGTTTTATAAAGTTAACTGAAGGGTGAGTTCGAGGTGGAATCTGTGAGCAGAGGCATGCCGTGATAAGGTGGTTATAATTGCCTGGCAAGAGACTGAGGGCCTGGACTAGCCAGAAGTGGCAGGAAACGGGGAGGAACTCCCCTGGCATGTTGCAGGAACAATCTGTAGGACTTGAAAGTGATTAGATGTAGGACCGAGGAAGAGGGAGAGGTTCAGGCCGCCTGCCAAGGTGCCAGTGGATGTGACTGAAGTGTCCATCATACCCTTGACTGAGACAGGAAGCACAGTGGGAGGGACACACAGGTTTCCAGAGGAATGGGTTGTTTTAGAGATGTCACAGCTGAGCATGGCTGTGGGAGCCCGACAGGTAGTTCTGCCCCAGAGCTGCCTTTCCCATCCACTTCCTAGTCCTTGGAATAGCTGACATTCCATTTCTGAACTGATATACGAGCTGTCTTGTCTCCTAAACTGAGAAAGATTAAGAGAAACCCCTGAGGTCTGAAGCCACCTGAGACAGAAATAGGTAATATGTACAAGAATCTTACTCTTTTTTCATCCTATGAGTCCTCTCTGAAGTCGGACTTGCTATTATCACATTTTATATGTGAGGAAACTGAAGCTTAGGAAGGATGAAAGGACACACCCAAAGTCATGAAGAGGAAAAGGAACAGAGTTGGAATTCAAACCAAGGCTTTTGATTCAATGGCTTCTCACTGTCACCATGGTCAAGACCACAGGCCTTAAAATGGCCTCTGAGATCTCGCCCCAGCCTGGCTTCGCATTCTTGCCACGGGCCGGCTTCCTTCCCTTGAACGTCTCCTGCTCCCTTCCACCCGGGGGGTTGCTGCCCGTTCCGACAGGACTGTTCTTTTCAACCTCCCTTCCCTAAAGAACTTGATAATTATCCTTCAGATCTCAGCTGTCTGGAGAAGTCCCTTCGACCCCATGGGACAGGTCAGTCACCCCAAAGGGAGTTCTTACGGCAGCCTGTAGTATTCCTTCCCAGTGCTTCTCGCAGTTTGCAGTTAGACATTTATATCTCTGATCAGTTGACTCATAGAACCGAGACGGTGCCTGTTACTGCCAATCAGTGTGTCTCCAGGGCATTGCACTGCACGTGGCAAAGAGCAGCTGATCAATACACATTTTTTTAATGGAAAAAATGACTTCAGAGCCCATGCTGTTAATCATTCTACCATACTTGAAATGTTTTGGAATATGCCATTGAAAAATTGATATTCTTTGTTATGAATGGAAGAACTGTGTATATAATGACAACCACCGATGATGTATCTCACAAAATGAAGAATCCAGGAACTTACTGACACCTGTCTTAGAGCTGTGATATTGAAAATTGGCTAAACAGTCTGTAAGGAATTAAAGGATGGAGAAACCAAGATCAGCTATTACTTTGAAGAACGATCAAGAGAGGAGGGAGTATTTATACCTGCAAAAGAATTTAAGGTAATCAAATCAAATGGCACATTAACAGGCTTTCCTGTCCCGCTGAAACATACAAGATATTTAAAGGCCCACATACAGCCAAGTAGAGGGTGACCTTACAGCCTCAGGTTTGATCAAGCAGTCCATGGTCCCCTTCTCGCCCTGTGTGTTTAAACAGATTCTGTGATTATTTAGGTGTGGTAAAGCCAGCAGATCAGGAGACAACTGCCAATAAGAAGAGAGCTTGTTGCACTCACAGATCCCAGGAGGGAGAGTCCATGTCTCATCATGGCTGACCAAGAGGGGAAGCAATGGGGTCCAGCGTGAGGTAGGGAGGGAGAGGGGGTGGGCAGGTACTTTTATTGTGGCTGCTTCAAGAAGGAGCTGGCAAGGCAGGGTGAGTAGGTTTTAGGTTGGCAAGTTTGAATAATTTCAGCAGCCTCTGTCGCTGGTTGTCTGGCACCTGGACTTGGGGTGATTAGAGCAGGCGCAGAGTGGCCTGGAATGAGACAGCTCAATAAGGGGGTGGTTGGGAGTGTGGGCTCCTGATTGGTTGGTCTGAATTTGCAAATGAAAACTGTGTCCCCTGGAGAAGGACTCCTCCCAAGGGCAGTGGAAAGCGGCGGCCAAGGCAAGGTGACTCAGGCATAATGTCAGTTTGTCCAGACCAAGGCGTGTCCAGCATCAGCATGTAGAACAGATGTTAAAGCATCACGTTTACAGAAGCTAGAAGGGTGATTAATACACTGTGGCTGCTCCACTCGGTAACTTTTACTAGGTTTACAGCCTGTTCTTCATTCCCAACAGAAATGAGGATGGTATTAACTGGCCTAATTCTCCTCTGACCTGGGGTCCCAGGGTTCTTAACCTGTTTTAGGCTATTGACTGCTGAGCCCTTATTCAGCAAAGAATGTAGTTCAGACATTCAGATGGAGCCTGACCACTGCAGATAACCTCCTCACCCCCGTATCTCTGTCCCTTTTTAAAAAGGAGCCCTGCATACATTGCAGGCTCCTCTCCTCACTGGTTGTAGAACAGAAAGCTTGTTTCTAAGCTTGGAAGGCAGTTAGCCTGAAGCTCCAAAGGTGAAGATCTGGATTTGAATCGAGCTCTGCCTCTTAAAGTCTGCAAGACCTCGAGCAGGTTACTTCACTCCTCTGTGCTTCATGCTGCTTTTGACAGTCTGTCATGTCGGGTTTGCAGATTTATTCCTTGTGTCCTGCACAAAGCTCCGCAAAGGCCGAGACCTTGCTTCTTTTATGCAGTGTTGGGTCTCTGACTCTCGTACAGACAGTACAAGGCCGATGGTAGGTGTTGAATAAATACGGCAGTCCCCCTTATCCTTGGTTCTACTTTCCATAGCTTCATTTACCTGCGGTCAGCTGCGGTCCGAAAATATTAAGTGGAAGCTTTGAGAAATCAACAATGCATAAGTTTTAAATTGTGTGCGGTTCTGAGAAGTGTGAGATTAAATATCCTGCCGTCAGGCGCAGGATGTGAATCATCCTTTTGTCCAGTGTATCCATGCTGTATACGCCACCTGCTCAGTGTTACAGGAAAAGCATGGTATAGAAAAGGTTTAATACTATCCGCGGTTCCAGGCATCCACTGGGGTTCTTGGAAGATATCTCCCTCGGATAAGGGGGGATTTACTGCATTTGCAACTGGATGAAGGACGGGTGAATTCCCTAGCTGATTTTCCAGGCAGGTAGCCATGCTTCACTGTGCAAGAGGTCACAGAACAACACGTGTTCTGCTTTCCTGGGAGCCCTTCTCCAGGAAGTACATTTTGTGGTCACTGAGTCAGCAAAGACTCATCCCTACCTCGTATGTTCGTTATTTCAGCATTTAAAGCTAACCTGTAACGTATAATGGTAATTAATGTTAAGATGCCAGAAATTGTTAAAAAATCAAGTCAAGCAAGTTACACTGAAATTCACTATGTTGTGCTTAGGAAGATAAGTAAGTATAAGGCACATTTTAGAAGAATTTCCATCAAAGTAGGAAAGACCTTCAAAACTTACAGGTTAACCTTCAGCTTTTAGAAAAGCCCCCAGGAAGACTCATTTTGAACATGTTCTAGATATTGGCTGTTTAAAAATTTTTTTTAGTTATTGACGGTTTGAACATATACAAAAGTAGAAAGCACAGTATAATTTGTCTGTCCCCAGTAACCAACATAGCCTACCCTTCCCATATAAGCCCCTTGCATCATGATTATTTATTAAACCATTCAGCATATATCTCTAAAAGATAAGGCTTCTTTAAAAAAGAGCCTTAATACCATTGTCCTATCTGAAATAATAAACAATGATTTCTTAATATTTTCAACTATCCAGTCATGTTACAAAATCCTCAGTCATCTCATACGTGTCTCTTTGTGGTTGGTTCATGTAAAGCAGGTCAACGTATTGCCTTGGACAGTCTCTTAAATCTCTTTTGCTTTCTAACAGTTTCTCCTTCTTTCTTTTGTGTTCCACTTGCCAGCTTTTTTTTTTTTTTTTGACTGAAGAAACCAGATCATTTGTTCTGTAAAATTTCTCATATTCTCAGTGTTGCTGATTGCACCCCCATGGTGGCATTTAACAAGATTATATTGATTCCCTGTATTTCCTATAAACTGATAGTTAGAGCTGGAGGCTTGATTAGATTCGGGTTTGCCTTTTGGTAAAAATGCCTTGGAGGTATCCCTGACTGCTTCTGATTGCATATATTGGGAGAGATTATATCTGGTTATCTCTTCATGATACGAAGATTGATCGGGGTGGAGGGGTCTGGTGTTTTACATCAGCCTGATGGCTCCACTCTGGAGGTCCCCATCAGCCTTCCCCTTAGTGCAGTCGTTCTCAGCCCTGACTACCCATCAGAACATCTGTGGCGCTTTTGCCCAAGCGTCACTTCCAAGAATTGATCCGGGGTGGATCTGGGCTCAGGAAGTTTTTGAAGAGCCCTAGGTGATTCTGATGTACAGACAGGATGGAGAGCTGCTGACCTGATCATTTTGGCAGTTGTTGAGGATCTTTGCCTAGAGAGCCACTGTTTTAGAAAGGGTTATCAAATAGTGATGCGCTAGCATGCTTGCTGCATGTATTAGCAGATATTCTTTATAAAAGCTTTCATTAAGTCTTCGGTTCTTTCCTTAGTTTGTGTGGGAAAGAGTGAAAAAATCATTGGATTCTTATCAGTTTTCTGAATAATGAGTTGAATATCCAACATCCTGCGAAGCTAGTTCGTCAGTTTCGTTTAATCATTATTATGAATTCATAAATTTTAGCATATTGGCCTTCATGTTATTATTACTACTATTATTATTTGGACGCTCAAATTGTTCAGTCTTTAGCCAATGGTAAGCCCTTTCAAGCTAGCACTGTGACTTTTTTGACAACATCAGTAGCGTTTGATTGCTTCCTTGCCTTCACATGTGACATGTTTTAGGCTCATCTTGTACACCCGGTAACTTACTTGTTCTGTGGCCTCTTCATGTTGTGCCGTTCCCGTCCTGAGCCTGGAATCAGCTGTTCAATAGTTTAGCTCTCTGTATCCTACTAGTGGCATTCTGTTTCACGGCTATGACACGATAACAAAACAGAATGACAGATATTGATGGTGATAGTAAATTTTAACAGGTGGTAAATGGTAATTAGGAAAAAGCATAATGGTTATGTGAAGAAAATCCTTTTTTTTTTAATTTTTATTATTAGTCCTGTAGAGAATGTTGCATAAATTCTTGGTAATCGATCTGTACTTTTTTTCTCCGCAGTTAATGTCCATCAGCGTGCTGGCAGTGTCTGCGTGGATGAGGGACTACCTAAATAATGTGCTGACTTTAACTGCAGAAACGAGGTAGGCTTGGTAGTTAATGATTGATTTCTCTCCTCAGATTTCCTCAGACTCTAGTTTCTAAGTAAATCAGCCCTCAGTTGCTTAGATGGTAGCGCTCTTCCAGGTTTGGAAAGTTTTTCCTGCCCGTGGCAACACTTGCATTTTCTAGCATACTCTTTAAGGTGCGCCCCTGGTCCTGGGGCACATTTCTGGTTACAGTGATACCAGTTGCCTGTCCTCCTGACAGTGCATCAGCCCCGTCGTATTTGTGTATAAAGGACAGCATAACTCCTTTTTCCTTTAGAAAATTCCTGCCAACTTCTTCTTCATATTCTTGAGCTAATGAAAAGCAAACACCAAAATGTCACTTTCTTCTCAAATTTTGAAGATTGATCCACTGCCATCACAAGGGGCAAATGACTTAACTTCTCTGAGCGTCAATTTCTTCACCTCTGAATGGGGATTATATTATATACCACTCTGAGCTTTTGTAAGGACCAACTGAGATACATTTTTGTAAAGTCCTTAACACAATGGAGCTTAATAAGCAGTTAGTAATGGTCTTTTTTGTTATCTTTATTCTTACTCTTACCATCATGGCTCTAGTTAATTATTTTTTCATAGTTTCCCAACAAAAAGCATCTCCCCTCCTTCTTTTTTCTTTTAGTATAGACCAAGTTCCCTTTCCTTAGCAGTGCTTTACATCTTTGGGGAATGTCGGTTGTCAGGGAGACAGTGCGGGCTGCAGGTGGAGTCCCAGATCGGAGAGGAGGAGGGAGGGTCTTCTCTGCTGGGAAATCCTGAAGGGTCCCATGTGGTTTCCTCACATTAAGGCTTCAGAGCTAATATGAGATCAACTTCTTACTGAGGTCCCCTATCTTTTAATATATTTTAAATGAGCTGAGATAGGAAGGCTACCACTTGTATAAAAAAAAATCTAAGCAACACAAAACAAAAAAATAAAACAAAAAAGCAAATGGGGGATGGCACAGTGGTTTTGAAAATCGCAATACGCCATCAGCTTTGAGGCACGCTGATGGGGAGGATTACGAACACAAATCATAACTGTGTCTTGGGTGCATTTTGATTACATTTTACTTATAAAAGGACATTACTGTTCTTCTTTCAGGGTCGAGGAGGCTGTCATCTTGACCTATTTTCCCGTGGTTCATCCAGTCATGATTGCCGTTTGCTGTTTCCTTATCATTGTGGGGATGTTAGGATACTGTGGAACAGTGAAAAGAAACCTGTTGCTTCTTGCATGGGTACGGTGTTTATATCTTCTCTTTATTATGGTTAAAAAGGCCAACCAGAAGTGTATTATTTTTTCATCAGTGCACACGATTACAAGCTTAGGGAACCGCGATAGCGGGAGGGAGTCTAATCGGTGGTGATTGTTTAACATCCTGTGAGAAGGGAAGTGTTCTTTCCACCAGAGATGATTTCAGTTCAAGTATCTGCTGTACTCGGATGATGAGGTACAGAAATACGGATGCTATTTAATTCTTTCACCCAGGCTATGTGTTGACATTTTCATTTGAAAGTATGAGTTTTTTCTGGTGTCATGGACCTTTTTAATGACCCAAACAGGCCCCTCGGGACTAGAACTGAGAAGTTATAATAGAACTTTCTTTCTTTCTTTCTCTCTTTTGTTTTAAACAAACCCACCATTTAAACCCATGTGGAAATTCAGGTGGTGAGATGGCAGACAGACATCATAATCCCCACACTGCCTTTACCTAAATTAGTGGATACAAGTGAATCTCAGTTTCTATAATCTTAGTGTTGTTGTTGTTTTTGATTCTGGAAGAGTTGGACCAAATTACTTAGAATTTTTTTTAAATTGAAGTATGGTTGATTTACAATGTTGTGTTAGTTTCTGGCATATAGCATAGTCAAAGATGTATACATATATTCTTTTTCATTATAGGTTATTATATTGAATACAGTTCCCTGTGCTATTCAGTAGGACCTTTTTTTAAAAAAAAATCTATTTTAGATATAGTAGTCAGTATCTGCTAATCCCAAACTTCTAATTTATCTCTCCTCACCCTCGCTGTTCCCCCTTTGGTAACCATAAGTTTGTTTTCTATGTCTGTGAGTCTGTTTCCGTTTTGTAAATAAGTTCATTTGTCTCATTTTTTCAGATTCCACATATAACTGATACCATGTGATATTTGTCTTTCTCTGTCTTACTTCACTTAGTGCGATAACCTCCAGGTTCACCCATGCTGCTGCAAATGGAGTTATTTCATTCTTTTAAAAAATTACTTCTTGTATTCCCGTCAGCACTCAAATTCCATGATTACAAAATCTGTGATTAGATTTTTAATTCAAAACTTAGCAAACTCTCTTTTAACATTAAAAATCTGAGTCAATTAAAAATGCGGCTTACATAGCGGTTTTTGAAGCTCATTGAGTCTATAAAATCTCACTGTTGGTGGCACGAGGTAGTTGAGGCTACTAACATGTAATTGCAGAAATGTCGGATGCCTCAAAAAAATAATTCATTGAGTATACTCCTTTTTTTTTTTTTTTTTGCAATAGTTCTTAATGGTAGCTGTGCATCCATTTCTTGTAGAAAACTGAAAAGAACTTTTTTAACCTTGTGCTGATGTGCTGGATATGTGAGAGGAAAAAAAGCCCTGATTTGTAGCACGAGAAGATTTCTGCGGAGTGAGTACTCCCAGCATGGTCGAGTTCAAGCTAACGACATGGTATCACTGAGTGCGGAGCTGGGGAGAGATGAGCATAAATTGGCTTTCAGGAGCCAGCTCCCGCACTCCAGGGTCGGACTGGCCCCCGTCCCATGCCAATTAAAACGGAATCTTGGTGTGAAGCTGAAGGAAAACTTTGCATTTCACAGGAACAACCTGTGTTAATGTTATTACTTGGCTTCGTGGAGGATAACTCTTCAGGTCCATGACTGGAAAAGGGGAGATGCTGCAGAAAACAAACCACTCTCAGAAAGGGGAACCTGCCCACTGCCTCACTTCTCTCTACTTTGCTGTACGATGATTTTGACTGTATTTATTTATAATGTGTCATCATTGTTCTTCTTTCAATGGAGAGGAGATGGAAGGGTTTGGAGTCTTATTTTGCCATTTAAGATATCTGAACAATGATTTAACCATAAACGAAAGGACTTACTTTATATGCAACTTACAGTTGAAAAGATGGGTGTGGTATTTAAACTTAAAAAAAAAAATCTCAGAATCCTTTTTTTTAAAACCACAGTCTTTCAGTGATGTCCCATTTCTACAACCAGTTTAATTATGGCTGCTGTTTTTCCTCTTCCCCCCAACTTGTATGATTCTGGATGGTTCCTGGACTATGGGATGGAGTGGGGTGGGACAGTGTATTTCATGGAAATACACTTTTCAGAAAGGTATTTTGAAAACCGTTTATGCATTCCATTTAGGCTGCTTGCATGCTAGTAAAACAAGCTAACAAATAACAGGGTAAGCTGGGCCCTCCTTGGGGCAGGAGGAGCCACAGAGACTTGTGCACACGGGGCTAGTTTGTGATGCTGGAAAGGGCTTTATGATGCAAAGGTGACAGAGGGACTGAGGTTCTAAGGGCCAGTAATTAGTTCATTCATTCATTCTTCCAACACTCATTGAGAGTCTAGGCACTGCTAGCTTTTGCCATCAGACCACCAGTGTGTATGATAGATAATTCCACTGTTCTCTGATGAGAACTTTAATAAAATCTACTGTGAGTATTGAAGCTGGAGAAGAGGGTCTCCAGGCTCAGGCCCAAGGGGTCAGCACCCCCTCCCCCAGGAGGATGACTGGCAGAGACTGATGCTGCTTTACCCTATCCCCACCCATTTTGCCTGATGGATGTGCTGTTGTCCACAGAGCAGCCTTTGCTGCATTGCTGTTCCTTGTGCTGTTCCTGGCTGCCATTCTCACTTTGGTTGCTCCTTTCCATTGACTGCCTGTGGCAGTTCATTCTTCAGTCCCACTGGGCTGCCTCTCTCCTCCTGGCAATTTTTTAGATGCTACTGTTTCTTGACCCAGCACAGCTCTTCCTTTGATCTGTGGTCTCAACTTGCAACTATCTATTGCTCATAACCAATCTGCATCTGATCTGCTTTTCAAACAGTTTCTTCTGTGGCTTCATTTCCAAAGCCTCCTTCTCTAAACAGTTGCCAAGCTCTGTAGGTTCTAGTCTGCAATCTCAGGAATCCCTTCTTTTCTGTTTTCATTTGAAATGCCCGGGTTCAGCTCTCCTGACTTCTTGCTGAAACAATGCAGAGCCTTCTAACTAAAATTCCCGCCTCTGTTATCTCCTTCCCATATACCCCAAACTCGTGCTGCCAGGTTAATATAATGCAAAAGTGATCACACTACCCCTCTTTTCCAAAGCCTTGAAAGATTCCTGTTGGGTAAAGAAGAATTTAGAGACACCTCAACCTTGCATCAAGCTCTTCTGCAGCCAAACCTTCATCTGCCATGTTCAGCTTTCTTACCTACTTCACTGTCCTCTGGTCAAACTGTATTTTCTGACCCTTGAACAAATCTTTTTTGCCCTGTTCTTTTTCTTGATGTCCCTTTCACTAGGAATTTCTTCTTAATACCTTTGTCTCAATACTACCCATCCATTAGCGTTTGAAATACTACCTCCTAAAATGGTAATAATGACAAAGATGCTGATGATAATCCAAGAAGTTAACATTTCTCAGGTGCTTACCAACTGTAAGGCTTACAGACCGTCGGGGTTTCCATGAAATTTTTATATGAAGAGTTTTACATTAATTAGTCAGTTTTGCCCTCCCCATAGTCCTAAGGGGATAGATACTATTATTATTCCCATAATATAGGTGAGGAAATGAGGCACAGATCAGCCAAGTGATTTGCCTAGGTTTGCATGGCTGGTAAAAAGAGTATATGATATTTGGACCATTCAAGTCTAGTTCCAACTACATATTTGTAACAACTGCACTATTTTCCTCTGTAATTACTGTCTTTTCTTAAGTGCTTAAGTATCTTAGTATTATTTAATTATTAATATTTAGTGTATCTTAATGACTAAGTGTCTCACATTGCATAAAATATTTCCCCCCGTGGTCCTTCATTTTAAACCAGACAACAATCATCTAGGGTAGATAATCATCAGTGAGGTTCAGAAAGGTTCACTAGTATGCCCAAGGTCACTCAGCACTGAGAGGCAAAGCTTGGATTCAGATCTCAGTGTTTCTGACCGCCAAGCCCATTCTTTTTGGACCTTTACTGATGTCTCTAAGAGAAGTGTATCAACTTTTGAAGTTTAGTGCATTTCTCTTATTAAAAATTGCTTCTTTTTAGTAACCAGCCCAAACTACCAGACGATGGACAACTTGATAATATGAACCATTCAGCCTGCCTGTTGCTTTAATAGCTGTTTATGAAATTGAATAACAGACAGGAAGTTAGAACAGTGTGAGTAACAGTGGCCAGCACATCAGATGGAGGATGGTGTCTGGAAGGCAGTGAAGAGAGTGAAATTTTAAGGGAGGAGCCTGGCTGTTAGATAGGTTTACACAACAAGAGGAATGACTTCTTAAAGGAGGGGAAACTAAAGCGGGGGGGGGGGGGGGGGGACATGATGAGATATTACATCTTTGGCAGATATTTGCAAGGCAACTCTCATGGTTTCTTCCTTTGTGTCCTTTAGCTTTTTAACCTAATTTTAAAAAAAATGTAGGAGGTTCCTTAATTTTGGTTGTAAATGTTTAAATAAGCCCAATGCATTCAATCCAACTTGTCCATTTTCCTGTATTCAAAGTCTTGCTTCACTTTTAAGATCTATAAACCAGATTAGAGGAAGCTTTTTTTTTTTTCAAGACAGTCAATATCTCTGAGAGCCGCCATATCTCTTGAATGATTACTGAAAAAAAGAGCTGCAACTGGGCCATGGTGCTTCTTAAGCAAAAGTCAGAATTCCATTATTCATCAAACTGATTGAGAAAAAGTGAGAGAGGCTCAAAACATCTCTTAATAACTGACCTTGCTCTCTCACCTCGCCTTCCCTCCTCCCTCCCTCCCTCCAAACAAACAAACAAACAAAACAACTCTGCAAGCCAAAAGGCTACCTGGAGGAAAACATTTCTGGTGAATCTTGGTCATGTACTTGAGCCTTCTACTGAATTAGAGATACAAATTGTTAAAACACGCTAATTGAAGTTTCCTAAATAAAATACAGGACATCCAATTAAATTTGGATTTCAGATAGACAGCAATAATATTTTAGTATAAGTATGTCCCATGCAATATTTAGGATGCACATTACTAAAACATTTATTTTTTATCTGAAACTCAAATTAAAATGGGCATCCTGTATTTTTATTTGCTGAATTGGGCAACCCTACTCTAACCAGATTTGTTCTTAATAAATCTGAAACTATCATGGAACAGAAACTTTAATAGATGTATAGGAGGAGATTATGAGTAGTTAAATCCTAATTATATTGGGAAAACACACCAAAATGGCCAGGAAGATAAACTTAAATATGCCATGACTATCAAAGCAGTTTCAGTAGCAGGAATTCCTCCTCTGTTTAAAAGAGAAATTGAAGCTAAATGGAAATTGGTTTTAAGCTTTAGATAGGTGCTTCCCGAGGCTTTTAGCTGTAGACTAAATGAAATTCATTTGTTATTGCAATTCTTCCTTGCTACTAACAGAGGCATTAGGAAAGCGGTGCCAGCCCAGCGGCAATGTAAACAGATTGAACAGACATGTTTACAATATCGACAACAGCTGAATGTCACCATCAGGAGATCGCCATTTGTCAGAGTGTGATGCTAATATATGCTCAACTGCCAGCAAACCACAACTTGTCAGGCGCTGGTCAGAAATTAAGTTGCACGCACCTTACATGTGTAAGATCAGTACCTTGTACTTAAAAGGGAAGGTTTTCTTTCTTTCTTTCTTTCTTTCTTTCTTTCTTTCTTTCTTTCTTTCTTTCTTTCTTTCTTTCTTTCTTTCTTTCTTTCTTTCTTTTTCTTTCTTTCTTTCTTTCTTTCTTTCTTTTTTTCATTTTTATTATCCAAGAGAATTTGCACAAAGCTAGTGATTGGAAGCATTGTTAAAGCTTTCTTAAAATATACAGTGATTGAACCAGATTTAAAATGATTCTCCTAATGGAAATCAAGTACATTTTTAATGGCCGCGGAGAAATGAACCAGTCTCAGTTTTCTGTTGTTTGAAATCATAATGCAAAGCTGGAATATCTGTAAATAGTGGTTAACTTTCTACAGACTCTAAGGCCTTCTTTTAAGGAGTTATAAATCAAAGAATTATACAGCTACTCATAACCCTTTAAGTTAAAACGAAAGTATTACGTTAAATATCTTTATTATTTTCTATTTATAATTTTGGCTGATAGCCTAGCACCTTTATTTCTAAATCAGGATCCATCATATCCTTGCCTGCACTTCTAGCATCTGCCCAGAGTTTTACCCTGTTTTCTCAGAAAATACTTAAAGCAACTTTAAATGGTTAGACTTCTTTTATAGCCGAAGGAATGTGGGATGCCCCAAGGTACACAGATGCTGGTTGCTTTCATTAGCATCCTGATACAGTTTAGGCTCCAAGTCTAAGCATGTTTCACTCCACCAGCCTACAATTAGAATACATTTAATTAATTACTGGCACTATTTCTGTAAGACTTAATATGATTCATTATAATTCCAAGGTAGTCAGTACTCACTTAACTTTTAAAAACATGACCTCTTAATGTTCTTACGCAAGGAACACTGAAAATTCCACCATAGTTCTCCCTTATCCTGTTAAAGAATCAAACTGGTTCTCTTCTCCTTTCTCCCTTCCCATCACCCTTTCTTTCCTGTTTCCATCTTTAAACATACATCGAGTAGCCAGTCTGTGAAAGACACTTGAGATACAAAGATGAAGTGGGAGAATGCAAGGAAAATAACAAAGCAAAATACAGGATTAAATTTATAAATAAATTAGTGGGGGAACCCAGAATAAGGAGCAGTTGGAGACTTCTGGTTGGTTTTGCAGGAGAGTCTTTATTTGAGCTGGATATTGAAAATGGGTAAGAGTTTTCTGGTAGAGAAGGAAAGCCACATGAAGAGTGTGTGCAGATATGGAGGGAGGAAGGAAAATGGCAAGTTGAGGCAAAACTGAGCAATTTCTTGTGGCTATGGTACCAGTGAGAAGTGGGCAAAGAAGTCCAACTGTGAGGGTCTTTGCAGGAGAGTCTAATGTTATCTCTTGGACTATAGAGAGCCAATGGGTGTTTCCAGCATGGGATGAGATGATAATGCTTAGGGCTGGAGATGCTGCGAAGGCCAATTAGTGGTTATACAATAATATTCGGGAATCATGGATGGGGTCTGGACTAAGGCGTTGGGGACTGGGTGGAAGGCAGCTGAATTCAGTAGACCTTTTTGCACATGATAGCAATGTTTGTATTACCTGACATCAGGAAATGAGGTATTTTTTAATATTTATGCATTTTTCATATAATAGAAACATTTCCCTTCAGTATGTACATTTTATTTCCACATGTGAACTAGAACTCTTTTAAAGCTATAGGTTTTGGCTGAGAGAGGCGTTGGGGAGAAATAATTAGGTTTATTTATTTATTTAATGGAGGTACTGGGGATTGAACTCAGGACCTCATGCATGCTAGGCACGCACTCTACCATTGAGCTATACCCTCCCCTCAAAGCTATCATTTCTATATTTAGTTGTTAAACTCCCAAAAACTCTAAGCAGAGGAAACTGAAGATGATATAGGCATTTCTAGATCCAGAGGCTCAGTCTGCCCACCTTGTTTTTGTTTTCGTGTGCACAGAAAGCCTGGGACAGGGTTCCATTAACCTTCCTGTTTCTGAAGTAATGTTGGTTTGACTGCCTCTAGTTATACCCCAGAAAAGCGCATAAGCAGACGTCTTTAAAAGTAAAGGTCAGGATACACAGGCCCTTTGTGTTGAGTCTTTGTGACAGGATCTTGAGCGTTCTTTGGACTTTTTGCTTACTTTAGGGTTTGACATACGAATGGTTCAACTTTTTGTGTTCTGACTTTGTATGATTTAGGTGTACTCTGTCATAGTAAGTAAGCATTTTAAGCTTTGTTATATATTGTTTCTTAATATATACACCTGTGATAGCTTTGGTTAAACATAAACACTGTAAATCTATACCCATTGATTTGGTGAATGTCCCTAGTCTGTGCAGAGTTCAATGCCAGATAGTTCTCTGGCAGCACATGCTCTTGAAAGGGTTGTTCCAGCTATGAATGCTGGTTACCTGGTTCAGCAAATGCTACCTTGAGGCTAATTCAGCAATTGTGTAGAGTTTTTCTTTCACATCTGCTTCCTGCGTTGTCAGTCTACTGACTTCCTCTGGCAAAAGTAAAACAGTAGACAGTCATTTAGAATCATATAGGTGTCAACTGGGAGCTTGAGATTTGCAGATACTAACTAATACACATAAAATAAATAAATAACGAGTTTATATTGTATAGCAAGCAAACTATATTCAATACCTTTTAGTAACTTATGGTGAAAATGTATGAAAATGAATATATGTATGTTTATGTATGACTGAAGCATTATGCTGCACACCAGAAATTGACACAACATTGTAAACTGACTATACTTCAATAAAAAAATACATATACAAAAATAAAAAATCATTTAGGTGTCTAGATGACTCAGGAACAGAGTCAGTAGACAATAGACAAGCAAATGACACATGCAGAAGATGAGAGAATTAAGTCGTTTCAGCCAATGATGAAAGTAACTTTCAGAAGATCTTTTTGGAAGAATGATGTTTAATATTTGTATGTGGTGTCTAATGAATTTCATGACTATATAATAGCTTACAAATCAAAAGTTAAGTTTTTTTTTCATGAAATTTCATAAATTTAATAACCTTACTTTTTCAGAATTGTGATCCATATATTTCCCTCTTTATACAGATAAAAGGTGGTAACAGGTCCTGATTATGTGCTCAGATTAAGATGAATCTTGGCAGCTCACTTGACAGAAACACTAATTTAAATTTTATTTAAAATGGATAAGCATTGTAGTTCACCACTCAGTATTCCTCTTAAGCAATACATTTGAATTATTCTTAAGTGATTATCCCTGAATTTCCTTTCGTTTACCATTATTTTAGTTTTAAAAATTTAAAATTGGGAAACTACAAATTTCTTCAAAATGGTTACCACTGTGAAGACATTTTAGAAACATTATCTTAAGAAAGCTGGAACTTTATTAGATGATACGTGCCAATGTAAGAATTGTTTCCAATTAAGTAAAAATGTGAATCTTTTCGGTGCCTCTCCTAGGAAACAAGCACTTAAAAATATTTAAAATATTCGAGTTCTGTGTGGGATTTCCCCAGCGAAGTTAAAGACGTGGACTGATAACTTCTGATGAGATCACAAGAAGTTTCCCTTTTAAAATGAAAATATTTTAATTCTAAACTTTGTGTTATTAAAGGTACTTTAAAAGAACTATAAGGAGGGATATTCTTGTTCTGCTGAGAACATTTAATAAAGGGACATGAGGAGTGGAGATCTGAGGGGGGAGGCAAAATTTGGGTGATTGCTGACTCATGCATGGGGCTGGGGGATGGTTGATGGAAGGGCCTTTGCTGGGGAGGCAAGGTGCTTTTGAGGGAGCAATTGAAAGGCTGGTGGAGGGAGCAATTGTGATAAGACTCAGAAGCTCATGGTGTGTTTGGCGAAGGGCATGTGTAGGTCATAGGATGGTCGTGTGCCAGGCATGCAGGGCTGAGAGCTGGCCATGTGACCCAGGGCCAAATTATGGTGAGGGCTTGAATACTGTGAGTACATACTCCGCAGTGTGGAGTTCTGTGAGCTGAAGAGTGATGTGATCTGATCTATCCTTTGCTCCATAATTCTGGTGTCACTGCCTGTTCCTGCTTTCCACTGGGCCCTTTTCTCATTTACCTGTAAGAAAAGAGCTCCCTGGTCCCGCCACTCTGGGCTAAGTGGGCTTCCCATTTAGAGACTCTTTTTTAATGACAGACGAGAGAATGAATGGAAGACGTATTTTTATTCTAACAACGTACCTTTACTGATGAAGGAATAAAGGTTTTCACGTGGGGCAGTCTAGCCAATGTTTTAGAATTTTTCCTAGATGTACATAGTAAAAAAAGCATTTATTAATCTGGACGTGTTTAACTCAGGCTTAATAGCAAAAATATGGTAATCAAGCTACAAAGTAGGCACCAGGAGACTGAATGTGCAGCTAGAATGCCCTTAGGGAGACCAGCCAGCCAAGGCTCTTGTGGAATGGTTGGAACAGTAGTTCGGAATGCTGCTGCAGTTTCTCAAGGGGAAAAAGTTCCGTGAACAATTGACTAGTATTAGAGAATTGTTGTAGCTTGTTTGTGAACAAACTTTTCAAGCGTATTAGAAGTACGTAACTTACAGACAATGATATAGTCCTTTCATATCATCATTAATCTGTTTTTAAAAGCAGATCTTCAAGAATCTCTGCTTTTCAGCATTCTTATAGCTTATAGCATTCTTATAGCTAAAATATTTTTTCTGTAATAAACTTGCATTTCCTTAAAGTTGATCTGTAATTCACGCTATTTAAGTCAAATGTTTCCTTCTAATAAATGGACTGAATTACAACTTTGAGGACAAGTTAATGATTTTTATCATTATTTACATATGATTTTTCTTTCCCTGAACATTAAGCAGACTGAATCAAGTTGTATTCTTATAATTTATTATTTAAGAAAGAAAATATTTATTTTTGGTTCAGGAAGAAAGTGTTTTGGCTTGAATAGATTTATCAAAAAAAAAAAAGAAAAAAGAATACACCTCTTCACTTGTAATAAATATTTGTATTCATTGATTTGTAAAATTTAAAGGAAACATTTCCCTTTAATACTCTTTTAACAAATAGGTTTGTGGTTATTCTGGAGAATTTCCAAAGTAAGTGAAAATGTATAGCTTGTCTGAAAATAAAGGTGAAGCAATTTAAAAACGTGATTTAGAAGATACTTTCACAAATACAGAGTTAAAGATAGATTCAGAGGTTATCGCAGATGTTAAAGTATGAGTTCCCCTTCTACCCAATAAAATCTTTGAAAAATCCCAATTTCCTACCCTGTTGTCCTTTAAATGATATTGCCAAAAAGGGGCCTGTGACAACAAGCTCCTGCACCCCTTCTGTTTGGGAGGCATGTGGCCACGTCTGGTTGGGTCTGCGTGAGCGGCACAATCTCGCTCGGAATCCAGTCTGGTGCTCTTTGGCTGTGTTGCTTAGGATCCTTGTAAGGCTCCTTCCTCTTTGCCCTTTCCCGCCCAGGTTCTGGTGATGGGGCCCCCTGTCTGGCATTCTGAGCAATGGCCCAATAATACACGGAGACAGCCTCTTCCGAGACCAGTAACACTCTGTAAATCTTCGGCGCGGGGGCTGGGCGTGCAGACTTTAGCTGACCCAGCGTACAGAGCAACAGAAACTATACACACGGTGACCTGTCTAGCGTGTCCAGCTACTTTATTGCCTCAGCCTTAATGCTTTACCTGTCATGACATACATCATTGACCCTGGCAACCCGTAGCCCTGGGCCAAGTCCCTCTGCTCTTGGCATAACACATTTCTTTGTCTAATAATTTGGGCAGTATGTGAAGCAAGCACATACTAATCTGAACTTCACCAACATCTTTGATAGAGAGATTTGCTCAACAATTAATTGCCAGTGTAAATGAAATTGAACAGGGGAGTAAATTAAGACACATTATTAGAAGGCGTCTTCTGTATTTATTCAAATATAAGGAAGAGCAAAGGGGCACAGTGCACCGACCCTTTCTTCCTTTAGCTCGACTTTCCACATGGGCTCCGGAATTACAAGACTTTGTTTCTTCCAAAACTAGTTTATTGTTCTAGCTTTTTCTAAATTAGACTGAACTCATTCTATTTTCGATTCTTTTTTTTTTTAATGATTCTTAAAGGAAATCTAATGTTGCTTTTTCTTTGAAAATTTTGTAAGAAGACACAGAACGTGGTGAATAACTGGCCTTCAGAAAGTGCCAGTCCTGTGTCTGCTATGACATCTCTGAGACTAGACTGAAACAGAGGCTTTTGTCTGGATGTGCGTTTTAAGCAGCAAGTGCTCTTGGACTGCTAGAAGTTTAGTCGCAGTGGATTCCTAACAGAATGTCGGCTGTTCCATTATCTTGTACAAATATTTGGCACTGGAATTCTCTTATTTACTAACTATAAGTAATATAATATTTTTAAACCTCCAATCACCGGGAAAGGAAAAATAAACAGCTGACATAGAGATACTTAGCACTGAAAGCTTGCAGAGTTTAGCATTTGACAGGGTAGAGACTGGAGTTTATCATTTATCATTTAGTGAGTGTAGGCCTTTCATCAAACTTTTTGTTTATTAAAAGTGTTGGTTATGTAGCATGTAGGTAGGAGTCAAAAGGCATCATGTTTTAAAGATATTAAAACGTCCAGTATAGAATATGTTATATTTTGAAGTTGTTTTTATTTGTGGCATGGTGAATCTCAGGTTGTATTAATTTTCCAAGATAAGTGAATCTGACTTTTGTGGTTTCAAATTATGTAGTGTTACTTATGAAAAAATAACCTGAATTTTCAGTCATAAATTAAGAGAGTAGCAGATTAAAATAACTTCTACAGTGTTTATAATTTTTACTTTTCTCTCAGTGAAACATTTTCTTACTGAGGAGGTTCTGTGATACGTGGTTGATTATCGGCTGGCTTGCACAGAGAAATTTATATAAAAGTGTTCAAGGAAGATATCCCAGTCTTGTTTTAATGCAAAAATTATTTTCCACTTGGCTTTTGTACAGAAAAATAGTTTGGAGAATAACTGTTTGGTCTATTTGTGGTGGGTTGGATATAGGATTTTTTGTTTTTCTTAGATGGTATACGTCTCAGAATCCTGTCTCCATAAAGCTGGATTAGATGAGGATAAATTTTATATTAATAGAACATATTTTCTATGAAAGGCTCTTAGTAATTGAAAGTATCTTCTCCTGTATTTCTCAATTGCTTATAAAGTTTAATATTTTCAATGAATGTAAGCACTCAGTAAATTGATGGACTTTGTTACGGCAGATTGTTTCTTGGTTTTCGTTAGGTTGATAGAAATTAGAAACGAAAAATTTTAAATATATCTCTTTTGCCCAAAGTGAGAATTATTTGAAATATTTTATACAAAAGCAAATACTGCTTTCTTAGAAATTTTATTAAATCAATTATTAACAGTAAAGAAGTAAAGATGAAAAAATTTGAAAATAAATCTCTTTCATTTATTAGTGTTTTTATAACAGTTCAATTTAACAAACTATTAGCACTCATTGGCTATATTTCACTATAAAAATTGTAACATGTGAATAAGAACAAAAATTAATTTTACCATAAATTTTAAAAGAAGCTGATCTTACTGACTCAATATAAGTTCAAAACATAAAAAGAGAAGATGGAATTATTGATATAATTTGTTAGGACTTTGACAGAACAATTAAAGCAGCGTTTGTACCTTTAACTAGGAATATTAGGTGGAGGGAGAAAGCAGTTTTTTTGCCATCCTTAAAATTTTGATATTATTGGTAGTTTTTTTTTCCTAGTGGAAAATGTCAAAGACAGGAACATAGGGGTTTTAGTTCAAAGACAAGAAGTGTTTTGTATATACTCCTGTGAACATGTGCTTGTGAGCATGTTTGTTCAGAAGTTGGGGGTATCTGTGGATGATGGATTGTGAGGCATTGCTACCACCACCACCACCAACCCTGGTAGAATATGTACTAGATGCCGGCCACTATTGTATGTGCTTTGGGTGTATTGGCTCATTAAATTCTCCCAACTATACTGTAAGGTTGCCACTGTTGTTACATCGTTTTATAGATGAGGACACTGAGACACAGAAGGGTTATGCGCTTTGCCCAACTATTAAGTGGTTAAGCTGGGATCTGAATCCAGGTTGGTTTGTATATATACAAACACGTGTCTCTTGAGCAAATAAACTAAAACCAAGCCTCCCGCATTGAATGAAATTGCCTATAACAGAGTTCTAAGCTTCAAAATTTGGTGACTAAAATAAATTATCATGGAAAATAATCCAGCTCACACTGACTTGAGCAGTACGCGTGGTTTCAATGAGCAATATCGCAGGAGAGATTCAAACTTCCAAACAGGGTCTAGTGGAGAAGACCTCTGGGCAGGGTCTGTAAATCACATCTCAGTGTACATTTTGTTATATGTTTCTGTTTTCAGCTGGTGAAGGCACATTTGGGATGACAGCACCTGAGCATAAACTTTCCAAATGCCACCCACCCTCTTTTGTCCCAATTACCATGAAGTATAATTGGGCTGCTTACCATTTTCAGCCTTTTTGAATAATGTTTTCCGTGTAAAACATACAAAATCCTGCAGTTCCCAAGTTTTTTTTTCTTAGGCATCAAGTCTTCAGAGGCGGGGCTGTTGTTTAATTTTTATCAAAGTGCTTCTTACACAAAATTTATACTAAATTTAATTCTAAAATGCTTCTTCTGAAAAACAGTAGTCCTTTGCCTTTATGACTTTCCACCCCTAAGAAAGAGGCAGTGCTTTCAATTTTTGTTTCAGCAGATTCCCTTGGAATTTACTTCCGTGTCTCTAAATCACATATTTACCTAACTCTTCTCATTCTTCTAGTTTTAAGCCCAATCCATCGACATCTATGGAACGTGAAGCACTGATAGCCCTTTCTGCCCTCAGGCCCCCCTGCCTCCCCCCATGCATACTTTCTGCCTCACCTCAACACAGATGTATCATCATTTTTCACATGATCATGGCAATGTAAATGTTACTCACAGCTGGGGCCAGGTAAATTACCAGGTTTTACTTTTTCTTTCTGGAATAATCTTTGTTTTTGTTTGTTTTTTTTGGTTTGTTTGTCTTGGAATTAATACCTCTCCTTTTTTTTCTATGTTTTTCTGTCTAATTCAGCTTTAGACTCCCCCTGGTGTAAGTTTTCTCTTCATATATTCAGATATTTGGGGGTATTCTAGCCATGATTTTTTTTTTTTTTTTTTTAAGGAAATCTCTCAGAGCATCTAGACCCACTCCAGTCTGGACTGCTGAAGCCGTTGCCGTCATGGGATATCCCTTTGCTAGCATTCTGAAATTTCCTTTGCCTCCCTTTTGTTTTAGATCCTTTGTTTCCTGGAATCCAAGTCATTGTCCTACTCTGTTTAGTCTGTCATTTCAGGGAGCACATCTTCCAGTAGTTTCCTGAAAAAACATACTTAGGAAACACATTTTTTAAAGAAGCTGCATGCCTAAAAATGACTTCATATACCCTCACATGTTAATTCTGATGGCTATGGAATTATAGGTAGGAAGTCATTTTATTTTTTTCCTGAGAATTTCGAAGATATTCCCCTGCTGCCTCTAGCTTCCAATATTCTATTGAGAAATCCGATGCTATCTCGGTTTTGAACCTTTGTAGAAAAGGTATTTAAATTTGAATTCCAATTCTCTGTACGTTATCCTCAAGAGTCCCCAGTCCTGAGACTCTGTTTTACTGTTTCCAGAGAATAAACCCCCAACTTCTATACTGGTGGGGGTGGGTCGTCACCCAGCTACGTAGTGGAGGAAGGGGACCTGAGGGCTCTAACCTTCCCCTATACAGGTTTTCCACAGGTCACCCTCTTTTTAGCCCTGCCGTCATCCACTTCCACAAGTATCCAGGGCTGCCAGTACCTGAGCACTGGGGGTGCTCTGCAGTGCGAATCAGGTTGCTCCCAGCTTTCTCCACTCAATACCGATTAAGCATGCGGCTTTCAGGGGCCAGCTGAGACCTTTGCTGCTTGTCTGTTTGCTTTGTACCTTCCGAAATACACCTGCTGTTGTCTTCTTTTCCTTTATCTCTGGGTTTACGTCTTTTAAAACGTCCCTTTACTGTTTTAGTGAAGCTTCAAGAAGGAGGAGATAAGGGCACATATTTAATCTGCTTTCTTTAGGGGGAAATCCTGGGGGGGTGGGAGAGGTGTCAGGGAACCAGATCATTTTTATCAATAAATTAATTAAGAAAAGACCTCCTTGAGGTTCTACTGTCTTGTCTGCACATGTATAAGGAAATTAAATCATCTTTAATAGGGGAAATGAATCCCCTTTATTTCTGTTGGGAGGTGCATCTCCTTATAAGTGACCACAGGTTAAATAGGAAGGTGGGGTTTCATGCCTTTACCTTCCTCCCAAAATATGTGCCGTGGAGAAAGGGACCAGTAAACTCTGCCATTCTTGCCATTCTGCGACCAACCTTAGTTTAAAATAACAGACAAACTGATATCAGCATTTTTAAAAAAAGAAGTGAGTTCCCCACCCTCCACACCCTTCCTGCTTTAGTCTCCTGATAAAGATATTTTGAAAAAATACCAGCTATATGCTCACTGGACAAGGATTTTACTAAAGATTTTACCAAATAGCTTGTGGGGTTACGTGTCCCTTAGTGGGAGTCACACTGATGGTCTTTAGGAGGAAATGAACAATTTTACTCGCTGTCAACCTCCAATCAGTGCTACGTCTACTCAAAGAAATATGTGTTGAGTATGTGTTCTGCGCCAGGCAGCGTGTCAAGTATTTAAAACATGGTGATGCCTCCTGTACTCACGGAGCTTACATTCCAGTAGGTACTATGATACAGTTAATAACGGCTACCGTTTCGGTAGTACTGACCGTGGGACAGCATTTCACCTGACTGAATCACGAGTGCAGTCCTGCAAGCTCATTTTAACATTCTCATTTTACAAATGAGGAAACTGAGGCTTAGTGCTTTGCCCAAGGTCATCTACCTGGTATGTAAAGGGGCCAGAATCTGAAGCCAGGTCTGTTTTGTTTCAAAGCTCATGTTCTTCCATTTGTAAACTTAAAAGAAGTCAGCAAAGCAGTTTCACGTACAGTATTTTATTTAGTCTTCTGTCATCTGGCCTAGGGAGGACATTCAGTTTTGAACTGAAAGGTAATTATTCTCAGTTTGAGAGATTTGGTGAAAAAAAAAATCACTGATTAATTGCATGGTTTTGGGAGTATATCTTATTATCAGCTTGCCTTACTTGCAGTTTTTTCATGAACATACGTTTAAGGATAAAACTTATTCATATGACACAAATTTTAGTTTAATTACTAGAGAAGAACTTAGCTATTTTAAGAAAGTCTGTATTGAATAATTTTTAAAGCAAATGAAATAGTTTGTAACGCAAATAATTGCCTTCTAATTTCCTTGTATAAACACACTTTCCTAGTCTTCATTTGTTTAAAATGTTTGGTTGATAGTAGCTCAGGAAAGATGGGGAGAGTCTGTATATTGTTCCTTTTCTTTACCTGTGTAAATTGTCTTAAATATTTAAAGACACACTAAATTATCATAGTATAAACTTCAAAAAAGACACATGGTGAAACAGAGAGGCAACATTTAAAACAAAACTGTGTAAGCAGAAGTCAAGGGTAGTCAAATGTTAACAAGAAACCTTGAGCTCAAATTAGTCAGAGAAATTCAAGGAAACCTGAAATTGTTTTTTTTTCAGTTGGTAAGCTGATCATTATTTCCACTGACATCTATTGAATACCTGCTGTGTGACAGATACCGCTTCGGCGCTGGGATAAAATAATGTTTAAGAACAAGTTCCCTGCTAGCCAGAACCAGTGGTCTGGCAGGTGAGGGAGCACAGTGACTTGTGAGTGAGGCAGATGACTGGTTTAAAAGCTGAAGCCTCTGAGGCTTGACATCAGGAGACAGAGATACCTTTATACACAAAGGGAAGAAGAGGAGTCAAATGGGAAAGAACAGGAGATGAAATAGTGGGAAACAATGATAAGGAAGAAAGTGCGACACCGGGCAGGGAATGAAGGTCAGATTCGGGAGGAAAGGACAAGTCTATATTCTATGGTATCTCACAAACTATTTCAGAATAGCATTTGTATGATGCTTTACAAATTAAAAAAATTTCCAAACCACTTTCCATGTGTCAAATCAAACTTGATGATAACAGTGAAGAAGGCTCTGTTTTTATCTTCATCATTTAGGTGCGCAAACTGAAGTCAGGGCAGTTTAATGATTTTCCAGAGATCACAGGGTTGCAACGTCGGTCTGCTGACTCCAAATTCAGAGCTCTTTCCATCATTCTAGGACAGCATTCATGGAGAGACGGGCGACTTGCTCTGCAAACTAGACTGGTACGGATGATCTCTTCAGACCATGTGTGTTGGGAAAGTAAAAGCGTGAGAAACACATGCTGACGCCACTAGGAGAGATGTACACGTGGTCCAGTAATGTCGAGGACAGCAGACAGTTTTGCAGAGAGATGTGATATATGTGTACGCTTCCTACCATAACCAAGCCCAATGGGAGCCACTGCTTAATTCTTTGCTAGTTTTGTTCTATTCTATCTGTAGATTAACACCAGGTTTTACAGATGCCTCACTCAGACCCAGCCCTTAAACTAAATAGTGACAGAGAGATTCTCTGTGCAATGATCAATATGAGGATGACTTTCTCTAGGACTCAGAGCTCACCAAGAAAGAAAATGTAGGCATGAATGCAGTTGATTTGTCTCTGTTGTATTAAGGATAGAACTGACTTTTAAAGTTTTCCTTGCAATTGGAAGACTGGATGTCTGAGGCTAATACAGTGACAACCAAGAAAAGGCAGCCCACCATGAAGCTGTAGCACCATCTATAAAAATATATTTTATTTGAATTAAATTTTAGATTTACTTTGCTCTAAGAAAGTTCTGTCATGTTGGCAAAACTTGTATTTTCAGTATCAAGGTCAAATAAATCTGTGCCTCTGAGTATAAGTGGAATAAAGACAGAGGAATTGTCTTATATGAGAGAACTTGCATCAAATGAAACAATCGAATCTGAAAGATACGATCATTTTAGAGTTTTCCCCAGTTTAAAGAGTGTCCCACTCATGCGGACCTTACCGATCTCAGTTTTGAGTGTGTAATGAGAAATTGTTTAAGATATATATGCTTTACATATGCATCCTTGGGGATGCTTAAGACACAGTTTTGCTAGTCCATCATTGTAAAGGTCACTTTAGAAAGTCAAGATGACGTCGCGCCTGTAGTTATTACACTGTTGTTTGGCTCCCCTAGCTTGCAGAGCCACCCAGGTATTGCACGCATTGTGTACATCTGGGCCCTTAACTCTGCGCTGGGGGACTTTCTGTTGATGCAGCACAGACATCGGCAGCATCGGAAGCTAGTCAGTGACTCCAGAAGACGAGAAATGAGAGCGATGACTCAAATGGGATTTAAAGGGATTAAAAGTCAATCCAGCTCTTTAAATTATCTTTAATTTCCTTAATGTTTTTATAGTTCTCTGTGTATGTCTTCCACACCTCACACTGGTCAGAATGGCCATCATTAAAAATTCCAGAAACAATAAGTGTTGGAGAGGGTGTAGAGAAAAGGAAACTACACTATTGGTGGGAATGTAGTTTGGTGTAGCCATTATGGAAAACAGTATGGAGAGTCATTAAAAAACTAAAAATAGACATACTCTAGGGTCCAGCAATCCCACTCCTGGGCATATATCCAAAGAAAACTATAATTCGAAAAGATACATGCACCCCAGTGTTCATAGCAGCACTATTTACAATATCCAAAACATGGAAGCAACCTAAATGTCCATCAGCAGATGACTGGATAAAGAAGATGTGGTGTATATATATAATGGAACACTACCCACCCATAAAAAAAGAATAAAATGCCAGTTGCAACAACATGGATGGATCTGGAGATTGTCATACTAAGTGAAGTGAGCCAGAAAGAGAAAGATAAATGCCATATGATATCACTTTATGTGAAATGTAAAAAAATGAGACATGAACTTACTTACAAAACAGAAACAGACTCAGAGACATAGAAAACAAACTTGTGGTTACCAGGTGGGGGAGTCGCGGGGGTGGAGGGATAAATTGGGAGTTTGAGATTCGTAGATAGAAACTTACTATATATAAAATAGATAAACAGCAAGGTATAGCACAGGGGACTACATTCAATACCTTATAATAGTCTTATGATGAGAAAGAATGTGAAAAGGAATATATATATATATGTAGATGTACAACTGAATCACTATGCTGAACATTAGAAATTAACACAACATTGTAGATCGACTCTACTTCAATTAAAAAGTCATTCTAGAGATCTGCATGGTTATCCCCAAGGCAAAGCCAGGGTGTGTCCTAGTCTTTTTCTACCATTAATGCACACAGTTCTCGTCCATGTCCATGCTTCATCTTTAGAGGGATCTTGACTCTTCAGACTGTTTTGGTTTTCATTGTCACCAGAGGTCAATTTTGAAAAGAATTTTGATTAGGGATCTGAGAAAACAAAAGTATCTCATAGTGCAAATTTTTTCTGGAGTCTCACTCTTTCCTAGGTTCTTATCAAAGAAAGAAAATTTATTTAGCACATAATTATTGAACATTTAGTCTTCATATTGTAACATAAGGTGAAAATACATTATTGTTCATGTCTAGACATCTCTTAAGTGAATTATTAAGAAGAATTTGGAGAAAAAAATGTCTTGGAGTAATGTGTTCACAAAATTTCTTCTAATTATTTTAAGGCTAAAATCTTCAAAGTAAGGCAATACTTGGAAATGAGATCTAAGTAGACTGAAGCTGACCAGGAGTACTACACAGGCTATAAATAAAAGTGCTTGTAAAATGGGATCCCCTTAAGAAAATATTACTTTACCTCTTGAATCAAATTATTATTTTTAAACATGCTTTTATCTAAGAGATTTTTATAGCTATATGTTCTTTATTAAATTACAACTAATAACAGTGATTTATATTTTAAAACCATAAAGGATATATCATGGAAGTAGTAGAAAATCAGCTCAAATTTCTCTTTTATTTTCCCCTCTTTTTGGGGGACAAAAATTATGAAGCAAAGAAACTCACCATTCAGGCCTTGATGGCTCACAGTCCTGCATCAGTCCTTTTTTTTCCCATTTCCCTGCTACCAGCCTAGTTCAGCGATCTTTTATTTAGTTTTCCTAATCACACCTTTGCTTTCCTACAGGTCATTTTCATATAACAGCCAGAATTATGTTTTTATAATGTATATCAGGTCATGTCACCTGCTAATGAATTTCAGTTATATATAGGAAAAAATTCAAAGTCCTTTCTGTGGCCCACCGAGATCTGGCCCTTTGTACCTTTCAGGGTCACCTACTGCCCTCACTGTACCCAGCCCCGCCCCTCCTGTGTTTCGGTACCACTGAGCTCTTAACTAACTAGCTCCCCGGAAAGCTGGCCTTGCTCCTGACCTTTCCTCTTCCTGGATGGCTTTCCCGCACAGCTTATCAGCACTGCCCTCTCCTTGGCGTTACTGACTCATCTTAAAGATCACCTTCATAAAGAGACCTTTCCTGGTCACCCGGTCCAAGGCGGCCCTGCGTCACTCACCATCATGTCACTCTGCTTCGATTTCATGACAGTCGAGCGCTGCGTATTCCGGAACAAGCCTGACAGTGTGCGGGAGGTTTGGGTCCGCCCTCCTCGCAGCTGAGTGGTGTCAAAGGAGTCCCTGGCAGGAGGAATTCCGCTAATTGCCTGCCCTGTCCAGGGGGAGGCACTAGATGCTACCTGCATTTCCAACACAACCCCCGCCTTTCCCACGGCAGTCCGCACAGGCATACACTCGGGGAAGACACGCGAAGGGCTCCTAGGAGATCCCGGGTGCTGCAGACAGAAGACGGAACCTCCCCACACTCAGAATTCCGGAACAAGGCTGACTGTGTGGGGGAGGAATGGGGCCGCCGTCCACGAGGCTGACTGGTGTCACAGGTGTTCCCTGGCAGGGGGAAGTCCGCTAATTACCTCCTATGACCAGGGGGACGCACTAGATGCTATCTGCATTTCCAGCCCAACCCCCGCCTTTCCCCGGCAGCCCGCACTGGGAGACAATCGGGGAAGACACCGCGAATGGCTCCTAGGGGATCCAAGGTTCTGAGGACTGAAGACGGAACCTCCCAAGGGTCCACTGAGGTAGGTATTAAATGTTGTCTGCAGATGTTTCTAAGTTTGCTGAAATTTTCCCCATCTGCTCCCAAAGGAAGGAGCTTCTTGAATATGTGCCTCTGTCTTCTTGTCCGTTGGATAAACAGCACTGAAGAATATTTAGCTTGTCTCCAATGACCACATTTCACTTTGATTCTATCCTAACAGCATTCATTTTCTGTTCTTCTGCAGTACTTTGGAAGCTTACTTGTCATTTTCTGCGTAGAGCTGGCTTGTGGCGTTTGGACATACGAGCAGGAAATTATGGTGAGTTCAAAATGGAATATAATCACAATCTGAAGCAAGATGTGTTCAGCCTTTTAAATCAGATACTCTAGAGTTGTTAGGCACCTGATTATAAGTTTGTGTGTTAATGCTATATGGTAACAACGAATATTCTCAATACTTCTGAAACGTAACATTTCCTTTTCTGTGTCGAAAGCATAGTGCCAAAGCATAATTTGTAATATTTCTTTCCTCTGCTCTGATATATGTCTTTAATTCCAGACCTTGCTTAAACATGGATATAACAGACTAAACACAATATATGTTCCAAAATAATTTTACCAACTTTTGATTGTGTAATAGGAAATATTCGCATTAGCCATAGGACTTGAGAAAGCTTGAAAATCTACATGACAGCCTTCTAAGATGCTGACTGTCCACTGATGGCTAGGGAGCAGCCACTTTCTGTTTGTAGCAGGGCTTAACCATCCTCCAAATCAAGAAGTGTGTGTTAGAATGAATGAGAATAAATGTTTCTTAACCTTAAGATTTTACCAGTAATGTTTGGTTTCCCGCTTACACCTCGCCTCTGTTCCATTGGGCATTATTACTTATTTGCTGTTTGCTCATTTCACTGGTGAAAATCGGCACATTGATGATCAGCGAGGTCCAGCACCTTTGCACGTCTGCGAAGGCTGGCTCTTTTCATGGTGGCAGGTCAGATGGTTCCACGGGGAGCCTCGTAGAGTAACTCTGTTTCAGGAAGGTGATGTTTTTTCAACATGTAGTCTTTGGACTGTCTACAGCAGGAGTCACCCAGGGCAATTTTTTTTTTTAATTGCACATTATAGGGCTCTAGGCCAGATCTGTGAAAACAGAATAGAGGGAAAGGCAAGGGCTGGGCATTGGCATTTGTGACAAATCCCAGGTGAGTCTTCAACATTTTAAAATTTAAGAGCTCTTAGGAAGAGAATGTTATTTTACATTTGTTTCTGAGCGGCATTTCAGCTGTTGTGTAAGAAAATTGAAGACGTCTCTAGAACTGATGCAGTTCTTAAAGATTCTATGGTGAACCCGCTATTGTGTCTGTGACACTGTTTTGTATACTAAGTGGTAATTACAGACTAGTGGGTACCTGCATACTTCAGTTTTGTAAACGATGCTTTGGCATTGCTATGCAGCTCAGCCCTTCCGAAAACACTCATGCTTTCAATGTATGACAACTCTCAGTAAGAAGAGAATGGATGGGGTTTTTTTTTCTATTAAAAATTGAAAAATCAGGGCAGGGTCTAACTAGTTTAATTTAAACTTAAGGGTTATCTTCAAAATGAAACCTCCTATTAAAGTAAGAATGCTTTTGTAAGCTGTTATGGAGATCTTCCATGGTGATTGTGTTTTTGTATCTTTTGCATTTTGTCAATTTTTGTTTTATATATTTCAAGGCTATGTTTTTAGGTACACAAACATTTCTACTTCAGGATGAATTGAAAAGTCTATCGCTGGGTTAAGACTATTATGCTTTAAAGTCTACTTCATCTGATATTAATATAGTTATACCACCTTGTAAAAATTTAATGTTTATATGGTTTATTTTCTGCCCATTTTTTGAGCTTTCTTTATCCTTGTTTTCAGATATCCCCTTTGTAAACAACTTATACTTAAAGAATATCCTATTGAAATTATGCCTTTAATTGGAATAATTAGTCCATTTATACTTAATGTAATTATAGGTTATATTTGAGTTTAAATCTATAATCTTACTATGTCTTCTTCGGTGTTTCACTGAGCTGCAAAACTGGGCAATTCCAGGAAGGTCGGTGGGGTGGGTGGTAAAAAGAAAACTATGCAGGGAATCAGGGGACCTAACTAAGTTTTAGGCCTTCTCGTAGCTTTGTGACTTCGGACAAATCATTTATCTTCTTTGGCTATTTTTGCTTCTTTGCTTATAAAATAAAGGAATTGGATTAGGGGAAAAAATCGGAATGCTTTTGTCATCTTTGAAAATCATATTTTCACACCATCCCTAGAAATTTGGTATATTAAGAGAAAAAGTAATTGGTTCCAGGGACTCAGTTTCTGTGTCTTATTAATTTTTTTCTGTTTTCAGAAAACACGTGGATCTCCTTAACATTCAAGCAATCGATAGTAAATTGTACAATTAATTCTGATCTCCTCATCTCAGCTTTTGTGTTCTTTTTGGTAATTAAAGGGTTTTTAGAAATGAGTTTACTTTCTAGTGGATTTTTTAAATGGTCTGTATAGCGTTTATGTCATTCTAATGTTTGATAAATCTCCTAAGTTATAGCAAGTTTGAAATGAATTAATTTAAGGTATTTGAAAGGAAATATTTTGACTTTCCTATAACTCTAAGGAACTTGAGGAAACAGAAAGGAATTCCTGCTTTTTAGATACTTTCTTCTGTTTGGCTAAGGGGCGATCTGCAAGTGTTTTCTTAGTGTCACAGTGGTACCAGATGGGTGTACGCAGCCGTGTCACTTGAAGGCATACATCACTGTTTTGCTTGGGTAAATCTTCCCCCATTAAGTCACCAGGATAAAACAAGGGCTGTTTAAAAGTGAAATGTGGAAAGTAGTCCTTTAGGAAAAACATTTGTCAGAATATTTTTTTTATTACTTTTGCACTAATAGCAGTGTGAATGAAAAGTGTCGTTAAAGTTTATTAGCTGCCAAATTTCGCAGAACCCAGGCTTTGCATAGAATGGGCTTTGTGCTCTTAGCTGTTCCATGCAAGGAGCCAATACATGTGTGTTTTCCTTTATGGCCCGATCGTGGTATTTTGTGCCAGAACCTCCGTGATCTCTTCTGTTTCTTGCTATATTTGGTCTCAGATCAATTGTGGTCACAAGGGGGAAGCAACTTAAATTTATTCTGGAAAACAAAATTTAAAACAAGAGTGTTCTAACAACCAGATCAGGAGGAGGTTTGACAACAGACAGGCTATTTCTGTTTTTCTGTTTTTTGGTTTTTTTTTTTTAATACATGTTCACCTTCTGTGCATCATTCTGACTCTAGATAAAATCTGCCAATAATATTAACCGTTTCAGATTATAAATTTCCAGAGAATTTATTTCACTTCCCCTTATTTTACGTTCAAAAGGATATGAGATAATAATAATTTATGGTGAGTAGCTTGAACTTTGGTTAGTTATCTGAAGTTTGTTGAAACCATATGAACACAAAGTATACCCAGTCGGCCCATTATTTAGGGAACAAAGTTGTGTGCCCAAGTGTTGGGGTGTTTTCTTTTGTAGCATGCATTTCCAGGTAATAAAAATGAAAATTAACAAAGGAACAAAATGAAGACTTTCTGTGGCCGGGAGTTTTTAAAATACTTCTACTGATAATGGCTTTTTTTTAAAAAAATAAGGTTTGAAAATAGTATTAACCTTGTGTTACTGTCAAACTTGTCAGACTAAGCTCGGTCCGTATTACTCCATAGATCAGATGCAGAAGTCTGTCTGCTTTCCCTGGAGTTACTTTAATACCACGCGTGTGGAGAGATTAGGATTTGGATGACCCAGTTTCTCCTGTGGCACTGTAGATAAAACACAGCGTGACGTGCCGACTAGATTTCTAGCCAGCTGTTGTATTGTGTACCTGAAGCTCTGTCCTGACTGAATACTCTATTAAGGGATGCGGTGACTTGAGAGGGGAAGCACAAAAAGTGCTTTCGTTTCACAACTATCTTTTCTAGAATTCCAGCATGCCTCTAAAATCCAAATTTTGGAAGGGCATTTACAAACTTATCCTAGAGTGAAGTTTGACTTGAGCTGAACTCTTTCCCTTCTTCGTTCTTTCTCCTTGATTTTCGTACCACAATCTGCAGTCACTACAAAGAACAAGCTCATAACATTATGAAATCAAGGCAAAGGACATTCTGCAGCAGGGATCGCTGGCCATGAGGAGCTCTTCGGCTAGACAGTTGACTTGTTTTGTGATTTCCCTGAACTTGATGTCAGCACTAAATGACATTATTTTGCTTACTATTTAGTACAAAAATCTACATGTAGAGATTGGTCAATAAATATTTAATTACCCCAAGCTTAATTTATGCCCCAAATAGATATAAATTCATAACAGTATTTGTCAATTGTGAGACATCCCGTGGATGTGTGATTATGTGGATGAGTCTATGAGTGATTGTGTTTGTGAATATGTGAACATGTGTGAGTCTGAATGTGGGTGTTTGCATGTTACAGTTGTTGATATTTTGCTTTTTTGTCTCCAGGTTCCAGTCCAGTGGTCAGACATGGTCACTTTGAAAGCCAGAATGACAAATTATGGCTTACCAAGATACCGGTGGCTTACTCACGCTTGGAATTTTTTTCAGAGAGAGGTAAGTGCTACAATTTCTGAGGCAGAGGGTGTGGAATAAATGGCACGCTCTTAAAGCCAGTGTTCAAAGCTTTGGCTTTGGTCATTTTCTCTGTGCTATAAAGTTAAGCCCATGATTCCGTCACCACTGGTGTCGTTCTTTATTGAGAAATACTTTAAGCGGCACCATGCCCTGCCTTTCTTCCTGTGCGCACCCTTTCCCCTTCATTTCACGTGGTTCACATATATTTTAGAATTTCTTAAAATGCCGTTTTGCTAAACTACTGTTAATTTTCCTTTTTTAAGGAGAATTCTTTAATAATTATTCAGAACTCTCTATATGAAGGGATGAATTTTCAGGACTTTTTGAGCTATCTGTAAATTAAATGTCATTTAAAAGTTTTAAATAACGGGTCTCATTTGGGGATTAGGACTCACTGTATCATTAAAAGCATAAGATTTCTAGTCAGAAAGACCTTGGTTCAAATTCTGGCTCTGCTACTTACTATTACGGGAGCTTCTATAATTTACTTAACTTCCTTAAGCCTTAGTCTCCTCATCTGTAAAATGGGGCTGTCTCCTCAGGTTGCTGAGAAGATTAAATGGGATCATAAGTTTGACCTCATTTAGTTGATGTTATTAACCATTACATTACAAAGTATGGATGCTTCCAGCTTTTCTTACCTAACTTCTCTATAGCACTGCATCCTGTTATCTAAATACAGGAATTGTATTTAGATGTTTAAAATCTGGTGACTTGCAGTTAACCATTGATTCTAACCAAGTTCTTCTCCTAAGCAGCTTCCCTGGGATGGGAATGACATCCCCAGAGGACCCAGTATATCTCTTTTTTTAATGTCATTTAAAGCCGGGCCACAGAGCATTTGAGAATCACTGTCTTGTATCACCGAGATCCAGCTCTCTGTGGGTTACTCTGTCTTGGATACGGGCAGAGGTTCAAGCCCAGGATAATCTCCAAATCTGGCTCTTTGTGTTACAGTTGTTGAGATGGTGAAAATTATCATTGCAACACAGATTTCCTGTTTACTTAAATGTTTCCTGGCTTTGTTTACTCTTCATCTGTACTAAAAACAACGCAAAGGGGAAAGAAGCGAAGCTTAGGGAATTTATAGTAAGCTGTGTTCAGCTCCTGCCCTGATCAGAAGCTTCCCAGAACTCTTAACTTTCTGAGATTTGCATGTAGACCATGATAATCCAGGTTAAAAAACAAACTGAGTTTTGTGTTTTTTTTTCCCAATGGTACAAAGAGGGGCCCAGTCTAGGTGGACAGTGGACAGCGTTGCACAACAGCCCGCACATATGTATTTTTAGATTCGTTGTATGGTGAGTTCCTGCCTCCAGACCGTAGGCCTGAGTTACCCAGAAGGAGGTGGTGAAGACCTCCATGCATCCTGAAAGAGCTTTTAAAAGCCCCTTGTGTTAGTTTGCTAGAGCTGCAGTCATAACAAAGTGCCACAGCCTGGGCGGCTCAAGGCACGGAAATTTATTGTCTCACGGTTCTGGAAGCTGGACGTCTGAGATCAAGCACAGGCAGGGCTGCTTTTTCTGAGGCCTCTCTCCTGGGCTTGTAGACAGCCAGTCTTCTCCCTGTGTCTTCTCGGCATCTTCCCTCTGCGTGTTTAAATTTCCTCTTCTGATAAGAACATCAGACATACGGGATTAGGACCACTCTTACGACCTTATTTTAATTACTTCTGTAAAGACCCTTGTCCCAAATAGGGTCACATTCTGAGGGTGAGCCCCTCAACGTGAATTTTGGTGGTGGGGGCGGGAGGATACGATTCAGCTAATAACTCCCCCCTCCCAGAATAAATTGTGGGGCTGAAAGCGACCTTGTCAGGCTCCAGTTTTCCCGACTCCTCATTCGGTGCAGTTCTGGGCATGTACCTCACTTTGCTGGCCTCTCACTTACGCCCTAGTGATGTTTATTTAATGCTTTAAAAAAAGAAAAAAACCTGATGGATTAACAGACGCACACTACTACGTATAAAACAGATAAACAATAAAGACCTACCGTATAGCACAGGGAGCTGTGTTCAATTTCTTGCAATATCATATGATGGAAAAGAATATGAAAAGAAAATATATATGTTTGTATAAGTATAACTGAATCACTTTGCTGTCTGAGTCACCTAAAACTAACATTTAAATCAACTACACTTCAATAAAAATTAAAAAAAAAACCTGACACTAAAAAATGTATTTATTTTTCCTAAAAAAAATTTTTTTTAATGGAGGTACTGGGGATTGAACCCAGGACCTCATGCATGCTAAGCATGTGCTCTGCCACTGAGCTGTACCCTCCTCCCATATGTATTTATTTATTTTTAGCATAGTGATTGGGGTCTGTCTAGTCTTGGGAACAGACAGGGTCTGCTGTTCACTGGTCTGTGGTCGTGGCAAGTCACTCGACTCATTAGAGGCTCAGGTTCTTCATGTGTAAAACAGTGGTGGAATTTTCCAGTTTGATGCCATGCTAGCAAGAGTGGCCCTATCTGACAATGAGGTTTTAAAGGAGGCAAGAGAACTTCAAGGAGAGGTAGACCATAGTCATGTGTCCCTAAGAATGGGTTTGCTTAGTGGGTAAACATAAGAGGTTTTAGGAAAAATTTCAGTACCAAGACAGTATCTTCTATTGATGAAGAAAGCCAACTGTGTAAAAAGACAAAATATCTCAGTGACTATTAAAATTTAAAAAAAAGGTTTTGGCCCTGAATGTGATATGCTTAAGGTATGTGGAAAAGTCATTTCTGTGGAGCACCTCATTTCCTGACAAGGTGGGATAAATGGGCTGTTCTGTTGTGGAGCTTTCCAAGGACTGGCCTTCTGTCATCAACGTAGAAAACACATGTCCTTAGGAAATGAGAGAAGTAGGTTTTCTCTGTGTGGAAGGATTTAAAAAGACTGACTTGGAAATGTAGTAGTTTATGATTTTTATAAAGTGGTCTTTTTACTACATGTGTTTTTTATGGATAGTCAATGACTTATGTAAAATATATGATGTCAAATTATGTTTGACCGAATTTGTAATGTTTGTGGTGTATTTGTGGCTTTTAGAGCAAGTTCATAAAAGGAAAACACTAAAAAATATTCTTAAGTTTCTTGGAAAATTTTAGCATTATCCATATAGCATTAGTAATTCATCATTTATAATACTCAGAATGATTGTTGTCTCTTTAAACATGAGATATTTAGGCAAATGAAAAAAATGGAAAATCACTTTTTTGTGTTTTCCTTGTTTCATTTTACATTATACATTCAGAATTCTTTAAAGTTTATTGTAGTTGAATTTTTAGAAGGTGGATTGTGATATTTTATGATACAGTGTTAATCCTGAACACAGACTGATTTGTTGGTCTGCATAATTTGCAAGGCCAGTCACTCTAGGCAAAATTCTTCTCAGTGACTGCCCATAGTCCTTGTTTTTGACTATATGGAAAAGTAACTCCACTCTACCCAAGGGCAGAAAGTGGTCATAGCTAAATATTCTGGATCTAATCTACATAGATCCTTATGCAGTGTTTCTGAACCTTGGCCACAGAAAGTTTTTGTTAATACTTGGTCAAATGAGACCAAAAAAAAAAAAAAAAAAAGACAATATAGTTTGTCTTCAACTTTATTCAAGCTAAAGATATATCATTTCTTCTGAGATTATGGTAATAGAATATGACAGGTTTTTCCAAGATTCTCACTTGGTTGAATAAAAATTTGTTGGCCAACAAATCTTTCTATGGAGGTTACGGAAACTTTTAATATAATATTTGAATTGGTTAAGCAGTTCAACTGGTAACCAGGCAATATGCAAATAGATTGATCAATTGTTCCTTAGTGGCCGGAGGATTACTATTAAAGATAAGACTTCAGCTATTTGTTTTGTTAGTGTGTGTAACTCTGTTGCTGTATGATCACTCGTGGAAGGTCTTACATTTGGGGAACGAGACTCTGTCATGCCTGATCTGTTTTTACGTGTTTTGGGCATTATGGTTCAGAATCGTTCCATTATGGAGTCCTTTCCTTTGTTTCTGTCATCAACACAGAATGTGCACATGTCATTAGGCGACGACAGAAGTGACTTTAGCTCTGGGTGCAAAACTGTAAGAAATCTAACATTTAATCTCCTATAAGTTAAGAAAATATTTTCATAGTTCCTGAGCCTGACCAGTCATTCTTTCGCAGTTTAAGTGCTGTGGAGTTGTGTATTTCACCGACTGGCTGGAAATGACAGAGATGGACTGGCCCCCGGATTCCTGTTGTGTTAGGGAATTCCCAGGATGTTCCAAACAGGCCCACCAGGAAGATCTCAGTGACCTTTATCAAGAGGTAAGGCCATGTGTCATTTGCTTATCGTACATAAAAGTTTTCTTAAGATGACTTTTCTGTAAAGAATCAACAACATGCCAGTGCAATTTTCCTCTTCTGTCTAATTATGAAGAACCCGAAATACTTCCTCTAATATGTGAAAAAACAAGATAAAGCTAAAAAAATCAATATAGACATCTGCACACTAATCACATTTTACAAAGAAAAGTGGGAAAGACTAGGTTTTAGGATTAATTGGGATTTTGAATGGTGCTATCTAGAACCAAGTTCCATGGCCACCTCCTAGGGGTGCTTTGCAAACAGACACAATGCAGAGCGTGTGACAAACTCTGAACGTTTGGAAAGACAAGATTTTGACTTCCTGAGCAGAATATGTATTTTAGGGCCTCTACATAAACTAAAATATATATAGAGGGAAAAAAAAAATCAAAGCTCCACTCTGCGGAGAAAATGCTGTCCTCAACTCTTCAGGTCCCCCTGCTGGCTAACGATCAGCGGTGTTAGTTTTAGTTAGCTGATTTAATGAAGTTAGATGCTCACTGGCATTAAAATCAGTTGTCAAGTGGCCAGGAAGCTTACATATTCATGTTTTCTGGGAGACTGTTTCAGAATCATCAGGTATTCCTTTGTTAGCAGAAGCTTTCCTATTCCTTCATTTTTAATGAAGGTGATTTTCACACTTTGTTAGCAGGGGAACCCTATTTTCAAATTAAAATCTAGAACTACACCGTTCCAGTAGCCAATAGCTACATGCGGATATTTAAATTAAAATTAAATAAAATTAAATTTCCATTTCCTTGGTTGCACTATCCACATTCTGGGTGCTTGACAGCCCCTTGGGACTAGCAGCTTCTGTACAGGACAACACAGATATAAGACATTTCCATCTTTACGGAAAGTTTTATTGTAGTCTTGATCTAGAATGGAAGCTCAAAATGTAAGTCAGATGGAAGGGAAGCTGCTCAGGCTGACGAGTTGGAATCATTTCGCAGATACATTGCCAATCAAGTATCTGGGTACCACAAATCATCTTACCGTAAGGTAGCAATTTATACCATTCTTAATACAATGCACACACACACATTTATATGGCTATAAAAATGAAACATTAAAACAAAACCCATCAGGATTTATAAAACATGCATTTTTATATATTTCAAGTTGGTTATCTTAGGAAGTTTTATGTTTTTTTCCCAGAAATACTGTTACTGTTCAAAATACTTTTTAGGCTGTCTGTACAAAGTCAGTTGTAGAGGTGCACACAAGTCAGTTTTTATTAATTTATAGTGTGAATTAACGGATTTGAAGAAGGTGCTGGATTGCCCACACAAATGTTTCATCTTGTTGATGTCTTAGATATAAGTAAATTTTGGCTGTTAAAAAAAAAAATTCGTCTTAGAAGACAAGGCTACACCATTTAAGGATATCCAAAATAGCGTGCTTCGGGCTCTGAAGGCATGCCACAAAGAGGAGTGTCAAATATTTTTAAGAGATTCAGAATCGCGTTATTCTTCCAACAGATATTTACTGTCTCACAGTTCCAAAGGCTGTAAGTCTTGATCAAGGTGCCAGCGAGGTTGGTTCCTCCTGAGGCACGTGGGGAAGAATCTCTTCTGGGCCTGTCCTGCAGCTTCTGGTGGTGTGCTGGCAATCACTGGCATTCCTTGGCTTGTAAAAGCATCACCCAGATCTCTGCCTTTACCTTTACATGACAATCTCCCTGTTTGCCTCTGTCTCCAAATTTCTCTTTTTCGTAAGGACACCTCATCCTAATTAATTGTAACTGCAAAGACTCAAGTTCCAAACAAGATCACATCACAGGTACCGAGGATCAACATATGCATTTGGAGGGAGTGAAATTTAACTCATAGCAAGAATTGTTGAAGCAGCTAAAGAAGTCAGTTTTTTTATTTTAAAAGATAATCAAAATACTTGCAGTCACGCCTCACACTACTGGGAAGTATTGTGTTTGGATGCTATCACTTTAAACATTATATTTAGTAACACCTTGGCTTTGAATGAAAATGAGTTGACAGGATATTGTATACTGAACAACGGATTATTGGGGCAGTGTTTCTGAGCTCTTCAGTGATTATGCTACTTTTTTTTTCTCCTGAGTTAAGGCTGAATATTGGTTGGTGTCCGTAGTAAGGATGATCAACGAACAAGTTCAACAGTTAAAGTCCTGTTGATTTGATAAAACAGGCAATGGTGCTTAATATTTCTAAGATAATATCAAAAGCAGACATAATTGTGGATATTTAGTTACATTATAACTCATCACTAGATTAAAAAAAAAAAAAACAGGTGATTACAGACAGACATTTATTTATTGGGATGTGAGCCCCAGGGAGGGCCTCCTCCTGGGATAATAAACCATTTTACAGAAAAAAATACAAGAAACAAAAACCAAAAAACCCCAGATAATTGCAGTACAGATGTAAGTATAGACATGTGAATTGAAACCTGTCAGCTTTCCTAGTGTGAACTTAATCCATCTGTTAGTTTTTAGGAGTGGCAAGTCAATATGAGAAATTATTGGGCTACACATAAAATAATTTCTGCCTTCTTTAGTGATTAATACCATTCATATGATTATAACCAATATTGATCATGAGAATGACAAAACATGAATGAATCTACCGTATCTTCCCACAAAGTCTGAATATGGACACATTCACTTCAGTTTTATTATTTAATTGAAAAGCAGTCAATTAAACATTTAATACATTTTTTAATTTAAAAATGCAGTTCATTGTTACTAGTAGTATTTATAATGAGATGCTTTAGTTTCAGGATGTCTAGAATTGCTTGTTACGTGAATTTTAAGATTAGAAGGAGCCACACTGTTGTGCATGTGCAAGTTGATGGCTCACATTATTTTAAAAGTTTTTTCATATATTCATCAAGAAACTTTCGGTAGCAAGCTGGCATTATCAGTTATGAGACAGGGGTTGATTATATCAGAGTAATCTGCTTTTGTATTTTACAGTTGATGACAGATACGGGTATTGGGGATGATATAGTGCATAATTATATGCGTAGTTGACTTACAAAAGTGATCACCTAGTAGCTTTATGGCACAAGTACAATTAAATCCATCATTAAAAATAAGACTTGGGGTGAGGGTATAGCTCAGTGGTAGAGTGCATGCCTAGCATGCCTGAGGTCCTGGGTTCAATCCCTAGCACCTCCATTAAAAAAAAAAATCCATTAAAAAAAATGAATAAACCTAATTACCCTCCCCCAAAAAGATGATTAAATAAAAATAAGATTTAATTCCACTTTGCCCTGGGGAACATATGTTTCTTAACTGCAGTGTGCCCAGAGATCAACCACCTGGAAGATGAGGGGTCTCAAAGGGGAAACAAGGTGGGGACAGCTAGAGGCATTTGGGATATTTATTCTGAGGTAGCGAGTACTGAGAGGAGATTTTTTTATAGATGTCTTCAAAGATTTCAAAGTTTATCACTCAGAACAGGAACTAGACTTATTCATTGTTGCTCCAAGGGCCAGAAGTTCCAGGAAGGAAATTTTGAATCAATAGAAGGAAGACCTTGCTCATCAAAATCCGTCCAAGTTGTGATAAAGGTTCTTTTATAAAATAGTGAGTGTCTCATCACTAAAAATATTAAAGTCAAGGTCAGATAACTATGTCACTGGTGAGTAGAATGGGTTTTTAAATTAAGAGTGAATTGGGGCTAGATGAACTTCAAGGTCGCTTTTATCTTTCATATTCTGTAAGTGTAGAGATAAGAGCTGGCTTTCTTCCTGCAGTCTTTCTTCAGTAGTCTGAAATCAAGGAAATAAATCATTCTCAACCATCTGGCGGCCTGCGTGGTCCCTGACCCGATAATACCTTATGACATATTTGAAATCTGTGAAAAATGACAGAGCGGAAATACAGCAACAATCGCACCTTTTAAAAATATTTGCATCAGGGGGTATGGTTGGGTTTGGCACACAGCTTCTCAGATATCTGTAATGAGCTATATACTTGTAGAAAAGTATCAATTTAAACATTCACAGACAAAAATATCTCTGACCGTCCATTTGGTTCTATCCCATTCATTCATTCAAAATGTTTTCAGTACCTACTGGGTTCCAAGTGCTGTTGTAAATGCTGGAGATATAGGGTTCTAGTTAGGGATATACACATTTAACAAAAAAGAAAAGAAAAGAAAAATGATTTCAGGTGCCCGTAAGCACTTTGAAGACTGAACAGGGTCGTGCGCTGATGAATGGCTTTATTGGTGAAGGAGCTACTTAAGGTAGGATGTTCAGGGCAGGCTGTCTTTGGAGGTGACATGTGAACTGAGACCAGTTGGTGAGAAGGAGCCGGCCACGCAAAGGTCCAGCAAAGAGGAGTTTTCTTTTAGCTACGGGGAACTGCGAGTACAAAAGCGCCCCTCTGCAGGTGGCCCTGGGCCAGGGATCCTTGACTATTCCGGCCCTGGTCTTTGGGCTTGTTTGTGTAACCACGCTCTCTAGATACTGGGTGTGAGACTTGGCCTCAGCAGAACCTCAGACTCGGAATTTAAGTTGGTGAGATACAGGACTAAGTAAGATGCATCTCTCCCTTCTCTCACCTGCTGTTTTCCCACCATACCTGTTACTAAAGTTCTGGACTTGATCTGGAGAAGAAAAGAGAGAAAGGAGAGTAAAGAAGGCTGGGGGAGAGAAAGGTCTTGTGGAGTCGGGACTGCCAACCCCTTGCCCAGGGACCAACCTGTGCTCTTCCCGGATGGGCTTCAAGAGGAAAGTGATGCTTCTGACTTCGTTTTCATATTCTAGATGCAGTTTTTTTTTTTTTCAGTGACTAGGGTCCATAGCTCTCATCAGTTTTTCTTGGGGCTCCACACAGAGAAGTGTGGAGAAGCTCAGTGGCAGGGAATGGTTAACAGTGCTTGCTGTCTCAGGTGGGAGACGGAGCAGAAACATCTCCTCAAAGGGACTGAAATGCCATTTTCGTCCTCTGTGCGCCACCTCAGGAAAAGTAAATGGATGTAAACAAGCTCACAACAGGCCCTACTTCCAACTCAAAACATAAAACAAAGAAGAAGAGAGAGTCCAGTGAAACACACTTCCAAAGACACATTTCTTTGTTTTGTAGTTAAAAGGTACTGACCGCTTCTCCAAAAAAAGTAGTTATTCACAGAGGTTATGTAAGGGCTGGACAGAGGGCTGGTTCCCATGAAGCTCTGTGCTTTTGGGACTCCTTTTCTTTGAACCTTTAGTCTTTATATGTTCTGTGTGATGTTGTGTTTGAATATCATATAATCTTAATAATTTCCCTTGGGGCAGGGGGGGTATAGCTCAGTGGTAGGACACATGCTTAGCATGCATGAGGTCCTGGGTTCAATCCCCAGTACCTCCATTAAAAAAAAAAAAAATTCCTCTGTGGCAAATAATTTTGCCCCAGACCATTTCTGCCTCTTTAGACGGTTGTTTATTTCTTTTCCGAGTAACAGAAAACCCTGTACAAATCCAGAGACAGAGAAGGGAAGGGATGTGGGTGTGAAGGGAGACGTGATCTCTCGGAGTCTGACTTGCAGGGCAAAGAACCCAGACGATGGTGAGTGTGTATAGGTCTCCAGTGCTCACAGAAAATAAAGGCAAACATACATGCAGGGGCCTCCCCGAGGTTAAAGGCGGGGCAGCTCATGGTGGACCACGTGGGATGGCTTGTGTGAGATCTGTCTTCTGCCAGTTGTGTGTTATCTGCGCTGTGAGCTGAGAGTCAGGATTTCAGCCCTCACCCAGACTGGAGGTCCTGGCCTCCCCCCCACATCTCCCTTACACCCTGCTGTCCTTGGCAAATGATACTCATTTTATGATCTATGTACGTTTTTTTTTCTGGGCAGTGTCTCAGCCCTTAACATTTTTTGTTAACACTCTTCTGTTAACGTCTTTGTTAGAATTAGAAAGGGAAGTCAGTACCCTATGTCTGTTTTGACTAGTAGACGGCAACAGCTTTTATTTTATCATTTTTACACCCAACATCCTAAACGCATAAATATTATCCCAGCACTTCTGAGCCAGGGAGGAAACATGACAGTGTTATGGGTACCAAAGGACATGGTGGTGGGGGTGAGGGTGTGGCCTTCTGGCAAGCTCTACCTAGTTAGGGGATTGATCCGTCTTCTCCCAGGTAATCCTGCTCTTAAGCTGCTAGTAGGATTCATCTCAGGAACAGGTAAATTGCCACACCCCAAACAAACAAAAGTAGGGGCAAGTGTTGAAAGAAAAGTCCAAGATAGGAAGGAAGAGGTAACAGCTCAGGCCCCCGGCCAGGTCCTGTCCTGTTGCACTAACGTGATGAAGTTGGTCAGATCTGCACAGAAATGATCCTCCCATCAGCTAGAAGGAAGTGCGGCTGAGGTGATCTTGAACTGGGGCACGAGAAGGAGCCTGATGTTGGGTAGACAATCCTTAATTACCACTGTCCTTATGATTGAGATGTGCCGTGAGAACACACAGAGGGGATCGTAATTCATTAGGCCGTCTTTTGTGTGTGTGGGGTGGGGGGAGGGTAATCAGGTTTATTTATTTATTGTTGAATAGAGGCACTGGGATGGAACCCAGGACCTCGTGCACGCTAAGCATGCACTCTACCACTGAGCTATACCCTCCTCACCAGGCCTCCAATCTTAAAGGATAAGCAGATGTTAGCCAGTTGCAGAGAACATTTGGGTGGCATGGGGTCCTAAAGGGCATTTCAAGCGAAAAGGCAACGGTGCAGAGCAGAACTGGAAGCAAGACAGCACAGCTGGAGCAGCGGCGGCGGGGGGGCTGGACAAGGAAGACGCCGGTTTCTGAAGAGCCCTGGGTGTCCTGCTAACACACGCAATTTAGACTGAAGTCTGTGAGCAGTGGCCAAAGAAAAAGAGAAACGCATTCACACATTTGGGGCATCTAATGAAAGGAAGGCTTAGGACAGAGCAGTCGTGGGTTTCTGATTCATTAATAATGAAGCTCCAGTCTCAGATAAGCACTATCCTGCCCAGATAGTAAACAGCAGGCAGCTTTCAAGCTCAGTGGTTGTTTAGATGGAATAGCCCTACAAAGTTCCATTCTCAGGGTTCTTTTATATGAAGTCAAAGACACTCCCTCCTGCCTCTCTGCTGACTTCATTATCTGCTCAGTAACTGCTGGCGGGGATCAGGTGGCGGCGGACTTGGGGTGATCTCTGTTTTATCATTCAGAGCCCTGCAGGACCAGTTTGGGCTTGGTCGGGGGAAACATCCCTTTTATCCTCAAGCTCTGCTTGATCTAATCAGGCCTGGAACTGTTCTGCCAGTTTTGCTTCAGGTGTACAAATGCCTTCGTCTTTTCTTTCACTGTCTTTCTCGGCATTGTTCAGTTGTGAGTTTCCTGTTACCTATTCACTATTCAGACAGCTTTTCCCCTGGTGCTTTATTGGTAGAGACTTGCAGATTTTGCCTTTAGAAGGTACTGATATAAAAGCCATTATAATATTTTTGACCTGAAAAAGTACCTCTCAAAATAACAATTTTATTTGTGCTTAAAAATCCTCATGCTGGCATTGTGGAGAGTGAGTTGAGGTGAGAATTGGGTCTTAAGGCTGGGAAATCAGGGAGGAAACGGGTGCAGGTTAATTCATGGGGGTGATTCTAAGTATCACTGCGGAGGGAGAGGAGTGAATGCATGTAAAAGATATTTAGGAGGGAGAATGAAAGGAATGATGATGGGGGTGGGTGTGGGGAGTGAGTGACGTGGAAGCTGCAGGGACGTCTGACATTGACTTGGACCCTGGACCGATGGAAAGGCTGTTTATTGAGGAGAGTGGCTGGATTTGATTAGTTCCATTTTGGGAATGCTGAGTTGAAGGTTCCTCTCAGGTCCTCCATGTGCAGAAACCCAGTAGGAAAGATGAAGTTCAGGAAACAGAACTCAGCCAAAGATATGGATTTTGTGTGTACTGATGAGGAAAGAGCTACCTCCAAATACAATGGCTTGGGTAAGGTAAGACTAACTCTGTCTCTCACACCAGTCCGCTGGTGCAGGCTGCCAGGCAGCCCTCCTGCACACATTCGTCCAGGGCTCGAGGATGGTGAGACACCTTGCATTTTTTAATACCTGTCCAAAGTCACTCCTGTTCTCTTCCAGGTCCAGGCCGTGGGGAGAAGGAGGAGTTAGGAGGGAGAACACCCATGCATGATGCTCCGCCTTCACCACATTCTGCTGCCTCCCATGGCTGTGTTTAGCTGCAAGGGAGGTGGGGGAGTGTGGTCTCTGGCTAGGAGGCTGTGCTCCCATGGCAAATGTTACTTACTGTGAAGACGTGGAGGACAGAGTAGGGGAAATGAGGTGACTAACAGTTTATAGGTGTTAGCAGTGCATCTGAGGCAATGAATGCATGGGAGGAGGTGGGACCACGCAAAGAGTTATGCAGTTTCTGCAGCTGAGGACAACAGCTGGGGAATGGCAACCCTGAAGTGCAGAGGAGAGGACACCTATCGTAGGCAGAGAAGGAGTGGAAAGCAGTGTCCTGGAAGTCAAGGAAGGAGAGGATTTTAGGAATGAGTTTTCCTTAGTGAGGAAGCCTGGTTCAGAGGTTAAGGCTAGGTTCCAAAGTTAGACACTTTGGTTTAAATCTTCCCTCTACTCCTTGCTAGCTGTGTGACCTTGGGCAAGTCGTTAACCTCTCTGTGCTTCATTTTATCACCCATAAAATGAGGATAAACAGAGTGCCCATCTCAGGCTGTTTGGAGAATGAATTAGCATGTTTACAACCCTTAGAACAGTGCCTGTTGGTAGTATATACTACAGGAATAGCTAAGAGTCAAAGTAATTTAGGGATTGAAAAATACACACTGGATTTTTCAAATAGGATACACACTTATATATAGCTCTCTGAACAAGTATTTTACATGCATTCCCTCATTTAAGCCTTAAAACATTTCTATGAAGGTACTATATTATCTCCATTTTACAGATGAGAAAAGGGAGGCACAAAAAGGCCAAGTGACCGAGGCCAATTGTGTAGAGCTAGTCTGTGACCAGCTCAGGTCTATTTGATTCCAAAGCCCATACTTTAAGACACTTTAAAATTTCAAGGTGTGGAATCCATGGTGAGGAGTAGGCTGAGGGTTTGTAGATTTTTTTCCACTTCTAAATCTCAATTTCCTTATCTGTTAAATGAGATAATAGAACCTATACCTCATTATAGTTTTACAGAAATAAATAGAGCTACTTCATAGGAAACCTTTAGCAAATCACTAGACAACGTTAATAAACACACATCTTCCATGCATGGTGGTAGCTAATGACAATAATGACAATAAAAACAGGAATTTATTAATCTATTGATTAAAGTAAATAGAAAAATGGGTGATCTATGATTAGACTTTTAACTAGCTTTACAAATCGCCCCTAGTTTTGCTAGTAATGACAGGAAAATACGCATTTTTCTGGTTATATATATTTTTGTGCTGGCTGAAGGTGGATTTTCAGGTCAAGGTTTTGCCAGCTTCGTGTGGCTTCCCACTTGGCTCTTCTTCTTAGGGACGGACATGTAGGTGTACTCAGCGTCTGAACAAGCAGTTTGTCCGTGCCCTTCTGCTCCAGGACCTGGCCTGGCTCCGGGGAATATCACCTTCTGCGTTTTCTGATGCTCGTCTCTTTGTAACCATGTATTTTTGGTAAAAATGAAAAATAGCCAGTAAATGCAGTCTTTGACTCTGGAGGATTCTGCCTCTCTAATGGGGATCTTGTGAGGACTAAATGAGATATGAGGGCCTGTCGATTTTTAAGATTTACGAAGATTTTTTCTACTGCAATTCCTACGCGTGGGTTTGGTTAACCTTACTCGTAAGAGAACAGGAAGTCCTGTAGTGCATTTTATTACTTGCAGTTTAATTTTTTTTTTCCTAAGGAAGGATGTATTTCCCTACAGAGCTTGTGATTATCAATGGAGAACTTTTGCTCCAACCTCTTTGAAGTTCATGAACTCATAAACTGCTATCAGTCACTTTTTCAATTTTAAAATACATAGGGCTGAATATTACGCATTTGTGCCTGATAATTAACACAGTCATTTCAAACTTGCAAGTTATGCTTATTACGAAAAATCAATTACAAAAATATCAATACTGGCACATGTCGGCACCTAGATTGTATTTGTACTTCACCTTCAGAAACACATGAGAGGTCTGCCTAATTTTTTGATGTGGCCTATGAGTATTGAGTACCGAAGAGCCATGGGGGTTCTTCTAATTTTAGAAACTCATTTTGGAGATAGATCAGAGAATAATTTCAAGTGTATAATTTCCTCAAGTGAAACGAGTCATCCCGGCAGGTCTTCAAATAGATTCCAGGAAATTTAGGGATTAGTGGTTTTTCTCTGATGAAAAGGTAGTGTTGTTATTTACAGTCAGACAGAATTTTAATATTGCAGCAAATAAAGTAGGTTAGCCGACTGGTCTTACTCATACTTTTGAAATATCTGAGGTTACTAACACAGGGGTAACATAGCTTTATGTAGGGAGAAAACATATTCAAGGTAAATCCACTCAGAGTGTTTTATTTTGAGAAAAGCAAATGAGTGCAATTCAGTTCTTTCCTATTCTGAATAAAAAACCTTTGTGAAACGGAATGCAGTTCTGAGCTCTAACATTCCTGTTTCCTCTTTTGATTCACTCAACAGAAATGTTTGTTTATGCAACAAAACATCTATGAATATAGTACAACAGATTATGTAGAGACACGTCTATATTTTTTCTTCTCTAGACTCTGTCTTGCTTTTTGATAAAAATGTCCAAATTTACACTGTGTAAGAAGTGTAAGCTTCATGCATGGTTACTTGACTGGCTCAAAAGCAAGCTCACAACTGATGTTCAGACTGAATTACTTCAAAGAGGATGGTGCGGAGCACCATAAACCCCGGAACCGTTTCTGTTAAGAATTCAGAGAGTGGTTGAGGAAGACAATTATTTTATACACAGAATTCTGGAAAAAATACTGTCTTCCCAAGAAGAGGAATATTCTTTTGAAAAGTTGACCCACAACTTTAAGTAACTGTGTGAATGATTCACTGTTATTCAGCATGACAACTAATATGTGGCTAGTTTCTACAATGCCTTCTGAGTCATCAGAGAAATATTAAATTGTGTGCAGTATAGAGAGATTTGTGCTTTTATTTTATATTTATATCTTGTATCTTTTTATTAAAGCCTGGATTTTCTTGCATGTTCTAGTTTTTTTTAAGTTAAAAATCAGTTTGATTTTCAAAGAGACATTGAAAAAATCGGCACAAACCAGGAAGAGATCATCAGGATGACGAAGTGACTACATCTGGAAAACATGAAAGGACTAGGAGGATTTAGCCCCGAGAAGAGAATGGCTAAAGAGAAAGTGAGGACGCTTCAGACATGGTTCTTCATCCTATGGCAAAGCAATCAGTTAAGAGCAGAACTAGGGCCGGTGCACCCTTATTAAGAAGACAGTTTTCAACAAGAAAATGTTTATTAAGAATTAGTGTTGTCCAAGCGTAGAAAGGGCTGTCCAGTGAAGCAGAGAATTCTCCTTAGAAGTGCTTGTATGTGTATGTGTGTGTGTGTGTGTGTGTGTGTGTGTGTGTGTGTATGAGCCATACATTTTTGTTTCTTTGCATGTGTTGTAATTTTTATTGCTGTTGATAACTGGGCATTTTAAATAATATACTGTGGCAACTCTGGAGATTTGATTTCTCTGTCTCCCCCTCCAAAGTTTGTTGTTGTTTGTGTTTGTTCATTATTACTTTTCTGAACTAATTCTGTGAAATTCGTACTCTTTGTCATGTGTGGCTCCTGAAGTCTCTGCTCACTTAGCTTAGTGGTCACTTAATGAATGAAAAGAGATTTCCTTAGACACCTGGAATCAGTAAGTCTCCCAGCCTTTGCCAAGGGTGCACAAAACCTCAAGTTTAGCCAGAGGTGAGAGTCTTTCTTGAGCATGTGCACAGCTCTGGGCTTGAGCACAGTCCTAGTCACATGTCTAACTTTCTAGATCCCCACAAATATGTCAGAGCTTTGCCAAACCCCGTATGGACTTCACATTCTCCAGTTTTTCCTTTTAAGCTTTTGACTAACCCATTGTATGCAACTGTTATCCTCTGCCTCAGGCAGCCTCAGTGCTGAACAGTTACCTCTGAATGCTTTTGACAAATATTCCCAGAGGGAAAGGCTGCTGCCCTGGTTGAGCTGCAAGTCAAATCAAGTAAGACAGCCTTGCAAGTGAGCTCTTCCAGGGAACCACCAGATAGGACAAATAATGACAATTCTCTGAGAAGGGGGTTTTGAAGGAACTCCAGCCGTATTCTTTTGCCTCTGGTGGCTGCCAGACCACTGGCTTTTACCATAATTGTGGGCTGTTTATTTTCAAGGCTCCTGCAGAGCTGGGAGGGGAGAGGAGAGTAGAGCAAATTAAAATGCCACAAAACTTGCTGTTCTTACTGAGATTCAGGTGCTTTTCTTGAATAAACGCTCCTCAGATTGCTGCAAGCATTTTGGTTAATTTCCAGAATTCTAAAAAAGTTGATTCTGACAATTTTTACTAGAGCTTTCATTGCTTATACGGGGGAGAGACTATTTAGAGGGTCCTTTCTCTGCCAGTTTTGCGGATGGTACTCTAGAAGTGCTTTTTTGCCATATTTTTAAAAGTTAAAAAGTTGAACTTACTGACTTCTAAGTTCCCTTCCCACGCTAGAACATTTAATGTTATCTGATATATCACATTCCCATAACACCCTGGATGATAGAGTTTACTATACCTTTTATTTTAAAAAATAAATGTAATTGTTTAAAATAAAATTGAAACAGACTTTGCCCAATGCCAAAATGTGAAACACAATAGACTGCTGGTTAGTTATCAGTCTCTGCTTTGTTTTATTCACAGATTTAAAAAAGAAATGTTAGCTTTCCTGCACAGTTATTCAGCTTAGAATGGATTAGCCTCATGGGGTGGGAAATTTTATGCCAATAAGAAGAACTATATAGGTAAAATTTAAACACCAGAGACTACTGAAAAGGTAAAAAATCAAATGCTGATTGACTTAAGAGCATTTCATAGGGTTGAATCATTAGCATATGTATTTCTTGAGTGATTTACCTTTACTTTTAGGTTTACCTTTAAATGTGAAATTTACTGTAATTATTATTACCAAAATGTTGATATGCCCATGCTTATTCTTTCTAAATTCGTTAAAGATCCATCTTTGTCATAAGTACTGAAAACATTGGTAAAAAATCAACTAAATAATCCAAAGCCATTTTAAATATTTTCATTTCACTTTTGGTGAAATTGATGACATTTTGCTAATCTTTTGCTATTAATTCGCATTACTTGATATACTAGGAAAAAAAGTTACTGAAATGTGTTTATGACTAGTTTTACATGATTTTTAAAATTCCTTGAGAATAATGCCTTATTGGGGTACATTTTCTGATCAGTGCTTTGGAAATTTAAGAATTATATATTATTCACTCCTCTCCTGCAATATAATGCACAAACCAACAACTGATTCAGTGGCCTTGCTTGCCTGGATTTAGCTGAGTTCTTTATGGAATCTGGGGGAAAAACTAGGAGGCAGTTATTTCAATACTTTTCAGTTTCTTTTTATTCTAGTAGCTGCCTCAATAGGGTAAACATGGAGTCAATCTTACCACAGACTCAGAATAAAAGCTCTGAAAAGTCGAGTTCTTGTTGGGACATGATTTTCCATGGGTCGCTTGCATTTCTAAATATCTTACCAGCAGAAACCCTGGCTGCCTTTGTTCTAGGCTATCTTTTCAAGGGTATTTACATAGAAAACAGCCTTGAAGGTAGACATAGTGTCTCCCTCCAGGAAAAAGGAGGTTTGTTTGCTGTCTAGTCTAATGAAGATAATGTCTCTCTCCAGTGCAAAGGATGGGACTTCCCACTATAAAATACTAGGCTTCCCTAGGCCTGGGGTCCCTCTCCCATAATGCCGTCTACCGTGTGTGCATGGCCTCCCCCCGCTGCCCTTGGCCCTGGCACATACTCTGGCTATTGCTGTGAGTAATAACATCCTTGGTCTGTGTCTGCTGCCAGCATGCATGAAACTGTGACAGGCCAATTTCTTAGCATCCGAGCAGAATAGAATCTCAAAATCTGCAAAGTTCTTGAATTTGTTAGTTATAAAATCCTTTTCTATTTCACCGGAATTTGAAATCAGCTTCCCTCTAGAAGAGTGGATTCGCATTTCTTCGCTGTGGGTTCACTGGAGACATGGCAGGTTGGCCTGTGCTTTGGTCTCCGGGGACGTGATTTATGATAATTGTTAGACCCATTCTACCTCCTTTTCTTTGCTCTGCCACCCCCCAACCCCCATTTTTCTTGGTCATGGCTTTTCTCCCTCTTACTATTTTTTCCCTCCTCTCCTTTTCTTTCAGAATTCTTTTCTGTGTGCACCACAGACAACTCTAAGCCTTCTGTACTTAAAACCAAGCACAAACTTCGCTAATCTTTTAAAGTCAGATGTCTCTAGCCTGTAGGGGAGCTAAAGATGCCTTTCAACCCATTACCTGGTAGAATTAGAACTGGGTGTCATGCCCGAAATTTCCCCCATGTGTATTTCTGCTACAGAGGTGTATGTGCATGTTTGGTGGGGGGAGGAGTATATTGATTTCTCCCCACCAGGGTGTTTCAGCAACACATTGGGGAAATGCTCTTAACCTTTGGGGAAAAGTTTCTGGCCAAATGAGCTATAATCTGAGGGGTGAATATAAATAATAACAATGGAATTTTATTTTTGAAAATTTCAGATCAGTCTCTATCCGGTGTCAGCGATCTATATGGCCTGGGCCCCACATCTGGGCTACTGTCTTTTCTGTCTGTGTAGTTTCACTGAAACACAGCCACATTCATTCATTTACTGCCTATGGCTTCTGTCAGGTTAACAGTGGCAGAGACGAGTGGTTGCAATAGAGAGCATGTGACCCACAAAGCTGAAAAGATTTACTGTCCGGTGCTTTACAAAAAGAAGTTTGCCAACCCCTGCTCTAGATGTTGTGTTTTATACAAGTGGCTCTCGATTTCAGGTGGTGAGGACGCTGGAAGAAGGAGCAGGCTCCTCGGAATCACATGGGCAGGTTTTTCAAAGAGTGCACATCCTGTATCTCTCCTCTGGCTGTTCATAGGAGCTCCCTGTTGAGAGTCAGTGTCTTGAAGTTGATAACTCCAAGCTGTTTGGTTCCACTAACTGACACAGATGATTTGTCTTCACTATTTTGGCCCTCTGTAACCCATCCAAAGTAATATTGACCGTGTTATTTCTTTTACAGGGTTGTGGGAAGAAAATGTATTCCTTTTTGAGAGGAACCAAACAACTGCAAGTGCTCAGGTTTCTGGGGATCTCCATTGGCGTGACGCAGATCCTGGCCATGATTCTCACCATTACTCTGCTCTGGGCTCTCTACTACGATAGACGGGAGCCTGGGACAGAACAGATGATGTCCCTGAAGAGCGACACCACGCAGCACCTGCCTTGTCACTCAGTGGAACTGTTGAAACCAAGCCTGTCGAGGATCTTTGAACACACAACCATGGCCAACAGCTTTAACACACACTTTGAGATGGAGGAATTATAGGGAACGTCAAAGAAGGAAACCACAAATGTATTTTATGGGACTTGTGCATTTTTGAGCACATGCTTAACTGCTCCAGAAATGTGTAGAAATAAAAATGTTGCTATAAAAGGATACCCAGGCATATAATCTTCCACCTTTTAAATGGAAGAGGAAGAAGTTCCGTATATTATAAGGCATCACCTGGACAGTAATTGATGCCCTTTTTAATGGTGAGGACAGATCTAACACCCACTTTACAGCCTGCGTACGATTCTTCTGGAACACAGTTATGCTTCGAGGTTTATGGTTTGGCATAGTCTGGCCAGCATCTCTGCATCCATGTAAACGAGCCAGGCTATGGTGGGATTGGAGCTACAGTAAAGTTTGATTTACTCCCATAAGCTTGCTAGTATATAAAGTTCCAATTAACTGCTAACATAGGAAGTTAGACAGTACTAATGACTTTTATTACTTGGTGATATATTCTTTTGAGGGTAAACAGATTATACAGAAGTACACTCTGAAGACTGGTGACTACCTAAATGTGATTTTTGCCGGTTACTGAAAACATCTTTACTACTTACAAGAGCAAACGAAAACATTGTCTTAAACTGATCAGGGATATATGTGTATATAAGAGTCTGGGTTAAGTCTGTATAATTCAGTAGATTTCAGTTCTTATAACATTAAGAATAACAATTGTGAAAAGGATAAATTTGTCCTGTATAGCACCATTATTTTTAACCTTTCCTGTTAATAGAGCTTTAAAATTCTGTCTTGGGTTTGTATTACATACATAACTGTTAATTTAAATACTTAACCACTAATTTTGAAAAATTACTCGTGTGATACAAAGGAATCATTATAATTCAGAATGCAGTCTGGTCTCTAGGAAGTATGAACAAAAAAGTTTACACATAACGTAGTTCATTCAGCAAAGATCTGGTTGCTCTCTTTCTGCCAAACTGACACTAAATACTTTTTAAAGGAGCTTATCGTTGCCTTCGCCAGACCAGAAGCGGCAGTCTTCAAGTCTTGATGTAATTCTACAGAGAATAGTTTTCCTTTTCTCCAGCAAGAAGCTGTGGGAATCATAAAAGTAAGTGATGATTTAACTAGAGATTTTCTTTGCCTTATTTCACTGATTAAGATGCTGTGGTGAATGACACAGATTATTAAATTTTTTACAAGAGTAAACTATATTTATTTGAAATGGGAAAAGTGCATTTTACTGTATTTTGTGTATTATGTTTATTTCTCAGAAAATGGAAAGAAAATTAAAACATGTCAGATATTTTCTAGAGAGTGAACATTTGTCTGTGTCTGATTTTTATACATTAGACACACTTTCACCACTCAAAAAGATGAGCAAGGGGAGAAAAATATAAGAAAAAATGATTGAAAAAAGTAATAAAAACTGTTTCCAAAATCCAGAACTAATGTATAAGAGTATGTATCTTCACTGAGAGATGATAAAAAAAAAGATGCTTATTTACATTTTAAGTTTGTTTTTGAGCTAAATGATAAATAATGGAGTTGTCTGATGTAATATAAAGTATGCCCATTTGTGTTAATTTATCTTCTCAGTATTTTCGTATCCTAGTTTCTTAAAGTAAGTTTAAAAAAAAAAACAGGTCTAAGAAATACAATATTTGAAATCAACACCTGGATTTCATCTTTTCCATAAGTTAAATAAAACTTTAGTAGATAACATGCTCAGTCAGAACCAGAAGCATCCCTTTTTCTAATTTCCGTAACACCACCACTTCCTATAATTTCACTTAAATACCCAAGTAATGGAGACAGCTGTGAGTATTATTTGAATTACTGGGATAACAGTCAAATCTGGCTGCTTCTCTTTTAAAATATCTTACAGTCACAGAAAGAACACGGATACATTGTGTTGAGTTAAAAGAAAATTCTCAAATTAGAAATAGTCAATTTCTACATTTTTGATCTATTGCCTGACTTAATACCCTCTAGAACGGTCAACGTAAATTTAGACAATCATCTTATATACTTGCTTAATGGGAACAAATGACATCTATAGCAGTGAACTACAAAGGCCTCTTGTGGTAGCCGTGCACCTGGAATAATAAAACTGCAAGGGACTTTAAAAAGTGTATTTAATAGAGTAGAGCTGAGGGAATTCACTGCTCGGGTACATTGAAAACAAGTAACTGTTTCTTTGCTATTTTTAAAAGCTTTCTTTTGTTAAAAAAAAAAAATCACCCTTTCTTAAAGTAAGAAATTAAGAAGATTATTTTCAGACTGGTGAACGCAGAGTACCCTGGAGACTCAGAGCTGACCATGAGATGATGTCTGACCTCCAGCACTGTAAAGTCTGGTTGAGAAACACTCATGCTATCCACTGATAAAGTTAATACAGTGATAGTCAGTGAGCGGGGCTCTGCTGAGGAATATGGGACGGGGGAGAGTGGAATTAAGGTGGCTACACCAAGGAGATGGCCTTCAGGCTGAGTCAGGAAGGAAGAGGGGAGCTTAGCTAACTCGGCAGAATATTCCATGAGCCACTAACTCTGAGGTTAAAAAGTTACATTATATTTGGTGGGTAGGGCCTGTCATTCAGCATGGTTACGCAGAGCACAGAATGCTTGAAGAGACACCATGGGAAAGAAAGTGGACGGACTTAGGTTTGGGGACTTCATTCTGTAAATTCAATGGTGAGTCATTGGGGTATTTCCAGAAAGAGAAGTGATTTGTGTTTCAGAAACATAACTGGATTAGCCATGTGAGAAAATGGGGGCAGGGGGAACAGGTACATCCTTCACACACCTCCCCAGGGTGGGCTGTCCTTCACCCACTCTAGGTAAGGAGCGCTCCGGAGCAGCCGAGCACCGGAGCCTCACAAGGGGACAGCGGTCCTGGAGAGAGATGAGTCCTCGCCAGGACAATGGAAGTCAAAACACGCAGAGCAGAAAACAGATTTCAGAAAGCTGAATCCACAAAAATTGACAGCAGATGGATCTCGGGAGTATGAGAAGAAATGTGAAAGAACGGAACTTTCTAGATTTTGTACCCGGTAAGCTGGCAATGGCATTAACCTAGATGGAAGACTGGAGGGGTAACGGGTGTGTGGGAGGGAGAGCAATTTGGTTTGGGACACGCGGGGTTGGGCATGCCTACAGGACGTGCAGATGGAGGTGTCTACAGGCAGCTGTAAATTCCCGTCTGGAGCTCAGGAGAGTTCACTGTCGCGCATGAGAATTTTTATGCATTGCTTTCCCATCTCAGGAAGCCTGACAGAAAATGAGCTGAGAACCAAATCTTATATGAAGGGAATCTTAAACAGCATGCTACAAGAGCGTTCTTTTGTCTCAACTCTCACTCCTGCGGGTGAGGTGATGCAAGGGAGGCAAAGAAAAGAGAAATGAATACACCACTGCATCTTCCGTGGCAGAGGGGGGCACCCCCTTTTTAAAAAAATACTGCCAACAGCCATCGTGCTTCACTCAAACCCCACTCCCGTCATCCTGTCATTTACAAGTAGATTTCTCTTTCCTACTAACTGAGTTCTTATTTTCTCATGTCCAAGCACCTCCTAGAAACACATGTGGCAGAGTCTTTGACATCATCACGAAAGCTCATTCATTTTCTATTATAACAAGTGATTTCAACCATTCTTTACCTCATGCATTCAGGGTTGCCTACGAGGTGCCTGGCCAGAGGGTGCAAGGTGTTTTCCACATTTTTTCTCTGCTTTCACAGCTTTTTTTGGCAATCTATAAGCATCATTAACCTCATTTTACAAATGAAAAAGAGAGACTTGGAGAGACTGAGGAAATCGATTTAACTAGTGAGTTGGGGGCGCTCAGTTCCCCTCCCTCTCCATTTCCAGAAGTGGCATCTTCCTCAGGCTGTGGGGAAGCTCCGCTAATGCCTCACAGAGAAAAGTCAGATCCTCCTACATGGGAACCAACATCTCCAGGCCCAATTTGTCTCCAAATCTGTTAATTCTTCCCTCAGAAGGACTTTTGTCTGTTCATTTCCTCTTCCCACGATTTCCCCAGAACAAGTCCAAATTACCTAAAGCTTTGCCTGAAGTCATCAGTTGTTCTGTTCTCCCACCTCTCACCTCCTCCTATTGATCTATTTTTGCATACACAGCCAATTTAATTTCTTTAATAAATTTTATTGAGGACATATATATACACACATATATAACCTATTTTAAGTATTAGTTCTGACAAATATCTATCTATATCTACAGCTATAGTCATTCATATAACTGAAACCACAATCAAGATAAAGAACATTTCATCATCTCGAGAAGTTCCAACTGACTATACTTCAATTAAAAAAAAATCACAGATTAAAAACAAAAAACAAACTCAGATAGGAAAGAATGTCTTAAACAGCACAGGTAAAGCATTAAACCAAAAAGAAAAGATCAATAAATATTCAATTTCATTAAAAAAAATTTCCCATCATGCCCTTTTGCTATAAATTCTTCCAATCCCCGCTTGTAGCTTCGGGCAACACCTGATCTGCTGTATGTTATTCAAATGAATTCTTGTAAAACACAATCCTTATCATGTCACTTCCTTACTCAAACGTTTCCAGGGGGTTCCCTGTTTTAACTAAGACAGAGCTTCGCAGCTCATTAGTGTGTATGTCATTTAGATAGCACGCTGGGGGAATGGAGGACAGAGGTGACTGGCCAGCCTCCGTCTTGCCTGGGTAAATGAGGACTACGAAGGAGCAGTGGCTCAGCACACAGGGTTGGCTGCACTCAACAGTGGCTTAAACAAAATCGAAGTGACTCTGTATTTCATAAAATGTACCTGGGTGAGTGGCCCAAGGCTTGGCTGCCTGAAGGTGTCAGGGACCCCGCCTCCTTCCTGCCACTCTGCGGTGCCAAGGGGCTCCCCTGAGTCACCTGATCCCAAACAGCACACCCTGCTTCCACATGGCAGGCTGGAGGAAGTGGGAAGTGAAAGGGGAGGGGGCAGGCCTCCTCTTCTCTTTGAGGACGTAAACAGAAGCACACATCACCTTCATTCACATCTCAGAGAGGGGTGGGTGGGAAACAGTCTCTGGTCTGGAGACCCATGTATGCAGTTAAACCAGGAATTTCTATGAGCACAGAAAGAGGGGCAAATGGGTATTTGTGTCAACTTGCAATCTTGGCTGCATTCCCAAGTACCAAAAGAATAAAATCTTCCACTTGAACTGATTTTGTTTTTAAACCTGTCCCCTAATGCTTTCCCACGGGTCACTACACACCAGCAGATGAGCCAACCATGGTTCACTCATTGCCTGTAACATTCGGCATATGCTGTGCCTCCTCAATTTTGCACACATCCTGGTGCTTGCCTGACATACTTTCACCTCCATAAATTCACCTTCTGCTCAACCCGTAAGTCCCAGCTCAGCAGCCACTTCTTACGCGAAGCTTTCCCGGGCTGCTTCACCCCACAGCATTCTTTCCTCCTCAGAGCTCAGTATTTATTTGTTGCTGGTTTGGTCCTTGCATTTTCTATTTTAGAATATTATTTTTCATCTATAGTATTAGTATTTTCTCTTTGTATATCTGTTCTATCTTGAGAGAAAATCCTATGCTATATTGTATCCCATTTTGCATAAGCCTAGATAGTGTTTCTTATGTATCAGTTATACATCTATTTACTGTGTACATGAATTAACATATGCATTAATTGTGAGTCACTTAAATGAATCCAAAGCTATCGTCCAAAATGATTCCAATAAGGATAAACTGCTCCAAAGGAGGTCATCTGTTCTGGAGTGACAGAGGACACTGGGTTATCAAAGGCTAAGTACGTATTTAGCTAGAAATGGATGAAGATTGGATCTGCAGAATGTGTTCAGAGCTCAGCCTAGTCCTATAAATGTATGAGCGAACTATCAAATTGTACTTGTGGTCTAATAATATAATAGTGTCTTAGATTTATGAAATGCTTTTATGCCTAACCCCAAATCCTTTAACTTTTAAATGTACATTTGTTTCACCGGGAGAGTACCAAGTAAAAGCTGAGTTCACGTCCCTGAAGAAATCTCTGGAGAGTTGGAGGTTGGAGCAAATCGCCACTAACTTTGCAATTTCCATGCAAATTCCAGAAAGTAACTTTTTAAAAATATATGTGGTATCCAAAGCTTCTTTGCTGAGTGCATCAAAGTGTTTCATTTATTCTTCTTGTAATCCCAGTGAAGTCCATTTTATAATAAAGGCATGTAACTATGGATCAGTGATGTTAAGGAACATGCCCAGAATTATATGACAAGTAAATGATTTTGCTGAGATTTTTACAGGTTTGTTTAAATTCAGAGTCCATGCTCTTAACCACTTGATAAGCAAGCTACTGTGTTAATGGATTTCATAAATAATTTTTAATTTCTTGGTCATAGTATATTGTTAATTTAATATATTGCTGAATTTTACTAACTTGTACTTCCTCAGGAATTTTGGGTGTATATTCAAAAGTTATATTCATTTGTTTTGTATGTGAGTGATACATTCATCTGTGATGGATATTATACGAAGGACAAGCTAGCATCCTTTAAATATATTTACTTATAATTTTATTTTAGTTTAAGGGTTTGGAAGGTATACAATGTGTCTTTAATTCTGTAAGAGAAAGAATTCTTGAGTCTGTCTATCTCTATCAACATTAAGAATGCAAAATAAGACTTCCACTTCCAACACAAGGTAGGATAATGGGGACCAAATTTACCCTCCTGCCTGAAATAAACAATAACAGAACGCTTGAAACATGGTTTTAAAAACACTGGGCATCAGGCAAAAAAGGATAGTGATCTTTCTGAGACTGATCACAAACGCAGTGGGCCCTATGTTTTCCTCAACTTCATTGCTTTGAGAGAGCTTCCAGGATGCGGTGAAAGGAGGGAGGGCCTAAATAATTAGAAGAGGTGGAGCTGATACAGGGAATACAGGAGACCTGGGCATTTAGAGTTTAGGGGACAGAGTAACGGAGGAAAGAGATGCACAGATAAAAAGTTCAATGATGTAAAATGTTCCCCTTGAGTATTCAGAAGGATACTGCTCAGCATATTCAAAAGGATTAGAGGAAACGGTGCCCAGCGCCCACAGAGGACTGTAGTGCTGCTCTCGCCAGCTAGACTAGAAAAGAATGCAAATTGCAAAGCCAGTTTGAAAAAAATAAAGTTTTTTATATACTAACAATTAACCATCAGAAATTTAAATTAAAATGTACTATTTATAATTCCATGAAAAATACTAAAAGTTAAGGATATTTCTTGGGGAAAAAGAGATCTGCAAGACTTGTGCATTGAAAACTATGAAACGTTGCTGAGAGAAATTAAGGCATATCTAAGTAAATGACGATAAAGAGTATGTTCATGGATCAGAAGAGTTATTAATGTTAAGATGATGATTTGTCCCAAACTGATCTTTTGATTCAATATATTCTCAATCAATATCCCAACAGGTGTTTTTGTAGAAATTGACAAGCTAATTCTCATACTCATATGAAAATGCAAACAAACTAAAATATTTTTAAACGTTGAAACTGAAGAACAAAGTTGGAGGATGGATACTACTGATTTCAAAAATTATTATAATATTACAGGCTGTGTGGTACTGATGTTATAATGGACAAATAGAGCAACGAAACAGAATGGAAAGTCCAGAGATAAACCCTATATATGAGGAAAACTGGTTTCTGACAAAAGTGCAAAGATAGTTAATGGTAGAGTGCAAAGACAATTCAATGGCAAAGATAATTTAGTGGTAAAAGGGTAGTTCTTTCAACAGATAGTACTGGAAAAGTTAGATATCTATATACAAAACAAACAAAACTTCCCCCAAACTTTGTTCCATACCTCACACCATAAACAAAAATAATTCAAAACTGATCACAGACATAAATGTAGAACTCAAACAATACCTCTAGAAGAAAGTATAGAAAAAAATTTTAACCTCAGATCAAGCAATTTCTTAGATAACAGTACCAAAGCACAATCTGTAAAATAACAAATTGATAAATGGGGCTTTATCAAAATTTAAAAGCTACTCATTGAAAGACATCTTTGGGAGAATAAAAAGACAAAACACTGAGAGAAAATGTTTAGAAAGCATACATCTGATAAAGATTTTATGTCCAAAATCTATGAAAAACTCAATAATACGAAAACAAATTCCAGTTAAAAGTGGTAAAATATATGAACAGCTATTTTGCAAAGATAATGTGCAGATGGAAAATAAGCACATGAAAAAAATTCTAGCTCTCATTAGATATGACAGATAAAATCAACAGCATGCCACTACGCACCTGCTAGAAAGACTAAAGTTAAAAAGTTTGACAATACCAAGTGTTGACGAGGGTGCGGAGATTAACCAGAACTCTCACACAGAACGCTCCTGTGAAAGTAAAATGGCACAACCACTTTAGAAAACAGTTTGACACTTTTTTACATTGTTAAACATATGCCTAACACATGAGTCAGCTGTTCCTCTCCTAGGTACTTATTTACGCAAGCAAAAGCAAAGCATATTTCCACACCAAGTCTTGTATGTGAATGTTTATGGCAGTTTTATTAGCACTAGCCTCAAAAACCCAATGTCCATGAACAGGTGAATGGATAAACAAATTGCATTATATCCATATGATGGAATATTACTCAGTAATAAAAAGGAATGGCCTAATGATACAACAAAGTGAATAAATCTCGAAGTAATCATACCCGGTGAAAGAAACTTAGTAACAAAAAGAATGACCTATTGATATAGACAACAACATGGGGAAAAATCAAAAGAATAATGCTGAATGAAAGAAGCCAAACAATAAATAGTGCATACTATGTGATTCAATTTATATAGAACTCTAGGAAATTAATCTCCAGTAGCAAAAGCAGATTGGTGGGTGCCTTTGGTAGGAAAAGAAGGAGGGAATAAAAATGAGCATGAGGAAACTGCCACGAGGATGCTACGTAAATTAAGAGGTATCTCAAGCTCTGACAGTGTTTGAACCCCATTCCCTACAGGCGTGGCCCCCACTTTCTTGTTCGGACTGGGGTTCACTTCCTACCCTGTTTCTGCTTGAACTGGATGTTCCCAGTCCTGGCCTGAGCTCTGTTGACACCTTTTCTTGATTAGCCACTTGAGCAATTAATGAACCCTAGTGTCTAGTCATTCATAGTCTATTAGGGCTTGACACAATTTCTCCTGCTTTCCTCTAAGATAATGTTGCCTGGATGGAGCGGAACAAATCAAATGCCAAGCCTGCTCTTAAGGCTGATCCATCAGGGCCTTGCAGTGATTCAGCCACAAGCTTGGCAATCAGAAGCAGCACCTCCATTTCTCAGGGATTGCATTCTGCTCCAACCCAGGACATCTCTACTGTGCCCTCAGAATATATCCTTTCTTATTCTTAAAATAAGGTTTAACAAGACAGACCTATACATAATGATCTTTGATTGATCTAGTAAGAGAAACAGGAAGTGTCTATTAACTTACTGGGGTAGGAGAAAGTTCCCCCTGCTTTATAATTCATTTTCCTAATGCTTGTCAAAGGGCAGGGTCCTGTTGCTAGAACAGTTAAAGGGGAAAAAATAGATGCATTTTCCAGAGTTAAAAATTAAGCCTTGGGCTATTACCTTTTATATATTGGGAACTAAGTGTGTGAGAATTTAACTGCCCTTGTGTTGTTAAGTTCTCCATATAGGCATAGCTTAAAAATCTACTTCCCTTTGAAAAGCTATGCTCTGGCAAAATTGGAGAAGAAAATTGCTGTGATGAAGGTATAATGTGCTATCATTCTGCTTGAGGTTCAATATGAATCAATCTGACAATCAGGTGTCTAATGACGGTTCCTAATTCCCTTCTATTTCTTTGGAATCTGTCTTCTTATTTTTCTCTTGCCAAGGCTGAGACCAATTCAATTCAATTTAGTAGATCCACTGAACATCTGCTATGAAGAGTAAGATGGGCTGGACACAGCGAAGATCAGAAAAAAATGTAACTTACAATCCCTGCCTCAAGGAATTCACAGTTTAATTGAGAGATCAGGCAAATGGTCGTGGAAGGGTTCACCAGTGGCTGGTGCAATTTCTGGCAACTGAAAGTACTCATTAATGTGTGAATTGGGTTAAAAATACTTAAAAATAGTGTGAGGCCAAATGCGAAGTGTGTGGTCACAGATAGAGGATTTCAGAAATAGCAAGCCATCAAACTAAGCTGAAGTTTTGACACATCATGGAAAAGTTGTACTTGTGGTGAGACAAATTTTAATGAGGAAAGAAATGGAGATAATTCAGTTTAGGATCATTATCAATAAATCAAAGAGATGGGCGTCCATGTAATGTGTGTCTACCGCAGAGAGAAGCCCATTACAACTGGAGAAGATCAAAACACAGAGGCAGGTTGGGGTCAGATCATGAAGGGGCCTTTTAAGAATTTTGGACTTTATTCTGAGAATTCTGAGGACAGGAGAATCTCACATGGGTTTTTATCAGCAGAGTCCTAGTTTTGAAATCTGCATTTGCATAACATGCAGGAGAGACTGGAAAAAAAAAGTACATTGAAGGTTGGAAGACCTGAATGTAGAAACAGAGAAACTGGGGCAAGACAACTTGAGGTATTATGTTTGCAGGGTGGTCAAGAAAAAAGAAACCAATCACGGAAATAGAAAACCATGAAAGTCACAAACTGTGAAGAAGAAATAAAATTTGACTCTCTGATTTACAAGTCAAAGACTCAGGAGAATATAATCCCAGAGACAGAAGAGAAACCTCGGAGGTGAAACTGCTGTAAAGGAGATGCGGTGTTGGACTCAAGCTGGAGATTGTCACGGCACAGGCAGGATGACACAGGTTACGAAAGGAGAAGCTCAGATTAGAGACAGATGTTTTCTGGTGGTGACTCTAGATCCTTGGAAACAATGGGATTGTCTTCTGTCACCTCAGCAGCGTCCATAGTTCTTCATTCTCCTTTGTTTCATAGGAAAGAACCTGGAGCTCAGAATTGCCTTCTTGGATGGCTTCTGGGTGGATTATTCCAACGAGAGCCATCTTCACGACATTCAGGAAGCTCCATCCTCAGTCCTGTTCCTGTGGCAGCTGTAGCCTTTCTTACTGGTGGCCCCATGCCTGGCAGCAATCACTCTGAGACTTCTGGCCACCTTCTGACCTTACTTTTGCTTCCTCCAGCCCTCAAAGTGGGTTTGCTTCTAATTCCCTGTATTAAATCCCTTTTGACTCAAAATTTCTAGGCTGGAGTCCTCTTTTTTCAGGAATCCTGATGCAAAAACACTTTCCTTGAAAAGAGATTACGAGCAATGACTGACTGAGACTGAGCAATGATTGACTGAGACTGAGTGATATTTTTGTGTTGGGGAAAGACAAGCTACAACCAGAGAAAGACACAGACAAGGAGTGGTCAGAAAATTAAGAAAAAAATTGAGCACTTCTTGTAAGCAAGGCTACTTCAGGGAAACTTCTGAGGAGAGACATGATTTTATATATATATATCAGGTAAAGGGACAAAATCAAGAAAAGGAGATGGCATGCTGAGAAAATGGTGTCATGTTTGTCAAGGTGAAGGACAATGTGCAGGAACTCAGCCCCACACATTTAATGCCAGGGTCAACTGGAACGATGGTACCAAAAGAGCAGACCAGCGTCGTGTTCAGTGGGATGGTCAAATGATCAAGATCCCTGGAACCTGGTTACCGTAGAAAAGCCAGCGTCTTCAAAGCTCTGAATTAACAAATGGCGTCTACAGAACTGTCTCTGTCACATCAAAGCAAATTGCTTCTCTGGCCTTTACTAATTAGTCTAGAGGAAAAGCATTTGGCAGGTTCAACAGTGACATGCTGTTAACCACTTCTTGTTCAACTGTACAAGAAGCAACCCTACCTGATTATGTTTACGATAGTCCCTGTGTGGCTGCCAAGATCCATGTGTCTTTGGCATAGACCATGTAGGTGAATTAAATGGAGGCGACAGAAATCTCCATCCCTTGTTTTCCAAATTCAATAGTGGCACTAATCTCTGAAATATTTTTGGTGATTTTTAAAGGAAAGGGTATTCTAACATTTTCATTTATTCCTCCCTGCTTTACAGTCCTTGCTCCATGGATCAAAGAGCTACACTGGATATATTTCCTGTTGTTGAATGCATGGTTTACATTCTGAAACTGCATAGGTAAGCACAGGTGAGAAGTCCACTGGGAGAAGGACTCTGACTCTGCATTCCTTTCCCTGTTTTGTAATAAAGACCCTCTGCCTTCTCAACTCCATTTAATGGAGGTCATTGACTTCCGTAAGTCCCTCCTCTGAGTGCTGGACCACTGATGTATAGGATCTACCTGGATTCGTGTTAGCTCTGAGCCAGTTCGATAATCCTGGAAGAGTCTGGTATTCCTCCTTCCCCAGTGCACAGCCACACTAGTAAATGACATCAGGCACCTTTGGTAAATTCAAGGGAGAAGATTTACACCTTTCTGTGGTAGCGTGGTGAGGGGGATCCTTAAGGGCATCCGGTTCTCCTTTCATTTATGGGGCCGTGTTTACAAACTAGCTCAAATCCAGGAATTGAGTGACAAGTTGTGACTCTCCATGGTGTCAGTTAAAGTCAAGACTCTGTTCACAAGAACTAAAGATTAAAATTTTTTTCTTATATTAAATAGAGTCCAAATATATCTGTTCTAGGAACACCACGATCCATTAGCCACTACCAAAGACCTTTGTAAGTTAAACTATTTTGATTATTGCTCTAATCCTGCTCCCATGATGATAATCATCTCCAGCTGTCCCTTCAGAGTGTGAATCAGGGAGCTGATTTTGAAGGGAGCATCTTTCAACATCATCACTGGCTTGAAGTACCCTGAGCTTTTTAGGATGTTGGTCCTTTTCTTACCAGAATATTTCTCAATGCATTGGTAAACCTAGTATTTTCTGAACACTCCCTTGGACTAGGGTTATTGGATTGGTGAATGGGACTCACATGATAAAATAACTTCAAATTTCTGCCTCTCTAAACCTGTGCATGTGTTCACCTACAATATACAAAAGACATTCTGGCATCTCAACTTCATTTAATTTGTAGATCTATAACAACAATTAAAATGTAAATGGACAGTGTAACATACAAATCTCAAGGTAAGGTTTGTGCATGAAAAGGGAAGAAGGAAATTGGAATCTGAAAAACTTCACCTGTAATTTTAATGCCTCATTTCTTAAAAATAATAAAAATGTCTGAAACAAACAAGGCAAACATGAACATTTGTTGAATCTGAGTGGTGTGAACACAAGTGTTTGTTTATTCTTCCTGTTTTTCAGTATTTTCAAAACATTTCCTATTAAAAATATTTTAAAACCTCAAACAATCAAGATGAAGCCAATGGTTGCAAGTAAACATGTTTGTAGTACAGAACACATTGCAAGGCGGTTGGATAAGTGATTCTTAAAATAAAGGCTCTTAAAAAGAATCAATTATGGAAAATTAACTTCTAAGAAGACAAAGACAGAAATAGATGAAATTTATGTTCTAATTTAAAGTTTTTTATGAAGAGACGCTAATTCTGCGTGTTTCTTTGATGAGTTAGATGGATCTTGCCATTATGATGGTTTTACTCATTCATTCCTGGAGATCAGCAATTTCCCCTAGGAATGCCCTTCTCCTTTATAGTGAAGGTTAGGAAAGGAGGAAGCTAATAAAAAGGAAAAATTTAAGTCTGATGCCACAGTTATCTCAATAACCAACCATGAGCACATATATTTTGTTTATGCATGTCTCATCTCCAAGGGGTTTCTCAAAGTGTGGGTTTTATGTGTAAGTGCCCTTTTATATGATCGTCTGCTTACCACTGACTGCTATGATTACCGTGATTCCATTTAACGATTTTAACAGAGATGAGAGTAAAAACTGATGCTGAAAGTGCCAGCTAACCTGACTCGGAACCCACAGCTCTTCCCTGAGATTTTCTGTGTCTTTAATTCGATAAAATAGCTCATACCAACAATTAGCAAAGAGGAGAAAGAACAAGCTTCTAATAATCACTTATTAAAGTAAAACCGAAGGATAGCTGAATCAGGCATATCAAGGTGTATCAAGCTATACGGAGATACTTCAGCAGAAGTGTGTGCTTTGGAGTAAAATGTGCTGAGCTCATACAATGGATGAACAATCTGAAATAGGATCATTCAGGGTCACCCGAATAAATGTATTCTATCTGCAAACAAACTGTTGACCTCTATCCAGCTATTTCTGTCAGTGTAACACTGCAGAGGGAGTAGAGCGGATGGCGTGTGCGATCATCCTAAAACCTTGTCATTTAGAAGGGTTTTGCACATATTTCATTTTATTTAACCCTCTCGTTGCTCTGTGAGATGGGTGGAAATTCATTCCCGAGATACAGACATGGAGGAGCAAAGGCTGGATAAATTCCGCCGGTCTCACAGCCAAGACCCTGGGTTGTCAGGCTTTTCCCTTCCATCTCAGCAATGCTCCATTCTCCTTACTCTCTCTGGGTTCTCTTGGTCTTGACCTTCCAATTTTAGGGAGATTGGGAAACCCTTAAAGTAATTCCTTTCAGGAATACTTTATGAAACACACAGTGTATTGACAGTATGGGTTCGTGTTTCATCACTAGAAATATCAATCCAGGTAGGCAGGACTGTGACCAAAACTGAAGGTGAAAGCTGTTAAGCACGTGTGGATCCATGCCACAAGATCTCATTTCTATGTGGGCAAGAAACGGTATCTATCTGGTCTCTCCAAATGCACTTAGCAGATCTGATTTTTTTTTCTCTTGGGGGAAGGCAGTAAGAACAGAAGAGGGGACACATTGATCACACACAGTCACACAGCATTTTCTGTCTTCTTATGCTGAGGAATGAGTTATCTATTGCTTCCCGACATACAGCTCCAAAACTTAGTGGATCAAAGCAACAAACATTTGTTATCTCACAGTTTCTAAGAGCTGCTGGGTTGGTGGTTCTAGCTCAGGGTCTCTGGTGAAGACATTGCATGGGGGGGGGGGGGCAATGATCCGGAGGTCCTACTGGGAACAAAGTCTCCACCTCCAAGTTGGTTCCCTTAAGTGGATGGCAAGGTGAGTCTAGCTGTTCCCTGGGGCTCTCAACTTCTCTTCACACTGGTCACCTCACAACACAGCACCCAGCTTGCCTCAGAGCAAACGATCCAAGGGAGAGAAAGAGCCGGAAAGACCACCTGAGATGAAAGCTGCAGTCTCTTTATGATCTGATCTTGAAGTAATAGCCCATCACGCTCGCCAGATCCAATTAATTAGAAGTGATTCGTTACATACAGCTCACACCCAAGGAGACGGAAACTCAGCTCGACTTCCTGGAGGGAGGAGTATCAAAGAATTCTGGGACGTGTCTTTAAAACCACCGCACTGCCTTGCCTGAATTCTTACCTTTTGCAGGGGAAAGCACATAAAATAGATTTATTCCTTTTGAGCTGGTTCACATACTAGTAAAACTGATAAAAAATGATAAGCACTTTCTTGCTATTTCTCATCGTTCACTGAAAGTTTGTTCTATTTTCTCTGCTGCACCTCCTTCTCTGTCTGCCTTAAAGTATTGGAGGGTCCCCAGCTGCTCAGAGCTGCTTCTTCATGTGCACCCTCGCCCTACAGACATCCTCCAGTACCATCCTTCCTGCCCCTTCTCTCTTCTCACAGTTCTTATATTTCTATCTTCAGCCCTGACCTCTCCTTGCAATTCCAATTTTGTATTTCCAGCTGCTCCTTGACATTTCCACCAGGATCACAAGAGTTTAAAAGGTACCACGGTTAACAGAACCCTTGAGTCCACAGTTCTGCTTTTAGTACATCCACCAGGTGGTTTAAGCACCTCCTCGTCGCATGTTTAATCCCTCAGCCAGTCCTGCCAGCACCTTCTGCAGTGTCTTTCCTGGCTCTACCAAGCTTTCTCCATCTCCACTGTCCCCGGCCTAGTCCGAGTCAGTGCTCTACTCACCTGGACCAAGGCGACTGCCTCCTAAGAGGTGCCCTTCTTCTCTGGTCCTTGCATGTGTTCTCCATAGTCCAGCCATGGTGGTGTTTTGAAAATGAGATCAGTTCTTGTCACTCCCACATTTAAAACTCTTACAATGGCTCCCTATTCCACTTAGAATAATAACCCCAAACTCCTTTCTCTGACTTGGAAATCTTTCCATTTTCTTGTCCCTGCCCACTAGCCCACTGATCTTCACCCTACACAGTACTTAGATATATTAGCCCACGCTATGTGGGCATCTGTATCTGTGTTTGTGTGTATACATAATTTTATGTGCATGCCATATGAGTGTGTATAGTGTATGTGTGTCTTGATGCATTACAGTGTGTCTAGAAATGTGTCTGTGTGTCTGAGCATATGTACATGTGTGTCTGTGTGTGTGCCCTCGTGTGTAGGCGGTGTGTCTCGTGTATACAGGGCCGCCAGGATTGATAGGCAGATTAGGCAGACTAGACAGCTCCCTGGAGAAAACTCAGGGACCACAGATATCTTCCCTCGCAATATTAATATTTCTCTAGAGATACATTAAGTTTAAGTGGTTTCTTTTCAATTGCAAATATCCTGGCATTGCATCCATCATCTGTATCTTCCTGTGAGTTATGATAATTAGATTGTGTTCCTCCCAGCACTTGCTGACAACAGCCAGAGATAAGAACGAGTGAGAGCAGGGGCCTCAGAAAGGGAGACCCAGGGATGCTCAGGTGGTGGGTGGGAGGCTGGCTAACTGAGATGACATCTCCTGAATTATCTCCCTGGATTACAGGGACTCCTCATCTGTGGGATGGGGCAACACTGGGGAATGAGAACAAATATAGAGACGGAATATAGAAGAAAAACAAAACAAAACAAAATATTAAGAAATCAGTTATTCCCAAATTTTCAGAGTGCCGTCTATGCCTGGTGTGGTTTCGTGATTCAGAGATGTTGGGTGCTCTTTAGAGTAAAGTCATTTCTCCTTTTATTTGTGGAAGGGCAGCTTGTTCCCAAGAGACACAGCAGTCCCTCAGGGAATACGAGCAGAAGACAGCAAGGGAGCATTTTCAGTAACTATGCCATGCCTGCCACACTGACCACGTGGGGAACCTTTCAGGGAAGCGCCTGTTGGTGCCCCAGAGGAAGGACCCTACCCCACTGGGCATCTCCCTCCTCCTGCACTCGGACTCCACACCTCCCTTTCTTCTCTCTTTACGGTCCTCTCTTTCCTGCAACTTCAACCTTTATTTTTTCTGTCGACTAGATATGTCTTACCAAGATTGGAACATGTCATATTATATCCCATTAGGTTGCAAACACAAAACACCCACCTCCTTTCACCCGTATTCCTCTTAGGAATCTCCTCATCTCTGAGTCGTGCTATGGAGCCAAGCAGCTCCAGAATGTGCTCCACTGTCCAAGTCGCTAATGCAATCCAGGTTTTGCTCTCACTGTGTCACATCATGTACTTTTGTTCAGGTGAAGGATGCCCACTCTGGTCCCAGATCGCCAAATCCCCTGCAGTTCACGCTTTACTAGACATTTCAGCTGCATTCAACGAGTTGACCCTTTTTCCCCTCCGCGCTCCCCTGGCTTCCTCCTGCCTCTCTGGCTCCTCCTTCTCAGACTGCTTTGTAGCTCCTCCTGGATCGGTCCAGGGATCCCTCGCCTATTCTACACGTTCTTCCATCCTCTGGGATTTAAATACCACCCATGTGATGTTGATTCCCAAAGGAGGCCTCTTTTTTCCCCTGCATTCTACAATATCTAACTTAAAGACCAGCGTGAGAGATCCCTGGGGTTGACAAGTGTTCAGGCTTCAGAGTCAGAGCCAGAAAGCTGGGGTTCAATCCCCATCTTGCAGTTTATTTGCTGTGTGACTCTAGGTAAGTTATGTGACAATTCTGTGCCTCTCCATCTATAAATTAGAGAAGTTCATAGCATATATTTTATAGGGCTTTTCTGATGATAAATGAATACTTTTAAAGCACTTAAAAACTGTGCCTGGCATATAGTACACACTTAATAAATATTTATCAATTCTTCCTCTTATTGAGACAGGAAGAGGGCAGGGCACAGCCATTCAAGGAATGAGTACAGCAATTAACATCAAAATGGTGGAAGATTCAACCCCCAGCAGGCCCTGAGGCTCAAGACGGTGGGAGATTTGACTTCTATCAGACCTTGAGCTTCATTATACGCTCACTGTAATATAGTAACATGGTGAATAACATGCCCACAGGCACCATGGCAGTCCCAAGGCTAGCCACGAAAGGTCAAAGAGTGGGAAATGGCCAACTTCCTGGGAATCCCAGAACCTTCCCCAGGCTAGTTAGACTGGTCCTCCCACTTATTAGCATATGAAGCCACTAGGCCCAGAAAAACGCCTGATGCCTCGAGGCCACCTACCCCTCCCTCTCCGTCTTCCTGCGAGAAGCCAAGGACCCACACTTGGCAGGGCACATCCCAGGGGCTCAACCGAAGACTGGGACACGGCGCTCCTCACGCCCCACATCTGTTTTCCTGCGTCACAACCGGTTCTTTCGCTAGCAGCAACTGGAGTGATCTTGAAACACAAATTGGATCTGGTTACTCCTCTGCTCCACATTCTTCACGACTGCCCAGGGAACTGAGGACTAAGTCCCAGATCCTTAAGTGGAAGGGCCTGTCCATTCATACCTGTCCTCTGCCACGCCGTCCACTTTCTAACCTGTGTTCACGCCTCCCGTCACTCACTGTGGCTCAACCCCACAGCCCTTCTCACCAGTTTTCAAAGGTTTCAAGAGCTTTTCTACCGTGTGGATTTCAATTTTGCTTCCAGCGGCTGCTGGGAATGTTTTTCTCCCCTTTTGGGATAATTCCCACTTCTCTCTTTTGAGCCCCAGGAGACGTCATTTCTTCCAAGAGAACGTTTCTGGACCCTGAATCTTAACAAGGGCCCCTCTGTTATCTCTGATTCCCTGTTATTGCTCTACCCACGATGTGCAATTTTATACCGTCTGTGTGTTTGTTTGCTTAATGATAGTCTTTTCAACTAGAAGCAAACCCTGTAATGACGGGAATCATATTTGTTTTGCCCATTATTTAAATTCAAGTGTCTAGCAGATCAGGGCTAATCAATATTTGCTGAATTAATAAAGGGGATGAATGAACTGTGGTCGATGCAAGTGCTCAGTCATTTCGGTAATGAAAACACAGAAATACAGATACAAGCAGGCCACAAGGTCTTCCTCACCTTGTTGCCTTAAGTGGTAAAACCCAGAATTGTGTGTTGTATGCAGATCTGATACCATTTAATTTTATTGTTAACAAAAGGAGGGACTCTGTGAGGGGGGAAGTGTATGAGCTTTGCAGCAGACCTGGGTTGAATTCCATCGTAATCCCTGATCTGCAGTGTGGCCTACGGCAAGTTGCTTACCTGCCCTTTGGCTCAGCTCCCTTGCTTGGAAAATGGATTTCTTAATGACAGCTCCAAAGTGGTTGCAGAGACTTGAAAGGAAGTGAATGGTCCATTTTGGTTGCTTAATGAATAAATATTAGCTGTCATTGTCACTGAAAGATCTTTATTTTGGCCCTTAACTGTGAAAGGGGGAAAAAAAAAGGAATTAATGATAAACTGTTGATTTCTTTAAAAATATCCAGAAAAATGTGGCCCCCAAATCAGAGAAAGCCCTGAAATAACAGATAATGGAAGCGGAAAATTAAAACCCACGAATTTTACTGAAATCAATCAGATTGGTTCTTTACCCTCCCCGGGCAAATGTCTGTGCGCCTCCCAGGCCTGGAATGCAGCTTCTGTATGTGGCCGACTCTCCTCTGCAGAGAGCTTTCTTCCCAGAGGCCTTTTCTTCAGCACCCTGTTGGGCAGCCCCCAGGACGGCCCCCACCACGCCACTGCTGATCCAAACCCTTTATACTTTTCCCCTAGAATGTATGTCACTATGAACTTAAGTTGCTTAATTATATTTCTACCTGTGATGGGTCCAGGTCAACAAGGAGACTGTAGATACTAAGGGGCAGCAGAACATACCAGCCGGAAATGCGACCTCAAGGGTTTGGCACTTGTCACTCCAATACGCCACTTTGATATGTTGATTATTTTGAAAAACAGCAAAGGCGGGGAGGGAGGTTCTCTAAACTCCCCTTATCGGCCTAAAGATAGTCCCATCCAAAGGAGCTCCGTGATCACCTGTGCCTCCCCTGGGAGTTGTGACCACCTGGGGGGACGGATCGTCATTGTGGGAGAGGAGGCTAGGAGTGCACACCACACGCAGACAAACTTCGTCATAAACGCTCGGCCCTCCCGCCTGTTCTCCTGGCCCCTTCATCTCCCCTGCAATCATTTACTCTCCCAGCGGGCGCCCACATCCCTCTCCTCCTTCCCTGGTAAGATGGTATTTAATCCTGCATCCCGGGCCACCTGGCAGGCGTACTCTGTTTCTCTGAGGATCTCCCAGATACACATGAGGTACTCACGTTATTAGTAAACTTCATTGTTTTTCCCTTGTTCGTCTGTTTTGTTACAAGGGGTCTCCGCCAAGAGCTCAGAAGGGTAGAGGGAAAATAACTTTCCCTCCCCTCCAATACCAACAAGGGCGGGATCTTGTTGCTGTGTTGTCCCAGCCCCTAACACACTGCTTGGAACGTACAACGTGCTTGCAAAGAAAATGAATGGTCAGAATGGCTACCTCTATAGCGCGAGTGTCGTTATGCCCCTTTGTAGAACTGCTTTTGTCATAGCTAATGCACGATGCAAGACTCGTTCCTTAAAACAACCCTCTTCCTTCTTAGAAAATCTCTTGAAATTTACATAATTTGAAGATGCAGGCATTATGCTATCCATTAAGGGAGCTTAAAACAACTTTCTTGAGTTGCATCGCATGCTGTTTAATATTCAGGATGCATTCAGCTTTCCCTTTGAGGGGACGTTGCTTCCTTCCTCTGGGTATGCCCCTCATTTCTCCACATGGTGTCGTATATAATCATTAACATGGACATATGTGAACCTTATAAACTACAAAGACCAAAGAAAGTGGCTTAGCCCCTTGAAAAGTAGGAAGAATAGGGCAGAAGCTCAGAGATACATTTTGAAAACGAGAATTTGAAGTTTTTAGTGTCCTTTTTAATTTCATGGTAATAAAATGGAAGTACAGTTTGCTTTTCACAACCCCAGTATCGGATATAATTACCTTAAAGTTTAAAACAGATTTAGCTAAGAGATGAATTAATTTTTTTAAACTAAGTGTTGCTTAAATTAAAAGTAACCTAAAGAGGCACAGATTCTCAATATTAATAAGCAATATTAATATTCTCAATATTAATAAACAGGTTAATAAGCAATGAGTGTCTCTTTTCCATGCGTACGCTCAAAATCACTGCTATCTTATTTCTTCCCTGTTCTAGCTAACCTGCAATTTTGGGCATTCTATGCATTGACGCTTTAGAAAAAAGACAGTGTTGTTTGGTAATCCTGATAGTCCTTTTCAGGGAGATTCATTTAAAAAGTCTAGACATTCCTACATTATAATTTTCTACAATCAACAAAGAAAACATGCCAGAAGATACGATTACTGGCAAGAAAAAAATTTCCTTCCACATTTCACTAAAATACATCAGGTAGTAAAATAAATGGAACTCCACATTGTGCCTCTGTGTTTGTGTCAGTGTGTGTGTGAGTGTGTGTCCACTCTCTGCCTCTGGTATTTTTTTTTTTCTCCTGAGTTTTATCTGAGACACAAAAGACTTCCTAAGAAAACTACTACATACATTGTATGGTGATTAAAAGTAGAAATGTGTATACAAGGAATTTCTGAAGAACTTATATTTTCACAGTAATATTTTATATTACTTTACATTTTCCTGCGTTTCTGTTACAAGAAATGCACTGGGTGCCTAAGTTAACGTATTTGACTTTCTCTTATATTGTGAAGAGCCGTGTGAGGTTGTGCTCTTATAATACATTCGCTTGTTGAACATTTTTTTTCTCTGCTTTGAGAAGAAATGGAGAAGGGAAGTACAACTAATTAAATTGAACAGTAGTCACCCTAAAGTTCATTTGTACTTCATTTTTGACTATGGTCAGGGTTATTATCAAAATATATTTAATCCGAATCAGGGATACTCAGACACCACAATCTGAGGCATCTAAAACCTCACTTTTTGACTTATGGCCTTAACTGTGTTCTCCTAAATTGAGTTTATTATAAGCATTTCAGCATTCATTCTAAGTTTAGGTTGAGGTACTTATTATAATTTGAGGCTATAGGGGATGGGGAAATGTCTTGAATTAATTTCAGATAATCCTACAAAATTTAAAATCTATATCTAATAGTGAATCATTGCAGCATAATTGAACTAAATTCTCAGAATCTTTGCCAATGAATTGAATTCTGGATAAGGCAGAGAAAGAAACTGACATGATGTTGAATTCTTCTGGTCTTTCAAACACTGTGTCTTCCAAACGATACACAGATTCAGGTTCCTCCAGTCACTGATGGGCCCACTTCTTTCTTAGTCTCTTATCAGTGGGCTTGTGCACACTTGGATGAATATATGCATTTCGTTTTAGGCACTAGTGGAGCTGTCTGATGTTGTGTATGTGCCTCCTGTACAAAATATAGCGTGATTTTTATATTAGAGTTTACCTGCTGTATATTCCTACTTTGGAAAAAACAGAAAAGATAATTTTTAATCCTTCTGTAAGACAATTTGGAGAAGTTTTACTTTTTTCATTGATGCAAATTTTTATAATTTATCATATTTAGTAAGAGTGAAAATGATAACCATATAGTATTGACTTTTCTATACATTTTAATCATAATTGCACCTTAACTTTTCATGTAAAGGAAGTTTTGGGCACAAAAGTAATACTTGCAATGAATAGCACATTTACCTTTTGAGAAGTAGGACAGGAAAGATTGAAGTGGAAGGTAAAGAGATATTATTAATAGGCCAGTGTTATTTTGGAACATAAAACACGCAAACGATGAAACCCAAAGAAATTTTATGACAAGCAGTTACATCCCAAGTACCATTTTAAAAGGTACATTAAATTTTCTACGGTTCCATATAAATCAAATGTCTGTGTTTACACCTTTATTGAAGCTTCCTATTTTATTAGAAGAAAATAAAAACCATTAACTACCTGCAGAAGACCTTTGGAATTCTTTGTGAGGATGGAAAAATCCAAGAATATCTTTCATTGTATCACATTAATTTGGGATACTGAATTATCACTTTACCTATCTGAATCTTTCTGCATCTTATTTAGCATGTGCTATTAAATGCCAATAGGTGCTTAATTGTCATTCTCCAGAATTTCTGCCTGCAAGAATTTGAGGAAGATACAAAAGATAATGAAACGCAGGAACTGTGGTTTTTGACCTTAATTCCAAAAGGTTGCTGTTCTGTTATTATAAACCTCTAGGATTTGGACCATAGACCAGTTAGATGCTGCACTCTCCAAATACAGGCCTGGTCAACAACCTTGAGAATTTAGGTAGACCTGGTTCAAAAAGGAAAGCAAGTAAGAGATGGTGGATGCCCTAACACATACTTCTCTGTTACTGGAAACTTAACTCATTGTGTGTGCTGATGCGGATTTGTTAGAAAATCTTTGTCAATTAGGATGGCAATATATTTCCCGGCTAGGTTCCATTTTTATTTTAATTTACCAATAATCAATCAGGAATAGTTCTAAGCACCACATTTTCCAAAGTAAGAAAAAAAATTTAGATCAAAGACAACGGGAAGAAAAATTGATCATCTTTGACAATGACATTGCGGCCAAGAGAGCATGGATACATGCAGGCTTCCTCCTACCTCCTATTTCTTTTAGTTTCTTTTTTACTCTTAAAGAAGACATAGCATCAATAGTTCAACAAAACAGAACTCTATCACAGATACACAGGATTTAATTTAGAATTTTCTATTATCTGAATTAGGAAAATTAAGACCCATCACTTTTCAGTGTTAAACTTTTCTCACCAAAAATGTGGCCAGTTACCTCCTAGACTGATCCATGTGAGGTGATCTGCACAGTCACTGGCATACATTTAGGACTAGATCAAAGTTAGCAGTCTTCATTATTGTCCTTATCTTTTCAAGGTGGTTATAATCATCATGATTTATTGCTCATTATGAATCTACTGAAGAAAGAATTTGTATATTGAAAAGAATGCATTAGGATTTTACTTCTGTGGTTTGTGCATTGATTTCTTTTCATGTTGGCTGTGGAATAAAGATAAAGCACATTAAGTCCAGATTAAGCCGCATATAAAATTGTGATGTGTGTGACATTTTTACTTTAAAAATGTTTATATTCAGTGCCTCTGATAATAGGTTAAAATAAATACCTTTTGGTGCTATAATGTGTAGTTCTAACAAATGAATTAATTTGATCAAGTCAAAAAGCGTTGGATTGTCAATTAGGATCAAAGCCCAAGGATGCTTCTCTGTCACCTTGTAGCCCTTGTCAATGCCCTTATACTTGTCTTCCAGGTTTCCTCCAAATCTCCCTTCATATCTTTGGTACCCACCCTTCACACCCTTCTGCAGCCAGCCCCATGCTTCAGAACTAACAAAGGGCACCTAGGCCCACCTTTTGGTGCTTGTTGCTAATTATAAACTCCCCATTCTTTCTAGACTTCCTGCTCTGTTGTCCCATTCTCGCACACATCTCAATGGATTAGTCAGAGGAACTAACTTCAGATGTGGTGTTAGGATTCACAGCAGCACTGTGTGGTACTCCTCCTCCAAAACGATTTCAATAGCTCTCTTCATATCCTCTCAAAATATGGTAGGAAGAGCTGAGTGGATACTTGGAAAAGGCTGTTTTTTTGTTTTTTTTTTTTAATGATGCTCAAATCATAAGCATGAAGTTCTGCCTCCTTTTCTGTTTGCTTTGTCTTGTCTTGCTTTCTCTTCTTTAGAAATATTCCTGTGTCTCTTCCTGCTCACCCTCTCCCTATAGAAAGAGGACCATAGCCTACAGAAAGAGGCTATCGATGACGTGATGGGAAGATTTGAGAAAGTACTTCAAAGAACACCATCTTGATGTGAACTCTGTTGAAGAGATTTCTTCAGGAGATTAAGCAGAAAAATGACTGTCAATATGGGAGAAGGGAGGACATTTGTGGCGCAGGGTTATGAAGAATAATGTGAAGCAGAGAGGACTTCAGGCCGTTTCCCACCATCCAACTCCTCGAGGAGGATTTGGTCCGAATTCTGAATCTCTGTTTCTCCAGCTCCCATCACAATGTCCAGCCCATCCTCTGTGCTCCACAATTTGAGCTATTTGTAGAATGAACAGTAGTTACCTGGTAGATCTCCATAGGAAACTTCCAGAAGGAAAATGATTAAGGAAAGAGGAAGAATAATCTAGTAAAAGAAAGATGAGTGCTTGAAGAGAAAGGAGGGAAAAGATAAGGCAGGCAGTAAAGAGCGAAGGATTAGACGGCACAGCCTGGATCTAATATTATCTTCATTAAAAGCTTTTTTTGCAATAAGTGTATCTTATAATCGTTTTAAGCAAATGTGGTTTTCAAAAGTAACAGTTCCTGACAGGTAAAAAAGAAAAATCTTACTCTTTTTACTCTTTTGAGACTATTTTACCACACTAAACAGGACTAGCTCAGGTGGCTAGTTTAAACTCTTTAGTTTTTCAAAAAATTACAGCGTGCCTACGTCATTGCGTCGACAATTCTGATGAAGTTTATACAGTGCCTACCAATAACCATTCTTGTACCTGTGAGTTAATAAAACAGACACCTTAATAAAACCCTAGGGGCGAGGGGACGCCTTTCTTATGAAACTCGGAGGAGCCATCGATCAAGGACTCTTTACTCTTTTGAGCGATGTTGTCCACAGACATTGATATACCTCCCTGGGGGCTATTTCCAGGCAAATATTGCACCTAAGTTGAAGGAGTAGGGAGTTTGCATCTTAATATAAGATTGGTCTCAGGAAATCAAGGACTGTAAAGGACAATAATTAATAAGAAAAAAATGGAGACTATCCACCCAGAGGGTCACCAGTTATCACTAGTGAAAACCACTCTCTGTACTGAATGATGCACACATTTTCCTTCTTCTAATGATCTCATAACAGTTTCTTGCTTTTGGTCCCCTACTGAAAAGAGACCACTGGTGTGTGTATATTTTTTAAAAAAGAATAAAAATCTGTGTGTATGTGTATAAATACATAAACACATAAATGTATATGGAGGGAGAGAGTGAGAGACATAGAACTAGGCAAATAAATCACCTGTTTCCATAGACAGAAAGGAGTGTTGGAAGAAGAATCTGAGTTCTGATCAAAGTTATTACCTCGGAGCTTCTTTTTGCTTAACTCACGCAGTGCTGATCAAGAAGTATGCAAGTTTCAGGCATCAGCCTTACTTCTCTCTGGTCCACACCGTGCAAGAAGCAAATGGAATTTAGGGTACAGGCTAGTAAACTGGGGTCACACACAGAAGAAAGCATTCTGCTTGAAAAAATCTTATATCAAAACCTGATTTTAACCATACTATCTTTTTAAAATAAACATCAAAACCTTGCAATACACTCATATCATCACAGTTAGTAGCTATGGAGGTGTTGTTGCCAAGATAGTTCCAAAAACGACCATTTAAAGCAGGGACATTCTTTTATATTTAAATGATATTAACTTTTCTGTTAAAGCCTCTGCCTAATTTTCCATTGTCGACAGAAAGCTACCATTTCCACCATTGAGGTTAGATTTAAATGTCACTCACGATCAATGGGTTTTTTGAGTTTGAACGTGTTACAGTGTTCTCCCAAATACGCAGGGTGAGTGCGGCACACCCTAGATTCTAGACAGGAGTCTAAGAAAAAAGGGCACCGGTCAACCATGTTGTCCTGTTCAAGCATGCACATGTTTTATTTAAGTATTCTCCAAAGGTCTATTTTTTTTTCCAGCATAATGCAGATATTATGCTATCCTCTGAAATAAGATATATGAATTTCAAACAAAATTGTCAAAAACACATGACCTTGGTTACTCCATATGGTACACAGAAATAATCACATTTCACTTACAATACAGATGCACTTAACACAGGCATCAATAGTCATTCACCACCAACACAGTGTATTTTTAAATCACCTAAAACACCAAAAAGTTTTTTTTTTTCTTTTCCAAAAGCCAAAGAAATGAATAGTTTTGGATAAATGATAAGTTGAAAAGAACTGTCAACTGAAAGGATCTAACTGTGTTTTTTAAAATGTAGTATTAAGAACATGAAAATAGAATTTTTCATTGGGAATCAAGAGACCTAAGTGTTCCTGATTGTGTTTCCTTTATTCTATTTTTTAAAACGTTTTTCAACAAGTGCCATCGAAGAAGTTTCACTATATATTTGCTCTAGAAGCATAAAGTGACATGAGGCAGGTGTTAATATAATTGTTAACATTCACACTTCAGGAAGATTAGTAACTTTTAAAAAGACACCCTAGGGATAAAGCCAGTTCTCCCCGAGAGATAGTAGAGTTTATCTGACTTCCACTCAGCACGTGTTTGTAAATCTACTGTGTGCACAGCCTTGTTCTAGAAGCTATGCTAGAAATGGGAAGCCAGAATTTCTGGCTTTACTTGAAAATGGTTGGATTAATTCCTTGTATGATAATTTTACGATAAGCATTTTCAAATCTCTATAGTAGAGGGATAATTACTAACTCTTTCCATGTAGTGAAGCTAAACTTTACTCCTTACAGTGGTGGTTTGGAATGAACAAAACTTTTCATTTGACATAAAACTTTTTTACACTGTCTACGTGCAGACATGTCTGCTGATAATATTTTAAAGGTGAAAAGATATCAAGCCTTTTCACTTAAATGTACATAGAGACCAATTCTGCATCATCAAACTCCCGTCCTCCTGATTTAGAGGAGGAAATTGCTCCTTGCAAGATACAGGAACCTTTCTGAGATAAATTTGTGCTGCCTTCCCCAGTGGCACAGAAAAGCGTGCTTTCATCAAATACCGCTACATAAAGCGCTCCAGTCTGTCTCTGCATTTCAATTCACATTAGTTATTCTCATAGTGTATTCAAGATCTAAAGCAAAATAAATAGTACATCAAGGGAGATTCGGGGATCACTGGTCCTGTGATATTAGTCCCAGCCAGTTCTTTTCATGAAACTTACAGTGATATATCCAGTATCTGGGCTTTTCCATAACAGCAAAAAGGCGAGAGATAATTCACAGATGTCAATTCCTTCTTTTCTAATTTTTGACAAGGGGATTGATGATGATAATCTACTTACAAGATAATTCGTTGGGGAATACAAAAGTAGGAAAGTCATTTGAACTAGAAAATGTTCGTCCAGTTGATGATGATAAATCCAAAAGAAGGCGCTATAGAAATACAGGAACAGATAATGCACTGTCACAGGGCTACAGTGGACCAAAGAATATTACAGGAAAACATTTATGGCACAAGGGTTTCGGATTAAAAAGTTATCTAAAACCTGGCCACACCAGAAGTTTTTCTATGGAATGCGGCTCTGACTGTTATCTATGAAGATCTGGAAATAAATACAACAACAAAAAAATCCTGATTCCTGGTACAACAGGTGTGTACAATGAATTATTGCAGTTGTAACAGTATCTAGGTGCAAGGTAAAATAATAGTTAATACGGAATTATCTGAACACTTGAGAGTTACTAGTGAGCATCCCCATGAGCAACACTGCAGTTCTAAAAGGAGTTTATTTGCACAGCCCACCATGGAACATGAATGATCAGTTTGTTGTAAGTGCACAGAAATTCCCTCTTTCTACAGTTATAGTTTATCATGCCTATTCTGAAGACAACATAAGGAAACTGAGAGCACTGTCCCAAAGAATTCTAGCATGCATTAGGATGGCTTCCTTCAGTCAATACAAATATGTCATAGGAGTTTCTTCTTTAATACGTAATCATCTTCATCAGAGCCAATGTTCATGGGTTTAACAGGAAAAATTTTTATCAAAATGTTTTCCATATTTTTTTGTTTTGTTTTGTTTTGCATTCCACTGGAACATTATGTTCAAAGGTTTATTTTATTAAAAAAGAGTTCTGGTCATAAGAAGCATCAGTAGGCGGCATTTCATTGTGCTCATTCACAAAGTCGAAGGGCCACAGACCATTCCTCTGCATAACAACAGATCAGACTCTGTCTAGAAATGCCATTTGGTGGTTTTACTTCCATCCTCAAGTTTGGAAGCCTTGTTTTTGTTTCCCTACCAACCTTCTTGCTTTGTCGTTTTTGTCTGCACAAAGTGTATTGTGTCTTCTTCCTTCCACGTGGGGGTTCTTTCCCCAGCCAGCGCTCAAATTCTCTTAGACTTGATTCCAATTGTCTTACAAAGCAGACACTCTGACAACACTCCCCCCTGAGTACTCAGGGGACTCTGGCCTGTCGTCTCCCTCGGGGGTGGTGACTGGAGGTGTTGGGATGCTAATTATTGCTGTAGTCACGTAAGGTTGCTCACAGTTTAGTTTAACGCACTCTTCCATTTTGGCGTTTAAACTGGATCGGCTGATGAGGAAAAAATAGATTTAAGAAAGTAAGTTGTTTCAAGCTTAAAATTTTTTTTTTCCTCCAAGTGAGGAATACACGCTTTCATGTGTATAGGTAAGATTTTAAATGTCTGTGAATGATTACCAAGATTTTAAAAATGAAACACTAAATCTTAAGATAGATTAAAGTGAACATTAGGCAGCTCATTAACATGAAAACAAACGTTAAAAGCCTGCTCAATGTGGTTCAGTTAGCATGTCTCAGAGTGTTTTCTACAAACAGACAAGGAAGAGGATTGGATGAGTTTTGGAAAGCCTAGGTTGAGCAAAATAAAATAGTTTTATTTAAGACAGGACCTCTGAGAGGTTGGCATACCATCATGAAAAGGACTTAAGTATGGTTAGACCACAGTTCTTTTGGTCACAGAATCATTTTTCTATCTTATCTCTTTGGGACCTATGGTGCCCTTAGAGCTCTCAACTTAGCGACAACCAAAAGAACTCAAAAAAGTGAGTCATTACAAATATTTGAAGGTTTTCCCTACTTGGTATTCTTGCAAGAGTTTTATACTCTGTGTGTGAAGTGGGCAAGGGAAAGGAGCAAAGAGGCTAGACATAGGAACTTAAAACTATTTTCTCATGAAAACTTAATTTAAATATTTATGTTCTAAGATTTTCTTTCTAAGCTCTTCTCCGTTTTTTTTTTTATTGTGTTTTGGAATATATGTGAAACAACATAGAGGTAGACTATCTTACAGACAGAAATCTGTCATTGCTCCAATATTTAATATTCTGGTCCCAGAGACATCTGGTTTGTGTAAGTCAACAGAGCCTGAATGCAGAATCTCATCCAAGTTTTCCACAAAGATGGCTGGATGCCAACAAAGAAGTAGTGTTAGGCAGTTAGATAAGCGGGGGCACCAGGTAGATAAGGTGGAGGAGAAGGGGGATGGCTGGAAGACGGTGGTATGCCCACCTTCAGCATAAAGGGGCTTTACTCCCTCTAAATGAGTGCCAGCAGGAAACTAGTTAGAAACCGACACCCGCAACTGCACGGTAGCGACGAAGACCTAACCGGACATGACCCGATGCTTATTGTAATATAATTAGCATTGCAGACTAGGCCCCCACCATGGACTTCTCTGTGTGCATCATGGGTAAGGACATGCGCAAAAGGGGATGAGCATGACTAAGCGCTCCAGGGTCAAGAGCCGCCAATCAATCAAGAGACCGCCTCTCAGCGAGGGTGTAAGACCCGGGACCAAACAAAGACCGGCACCGCTATCTGCCCTTGGATCAGCCGACCTCCAGCTCTTGGAGGTGGACTTTCTCTTTGCTAATAAATCCTTTAAAATCTTTTGCTACACAACACTTCCATCTCCTGTCTGAATTCTCATCTTCAGGTGAGAGAGGTAAGTGGGGTCTTTTCCCTTCCCCTTTTGGGGTAATAGTAGCACTGAATTAATAGCTATCAATGTAAAAATACAAGCTATTTAATTTGAAGAACAGAGTAAAATTACCTGGGCAGAAATTAATCTTTTCAGTGACTCGTCTAGTTTAAATGTACTACTTACTATTACCCATGTATGGTTTTGGTAAAAACAAGTAGCCCATAAAGAGGAACAAGAGGGAAATGCCAATAGAAACACTTCACTTACACTATCTGTAAACGAACTGGGGGTAAACGGTTTCAACATTTCACTTACCTTTATTGGTATTGGATTGATTTTTGTGTTTGTTGGGGTCAAAAATACTGATTCAAAAGGTTCGTGTGGGCATCGTTTGGTTTTTCACAGTTACATTGCCTACGTTGATGTATTTTTGGGGGCTACTGAATACTTTTCAATCACATCAATGTCAATTTAATTTGTGCCTTTTGGTCATATTGACGATCATTTCAGGCCATTGGTGTTTACTGAAGGGGCTCTTGAGTATAGGGAGTACAGATGAGAACCAGTTGCGAGGTTGAAGAGATAGAAACACATTTGTGTGCCTGACCCCTTACCTTCTCTCTTCGTAGTACTGTTACGACTAATGCCTTTGACTCAATGAAAACTACCGTCGACCCATTTTCCCACTTGTTACAGAGCAATTTTGCCTCATTTCAATCCCTAGGAGCTAGGAGGTAGATGCCACCCAGGTAGCAACATGACAGCAGGAGGAGATGTGCTCTGAGAAGCAGCACAGGTGTGCGAACGCACATAGATCAACCCCAGGTACCTGTTCGACAGCGGGGTTCTCTCCACGCATCTAATCTGAATCGTACTGAGCTCTTGCACGCTGCCTCGGTGGCTTCCTGATACGTTGGCATTAGGGATGCGGAAAGTTTTTTTGTGTCGTCTTGAACAGCAAGTGCTGGTGACTCCTTGTTGTGAAGAGAGAGAGGGACTGTGACTCGAGGGACGATTCACTGTTGCGACTTCCATGCAGCTTTCTTCAAAGACCTGCTCATCCACAAACTCGTGATTCTGTTCCACAGTGGCGAGAAATGTGAAGAAAGCACAGAAACACACTTTCACTTTTTAAAAATGTGTTTATTATTTTTTATATTTTATATTATAGTTGATGGACAATATTGTCACATTTTATCTCTAAAAAAAGATTTGAATAGTTTTCTTCTTAGAATTCAAATATGCCCACGTACATTTAGATTATCTAATGGGTAAAAAAACCATTTTCATAATAATTAGAATATCCAAGCCACTTTTCTTTGGCATTTGTGTGAAAGTAAAATCTCTCTAGTTAGGTCTTGAGGCTGATTTGCACAGGCTAATTTAGTATCCGTTTACAGAATAACTTGATCTTGAAATATCATTTATTAATTTAAAAGTAAAATCTGGAACTAAAGATAAAAAACCCTCAAAAATGAATACAAATAATACCCACAGGGAATGTGGAAATTCGCATGTACTTTATTTTTTAAACAAATTGGCAGACTGAAGTTATGAAAAAGAGACGATTTTAATAGAATGTTCCAAGTTAGATTATCTGTTTTGAATTAGCAAATATTTTCACATGGGATTGAAAATACTTTTAATTAGAAAATCAGATGCTTAAAAGACACTTCCCATTCCTCTAGATGCTCCTCTAAAATTCCCAGTGTATAGACAACTTTGACTTCTTAGTTAAATAAGTAAAATATATTTATCAAAATATATCACTTTATATTTGACCCTGAATGAGTTAGCACTGAACTTTTGTGGTCTCCATTCTTATGTCTGTTTTACATCACCGGCTGGACCTGTGATGTCTGCCTGTGTTCTTCTAACTGAGAAGCCAACAGTGATGGATGTCATTTCATATATCACATCTTAGAGAAACACAGTGCAAATTTTGCTTTTAAAATGTTTAATATAAATTGCCCCCTAAGCTGCCTGTGCAAGATTTTACCAGAGAAACATCAGGGAAAACATTTTTGGTCTGAACTGCTAAGGATGACTTCAATTACTCTTTTGTGTGTGTGGGTGGGTGGGTGTGTGGGAACAATCTTAGAGTGGAAGGCTTCACCCATGCCAAATTCCACTTAACCATCTCTCATCCTAAAATATTAGGAAAACAATTGAAGGAATTTACTGGCTAATAGGAAATAGATTGCTTTAGGTACTCATTTTGCCATTTCTTTGCTGAGACAAGCATTTTGAAGTAAATGGAATTTAACATTCTATTTTAAATCCAGAGGACAATATGATCAGACCCGACAGAATTTCATGTTAAATATTAAATTCTATAGAAAAAAGTAGAGCTCACAAAGGATTCACAATCTATTTTCTTCTCTTACAGTGCACCTTTCACACACATGATACAAGTCAGAACGCATGAGAGTCTGATTTATCTCATCAGGGATTGGAAGGGAAGAAGTCATTCTGCTGCTGGTAACCATATATTTTTGTAGGTAGCTCAATTTAAACTATATTCATTGGAGCTAAATAATTTTTGATTTAAAAAGCCCTGAAAGGTAAAATAGTCAAAAAATGAAAATAAAGAGAAAGAAAAAAATAGGGATAAATACATTTGATTATTGTCATCAATTAACTTTCAAAGAGTTGTCTTAATAAGGTATAGTTCATTATTTAAAATATAAATGTAGTTAGTTAACCACCCTGTTTAAAGCCCTGAAATAATCTGCCATATATAATAAGATAAGAACCAACACTCTTCAGGTGCCTCCCAAACCCCTTTATCAGGTCCCCGCCTTCCTCTGCACCTCCACTGGTGCCACGCAGCACTCTCTCCTTCTGACCACCCTCAAGTTCTTTTACTTCCTCTTAAGCCAAGTTCCAGCCTTCCTCAGGTGCTTATACCACCTGTTAGCCCCTTCATTTCTGTGCTTAACTCATAGTCATCCAGTGGGTCTCAACTCACGCTTCTCCAGGAAGCCTGGCCTCACCCTGTACCCTTTGGCTCTGCCATCTTAGCCCCTAGTCTACTATGGCCCCACTGTCGCTTCCCCGGCTCCTCATCCTTCTCCAGTAACTTCCAGTGTTTTGTCCCATACCTGGAGGCTCCAGTGGGGCAGAGGCCACACCTGACTTCATTCATGGTGTGTCTTGGGTTTGGCTCTCTGTCCTGCACATATAGGCAAGTAAGACATTTCTGTTGAATGACTCTACAGACAGGTACATGAATAAATGGATGGACGGTATGTTGGAATTGAGAATACAGATATGTGTCTCAAGCGAGTGAACCAGCAATCTTAATTCAAATATGGTGAAAGTTTTATTCTGCTCTGTGGTCATAGATTGTGATCCCTTTTGACAAGTTATCCAGAGAAGAGATGCCTTTGTTAAAGAGGAGGTCCAACAGGGAGCTTACAAAGTGGAGAAATGCAGACTCAATCCTCAGCCCCATGGGGCACGCCATTAGTTACATGTGCCATTTTTCTTATGAGAACAGATAGTTTTTATTATCTGCCCCTGCTCATTATACCCATGAATGAAAGAAACTCTTATATCTAGTTATTCTCTATTTTTTGTGTTATTGCTATTGCTGTTGCCTTTATCCAGATGTGAGGAACACTTGAAATTCATTTTTTTCCTCTTATTTAATCAGCATTTTAAGAATCAAGAGAAAAAAAATATTTTATAGGACTTGCAGTCAGCTCTTGGAAGACAACTTTCCATCTGCATTAAACGGATAGTGTTAAGACAATCACTAAGGATAAAAACATTGTAAATAAGTCTCTAAAATACTTCTTAGGTTGACATATCACTTCAGTCTTTCAAAGTAATTTCAATTCTTGTCGATTTTTTCTTGTTTTGTTTTTAGTGTATTTTCCAGTAATGCAGACAGTGAACTCATGCTTGGAAGCATTAAGTACTCACAAAAGCCAGTGGGATTACTGTCTGAGTTACGGGGGCAGGCAGCCCTGCCTTTGCCTTACCGTGGTTTTCTCCAGGCAGTGAAGCAGGTGGTGGTGCTGGGTTTCAAAGCTGGAGCCGGATTTGCTAACAAAGGCTTGCTCGTCCTCGGAGGACTGTTAACAAGGAGAAGACAGGAGGGCTTTCTATTTATTGGCAAACAATGAGAACCTCAGTCACATATTTCTGCAGAGAGATCTGGCCTCATTCCCGAGATTAAATGGCAGCATTTTATTTATGTATCTATTTTTAACTGAAAAGGATCAAATGTAGAGTTGCTTTTGAGTTTGATAATCAGCATTTACATTTTCGTCAAATTAGCAGTCTGGCCTTTTAGACTTGTCTCCCCGAATTGAAAATTTAATTCCCTTTTACTCATTCATCTACCAACTACCTCTGAAAGCCTATGAGCCATTATTTTTGGATAATAATATTTAATCTAGTACTTATAATAATAATAATAATCCTGAAACCACCATAATGCTCACCGACACAGAAGCTATTATGTAAGTAAAGATGATTGAAATCCTAAATATTAAAGGAAAAGTTTTCAGGTGAAAGTAAAGTTTCTCCAATTGCATTTCACTCGGTGCGACCTGTGTAACACTGAATGGTGTTCCCCCTCTGGTAAAAATAAAACAACACATCACGGCACCCCCTTATTGCCACCCAAATGAACTTTTCATACATAATTTTGGGGAAAAAAAGCCTAGGTATTTGAGTTGTTGAGAATTTTTGATCTTCCCCATGTTTACATGAGCTCGTGCAGAAATATCGCCCGATTGTGACTGAGAATCACCATTCACCTGCAATATTTCAGAGCCCAGTTTCTAGCTGACTACAGTCAGTAAGACAGTGCAGGGCGAAGTTATTAAAAAAAAAATGACCATTTTGTTGTGTCGTAGCTATGTTCGTAATTACCAACAATAAAGTTACATGGTTAAGCAGAACTAAATCAATATTGCCCCAATAAATTGAACATGAAAAGAGGGGAACATTTGGACCATACCTGAAGTTGGTTACTGAGTAAGCCGTTCCGTTTGCTCTGCATGTAAGCGTTGGCACTTCCAGTTTTGGCTGCCCGGATCCTGGCCAGTCTGGCTTTCTATAGGAGGGGAAAAAAAGAAGTGTCCTCTGAAGATTTATGACTGGTTTTCTTAAAACAGTGAGAGCACTCTTATATTGTCCTAATGTCAGCATACATATCTTTCAAAGCATGCCACTTTTCACATGTAACGGCTGAAAAGTAAACTTTCACCATTTGAGTGCTTGGTTTTAGTTAATACTCATCAGTGAGCTCAGTGAATGGCTTTGGAGTTGGGTTATAGGTTTAAGAATTGTAATTAAGTCCTTACAGTAAGATCAAGTTATTTCAGTGGTGTTTCGGTCCATTGTGTCAAGAGAAAAATCGTCGTATTACTTAAATTTTTCACTGATCCCAATCTGAGTAACTTAATGAAATGGAGACTCAGCACACCAGCTGCCAACTTCTTTTCATTTAAACTAATGACTTTTTAAAATTTAGTAATTAAGTTCCAGAAACCTATGGCCTTTCTATTCTTTCTTTCTCTCTTCCTCCCCTCCTCCCACTTCCTTCCTTCCTGAAAAAAAAAAAAAAAAAAAAACTATTAAATTGTATCTGTATCATTAAACATCATATTTTGCTTTTGCAATTATTTTGTTGGATTGGCCAATGTGGATCCTGTACCGATCATTATGGGCTTTCTAGGAAAAAAATCCGTAAATGTATCCACTTTGTCTACTGCACAGATCCACGCCGCAGCACGCCCTCCTCATTCCTACTTCTCTCTTGAATTTGTTGAAATGAAGAACATAGGGAGCCACTCCGAAAGACGTCTAACATTATTTAAAAATTTTAAAGCATTTATGCACAGAGAATGTTCTTCAGTGTAGAGGGTTGAGGGTGGTCACTGCAACTGTTCACAGTTACAGCAAGATCGCCAAGGTGGTGTTACCGAGTGAACTGGGTGTCTGGCTGGACTTTGGGTTTTCCATTCCACTTTCCAACTGCTGCTGTGTATCTGCCCCAGACTGCCATGGTATGAGCCTGCTTTCCAGTTCCTGGAGAGCACGATTTGGGTGGCCATGCTGCTTGTACGGCACATGTCTAGCAAGCGTATGTGAGGAAGCAACTGGAATGGCTTGGGGAAGAACCTCCTTGTAAAATTCCGCTACGGTGACTCCTCCTTTCCCCATTCTAAACAACCCCAAGAGACTGTCTTTCATCATTAGCCCTGTAATCTTCTTGTTAATAAAAAATTTTAATAATCTATATTTTTAAATGGAAAATGAATATATACATATGATAAAATTTTTGACACTACAAAAGTACATGAAAACCAGGGAAGTCTCTCTGGGCTTACCTACTCCTAACTGTCCTTCAGAGCCAACCACTAGCAATATTTCTAGAGAATCTTATCAGAAATATTCCAGGCATATAAAAGCAAATATATAAATTCTTATGTATATATCACATATAGTTTTACTCAGTTGGGAGACTAAGGTGCACACACTTGTGCACTCAGCCTTTTTCATTTAACACAGGTGGGACTCTTCCCATAGCTGCATATATAGAACCACTTCATTTATTTATGGATGTGTAATATGCCACTGTAGGAATGCAGCCTCATATATTTAGCAAGCCAATCACAATTAATTTTTAAGGCATTTTTTTTGCTACCATAAGCAATGCGGCCTGCTTTAAACACCATGATGAGCTGGTCTGCAAGACACATTTCTAGAAGCAGAATTATTCCTAGATCAAAGGGTGTGTGTGTGTGTGTGTGTGTGTGTGTGTGTGTGTGTGTGTTTTGTTTGATAGGTTTTACCAGATTTCCCTCCAAAGTTGTACCAAAGTGCCCCTTTGCCCACAGCGTTTGAGAGTAGCACTGAGACATTGGAAGCTCTCAAAATAGCATTAAGATATCATATGGCTTCAACCGCACACCTTCTCTCTTCCTCCGTGAATTTCTTTTTCCTGTGTGCTGATCCCAGCTTAAAATAATACTCGGTACAGAGATCATATTTGTAAGTGATAGGACAAAGAGACACATTTCACTCTTTGTTGTCAGGGTAGTGTTTAGATCACTCAACATATTGAGGCAACACTAGAGAATGAAGTTGGAAGTTAGAAAATGTTTTAACTTCAAAAGCTGCGCTGTACAGTCAGGAATTCAGGACAGACTCAACACAACAATGAGAAGTGACAAGAGCATTTGGAAATGACTTAGAATTGACATAATGATTCAGAAATAAGTAACGTAAATATACATTGGGTTTCCAGAAAAGGGTTATTGTTGAAACTTCAGTCCTAAAGTCTCATCAGTCTCCTGGAACATTCAGTGCTTTCTTTGGTTCCCGTCCTCCCCCCGTCCTCCCCTCTCCACCTCCCCCCCGTCTTTCTTTCTTTTTTTTTTTTTTTGCAACCACTGCATGTAATTATATTGCCTATATCATAGTTATCAGTCTCACCTATGTCATTCTCCAAGTATTTAGCCTCAAGTATTAGGAAATATTATTTTCTTTCTTAAATGAGACATTTACATTAACCGAAAGTACTGTCCAACAAAGGAAAATTACATATTTCCCAGAATAGAAAACCTCTATATTGTGGCAACCACCACCACAGAAGTAGTTTTAAGTTTACGGAAAAAGAAACAGTTGTTTTAGAGGCAGAATAGCCATTTTTTTCTAAGTCATATACTGTGTTGGAAAAAGAACCTCCCATCTCAGTTCCATTCACGACTTATCTTTCATTTTACTACAATAATTGTACAAGTTAATGGGTTTACTTGGTCTTGTGGAGCGCTGTGCCAAATGTCTGTTGAAGGCTAGCCTTCAACCAGAATCCCAGCAATATTAGATTAATAAATAAAAATAAGTAGAAGACCTGAAAAATATGAGGCATGGCCCCTGCTCTCAAGATACATTAAAATTTGGCTAAGATGAAAGATAAGTCAACCAGAATTGCCAAACAGGGGCTTCAGACAGCAAGTAACATAAGATTTGGGGGAAAGGAAGAAATGATTGTTAGTTGGTCTGTAAAGAGAAGGTTTTATTGAGGAAGAAGGACTGAGGACAGTAAGATTCAGAAATTTGAAGCGAGTTAAGAAAAGAGACTAAATGTTTCTTCATATTCTGCCATTATATTCTGTGGTGTGTGTGGTGTGTGTGGTGTGTGTGTGTGTATGTGTGCATAGGAATGGATTTTCTTAAGATACTGAACATGTGCTATTTTAATTGAAACAAGCAAGTGCCAATATGCAAGATTGTCTTTTTTTTTTTTTCACTTAAACCCTCCACAAAGTGGTTAAATCTTTCCTCTGAATATAGCATTGTGTATATTTCTAATTGTGTATAAATTTTTGCTTAAGCTTGGTGCTGGCAATGAGACTAAATACCGAAAATTCTGCTTTAAAAATATTTTGTAATGTTATTCATTATTCAGTTTGATTGGTATTATTATTGAATGGCTATCTTGCTTGATGGAATTAGTTGGGCTTTTTTGGTAAAACTTTGATATTTATCAAATCACCCAGTTCCAGATAAATCTAAACTATCTTAGCCTAACGAATGTTTATTTTTTAAAAATATTTCCTGGGAAGGAAAACAGAAAATATCCCTTGGTAATTTATTTAGTTCCATGCCCACCATTCTTTCTTAAATGTCTATATTCTGTTTATTGGTCATAGACTATTCACTGGACATATCACATTAGGTTATTGTACTTGGCTTTATTAAGCCAATTTTTCTAGTAATCACGATATGTAAAATTCATTGCATTAAGGCAGAAACTTAGAATATAGGAGATACTTTAAATATACAAAAAATTCATAAAACATGCTTTTCAATTTAGTGTACTTTTAAATGTCATATTTATGTACTTTTGATTTCTAAATTTATTTAGACCAAAAAAAAAAAAAACCTTCTAAAAACATTCTAAGATTTCCTTTATTGATTTGCTTGTTGCAGATGACAAAGTTTGAAAAAAATACAGATATTTTGAAAGTTGGTTTATTTGAAAATCAGATTTGTACTTCCTACAGTTTTCATGCAGGTCACTCATTTTTTGGCATGGAGAAAATGAATTATAGGTAGCTTGTATTAAAGATGAAATTTCTAGAATGGAGTTGGATGGATGCTGGGGAGCTAAGCTTTTTGTAGGATTTCTGTTCTTTTAAACAATGCACATGTGTGCCCAGTAGAGGGACTGCAGTGTGTGGGCAGAGCCGCAGCGGTAGTGCGTGGCAGTCTCTGATGGGGGCCAACTGTGCCCCAAATTCCTCCATCTCTGCTTGTGAAAGGTGTGCCCCACATGAGACTATAACTGTCCAGAGGGTGCCTTTTTCTACCCCTCCTTCTTATTGGATTACCAGTTTTATTGTATTCATGTTAACTAGACTATTCATTACCATTCTTTGTAATAATTCAAGGCTAGGTGCTTGTCCAAAAATGGGGGATTCGGCAAAACAAGAAACTACAAGTCTGAAAGAGTGATTCTTTGCTTAAAAAAAAAAAAAAGCAATTCTCTGACAATGGATATAAACAAGTTCTCTGGACAAATATGCTATGTGACCATACTGATTAATATGAACTTTCTAATGAGTTACTTTATGAGATTTTACACTGTATACTGTACAAAGTATAAAGTATACTTTTAATTTTACTAAAGAGATCAACATTGTGCAAAAGCATGTTTAAAATCTTGTTCTAGGACTACCTACAAAGCCAATTATGAATTGCACCAAGACCCATCATGATATTTTATAGTTATACCACATTACCCAGATTGTGCATCCACTTAAATCATGGTTATGAATGGTTTTTGGATATTTAAAAAATGAGTCTATTCTTAAAGGACATGATATAATATCCATGAAGAGTCTTAGAAATCTAGCACCATAACCCCGAGGAAACTATAAAAGAGATTTCCATAATTACTTCTAAGCCACAAGGGCCCTGACTTGCAAGGTGGCTATTTTAACAAAGAATGGGGAGGGGAAGTGTGCTAACGTTTAGCCAGTTTTTCTGAGATGCAGCCTGGCATCGTGTTTAAGTGTCTAAACCTGGGAGCCAGATCCCTTGGATAGAGTGATGGCTCTGCAGTTTGTTAAGTCTGTGATCTTAGAATTTCTCAATTTCTGGGTAATTTTAGGGTTCTCATCTATGAAATAGGAATAATAATGGTAACTAACTCCTAGATTTGTTAAGAAGATTATATGAATTATTATTTTTTTAAAAAACATCAAACCAATACCTGGCACATAGTAGTAAATGTTAAATTTACTTGAATATTTGGCTGGTTAAATAGACACCACTAAATGTTAAATATTGTTAATATTATGACATGCTTATATAGATTTATATACATTTACATATAATCTTAATCTTATTGTGAGGTAGGTATTGTCTTCCCCATTTCACAGATGAGTATGCAGCCTGTTTACTCTGACAGGGATGAGTTAATTGATGTGACATTCAGAGAAACCGTAAACTGCTGGGCCAAAAATAAAACTCAGCTACTAATGATCAGATTTCTCCTACTTCCTGTGTCAACTACACTGAATAGCTGAGACATATTTTGGTGCCCTTTGATTGCCCTGGTCGACTAGAACCAGCTTGATCCCTGATGGACAGAGACTAAATGAATCAGATCTAGAAATCTGATTCTAATACAATTTGCCAAGAATTTACCTTTGATTTTAGTATTCTCATTAGTGCTTTTCACCAAATATTTCTTTCTCCCTGCCTCTGGTTGCATCAGAGGATTGTATTTCCCTGGCCATTTTGCTTGTATTGTTTGTTTTCTGGTGGGGGAGGTAATTAGGTTTCTTCATTGGTTTCCACTTGGAGGAGGTACCGGGGATTGAACCCGGCACCTCTTGGGTGCTGAGCATGCGCTCTACCACTGGAGCTATACCTTTCCCCCTCCCTGCCCATTCTGAAGTTACACCTGGCTATGAGATCTGCCAATGCAGCAGAGAGGGAAGTGACTTGGCCCACTTCCAGGAGGAGGTTTTAGGAGTTAGTGTGTGATTCATCATGTCCTTCTACCCCTGCCTGAATGATGGCAAAAGTACACCGTCAAGACAGAGTTTCTGTCATTAGACCAGTAAGGACCTGTGGCATGATTAAGAAATATTCCTTGTTGTTTTAAGCCACTAAGATATTAAGGCTCTTTTTTTTCATTAAGGCGCTAAGATATTAACTTAGCTTGTGCTGACCGGTGCAGCTATCGACCAAACCCAGAACACTGAATAGCCAGCAGGGGATTTTAAAGCTCACTATAAAAAGTGGGAGATGCTAAATCATGGTTGCACAGAACTGAATACACACCTTTTGTGCTCTCCGTTTGTCTGCTCGTTGATTTTGGTGGTAGATCCGACTGAAGTTGGAAACAATCACTGGGACAGGCAGAGCAATGACCAAGACCCCACTCAGCGAGCAGATGGAACCAAAAATCTTCCCTGCTATGGTTTTTGGTACCATGTCACCATACCTTGGGTTAGAGAAAAGAAAAATATGTTGTTTTAAGTCACAGAAAGTTATTTCCAACTGCTATAAACAGTTTCTATCTTTAAATCAAGTGACTTTTTTTTTTTGGACCCAATCTATCTCTACTTCATGGCTAAAATATACAAGGCTTAAGACTTTAATAAACCAAACATTGTGAATATCTGAGTATAAAAATTACCTTTCAACCTTGCAGAAATTGATTCTAACATTTAGAGATTGCTTTGATTAGAAAATATTTTAAGCCAGATGATATAATGATAGCTCTTCAATTTTTAAAAAAATATGACATGGCATGGTTTTTTACATTTATTTATAGTCAATATTTCCATGCCAAATTGTATAGTCCACATAACACTCTTTTCCACTTAATTTTTTTCAACATTGGACTGGTTATGAAATTTAAATAGAAAAAGATACATCACATTCCTTCCATCAGATATAATCTCTTGAAAAAAATGAACTTCTTGAGGTCCCATTAATCTTGCTTGTGAAACCCAATGGCCGTTTCTCCATGATGATCCTACTGAATCTCTTATTTGTGTTGGAATTGTTCTCTCTCTCCTTCAAACACTTTCTGCTGGTTTCAGTGTTAGCACGTTCCCTTAGTGGCCCTCCACCTCACTGGCTGCTTCTTCTCCATCTTCTTTCCTGGCCCCTTCTCCCTTATCTGGCTTCTAAATCTTGGAGCGATTTAGGTCTCAGGATTTTCTCTTCTCCATATAAACCTTCTTCCTATGTTATTTTATCCAATCCCCTAGCTTAAAACTATCCATAAGCTGCTGGCTCAGTCATTTACATTGACAGCACTGATGTCTATCTTGAAAATCAGACTCATCTCTTCGGTGACTTCTGCTCTGATTATTCCAGCCACTAGAGGTTTAAGAGCCAATTAAAACTTAAATTAGTCAAAAAGGAACTCACTTCCCTAGCTTCCTTTACCCCCCTCAGATGTGCTCCTCTCACAGTCTGCCACCTCGAATTTAATGGAACCACAAACCGCTCAGTTGCTCTTATCAAAACTGAAAGAGACACTCAGTCTTCAATCCAAGCATCTCATTTCTCAGCTAGTCTTGTTGTCTCAGCCCAAACCAAATCATATCCCATCTGGGTTTCCCTCCTCAACCTCCATTTCCCCACAATAGTGTAAGTCATCATCATTGCTTACCAGAGCCACAGACAATGCTTCTTTTTTTTAAAAAAAAATCTTACTTATTATTGTATTATTTAATTATTTTATTTTGGCAGAAGCGGGGAGGTAATTAGGTTTATTTATTTTTAGAGGAGGTACTGGGGATTGAACCCAGGAACTTGTGCATGCCAAGCATGCACCCTACCACTTGAGCTATACCCTCCCCCAGGTAACACTTCTTACTTGAACTTTCTTTTCTGCATTTACCATTTTACAATTCATGCCAACATAGCAGCCTGAGTTATGGCTTTAAAAATGGAGATTGGGCTGTTGCTACTTTGCTTAAACCTTCTAATAAACTTGAAATGAAAATAAATCCAAACTCCTCACTTTTGCCTCCAACAGCCTACAGCATTTAGTTTCTGGCTCTATTCCACACCCCCTTCTCCCAAACCCCCTGTCCTCTGGCCACACTGGCCATCTGGCTTTCTTTCACTGTGCAGCCCCAGACCATCATTATTCAGGTTGAGACTGAAACGTCTCCATTCCAGAGGTTATTCTCTGGCCATCTTACCCACATTGGTATTATTCTTTTCCTCCGGTCTTTCTCTATAGCAACTTCCTATTTGGTTACCTTCACACTATGTATTAACACATGTTATCTCCTAATTTGTCAGTGGGTCTATTCTTTGTCTCCCACATGCCCTGCCAACATTAGAACATGGCCTCGATGAAGCAGGAGCTGCTCACTGTTGTTTCTCACTAGCACAAAGCAGGCCCTTGATAAATATTGGTTAAATGAATATCTTTTCACTACCTTACTGAGACAGAGTTCTTCTAAGAGTTCATTCCTGGGGAGCAGGACAAGGAGGAGGTCTTTTTTTTTTTTTAATTGAAGTAGAAGTGACATAGAACATTATATCAGTTTCAGGTGTAGACATATTGATTTGATACGCGTATTTTTCTTGAGATGTAAGTGACATATAACATTACATTCATTTCAAGGAGATCTTCTGGTCGTATTATTGCAGAAGTTACTCAGCTGCACCTGCGGGGCTCTGACCACCCCCTGCTCACTTCAGGGTGGTGGGGAGCTTAGCGTGCTGAGAGTTTAGTCCTTAGAAACAGGGTTCAGGGGCACTCAGATACTGGAGTCCACACTCGGGGAGTTTAGGCTTACTTGGGGATACCCTGTATCTTGAGGGGCGGTCTAGGACATGGTCATGCTAATTAACTCTGTTTTTGTGGGGAAACATTTGTGTGTCAATATGGAGATGGAAGTTGCAGAAGAACTGGCCCAGGAGCTGCTGCTGAGAGTGACAGCAGGCTACGCTGACCAGCACCGCATTCGGGGACCCCCTTCCAGGCTCTGGTCCTCTGCTCTGAAGGCGCAGTTACTCATTCTTGTCAGTGTTTGCGGGTGATCAGAAGTTGAGCTAATTCACTGTAACTGAAACTCCCACACAGTTTGGGCATCAGAATGACGGTATTAATTTATAGTAAAAACAAAACAAAACAACCCAAGAACTGGGATGCTGGGTCCACATGGAACAGGGTCTCTCTCCATAGTCCATCAGGGGAGCTAAATCATAATCTGAAGATTATGTTAGTGAGGAAACAGTTGAAGGAATTTACAAGGTGAGCACAGAAGGCTTGAGGACCTTCTTACCATAAAGATATGTCAGTGGAATTGGAACATCTACTTTTTATACAATACAATTCCCACGTTCATGACAGTTGGCAGTGAGTGCCCGGCCATCTTTTATAAACACCTTCTTTCCCTTTGCACTGACTATGCGGCAGGCCCTGGAGAAGTCTATGACACACACATCCTGCCTTACATGCATACATACAAGCAGCTTTTCAAAAAAGGGGTTTGATTTTTTTAAGAGAGATTTGATTTTTCAAGTCTAATGATTAGGATCCAAAAAGTGCTTCTCAAAAAGGAAAGTAAATAAAACTCAACAGTTTGTTGTATCCAGAGAAGACAAGCACTGAGTCCATGCGATTAAAATAAAACCTTTACATATAAAAACATGAAATGAAATAGCTAAGTGAATCCATCCTATAGTTTTTCCTGCCTCTAAGAGATTTTTTTTAAATGACTAGCACTTTTTGTATTTTAGGCTCACTATGTCCTCGTGTTGGCAAGGCAAGCATGCTTGTAATTATTGGGGAAAATTAAGGGCTAAACTGAACCCAAGGCTCAGTAAGACTTTAAGGAGACAGGAGATCGGTAAGTTCAGAGGGCAGATGGCGGTGGTGATAGGAATGGGGGTAGTCACGCCCTCGGAAAGTCACAATGAGAAGGGAGAAAGTAGATTCTGAGGGATTCAGTCAAAGGGACTCTGGGCCAATTGATAAAGCAGGTTTCCCAGGGAAAGCAATTTTTGATGAGGTGCCTGGGATTAAGCTAGAAAAATAACCATTGCAAATCCTTTTCGAATGTCAACAGAGATTATGATTTAAATAAATAAAGCAGCAAGTGAACTTGTTACTCAACGGGAAAAAAAAAAGTGGGTAAAATGAAATATCTTGTTCGTTTGGTAACAAAATAATAGAAAGTGAGGACATGAACCAGCTTGCTGAGAGGCAGTAGCTTCCCAGCATAGAAGGACCCGCGAGGGAAGAGAGATCACAGATACAAAAGGAGCGTTTTAATGTCATAAAGCTATGCAAATCTGCATCCAATACAGTTATATTTATTATTTACCTCAGTCGTATTTGTTTTGGAATCCAAATTTCCTTCACAGTGAAGAGAGAGCGTCAGTAAACACTTGAGATTGGCCAGCACGACAGTGAAGAGGCGGGCAGAGCAAAACGCTCATTGGTGGGGACATCTCTGATCTTTCTACACTTGGGTAGAAAGACAGATCTTTCCCACATTATAGAGAATTAGGATGGTCCCTGAGGCAGAGGGAGATGGTGAGAGTACAAAGGAGCAGAACGGCAGGATGTTAAGAGAGCCCAGGCTGCCCTGTGATTATTCACGTAAGGACAGCCCAAGGCTTGGCTGATCCAGAGGAGCACCTGCTACCTCCTTCCACCCACCCCTCAGTACTGAATGTACTGCCCTGTCTGCTCTTCCCTCTGTCCCCCTCTCTTTTTAAGATTAAATTGCTGTCGATATTTGTAATATTTTAAGCACATTTCACTAGTTTGACGAAGCTGGAGAATCATGAAAAATGCAGTGTGGTTTGTATCTGTTCTTACTTTGTCCATTCGGTCTCTCTTCTCACTTTAGAAATGACCTTGAAAATCGAAATGGGTAATTTTTATCTGCAGACTTGAAATTGGGCACAAAATCTGCCTGGGATGGGAAACTGCTCTCTGGCAAAACCAGCTACTTTCCTTTGTTTAACAAAGGGTCTTTGAACTAGTATTGCAACTCCAACTCAGTAAGAAGCAAGAAATCAAATCTCTGAAATTCAGTCAAAGAAAGGCTTGGAATAGAAAGCTTCATAATGAGAAGTGACACTTACCGTGGCTCCGTGATCACGTACAGTGTACGTATTGCCCACAGTACTGCCGTCTTTCAATGACTATCTTTATCCCGGGCAACTTGTTTACTGGTTGGTATCTTACTTTTTATATCACCTCACTTTTCCCGACTCCTTATTCTTAAATGTATTCTAAGCCCAGCAGTATTATATATTCTATTCTTTCTGCTTTTCTTCAGAATTGAATATTATTGTCTCACGTCTTCAAAAATCCATTTTCCAAAAGGATTTACACTAAAACATTACGTAGTCACGGTTTTATTTCCTTACAGACATTTTTCCCCCTATATTTAAATAAAACTGATTCAAAGACTGTAAGGGGCCTCTAAGAGCAGATAAGATAAATACTGAATTCTTAAAAGACAAGAAAACAGTAGAATGGATAGCATAAGAGAATAACTACCAGTAAGTTCTACATAGTAACAAATGAGCAAACTTGAACTTTGTTAATTGAAGGGAGGTTTTCCCCATACTTCCACGTTCCTCTGCTTCTTCTTTCCCTCTTTCTCCTACATTCACCGCATAGTCACTGCAGTTTCATTCTACTCCCTCTTCACCCTGAACTTCTACCAAACCTTGCCTTTATTGCTCCCTTTCCTCCTTACATCAGTTAAAAAGGTACAATCTGGAGATGTCATTCACATAAAATTGTTAATTCTAAATTTGCATTTACTGCCTCAAAATACTTGGTTAAATATGTATTTTGCCATATGGTAAAGGTCATAATGAGTGGAGGACCATTTCCTCACAAGAGATTCAATTATTGGTTTTTGAAGATTTTAATCTTAAATATTATTCAAAAGTTTCATGTTAAGGACTGGGATTCCGGCATGCACTCAATGCCAAAAAAGTGGTAGTCTGGTTAATTCAGACAATCAAATAAAATGAATATATTGTTTATCTATCTATCTATCCATCCATCTACCTGCCCATCTTCCCAATTTATCAAATAATGTTGAAATATGTTGGAAAGTGTGGATCATTTTTAAACATAATAACCTGCATACCAAATTTTACTAATATCTTCTCAATTTTTTCCTTTTTTGGCATTTCTCCAGAAATCATCTGGCTAACTACATTTAGATCTCAAACAGAAAACTATTTCTTTGAATTCTTTTACACAGTGTGAACACAACACTGCTGGCTTCCTAGTCCTATTCATATCATTTCTATTTTTTTCTTCTCTTTTTATTTGAAGAGGATAAATGTAGGCTCATTGGATAAAGGAGAAATGTTACATAAGGCAAACCTCCCCAGCTAAGGCATGACTTTCCATCTGTGAATCCATTTCCCGTGGATACTAAGAAAGAAAACAAAACCCAGGAATTTTATAAATAATTATGAAGGTAGAAAAGACCTTCGTGTAACAGGAAGGAAATGCTGATTTGAAAATGAACCTTGATGTTCACTGTAATTGAATCTCCTGCTCTCCCTTTTTCTTCTTCACAATGAAAAAGTGTTACATTGCTCGGTAGCAAAGGGGCAGAGTGAATGGACTCTGTGCAGCTGCGCTGAAGTCCAGGACTTCCTGGAAGTGGTTTAGGGGAGATGCCAGTTGGATAAACGCTGTACTTCAACTATTATGTTAGTGTAGAAGAACCCCAACAACTTCACATGGGGCAGAAATCAGTATTGGGGGATAGAAGTGTTTGAAAAATAGGTATAAGCTATGATTATGGTATGTTTGAGTGTCCCCGCCAGCCCCCCACATAATTCATAAGTTGAAACCCTAACGCCCCCTGTGATGACGTTAGGAGGGAGAGCCTTTGGGAGGTGGTTAGGTCACGAGGGTAGAGCCCTCCTGAATGGGATTCGTGCTCTTATACAAAGAAACCTACTAAGCTTCTGAGCCCTTTTCAACATGTGAGGACACAGGAAATGGGTCCTCACCTGCCACCACATGGAATCTGTTAGCTGGTGTCTTCGCCTTGGACTTCTCAGCTTCCAGAACTCTGAGAAATATATTTCTGTTGTTCATAAACTCCCTAGTCTGTGATATTGTGTTAGTGCAGCCCACATGGACGACAGCAGTATCCTGAAATAATTAGATGAAAGTAAGGGATGTGTATAATAACCCCCTGGTGAAAGCAGTTGGGTGATTGTGTGTGAGTGCGTGTGTGTATGTGTGGTGTGTGTGTATGTGCATGTTTTAATTACTGATTTTGTGTTTGAATTTTCCTCCTAGACCTGACTGCTAGTTAGAATGTCTGAGAAATAATTTCTTCTGACCTGGAAGCTGAATCACTTCTCAAACTAATAATTCGACCCCTTAGGGTCTCAGTAGCTATGTCATTCATGAATTTTTCTGCCATCAACTTAGTATTCTAGAAGGATCACAGTTGGATGGATAATTTTTCTAGTAGCTGCAATGTTTGCAAATAGCAAACGACTTTTTTTAAAGTGTTGCTATATAACACCTGCTTACGGTATAGAACTTGTTTGCCAGAGGGGCCCTGGTATTACCTTGACAATAGACAGATTTCTCTTTGACATGATAAAATCAATGCTGGCTCACAAAGCTGCCTTGACTTTGTTTCCATCTCTCTTGCCTGCAGGATCTGTCACTATACTAGCCTAGCTATGGTGAAAGCTTGACATTTTGGGGGGAATGATCTCACATACATAGTTATTTAAATTGTTCTGTGTCCTCTCCTGTTTATTTATGTCTAAGACAAATTCTGAGCTAATTTTATAAAGTGTATTTTTCTTTTTTCTTTTTTCCACTGTTCACAGCATTAATAATCTTAAATGGAAGGGGCAGCTAGGGGAACCCCAACCCTTAAGTAGGGGTTTCTAGCCAGGAGACCATGGATTCTGAAGGAATTCATGGATAAAATTCAGGTGGGTCAGAGAACTCCATGATAGTCTATGTCTTCACAGGCATTTTCCTGAGTTTTCAGAGCTTGTATTGAATTATCAAAAGTGGAATGGTCCAAATAATGCCTGAAATTTATAGTTCTAATAGGTGCCTATCTATGTCATATATCATCAATATAAAGAGTTTGAACACACACTGCACAAAGGAAATGCTGTAAAAATATCAGCTTTTTTTTTAAACAACTGCAGAAATACCAAGTGCCCACTAGGGGGCATAAAAACCTAAATGAAAGTTTGGAAACAAACCAGGATCATTTTTTGGTTTTCACAAGCTGAGAGAGAGAGAGAAATATTTGCAGTAAATTGCCTGTACCGATTCCTTATCTTTGCCTACACACATTCAATATTTAGGATATATTTTGGGCATCTTATTCCTCTGGAAATAGTTGAACAGGACAAAACCTCACCAATTTAATAGATTATCTATTTTCAAGGTGTTTCCCAAAAAAGGCAACAGAATTCTGACAGCATTTTCTATTTCTTGTAGAAGGATAAGTAAATTTCTGTAATGTGAGATATCACTAAAGCGTTATTCTAGATAAGAATCCCTTTAACTAAGACCCTTGGTGTGAAAATTAGGGCAAATTAAAGGATTGAGTTTGTGTACAGGAGACGGAAAAGTCGAGGAAAAAACTGAGATGCTTTTAGCACATTAACTCCCAGTTACACACGAAGCTCTCAGCATGGGATTTCAGTAGGGTTTACTTGCTGTTTCTCTAGTTTGTGCCTTTTCCAAAACCAAATTTTTTTTCTGCCTCCTCTTTCCTCTTGCTTTTCAGCGTACTGTATGATCAAATGGGGCTTTAAAGGCTACAACTAAAACATAGGATTATAACCTCAGATCCTAAGAAGAGTTTTTTTACCTAAATGAATCTCATCAGTAAATGCCTTTATAGTCTTCTTAAAAGAACGTTTTGCTATTTTCAAAGTATTCTTGTCAGAGCCCGTATTCTCACATTTACTTTATTCTTCAGTTTTGAAAAAGTTATAAAGATCTATGTACAATAGATTATTGTGAGGCATGCATTAAAATAAAGAAAAAAAATCCCGTGGAACTGGCTTTCCCAGCTGTGGGACCACCGGAAATACTCTCCCTGGCTGCTGGATCCTATTCTTTGTTGACTGGAGTGCTCCTTTCCCCCTCACATATCTTAGAGTCTGATCTTACTCTCCGGCATGAAAGCCGTCATTGTCTCTCCATCACCTGCAGGAAAAAGCTCTGGCTTCTTTGCATGATATACACAGCTCTTCATGACTTGGCCATCCCATCCTCCACTGCTCACCCACACACACCATATGTTCTAATTGGCGCAAATAACTTTCCATTACTGAAATGTACTATGTCCTTCTATTCCTCCATGCCTTTGGATATACTATTCTTTCTAGAATACTCCCCTTCGCATAAATCCTTGGGGTAAACTCCTAATTTACAGTGGTAAAGGGCAGCCATCAGTTCTTATTTGGAGAACTTCTTGACAATTTTTATCTCTGTCCAATAAAAGTAATATCCTCCCCCGTCCATGCCTCCAGTGCTGCTTGCAACTAATGGAGCACAATTAGTTTCTTGCAGGTCTGTTTTCTCCCACTAAACTAGGAGGTCCAGGAGGTCAAGGATCATGTCATCATTATAAACCCAAGTCTAGTGCAGACCTTGTCCAAGTGCTGAGCAAATAGTTGAAACTCAATAAATGTTTATTGCTTAAATAAATCCTCCAGGGAGAGGTCTAATGGTGAACGATAAATATGGGAGGGAGTGAAGGAGAGTACACATCAATTGTTCTTTTTCTCTTAACCAGATTTCCTTTTCTTCTCCAGACCCAGCACCATCTCATCTCATCGCCTCAATTTGTCTAAATTCCTCTTTGGATACTTAGATGACATATCCAGACTAACCTAGTTCCACACTGTCAGTTAATCTTACTTTTTAGACCCTAGAGTAATTTTTTTTTAATTGAAGTATAAGTGATGTATAACGTTATGTTAGTTTCAGGTGTACAGCAAAGTGATTCAGTTATACATACACAGGTAGATATTCTTTTTCAGATTCTTTTCCATTATAGGCTATTACAAGGTATTGAATATAGTTCCCTGTGCTACACAGTAGGTCCTTGTTGTTTATCTGTTTTATATATAGTAGTGTGTATCTGTTAATCCCAAACTCCTAATTTATCCCTCCCCCTCCCCCTTCTCCTTTGGTAACCATAGTTTGTTTTCTGTCTGCGAGTCTATTTCTGGTTTATAAATAAGTTCATTTGTATCATTTTTTTTTAGACTCGACATCTAAGTGATATCATATATTTGTCTTTCTCTATTTGTCTTTCTCTGTCTGACTGACTTCACTTAATATGGGATAACCTCTAGATTAAATGAGCTAAATCTCTAGGTTAAAAAATGAGAAAGCATTTTTAGCATACATGATTTTAAATGAACAGAGAAGCCAAGAGACCTAACACTTTTCACTTCCTACCTGTTTTCCATTGTCACATGCTTAACCAACATGTATCCAGCCATAATGTCAAAATACAAATCCCCTCAAATTTGACAGATTTTGCCATCCTCAGGTGCCCAACAATTTGAACAAGTATGACCCATGGTTCTCTGAATCTCACATATCATCTTGGGAAATGGCTGAGTCTTTCCACACCTCTCCAGTCTTCTCGCAGATGCTGCTAATCTTAGATTGTGAGCATTAATAATTCTCTGAAAATTGCATTGTTTGGTACCTGTTTTTCTTAACAAGACCCTCTCTGGTTATGCCCTGGGAGTATATTGAAGGAGGCATGCTTGTCTTCCACCAGAAGAAGCTCCATCAAGCTTCCATCAAGAAGCTCAAGGTCCCAGTGAATAATACCTGGTCATTTTGGCTTTGGGCTGATGGCACCGGCTTCTTTCTGTAGGATACATGGTTTGGTTTTGCATCCCAAGGAGTTTCCATCTTCCACACTGTCAGAGCTGCTCTCACACTGGGAGCTTTCTTCAGTTACCTGCTGCTGTTGCTTCCGACCCTTCCTGTCCTTTGAAAGGTAACTCTGCTGGAGGAAGCGCCCCACTGTGCATGGTTCCGAGTCACTGCTGCTGCACTGCAGGCTGTCTCCCAGGAGCTGAATCCCAGTGCCATTTCAACAGTGCTGTTTATAAGTCTTACAAGCAGCCACCTATCTCATTGGCTAACACCACCCAAATTATTCACTGTTTACAATCCACTTAAAGACTCCTTAGTGCCTTTGCCATGGGAAGAAGGATGAGCTGGTCTCCAGGACTATGCCTGCAGCTCCAGGCTTAGATTAGAGGATAATTCAGTTGGGCAAAATAAAAGCATGAAGTGGAAATATTTACTGTGAAAGTTTTTATTTTTATTTTTTCCACCTGAGTTTACACAGTCTGAAACCTGTTAGCTGTTATAGGCCTCGTGGCACCTTTCAGATGTCTTCGAGTATATACCTATTTTATTTTGTAGTGTTACTGCTTAAAATTACTGACGGTTTATTCAGTAATGACCCAACACGTCTCTTGTTTCTAATTCCGCTCAGGAAGGCCTGATAATTTTGCCACCTATTATCTACTCCTTAAATTTGACCAAACAAAGAATGCACACAGTTCTAGCTGTACCGGAGGTAAGACCTGACTTCCTGTCGGGGCAGGGACTTCGGCTCTGCTTTGGCAGCAGCCGTGTCTGGATGAAACGGTGGTGCTGTCGACACAAGTTGTGTCACTTCTGCAGATCTCGAGGCTGGGAGGTCCAAGGTCAAGTCCATGGCTGCCCTTCTGCCACATGCTCACATGGCGACAGAGGTGGGGGAGCTCTTTGGAGGCACTAATCCCGTTCATGAGAGCTCCACCCTCATGACCTAATCACCTCCCAAAGGCCCCGCCTCCAAATACCTTCACACCGAGTGTTAGGGTTTAACATGAATTTTGGGGTGGGGGGGGCACAAACCTTCTGTCTACAGCATGATCTAATGGCAGTCCCTGAATGGCCTGGTGCCCCTCACTCAGCTCACCATCCTGGCAGGGGCTGGCTCCTCCTGTCTTGAAGTGAAGGCAAGAATCCAGACGGAAGCTCATCAACACAGAGCAGTTTCTCACAAGTCACACAGCCAGGTCGGGGCCTGCCTTGCAACTTCCTAATCTACACATCGCTCTGCCCACTCCCTGACCAGGAAAGTCACTGCTTTCATTCCAAAATTTCCAAAAGTCTTTAAGCATAAAGAATTTAATAGGATTGTGCTTCGTGGACATAGTCACAGCTGTTTAAATACAGAAGGAAGTGAGATCGGAGAAGCTGTGATTTAACCTCCCCAAGACAGCCAGGGGTATCCACTAAAATTCTGGTCTTCGATTTAACCTAGAAACTTTCTATATCCTTAAACAAACTTTGATTCTGATGAGAATCCAAGGGCTTATGTTGACATTAGAGATGCTTTTGGAGAACTCTATTCTGTTCAATGTGAGACAAAGTTATTTTTTAAAATTAAATGAAGATACTGTTTGCATTTTGTGTCTAGATTCTTTTGCTTCTTAGGAGACAAGCATTGATTGAATGGCCTTTTTTTTTCCTGTTAACTATGTAAGTTAAGGCATACCTTGAATAAACATAAATAAAGGGGTCTTAAACAAATATATGTCTCTACCTCTCCAGTTCTAACTGGTCAGATTTCTATATGAACATGCTCCTGTGTTTGCATTCTGATGGGATCTTGCTTAAAAAAATTAAAATGAAACAAAAAAATTACACCGGCTCAAACAAACTGACTAAAAAGAAATGTCTATAAAATATTATTTACCTGAAATTTCATCTTAAGGAAAACAAGGAAACAAATTATGTAAAAATAAGTTGAAATTAGAAATTAAAATTTCAAAAAAAAAAATTCCAGACTATGTCCCACTTTCCAAGCATATTAAATGCATACTTTCTTACATCTCTTTGCACGTTCGTATCTACTTCATTTTTCTGGAGATGAGATTAGAGTATGGGCATAATACTTTAGTATTGCCTGTATTCAAGTTCTAGGCAAGAAAACAGAAATCACCTCAAGTATTTACAACAGAATGGACTTAATGAAGGAAATTCTTTAGACAGGGATGGGATTGCTGAGGCTCTAACACAAGACTGGAGGATAAACCCAGCGGGTGGCAGCAGCTGGAAGCCACATCGCCACGAGGTTGTGGGAACAAAGGGAAGAAAGCTGGCTGAGCCCAAGAGCAGAGCCTCTGATGAGGGGTGGATCCTTACCAGACCTTTGAGAAGAAGGGACAGCCACTGAGGAGGGTTAGCTGCTGCCTCAGAGGATGCAAAGAAGGAAACCTGGTTCCTCCCCCGGCCCCTCCCAATCTCCCGCCAATGCTCCCATTGGCTAAACTGGTAGGAAATCAGATCACAAGCAGCGTGAGAAATGCTGCACCCTGGGGTTTAGTTAGTAAAAGGCATAATCCAACTGGAACCCACAGCTTTTTTCCCCCAAGCAGGACTCTGCTCACCTCACCACAGCTCACTAAGGTCCATTCTGATTCCAAGATGTTATGACCCAGATGCAGAGCTGTTATTTGGTTGATTGACCCCAGCCCTCCCCCTAAAAGCAGAAAATTACATTTGACCAGAATTAGAACCCTGGCAGTGAGATGGACAGATAGGACCTCCCCGGGTAGCAGTGCCATACGTCACGCCATCCTGTTTTTGGAAACATCACAAGTGCATTAGACTTCCCACCTTAAGGACAAAGGAATAGCTGGGAAATCCTTCTAGGGCAGGTTTGAGGCATTTCAGTTTCAGTCAAAGATGTGCGTTTCAATCCACCATAAATTAAGAACAAGCTAAAGAACCAAAATATCTGTTTTGATAGAGTGAGGGAAAAAAAATGCCAAGCATGAGGCAACATTATAAAGATGTTCAATTAGATCTGATAATTGTAAAATGTTCTACTTGTATGAAGTTGGGTACAATGTGTAATAAAAGTTGGTCCCTTGGGGCTTACAAGCCTCCTGGTGACTAAGTGTTGACAAGAGGCTCTTAATTAAAATAAGTCATTTCAGAGTGGTATCCCACAACATATCATTGAGAATTCCATTAGTAATATATTAAAGCAAATTTTAAGGGGGGGGGGGCGGCGAATACACGTAAAACCAAGTTGTCTTCAAAAATGAATAGAGTCCCACAGTTAGTTTAGTTGCTCGTGAGCCTGTTGGTTGCAGAAGTATCTGCTTTGGTTGTTGTTATTTTTGTTGTTGTTTTTTATTATCGTAATGAAAGGCCACAGTTAAACATGTCAGAGCCTGGCTGTTAGTTATAAATTGGAGTGAACAAAAAAATTTCTTATTTTTAAAGGAGACTCTAAGATGGTGGATGAGGGTTTTGTTTTGGCAATAAAATTGTAACAGATGATGTGTGCTTTAAATTAAAAACAAGAAAGAATGCAGTGGTTCCATTATAGATGTCATTAACGTGGGTAGCTGGAATAGTCTTTTAACATTTGTTTGACAACTTGATGTTTCTACCACTAATGAGAGTTTATGATACGGTTTATTTACAGTTGTAGAATCAAGCCTTTATGACACAGGGCCTTAGCCTCTGAGAGGATTCACCATGTCATCAGTGGTGCCTGGTTTTCACTATGAGGCTTGCAGTTGAAACAGCAGAACATTCCTTGAAATACACCTCGAAACAGTTGCTAGTGGTTTTATACATACAAATAAAACTGTCTGCTTGGATAAAAGCACTTAGAGTAGTAAGCATCCACATGTAACAAAGAAAAATAAGTTAAAGTAAATGATAAAAGCTAAAACAAGCATTCCTCTTCAATATATTTTCTTTCATTTCTCCTTCCCTTCTTTTCTTACTCAAAAATGTATCTAGTTCCTATGAGTGAGGTACTTTGACAATGATAATAATTCAGTACTTGGTTCCCACCCCACCCACCTCAATTCCTCCCCAAAGATCTCACAGTTAAGAAAGCTAGAGCAATAAACAAATCATCCAACTCTCACTGTCTCACGTTTCTAAATGTTTACATATTTTTTTCTCCTACCTCCAAGATGCCTAAGGTTATTGTTTGTGTTGTTCCCCAACTGATCTAACTTCTACTGGAAACATGTTAATTGTCTTGTTTACATGGTTTACTCTCTTCCACCCTCAGTGAATCTCCTCTCCTCATTCTCAACTGTTCCTGAACTAATTTTTTTTAAAGAGATGTAAATAACATCATTAGGTTGCCTATATTGTTCCTAATTTACTCATTTTTTGTAAAGGTCGAGATGGTGAGATTTGAGGCTTTGCAGGACAAATGGCTTCTGTCACAACTACTCAGCTTTGTTGTTGTAGTTGAAAAACAGCCCTAGATAATCCGTAAATGAATGAAGGTGACTATAATCCAATAAAAATTTCACTGTCCATAAATAAAAACTTTCATGTGTCAAGAAATATTCTTCTGGTCTTGATTTTTTTTCCCCTAACCATTTAAATATGTATATACTCTTCTGAAATCACAAGCAGTAAAAAAACGGGAGATGGGCTGTATTGGACTTGTGGGTCCTAGTTTACCAGTCTCTGACTTAGAGGGGCCATTCTTCATGTAATCAGCTTACTTTGGAAAGGTTAAGCGTTGTTTTCCTGTCGATGAGTTTGAAACCATTCAACTAAACATTACCACAATACTGTGAAACCTATGTCTTCAAACATTTGATAATTCTTGACTTCAGGAAATATACCTTCTGGGGGGAAGAGATTCGAAGAGTATCTGTACCCCAGATTATCTGTCCCTTTCCCATCACGGCCCTCTCCACCAAGACGGGACGCCTGGTGTCGGTGAGTGCACAGCAGCTGAAAGGGAGGGGGGGGGTTGACTGTCCTGGGTGCTGTCTACTATTTGTGTCATAGTGGTATGGGGGTGAAAGGATCATGTATTATATTCCAAACGCTGTGCTAAGGCTGGGAAGGCAGAGAGTAAAAGCAGCAGCCCTTGGCCTTACTGATGTGTAGGAGGCAGAGCGGCTATGCAGGGAGTAACAATTCAGTGGCTACCACCGTTACAGAAATGATTGTGGGACTCTAAGAGAGTTGAGTGTCCTTGGGAAATACTTCCATCCATATTTGGAAAGGAGGCAATTCTGAACTGAATGTTGAAGAATAAAAAGAAGTTTGGCAAACAAGAAAGAGACAGGATGTGTTGTTAGGAGACTTCCAGGCAACTCCTAGCAACAGAGATGTTTTTATGAGCAGGTGGAAAGTCCCAATCTATGATGATACCAAGATACCTTCCTGACAACTTCATGTCTCTCATGCTCTTGCAGTTGCTTCAGCTCCACAATGAGATGCTTATTCTGCCTAGGAATTCTTATCTGAACTAAAATACAATGATTTTTGAGAGTGGTTAACACATTTAGCCTTTGAACTCATTTGTATCTCTAGGATTAAATATATATCACATTGTTTCTTGAAGGCAGGTTTTAATGGGGAAAGGTTGGAAGGAAGTCACATTCAAAGAAGGGAATCAGGTCCAGCAATGAAGCCCGAAGCACTGAAATCCAAACTTGGACTATTCAAAAGTTTTACCCAGGGCTGGTTGTGCCTAGAAAACGCTTTTGTCGTGGACTGACTTTTAAAGGGGCATTTGTTTGTCTAGCAAGAGTGAACGGAGCCAGCCATTATGCCTTAGAGACCCTGTATTGATCTTTGCGGACAAACCACTAAATAGGACTTGACTGCTACACAATGGAGGATTAATTCTCCCTTCCGCATAGGCCTACGGTGGGCATGTCAATATGCATTTTGAAACCTCGCTCTGTGCGAAGAGAGCAGAGAACCCAATAAACAAATTAATGTAGGGAAGTCAAAAAGGGAATGTGGCCAACATGTCTCATTTTTTCTAAAATGAAACTCGAGTAAATGAAATCAGGAAAAAAATAAAGGTTTAATATAGCTTCGTAACTTCATTCATGGTTTTTCATTTACAGTTTATACACAGTTTGATGCTAATTATTTTATATTTTAGAAGGTATAAGATGTGAAAAAAAAGTTGTTTTCACCTCAGTGAGGCTTTCTTGCTGAAACATTTCAAAAGATTACAGAAGGTTTGAAAGAAGAGTGAATTTAGCTAATTACGCACTTCTGCTAGCCTAGAAATGCAATTTTGACTGGAATTTTGGTTAGGCTTTTAATCTCCCACCAAGTGAGAGGGAAAGTAAGAGAATTCTCTTAGCGAATTATTTATCTGAGTGAAGTCAAACAAATTTCACATTTAAAATCAAATGAAGCAGTTGTTTTTTAAAAAACCAAACTGAAGAAGTATGGATATAAGCTTAACTCCCTAATTATTAATTAATGACAAAAGTCAAACAAGTGTACATGTGGTTTTCAGGACAGACAGCAAGTAGAGAACTCACATGGAAAGCTACACGTTGACTTTAATGTCTAGTTGGAGAATATTTTGGGGCCTGTGAAGAATCAACACTGTGCCCCGACGGGAACACGGTGCTGTTATGAAGAGGATGTGGGGCCGTGGTGGTGTGTGTTCATTTTAAGCTCAGTGATCTTTCTCAGGACTTCTGTGATGTGCTGTTTTCACCTCCTCTCAACTTTCTACTCAGAAACAGAAGTAACCTTGCAGTCATTGCATGTCCATGGTCTTAACATAGTGACTTGGAGGGTAGTTTTAATGAATTTGTTTTAGCCGTTTTCATGCCTTTGGATACAGAACATCCCCTCTTCACAGGGTCATGCCTTCTTCTGAGAGCAGAAGCATCTCACTGTCATGGAGGAGTGGATTAACTGGAAGCAAAGAGGTAAGTGCAGCAATAGTTTCCACTCTCCCCTTAGTTGGGTATGTGAAGTCCAAGTCGTTTTAGAGGGGCAGAACCACTCTTGAAAATTTTCTTACTTTGCCTGGTTACACAACTATCATCTTTCTTTTTCTTTTTTTTTTCCTTCACAACTAAACAACTCTTAAAAAAAAAAAAGTAAAACAAAACAAAAGCAAGAGACAAAAAAGAATGAACCCTGGGACAACAGAGACAACCTGACTTTGAACAGCCTGCCCCATCCCTGCCGTGTGTAGGCATGAGTTGTCCACAGTAACCACCTCCACCAGCCGGGATCCTCTTCACGCAGTACTGGCAGGGCTCTGTCTCTACTGCCCCAGAAGGTGAACGCCAAGGAAAGCCAGAGAAATGAGTGAGAGTTCTATTTAGTATTTTTGGCCAGCACCATCTTCAGGCTCTAAATTCTTAATTCACAATCATCGATTTCTGGTATCCCAATAAGTCTTTTTTTTTTTAAGTTTTTTTTTGGGGGGGTAGGCAGTTAGGTTTATTCATATATTTATTTTTAGAGCAGGTACTGGGGACTGAGCCCAGGACCCCATGCATGCTAAGCATGCGCTCTACCACTTGAGCTATCCCCTCTCCCTGCAACCAATGAAGTCCTTCATTATCTCAAGAGCTAAATTTAATATCCCCAAAAAGTTTTCATGTGCTTTAATTTATATTTAATTCACTTGCGAAGTGTATATATGGCATTCTGCTCTCTAATTTAGAATGGACGCATGTTATGAAATCAGAACAAGAAGAGAAAGCGATCTCAGTTCCCAAAGGTTAGGAATGGCCGTTGTGATGAGATTTTCCACTTTTATCTTCTATTTCATTATAGAATATACCCCCTCCACCATCCAGGGGAAGGTAAATGCCGTAAATATTAAATGTAAGAAACTGGATGATACAGGAAGGACATATAAAATGTATCTGAATATTGCTAAATTCCTATGATTCTCAATTAATATACAAGTCTGTAAACAAGAGTTCAAAGATCAGAAATAACAACTGGTAAGCTACATCAATGTGATTAGTTGTTTCCATGGATAGCTGTTTGCAAGCACAAAGTTGGCTCATCCTGGGCTGTAATACAGACAAATCTATGAATTATAGCTGAACACCTTTTGTATGTTAATTCTATTGTGTTTCTAACCAACACACGTTTTTGCTTACATAATCAGATGAAAACTGTAATTCATTTTCTTTGTCAGAATTTCCTTATCGTCGAAAAGGAAGATTTATCTGATTACCTTTAGATGGTAAATTAAAATTCTTGTTGATGGAACATATTAGTACTAATTTCCATTGGAAACATGTAGGAAGGAAATTGTTTTTAGGAAGAAAACAAGTGAGCTTATTTAGGGAAACTGAATGACTATGGGGCTCAGAATTATATACCAAATGTTTGATTTTCTTAATTATCTATTAGCATTAGAGATTAAATAATAATCAATGTGCTCAAGAAAGCACTGTAAAAGATACGCTACTATCCAGACGTGAGCAAAACCCTCTGTTCGGTCTATAGCTTTCCTGGAATAAGCTACTGTGCAGAGCAAAGTGCTTGCTGTCAAGCCAGTACTGTTCCTGGGCTTTTACAAATGTGCTATGCCTGAATGTGCTTCTAAGATTCCAGAAAAGCTGAACCAAAACAAAACAAGAAGAATGTACCATCACAGTCCAGACCTTCCACAGTCCTTACCCTCGTATTTTAGCTGTGAGGCTCACATAACTAATAACATTACAAAAAAAACCCTCCGAATGACAAGGTCCACGAGACCCAGCTGGCACTTTAGTTTGCTTCAGGAAAAATTAGATGCAATTAAATTTCAGATTAGCAAGAGATGACAGGACCATTTGAATGAGGATTTTATGTGGAGACACTTGTCACCGTTCATGACCATCTCTGATGGCACATTTGCCCAGATTTGTAACCTGAACGGATTTTGCAAAAAAGCGCCTACTGTTACTGATTATCAAATACTAGCATGTTATGTCCCTTATTACTGTTTGCCGGTTGATGGCATTTTATTTGAAGCAACAAGGTTGTGAGCAATTTCATTTTAATCTTGGCAAGACAGGGAGTCAGAACACCTGTGGTCAAGTTCGGCTCTGTCTCCTTCCAGACCTAACGGACATGGAGTGAATAACCTAACCTCTCTGAGACTGCTTAGCTGTAAAGTGTGGGAGGAGCGTATCCACTCTTCCGACTTCCCAATTTGTGATGGAGGTTATTACTCCGCACTGTCTCATCCAGGTGGACTCTGCTGTGAAGGTGAGTTGATGTACGGAGACCTCAAATACTCTCAAGGAGGATTTTCTCTTGTAAACGGCCGAGTTTTCATGAGCGTGGACGGTTTCCCCCTACCTCGACGAAAGAGTACATAACATCTATTGGACACTATGCTAGGTGACCAGTGGAAAAACATACTTAAAAAATGTTCATAACCCCATCATGAGGTAGGTACTATTATTACCCTTATAGTTAAAGGAAAGAAGGCTTACAGGGGCTAAGCACCTGCAGACAATCACAGGAGAGGTGAGAACGGCGAGGTGGGCCTGACCTCACATTCTTCAAGGGGCTCCCATGTAGTTCTTGGACCCTTTTTACAAATGGCACCTTGCATACAGATGCCATGTGTGCTCACCAACGGCAGAGCTGGAATCTGAACCCAGGCGTTCTGGGCCTTGCAGGTGAAATAAATGTGTTTCAAGAAGCGAACAGGGGTGGATGAGAATCTGCTTGGGAACTTTCGGCTCAGCCATCACTTCAGGGACCCATAGCTGGTTGCTGAACTTCCAATTTAAGATGACTATTTCTTTTAGTATTTTTCTATTTTTAAAATCAAATAAAATTAATTTTCTTAGGTGGGAATATTCCGCACTTTTCATTATGGACTTCTGTTGGCTCTCCTTATCTAGTATTCTTTTGTTCATTTCTATTCTTCCTAGACTATAAAACTAAGTTAAAAAATACACTTCAGAAATCCAAAATTCAAAGGAAAACCACAAAAGTCAGGTTTTAAAAAATTAAATAGGCCCCACAGACGCAAGTACAAATCAGACCCACCAGACCACCGAGAGGCAGCTGTCTGCCTCAGCCCTTCCAAGGTCCACGCTGACAAAAAGTGGCACAAGAAGCGTCAGCTGAGCCTGATCACGTCAACTTTTAATATCCAGATGTGGAGGAAGCCCCTGAGACATCAATAATCACACAGAGCACAGACACTTAAGTCTTTTTAATTTTCCTTACCCCTAGTTAGAGTCTTTGTTACCAGCTCTTTTACTGTCTTTTACTTTAGCTTGAGTATTTTTATTTTTTTCATTTATTGTGTTGCCTGATTAGAGCCTGAGATGAAATAAAATTAATTGTAGTCCTAACTATAAATATGGGTCTTGGTGAACCCTCATATTCGATGAACCACAATTTAAAAAAATGAACTCACTCTTAAAAATCTGTTATGAACTTCTTTTGCCCAGAAACCAAAGCCTCAAGGAATAGAATCAGAATAATCATATTCTCTGAGCTAAATCTGAACAGAACGTGTATAAAACACGAAAACCATTTAAAACCTCTTACTTCTTCCTTTGGAAGTACGAAGAAGTGGTGTCAAATCCTCAGTGACAAGAAAGGCTATTTACTTATGTGATTTAATTTAGGGAACCCTGTTGGGTCTCTTTTTCTGGCATGACCCTCTCCACAGCCTATCTGGTACCAGCTGTTTTCATAAGAAAACATAATTACTTTCCATACGGGCCTTTGGTACTTCTTAAAATAAGTTTGGAAAAGAATGTCTTCATAGCTAACAGCCACTGAACTGTTTTAGGCACATGGTAAAGTAAACGTAAGTCATTCAAATACAATGTTAAGTTCACTGCTTAACATACACGGACCCTCAGTTTTACTGAATAAATAATAAATGTTATACAGCATGTGGAATAAATACGAAGTTAGAGATCTAAATATACATAGGCACTACATTGATAAAATCAGTATTTTTGAATGTTTAACCAAATGTTAAAATCAGTATTTTTGATGAAAGAATATGACATCTCTCAGAGAACTGATAACTACTTTGTCATTTTTATGCAATCATTTGTATGTTATATACAGTATATCACAATGTACGTAAATTTAATACATAATCTGCATTTTATTTTTGTGTATCATATATATGAGAGACTAAGGAAAAGGTTTAGTACAAAATTTTCCAATCATAGTGTAGTTTAAGGAAATATACTGTGTATTTATTTATTTAATTTTTATATGTAATTAATACAATTCATCTTTTCCATTATTTGTTATTACAAGAAACTGAATATAGTTCCCTGTGCTACATAGGAGGGCCTCATTGTTTATCTATTTTATATACAGTAATGTGATACTGTGTATTTATATCTTCAGATAAACAGTGGCAGAAGAGCAGAGACGATGTGAGAAACAGTGCAGACTGAAAATGTGCATAAAAACATAACACAGCTAACTGACCGATGTGAATTAAAAAAATCAGACCAAGGTGGGGAAAATGTCCAGAGCTCTAGTTTGGTAAAAGCATACAGACATCATCATTACTGTAAGTCTGCTTTAGTGAGCGTATTGAGACTGAATCAGGTAAGAATGCCTGTTCCGCCAGCCCTGAGTGTAAATCCTACTGCTGCCACGTAGCCTCTGTGTGAGTGACTTAATTAGCCTTTACAAGACAAAAAGTTCTCATCTGTCAAACAGAGCTTTTGATACGGTTACTAGAGCGTTTGCCCTCAGAACTGGAGTTCGTGTAAGGAGAAACTTGGGGGGGTGGGGGTGGGCGGGGATGCAAAATCAACCCCTGCTCAAGGAGCTGTGAGGCTAGTTGGCCTTATTGATGATTGTCTCTTTTTTCAAAGGGGCTGAAGAATACAATGTCCTCCTGGCTTAAATATTTGCAGTTGTGTAATTGTATAATTTAACTTTTATTCAATTTTAATAACGAGGCAGAGGAGAAAATATTGCTGCACTAAATTACCTGCTCCCTGCTCAGACTTGAATATTTAATAGCCCAGTCAATGGCAAAGCAATTATAAATGTCTGCAAATACAAATAATTCCTTATTCCTAGTGCGCAAACATGTGTCCGCCTTTCTTATCAGTTACAATAGAAGTTTCAAAAGAGACTTGGGGACTATTTGTCATCCTTCTCTGTCCTCACAGCGTACTGAAATTAAGGATCTGTACCTTATTATAATGTGATTCATTACTGTGAATTTGGAGTGAGATTAAAGCACCATCAGGTACAAAGCCGCAGTGTAGATACAGAGAGTATACAGAGCCAGCTTCATGGGTGTGTGACCTTACATTCACAGACGTGCTCACAAAGGCCCCCTGCTTGGTTTAATGCTCTGCAGCTGCCCTCTTGAATTCTTAATAATTCTATCTTTGATGTTGTGTTCTGTAGGTGCAGTCCTGCGGGGCAACGGAGCACGTGCAAGAGCACGGGAGATGCAGGCAGCATGAGCGTCCGCCGCTCCTTGCTGCTCCATCTGGATATAGCGCCAGTCCCCCGAGCACAGAATCCTGCTGGATCCACAGCACGTGGGAGTCCAGCAAGAGTCAAAGCAAGTACAAGATGAGTGTTACATCCACGCCTGAGGAGGTGGGGGTGCCGACGCCCTGCAGAGTCACGCTTTCCTGTTGAACCAGAATTTGGTCAGAACACAGAAAGAAGAAATGGCACTCCAAGAAATGTAAGCAAGCAAAGCACCTCTACCACATCCCTTTTTACTGCTGTTTTTTCCCTCCATTAGCCAACCACTTGTGCTGAAAATGATGACCTAGAAGGAAAGGGGAGAGGTAGGGCAGATGTCCAGCCCAAAGATCTTCCCTTCAGCCCTTACTCATCAATATGCTGAAGGTAGACAGTGTTGGTCTAATGTGAGCATAATCACAAAGTGACATAAAACAACTCAGTTACTTTTGTGACGCGTTTCCACTGTTCTTACAAAACCAAAATACACACGCATATTTGAGTTACAAAAGGTGAATATATGAAAGGTGAAGGCATGCGAGGTCAATATTCATATTTGCACTTAATTTTGGTATTGCACAATATCCAGATGAACAATAAAATTCAAAGTAATAATTTAAAGTTGTAAGTTTTCCTTACTTAGAACCACATTAAATAGCAAAGAAAAATTACGACAAGTGAAGGGAAACTGGAAGCAGGGATAAAGCTTAATATTTTAACACTTTTAATGGCACTTTTTCCAGCTTTTTGAATGGAGGCTCATAATTTTTATCCTGTACTCAGTTCTGTGAATTATGTAACCTAGCTGGCAGGAACAGGGTGACATAGTGGTTAATTCCAAAGGCTTTGAAGTCACCAGGGCTTAATTTAAAGCCATGTTCTGCCACTTGGTCATGGCCTTGCTTTTCAAAGCCTCAGTTTTCTCATCATTTAATTATTTTATCAACCTATCTTTGTTGAGCTTACTGGATGTCCTGTGAGGCATACAAGTGACTCTCTTTACCCTCATGGAACTTACATGAAAGAGAGGAAGACAGAAATTAACCCGATAAACAAAAAGTAAATTCATAGTTACACATTATGATAAGGGCTATGAGGAATGACTAGGATTTTTTTTAAATTTTATTTTTAAAGCTTTAAAAATTGTTCTAAATAATTTTTTTTAATGGAGGTACTGGGGATTGAACCCAGGATCTCCAGCATGCTAAACATGCAGTCTATCACCGAGATATTTTGAAATGGAAAATTAAGGAGGGTATTCAGGCCTAATTTTGGGGAGGTAGTGAAATATTTAAGTGAGACACAGAAGATGAGAAGGGGATAACTGGGAAAAGAGTTGGGTAAGGAGAGAACGGAAAATCCCGACTCATGAGGCATCTATGAAGATGGTCTGATACACGTGAAAAACACTAGGCCAGTCCTGGAAATAGTAACCGGTGAATACGTGATAGATTTGCCGTCATGAGAAGGCTGGTTCCAGTCAGGCTACAAGGTGACTGCTGGGCTCATCCTCACTATCCATTCACATTAGGCAATGTGTATGCAAATATTTTTCTAGAAGGTTCATCATCAACAGAGTCACTTATTTAATGCTATTTAGCTGACCTTTAAGTATGGAATAGAATTCCATGCTGTTAATTCTCTCTCCTTGGCACAGCTCTTTCCGATACACACATACCAGCTTCTAATGAATCTACCTGGGAGGCCTGTAGTTCATGGTCTGAATCTCTACGTCGTCCGTCATTGTACTGTGATAGTACGCTTCCCTTTGGGCACAAGAGCGTTTCAATTAAAGACAGCTCGAGAAGGTCTTTGCTTCCTGTCTTTAGTTTTCTTTTACTTGTCATTGATTTTAGCAGCTGTTATGAAAACGAAAAAAAAAAGGTGTCTTTCTTCTCTTCAAGTTGTCACTTTTGTCTCTCCCTTTCTGCCAATCATGGAATTAGTGTCTCCGGTATGCCTCTTACCTGAGAACAGCCTGTCATCTTCCCTGATGACATCTCAGGTTGGAGGTCAAGTGAGCTAGTTTCTTGCCAAAGCAGAAGCATCTGGGAAAGGCTAGCAAATGTCGATCTATCCCTGAGGAAAATGCTGTCACAGGTGATGGTGGTCTCTGCTGTCACTTGCCCGCCACATCACTAGCTCTCTTACAGCCTTCTTTCCTGGGTCACCCAGAGCCCTGAAGCTGATGGAGTAGTGTCTTCCTCCTACTTTGGTCTGCCTTGTCCCTCAGCAGCAGGCTGATGAACCCTTGTTCACCCGAACCAGGGGCAGATAACAAAACATGAACTCCAGGGCTCCGAGAGGTGGGCCCACCAGTGGGTTCACAGTGTCGAGTATATATCTGTTGAATTTTCCAAAGTAAATTATCACATCCACTATTGACTAGCCCTGCTGTCTCTTCCCACTTTAACTTTCCCACCTTCATATTTCCCCTATGGTCTGAGAGTGTTGGAGCATTTTGGGATCTGGCTAATTTAGTTGAATTTAGTGGGCTACACTTACGTGATTCACAGCCACGTCCATGAATAGTTACTACTGTTATAGCTGTCCTGCTGTAGGAATTATTTCCAGAAATACACCTACTACCCTCAGTGCCAGTCTCCCTGTACTCGACCCAAAGGTACAAGGCTAGAATTCTGTATTTATTCTATATCTTATGGGGATAAGAGACACAGAAGCAGGTACTCGGAAGCTGTGGGTACTAGGGCTGGAATGAGTAAGGAGAGGAGAGAGAAACTGAGCAGAAGGGCAGAGAGAGAGAGAGAGGTGGTGGGCAAGACCTTTGTTCCTTTTTCAATTCCCAGTTCCTGGATACTCTGTCTTGGGATCCATGGAACTCTCTCCTGCTTCATGTCTCGGTTATTGGGATTTGAGTGGTTCCTTGTCCCTGGCAGCAAAAAAGCCCTGAAAAATCATCCTTCTCAATGAATTTGCATTCTATTGGCAGACTCTGGGAAATAATAGCTATGATTAATTGAATGCCACCAAACTTGAATACCCACACAATCTCTAATCTTCAAAACATCCCCAGCAGGTGGCTATCGTCCTTTTAAAAGTGAGAAAATGACCTCAGAGAATACGAGTAACTTGCTAAAGATCATGTAACCAGAAAGCAAAGCTGGACTGGAACTCAGCTTCGTTTGACTCCAAACTGTGCATTCTTTCTGTTATACTACACTGCCAGCCAAGGTCTTCTAAAAGCAAAGGAATTGATTTCTGCTGATGGAGTTTTGTACATGATTTTGAGCACATGACTGTTGGATGTTAGACGCCATAGAGATGATCTAATTCAGTCCCTCATTTTTACATTAAGTTCACTGATGTCTTACAAGTGATGTGGCTCAAAGTTTCAGAATAAATGTTCAAGCAGAACCAAGAACTTGGGTCTCCTGGCTTCCTTCCAATAAATTTTACTTATTCTGATAGTGTATGAGACTCTCTGCTTAATACTGTTTCTGCTTGAATGAAAAATATTTACCTCTGCTAAATTCACATCTAATAAATTCACCTGTTTATTCCAAAAGAATACATTAACAGGCAATATTGAAGCGTTAATTCCTTTAAAAAGGAGTTTAAATTTTATTTCAGATGTTTTTCATTTTAAAGGATTTATTCTTTATGTCATTTAGTTTATTTAAAAACTAGAAAAATGATAATTTGCTACCAATACCACCTTCTGGGTTTTACACACATTATTTCCAATCCATACATAATATAATATGGTACATACAGGGATAATAAAACTTATATAAATTAAGTTACCTACACATGGTCATCCCAATGATAATGGGCAAAATGGGATTTAACCCAAGTCTTGGTTGACAACAAATAGCAAATATTTTATTTTATTTTATTTTATTTTATTTTATTTTATTTTATTGAAGTTAATATACAGAAGATTCAAAATGTGGGCATTTAGACATGGCATGTTATGCCCTTAGTTTTTTGTGTGTTTCTTTTCTTACTGTCTGTGAAATGATTATGGCTTCCCATGGAAATCAATGATCTGGTCAATAGTCTTTAAATATTCCTTGAACAGAAACCTTGGTACATAAACACTCAAGGCTGTGAATTTCCTCATTGAGCAGGAATAGTCTTTGAAGAAAAGATGAATTATAAGAAAAACAACACACTTGACCAGAGCTTTAAGATTTAAGAATCATTTCTGTATTTCAAACTGAAGTTCAAGGATTTAGATTTTCTTAAGCCCCTGGGGGGAAAAGACGCCTTGGGAATTTACCATCCTGAATAATGCATCATCCAAAAATAAACCAGAATTTATTATGAAATTCTGATCTTTTAGAAATTCTTTTTCCTAAAAATTGTTCTTTGGCTATATTATGGTTGATTACAAAGATACTGGTTTTTGTTCTTCTTGAATAAACAGGTAGAGGTTAAAAAGGCAATATTCCTTACCTAGACTTTTTCACATGGGATTCTAATAGAAGGAAAGCAGGCAGGCCTGGATAGTATTTGGCCAATAGCCGTAATTATGTGAGATGAAATGAATATATTTAGCCCAGTATACAGTAAAATCTCAGTAAGTGTTAGCTATTGCAATTTTTATTATTGGGTATAGAAAGGTGCCAGGGAAACCATCAGAGATGTGGATGACTCCCTAAAATGAACACAGCATTTTGTTAAATGTTTCAGGAGCCATTCAAGTGTGCTAGACTAGTGGTGAAATAAAGCGGTTTTTGGTAGCTACAAGATGGGATTCTGTTTGCTCCTGGCTTTTTGCCAGCCACGTCAGAGCCCTTGTCGATCACCACGAAAGTTTGATCTGACCTGCTGATGTGACATCGCTGACACCACAGTGCAGCCAGGGCCTCCTACCACGTATCAGCACTTTTCCGGGGACAAGTCTCACACGCCCCTAGCAATTACCCAACTTCTCGCTCTGGGAATGCACTTTGTTTTCTCCTTCGTGAACTTAGGGCCCCCAATTTAGGCTCAAGTGCTGTGTGATAACTGTTCTTCTGAATGTCACAGTAGATGAGGGGGCTCACATCATTTTCCATATGTTATCTGAAAGGAGAAATAGGCAGCCAAGCTTTCTGTCAGCATAGCCACATTGCTCCCAATTATTTAAACTGTAAAGGGTGAAAAAAAGTCATTCAATATCCAGGTAATTATTCTCCACTAGGGTTCACAACCTTTGCAAGGCAGCTGGCCAAGGTCCCGAATATCACCATCTGGAGAGTGACGACTCAATGCTGACTCCTGTCACGAAGTAGCAAGAATGGAAGATCACTGACCTCGGATAATTCCTGAAGGAAGTTGCTGATGACGGGTAGAGGCAGTTATCATGTTGTTAATTTAACAGGCAGGTGGTGGTGGTGATGGCTGTATCCCGTGCATGTTCCAGTGCAAGTTGGCATGTGTGAACATTTGACTCATGTTCAGATGTTTTTCTCTTTAACAGCAGCCATTCAAGAGTTTCTCAATAATGCCAATTTAGCCTCCATCACTGGACCAATTAGGACATCTAGATTACACATCCTACATTTGAGGCTAAGTTTTCTATTCTTTTCATGGATATATCAGAATTGTGTAAACAGAGCTAAGACAAAGAACAATCACAAAGTGAACTAATATAAGATTTAGGAAGATGGGCTCTCTCCTTTAGAACATGACCAGTCAGCCATCCTAATTTCTATCCTAAATTCACCTAGTGCCTCCTTCACTTGTCCCACTCCTTGCTCTGCAGGCAGGGAGATTTGGAAGATTTAAATCTTCGTTGCAAGTGGAATCATATGGCAGAAATTGCTATAAAGCCAATATAGCTAATATATATTTTCCTTAGTAATAGACTAGAATCCTAATTTTTTGGCTGTGTACTTTTTGCATTCAATAAATATTTAATGAGCAAATGAATCTTAACCATCCTAGGACAGTTCTGTGCTACATCTACAGAACTAAAAAAAATTGATTTCAAAATTTGTGTGCTTCATTAAGAACCTTGCCAATCTGATTAAAATTGTTGTCAACTTTTGAAAAATTAATTTTTGTACTTTTTCAGTGTTTGAGAGTTTGCATGTATAAGATATGCATTACATAATGTCTTAATTATGATCTATGTCATGGTTATAAGATCATATCAAAACAGAATATTGACTTCAAACAAAGAAGAAAAGTAAGAGATAGCTTATTTATCATGTCATTATTTCATATGATGGCCACAAATAAAAATGTGGCTTTGTAAATTGAACAGGCTACCCCTCTGAGACAATGTCCTACATAGCTTCAATAAGGCACAATGCTACCTGGAGGGGACGAGTTAGTCTGGATATAGATAATGTTGTAAGTGTTCTTTAAAAAAAAAATACCCTTTTAAAGAAAACTGTTCTTTTCTGACATGTAATTTGCCTTATGTGAATCAGCCATATGAATCACCTCCCTTTCTATTGGCTTGCAGTAAATACATGTGATCAACATAAAAAACAGCACTTCTCACCAATCAGTGTCCATCAGCTTTACTGTCCTTTTCTTTAGAGAGAAACTTCATGAAAGATTCATGTAAACTCACTAATATCCTCACTTTGATGAAGCTTTACTAATGTAATTTTTCTTGACCAAACTTTGGCATTTGCCACTCTTTTGAAACACCATCCCCAAAGCTTTCTTAACTCTCAGCTTCCGTGAGAGTTCTTGTCCTGGACCCCCCAACTTGGGAGCCACCCTTCATTCCCATTGGCTGTGTCTTCTCTCCCACGATGCTTGAAATACTGTTTTTCTTGGGATTCTGTCTTGAGTTTCTGTCTCTCTCATTTCACTTACCACCTATTTTCTGATGACTCGTAACTATACATTCTATTTCCTGAAATTTAGAGTTGTATTTCTGTAATCGTTAAAAAAAATCCACAAATCTAAGACTCAACTCACCCACCTACATGCCAATTTGTTGCCCCTACCTTCTCCTCCAGCAGCATTCTCTCTTTTGGGTTGATGGCATCGCCGTTTTCTTTGTCTCTCTCTCTTTGCCTTGGAAGACTCATTCATCCTTTAAGATTAATTTCAAGTTTCATCTCTGCTTGGAAATGTTCTTGACCTTATTGGGGGATTGCCCCTCTCTGGATTCCTGTTCTTTGCCCCCATCATCAAGGTCTTACTTCTGTTTCACATTTTCACCGTGTGTTGTCATTATTAAATTACTTATAAATCATCTTCACTCCACTGTTAGCTCCTTTTGAGCTGGGCTTTGGGTTCTTTATCTCTGTGTCTTTGGCATCTGCTACAGGGATTCATACAAATGAATTCAAGAAATCCTTTGGAATAAATGAGCGAATGTATCCTTAACCTTTGCAAACAAAGCCAGAGTTTGGAGACATGAGTCACTGATTTCATCCCATTTTTCATTTGCTAGACTTTAATCATCTCCTATCTCAATCAGTCTTCTTTCTTCATGAGTAAAATTCCTATTCATTTAAGAGACTTTTTTTTACATGAACAAATACCTAAGTGTATAGGAAACAACCGCAGAAGAATATTTTAAGAATATTTTCTTATTTCCCCATCTTTTCAACCCCAAACACAATGGTTTTCTTGGTGGTGAGGGCGAAATACATGTCAGATTCCAATATCAAATTCCTTTTAGAAGGGTGATTGTGATTGGAAACCTAGCCTACTTATTGGGCCTGACATTAGGATTTATTCTAAAGTTTGGTCAATTAATCTATAGCTTGGTACCAGAGGGTACTCATTAAATATTTGTTGAATGATTTTATGCATGAATGACTTCATCCATTATTTCAAGTCAAGATAGTATATGATAGTATGTGTTCATGATACAGTGGACATGAATAGCTAACATTTACTGAGGGCATAATATGTGCCAGGCACTGTTTCTTACAGGTTTATATGTGTGATCTCATTTAAGCTTCATAACAGCCTCATAAGGTAGATAATGATGAGGATTATCATTTAACAAATTGGACAACTGCATGACAGAGAGGTTTAGGAAACTGTCTAGCATAGCACCACTAGCAGGCAGTAGACCTGAAGCATAAATCCAGCAGCCTGGCTCCAGTCTGCATGCTCTTAAGTAACCTGCAATAATCACTCTGTGATAGACAAAGGGGCTCCAAATGAATATTTAAAGTGAATTTATAGGAACAAATGTGCTTCCCTAAAATATTAGTGTTATGGGTAATCTAAATAATTATTTCTCGACATTTTTTCAGGGTACAAATACAATGATAATTAATAACCCACAGCCACAATTGGGTGAACTATAAATAAAAGCTCTTTGTTATTTTCTAATATGTCCAGTAATTTTATTTAAGAGTAATTAATTCACGATGTTAAAAATATTTCTTTGGTCTCAGGCTGTGTTGACTATATTTTACTATTTGGTGTCAGGCCACTTCCATTTTAACTGCATTTCACAACTTTGTTGATTGTTGGTCCTACTATTATCCTGTCATTAGCCTCTCAGCTTCTGCGTTTCATTCTCTCGCAGTTGGTCCACGGGGGTAAATCTATTGCTTCCTTACTCTTTTGCATTTTACATGCTGTCACGTTTTTATGAAACCTCTCTAAAGGATAATCTGTATATCGCCGCATGCATGACTTACATCGTAGAGTGCACAGGAAAAATTTATACTCTGCAAAAGCTGTTGAAACCTGTTTAGTGTATCAGACTAAGGATTGTTTTTTCTGAGGTATCTCAGTGCTCTTTTAAAATGTCCTGGAGCTCTTCTTTAGATTCTAAAACAAATAATTATCATAAAAAATTCCTCTCACCCGAAGATAAATCTAAAAGGGAATGATTTTTCCCATCTAGACAGAAAAATTTAACTTTTTTGAGGTTGGCATTCTAAAAGTTAACACTGGATAGATGCTTGGTGAAGTAATGTAGAAATTATCAGGTGCTGTGTAAAAAGTTTTCCTCTGATTACTTCACCACGCGGTAATCTCATTTGAAAGGAGAAAACACGTAAAGCATATCTGTAATTAGAATGCAAACTCACTCATTTATCAGCTCTTAGGGAAGACTGATCACCTCAGTACACTCTCTCTTTAAGTGAACATGATAACACCTTCCCTGATTCAGCACTTCAAGGCTCTATAAAACAGAATATCTGCAAGATTTAAAAAGGGATAATGTCATTGTTCGCAAACGTACATAAATGTATTTTTCACAAATTTAAGTAATTCTCTCTGCTTGATAATCTACAAGCATTTCACTTACTGATCAAGCAAAACAATTTAGGGTTTAGGTTCAGTCCGCACAGTTTGGTAACACGGTCAAGTTTAATATGGAAAAATGACCCAAGAGTTCACAATATATTTCCAATTAGAGTATTCCATGTTGGGTGGGGTCTTTGCAGGCCACTCCTAATTAGCAGTGGGAATGGCTAAATTAGACTTGGCCCTGGCACTCTTAACAAAATGCTAATTTAGCCTTTAGCTCAGCCAACATTTTTTTTTTTTTTCTGCTGAGGGAAAAAGATATACATAGTGAAATGATTTCCTTTTCCTCATTCAGCACTAACCAAGAATGTCTGCAACCCATATGGAAAACAGCATAGTATTGGGTTGTCTAGGAAAAATACAAGCAGATATTTCTGAAAGTAAATTACAGTTGGAGTTAGGTAGCTTTGCACAATAGAAATGTTGCCTGGGATAATGACATTTCTGGCTGGTTACCTTGTTTGATGCTCCCAGAAGTGGCTTCCATTGAGACTATTAAGTAAAAGAACTGATATGATATGAACTCCAGTCAGTGGTCCTCCTTGTGTGAGCATTAGTTGACTTTTTGATTTATTCTGGCATTTCATTTTATACCTCTTTTTGAAATCAACTCATGGCAATGTGGTCAGTCAACTTCCATCTATAAACTACTAAGTGAAATTTTGCTTTGAAATACTTTATATGCATCTGATTAGTTGTGTATTATCTCAAACTTTACTAAAATAAATAAATCAAGGCCTTTAAATGCAGAGGGGAGAAATTGGAGGGCTTTGTGGATAAGCAGAAGAAAATAATAAAATTTCCACTTTCACTGTTGTCATTGTCATCAGTATCAACATCATCAATAAATGCAGTCATTAGGTTCACATATGCACTTGCCATTTTCTGCTTTTTTTAATTATAGTTTCACTTGAAGGCATACACATTTGAGAATTATTAAAAACATACTAATTCAGGCAGTTTCATCAACAGATGGTACTGGGAAATTGAATATTCACATGCAAAAGAATGAAATGAGACCCTTATCTTACACCACCCACAAAAATTAATACAAAATAAATTAAGGGCTTAAATGTAAGACTGGAAACCACAAAACTCCTGGAAGAAAACATAGGGGAAAACCTCCTTGACATGGGTCTAAACAATGACTTTTTGGACATGATACACAAACAACATAATAAAAAATAAATGAGTGGGACCACATCAAACTTAAAAGCTTCTGCACAGCAAAAGAAACAATCAACAAAACAAAAAAGCAATGTATGGAATGGGAGAAAAATATTTGCAAACCACACCTCTGATAAGGGGTTCAGATCCAAAATATATAAGGAACTCATATAACTCAATAGCAAAACAATAACAATAGCAAAATATCCAATTAAAAATGGACAAAGGACCCAAATAGGTATCTTTACCAGCGAAGATATTCAAATGGCCAACAGGTACATGAAAAAGTACGCAACATCACTAATCAGTAGGGAAATACAAATTTAAACCAAAATATATCACTTCACAACTATTAGAATGGCTATCATCAAAGGGAAAAGAGATAACATAAGTGTTGGCAAGACCGTAGACAAAAGGAAATTCTTGTGCATTGTTGGTGGGAATGTAAATTGGTACAGCCACTGTGGAAAAGAGGATGGAGGTTCCTCCAAAAATTAAAATAGAACTACCATATGATCAAGCAATTCCACTTCCAGGTATATAACCAAAGGAAATGAATTCCTTATGTCAGAGAGCTGTCTGTGTTCATTGCAGCATTATTTACAAGGCAGGACAGAGAAATAATCTGTGTCCATATGTCCACTGACGGATGAATGGATAAAGAAAATGTGTGTGTGTGTGTGTGTGTGTATAAAATTCAGTGGCAAAAAGGAGGAAATCCTGCCATATGTGACAACATGGAAAAGCTTTGAAGGTATTATGCCAAGTCAGATAAAGAAAGATAAATATTGTATAATTTCACTTATATGTGGAATCTAAAAAAATAAAACTCTCAGAAACAGAGATTGGATTGGTGGTTGCCAGAGGCAGGGTGGAAGGGGTATGAGATTTGAATGAAGGTGATCAAAAGGTACAAACTTCCAGTTATAATATAATTAAGTTCTGGGGTTATAATGTACAGCATGATGGTTATAGTTAACAATGCTCTATTATATATTTGAAAGTTGTTAAGAGTAAATCTTAAAATTTCTCATCACAAGGAAAGAAATTTGTAACTATATGAGATGATGGATATTAACTAAACTTACTGTAGTAATCATTTCACAATACATACATATATCCAATCATTCTACTTATATCTTAAAATGAAGACAAGGTTATAGGTCAATTTTATCTCAATAAAACTGGAAAAAGAGAAATATTCTCTTTTTTTTTACAAATAATACTTTTAAATGTAAGTTCTCAAGAGTGTTGCATTTCACCCCTTTCTAATTATTTCCATCTATAAATGAGTCTGTACCTTCTTCACTAGTTTTTGTTGTTATCACTCTGATATCTATGTATGAATTTTTGAGATTTGAATTTCTAAGCAACAAATTTTAATTTAATAATCTCACTGGGAAAAAAAAATGTCCTAATTTAAATCTAGCCTATTCTTCTTAAAAAGCAATCCTTGAAAAGATAGCGTGGTGTACTACACTGGCATTCTCTCACAAAATCTGTCTGATTTAAACTGGGAAATCTTCCTGTTCCATCAACAGAGAACATTACATTCAAACATTAAGTTTATTTCTATTGTCAAATATTTATGTCTTTATAATTAGAGTGAAACATACTTTTTTCTGTATCTGGTTGTTGGTTCTTAAAATGCAAGTGAATCAGTAAAGCAGGAAACTTCTGAGCTGCTCTTTTCTTCTGTTTTTATTGTTATAGAACAAAATTATGCTTCATCATGTGTTTAGCATCACGGTATTCGACGATAAATTAAGAAATAAATCCCTGTAGAATTTGAAAATTTGTTGGGGAAAAAAGCATCCAGCCATCAATCCGGTTTACAGTAAGTGCTAAAAAGTGATGGGGAGACCAAAAGTGCTATAGAAATTCAGTGGAAAGAGATGAGATTTAAAGTAGACCTGGAAGGTTAGGTGGGTTTGAGAAGGATGACAGGGACCCTAAGTGGCATTCCAGGCTGGAGGAAACTCTTGAGCAAAGGTAGAGAAATGTGCTAGAACATGGGCTGTTTGGTATAATTGCAAAAGCAGGTGGTTTGGGGAGCATTGGTAATCTAGGTCATATATTAAATCTGTATGTTACAGAGATTTTCTTACTTAGAACAGTAAGTCATGCGGCGTCTGCACACTTGCCTGATGTTGAGGTTTAATTTACAGTCATCAGCTAACCAGCACAGGGTAAGGGCAAACATCTCAGAGCACTCTAGGCATCATGATGGGTAGTAATATCAACAAGAAATAGAAATGAGTCCTTCTGACTCATTTTAGTCTTAGTCTTTTTCATAATTGAAGGCCTCACAGCATTATTTTGAAAAAATTACCTATAGTTCTGTTAGGTAGTTAGATAAGTGGGGGCAGCAGGCAGATAAAGTGGAGGAGAGGGAGGATGGATTGGCAGATGGCAGGATGCCCGCCTTCAGCATAAAGAGGTTTTACTTCCCCTAAATGAGTGCCAGCAAGAAGCTGGTTAGAACCCATCAGCTGCACTGCGTGGTACCGACAAGGACCTAACTGGAAATGACCCAATGCTCATTGTAATAAAATTAGCACTGTGGTTTAGGCGCCCCCCACCACAGGTTTTTCTGTGTGCATCATGGGTAAGGACGCGCAGAAAAGGGGACAAGCATGACTAAGCACTCCAGGGGCAAGAGCTGTCAATCAGTCAAAAGACCGTCTCTAAGCAAAGGTATGAGAGAAGGGGGCAAAGACCACTGCAATCTGCCCTTGGATCAGCCCACCTCCCATTCTTGGAGGTGTACTTTCCCTTTGCTAATAAATCTTTTAAAATCTTTCACTATGCTTCCATCTCCCATCTGAATTCTTATCTTTCAGGTATGACAAGAACTGGGGTCTTTTCCTTCCCCTTTTGAGGTAACACTTCTACTGAAACAGAGGGCAGCTGAATTTGGACTGGACATTATCCATGGTCTGGTTTACATAGAAAGAAATAGTTGTCCTCCAACCTGAGTCTGTATCTGGCCATTTCCAACAGAAGAAAGGATTTCAAAGTCATATTTATTTATAGATTGTATCTGTCTTAATTAATCCCTAGCACCAGGCTGTACAGTTCACATGAACATAAAATACCTTCTAAAGACCACCTGTGAGGGTCATATCCAGGTATAGGCGTCCAACACGAAGGACAAGCCTCTGAAATATCAAGCAGGGATGGGTCTGCCCCTCCAAAATGCAGCTAGGAAACAGAGGCCAGGTGCTAAAGTCTGGGGAAATGTCGACATTAATTGCATCAAGCTGCAGGCACTGGCACAAATGGGTTTGGGAAAGGAGGCATCAGCACGGGTTGCCAGAGCTGGTTCTGAGTCTAATTCCTAGAAAGTAGACAGAGAAGATCACTCTTACCCATTTTCAAATGTTCTGATGTTTGATCTCCTTTCTGGCTTTTCTCTGTCTTATTGCTACCCCTGTTGTCCCAGGACAGGAGGAAGGAAAGAGACAGATGCACTGGAAATTTAGACAGGATGACGTTCTGGCTGCCTGTTGTGGGACCTTAATTTCTCTGAGTCTCAGTTTTCTCTACTTTAAAATGAGAATAATAATACTTACTTTTTTATGGGGATTCCTTTTTGGGGTAGCACACACAAAATAGCGAACACAGAGCTAGACATGCAATAACTCACACGGGAAGCTATTTTACTTCCCTACTTCTTTTCTTCCTCCCCTCTCCCCACCCTTTTATATCGCTTCCTTCTCCCTCCTTTCTTTGCCTCCTTCCTCTCATTCTTTTTTCATTGCCTATTGAAAAACATTTTAAAACCACTTCCCATTTGCTAAGTACTATGTTTGTCACTGAGGAGAAGTTGGTGCCTCAAAGTGGGAAAATGACCTCTGCCCTCATCAGTTTGCCACCTAATAAAGAAACCATTGATCAAAGTGGGACACAGTAAATGTGAAAATGATGACTATTAAGTCTAAGGCAGTAGGTGTGTGATGAGAGGCAATGAGAGGCCTGCTAATTCCTTTTCCTTTTCCCCTTTCTGTAAGTAGAAACAGAAAAACGAACTGTCCTAGAATAGAACCCCAATAGTTGATAGAAATTGTAAATGTTTCTGTTCTGGGGAACTGATCTTGAAAACGTATTAATGTGGCTACTTCCTGATTCCCATATCAGGAACCTGAATAAGACACATCACAGCCAAGCGTATTTCTGTTTCATGTTTGTATCTTATGTTTCTTTGGCTTTTTTTTTTTTTTTGACAGTAGTTGTTTTGATAGGCTTTCATAGGTTTACTCTTCCTTTGATTAAATGAAGAGAAAGTCCTTTCTTCCTTTGGGGGAAAAAATGTACTTTGGAGTTCAAAACAGTGGGTTCCCTAGAAACCCTCTGTTCAATCACATTACAACCACTCAACAGAAAATAAAGCTTCCTCCCTCCTTGGAGCTTCATCATAATGAATAGAGTTGAGGCAGCTTCACAGTATGGAACGCCCTGTGGGCGCTGAAGCCTCTCCCAGGCCCTGTGGCGTGGACAGAATAGAGAAATCAAAGTCTCCCATCTACATAAAAACTCCTGCCACGACATGACAAAAGTCAGCAGTCTGAAGCAGCAAGACACTCTCTTATTGGATAATAATTCTCTTCTTGTTAATCCTAGAAGGGATGGGCTTCGTGCAGGCAGTCTTGGAGTCTGGGGTAAAATTAACTTTTCATGAAAGGACTGTGCCTGGGTTATCTCTTTTCCTCACTCATCCTGTCTGCCAAGGCTGGGGAATTTGGGTCCTGTCAGTCACATGAACATAATCTAGTGTAACGTTCACTCTCATTGCAACAAGTGGCTATTTGATGGACGAAACTGGAAGAGAAAAATAAAAGATGATGTCCAAAGATCTTGAATAGAAAATTTGGAGTTAAGTGATTCACAAAGCACCAGAGTCAAGGAACATCATTTCAGAAGTCACCCTTGATGCAGATTATTGAGCTGTGGCATCTTTGTTGTACCAGGAGTTGGCTTCATCTAATATACTACACACACACACACACACACACACACACAGACTTGTTATATCTCCTCCATCATCAAACAAAAGAAAAACCTCTCTTGACCCCACTTCCCCCTCTGACTGCCTCCTCTTTTCTCTCCTTCCCCTTCTTTCACTCTTTCTTCTCCTTCCCTCTTTTCTCTCCTTCATTCCTTGAAAGCATTGCCATCCTCAGTGCATCTCCTTGCATTGTCTCTCGATTGCCTTCCAATTAGACTTTCTTCCCCACCGCTGCACCCAAACTGCCCCTTTGAATGCCATGTAAGTTGCTAAATCTGAAGGTCAAGTCACGATGTTGATTTCACTTGAGCCATTCACAGCATTTGACACAGATGAGCACATACGCCTCCTCAGAACACTGTCTTTGCTCAGCTTAGGTCCCTGCATTCTGCTGGGTTTCCCCCTACCTGATGTCTACTTCTCAGCCTCCATGTTGCATTGACCCCTTTGCCCTGGAGTCACCCAGCTCTGAGCACCAGCACCACCTCTCTTTTATATTCATACGCACTCCCTTGAGGATCAAATCCAGTGACCAGCTTTCTAACATTTACACTCAGATGACAGCCAAACTAGAACTTGTCCTTGAATCCCAGAGTCACACATGCAAAACTGCCTGTGTCAAGTACTTGATGTCCAGTAAGCATCTCAACATTAACACGTCCCAAACCGCACTCCTAATCTTCCTCTCCGGTTCTGTTGTTGCTCCCTGTCTCTCCCAGTGTAATGAAAGTTAGCATCCATCGTTCCTCAAGTTGCTCAGACCAAAAACCTCAGAGACATCCTGAACGTCTTTCTCTCACACTCACTGTCCAGTCTTCTAGAAAACCATGCCAGATCAGCATCTGAAAGACATTTACTGTCCATTCTTTTCTCTACATTTTCTCTGCCAACACCCTGGTTGAAGCCACCATCTTTTCTCTCCTCGATTTTTCTAAGAGTCTCTCCATTGGTCTCCCTGCTTGTGCTTTGTCCCTTATAGTCCAGTTTAGCCTAGAAGCCAGAGAGAACCTGATAAAGCAGATGTTAGAAATGTCTTTTGGCTCCTATGTCTCCCCTCTGAAGCCCTGCATTGCCTTCTGACTTCTCTGTGGATGAAACCAAAGTCACTGAGAGAGTCTACAAGGCCATACCCTATCTGATACCCAGCTAACTCCCTGACCTCACTCCAAGCTAGTGCTACCCACTGGCCTCCTTGCTGTCCTTCACGGAGCCCAGACATGCTCTTGCCTCTGTGCTTCTGAGCTTGCCTGGAATTCTCTCTCCCTAGATAGCCAAAGCCTTTAAGTCTTTATTTAAATGTCCTCAAGACCTCTCTGGAAGTTATTTGTGAATTTCTTTCCTTCATAAGAAGTGTCACATGAAAAGGTAATACAACCATCTTTCTGTGTATCCGTGGTGTTTTTATTTTAAAAAAGAATAAAGCCAATTTAAAAGCCATTCTAAAGAAAGTATTTTTCTGCGTGCCTCACGCTTGTGTAATATATTAGTTCTTCATGGACAAGTACCAGGGTACACACTTGTCTATTAAATGTTTATCACTGAAAATAAATAATATTTTCTTTTTTGTTGTTAGAAAAATTACTGTTAAAGAAACAAATCTTTTCTAATGCTGGAGTTACATAGAGAAATTTGTACTGTGATTTACAAGGTGCCAAGGAGAAGAACAGGAAGTATCTAGCAGTATTGCTGATTTGAGTGGGACTTCTGACCACCCCTTGGTGATGGTAAAAGAGTTTAAGAGATGGTCACTAGTAAGTAACCTTCAAGCTCTTCCACTCCCCTACACTGGCACAGAGGACCAGGAATCCTGCTGCTAAGCTGAAGGATGCTCTGGGGAATTACTTAATGGAGAATATTCCCAAGATAAACACTTGCTTAATCTCCTACTCTCATTCATTTATTTGCCTCTAAGGAGAAAAACAGAAAAGGACTGTAAAATGAAGCTGACTTGTACAAATTCCATGCTACAAAGCAGCACATTATTGCAACCTTCAAGTACATTATCCAAGTAGTTTTAGAGAGAGGGATAGTGATGATTTATGACCAAGTTTTCATATAAATCATAATTACTAAACCCAAATATTGATACAAAAATAAAATGAAGGACAACCTACACCATAAATTTTATGATTTGGGATTTATTATATATATTTCAAGTAAATATTAGGTCTAAATTATACAGATGGTGAGTTTAGACTCACACTCGTTATAAACAAAAAATACAGCAAACTATGAAATCAGATTATTGCACTGGAAATATTTTAGTTCAAAGACAAAATCAAGTACCGATTTCAGGGTATGTATTTAAGGTAAAAACATTTTAAAGAGGAGAATTGAATTTTTTGCAGTATTATTTACTATGACTCAAAATTGATGATAAATAGAAAATGATACCAACGTTTCATGGTTTTCTGTATGGGTTGTTGAATTTTCTTAAATTTTGCATCCTGTTTTGCATTTTTCTCATACAGAAAGTGAAAATGCAGTGTAAATATCTGAGTTAAGCCCAATATTGTGCATTTTTCAGCTCACAGGTCCACTTCTCATAAAATGAGACTCTGTAATATACTGACACTATGTATGGATTATAACCATGGTAAGGTTCCTCTAGCATCTGGAAGAATGGTAAAGCAGAGGGGCCCCAGTTGGGAGAGAAGACTGACTATGAGGAGCTTGCTTTTGAATCCGTCACTGAGTTGTCCCATCTGCAAAAAACCTTTTTGTTTTTCATATTCAGGATCAAGCTATTCGCATACAGGAGGTAAGACTTCCCTTCGCCGTGCTCTGTCTTATCTTATAAAAAGAGATCTATTTTAAGAGTTTTAAACCAGGAAATACAGACAAAAATATTTTGAGAGTGGAGTAGGTAGTTCTATTTTAAAAATCATAACCAGGCTTGAATACTATTCTTTAATTTTTTTTTTCTTTAAGGATGATGTGTAGAATCAACATGGAGTCTCAGAATGAAACAAAGACTGAGAATGACAGACATGGTTTTCAGAAGTTCAAAGATGAGAACAAGGAACTACTCATTGCTCTATGTTGGCTCTCCAGGGCCTGGGAAGACCTCCATCTATGGAGCGAGGTTTGGAAAGTTACAACCCATGGAGAATTCCGTCTCCACCATGTTCTTGCACAGCTTGCAACCTAAGGATGGTTCTTAAAATGTTAAATGGCTGGGGAAAAAAATAAAAAAAATTTCATGACACAAGAAAATGGTATGAAATTCAAATTTCAGGGCTTATAACATTCTTTTGCAACTCACACATGTTCTTCTGTCTATTTTCTCTGATTGTTTCATGCTACAGCAGCAGAGTTGAGTAGATCTGACAGAGTGTGTATGGTCTTAAAGCTGGAAATACTCTCTGGTGCTTTACAGAAAAAGTCTGTGGGCTCCTGGTATAGTTTAAACAACTCTTTCCTAAATTGACACATAGGCCATTGGCAATGTCTTAAGTTAGATATAAACTCAGGGATAAATATATCTGCCATAGAATACATCTCTGGTTTTTGCAACCCTGCGTTCTGAGAAAGCCACATTCCTCTGTGTACTTGTCTGAACCTGAGATTCAGGAATGCTTTTTCCAGCTTGCAGTAGGGATTCAGCCCCATCGTCCAGACTAGATCCTGAATGCTTTCCATACCTACAACATTGATTTGTCTAGCCTTATTTTATATTTAAAGTACAGCTGAGTAGCCGAACCTGAATAACAAAAGATACTTCTGAAAGAAATAAGCTGTTCTAAAAAGGTGAAGTATTTTAAAAGATAAACTTCAATCCCTATTTCACTAACTACAAGGATTATGTGTCTATGTGCCCTTTATCTTATGAGAACACTTGATTAGAATAATTGCTTATAATGATTTACCATTTCATCTTGTTTAGAACCCAGAAATTCTTAAGTGGGGCTCTAGAAATGCAAACATGCTTAATGTAAAGGCCCTCCAGGCTATGTCTGTCAGGGACTAAGGTCTTGACCTTTGCTAGAGAGAAAGTACTTTTTTTTTTTAATTGAAGTATAGTCAGTTTGCAATGTTGTGTCAGTTCCTCGTGTACAGCATAATGTTTGAGTCATACATATAAATACTTATATTCGTTACCGTATTATTTTTCATTGTAGGTTACTGCAAGATATTGAAAATAGTTCCTTGTACTATACAGTATAAACTTGTCGTTTATCTATATTATATATAGTAGTTAGTAGAGAGAAAGTTTAACACTTTTTGTTGAACGTACAGGAGTTTCTGCAGGGAGAAAGGGGATGGCTAATCTCTTCAATCTCTTGAATATGCTTTCTGAGATCCAGGAATTCTGGCTTCTTTTGCCTATAAAAGACTCAAAGGAATGGCAGAAACAGACTCTAACAGGACAACACTTGATGACCAGGGGAGTGGAGAAGAAAGGTTCTCTTCCCATCAGAGTAGTATCACTTTTTACTTTTTCTTAGTATGAGAGAAATCTAAAGAAACTCGCACGGTCAGAATGCGCCTTAGAAGTGCTGCCTTTTTCAAAGAGCTCTCTTCCTTATAGAGAGCAAAACATATTTTATCAGGATTCAAACAAAGCTGTGGAGTAGACATTTAACTGCTCTTGTCACAGCAGATACAGAGTCGACCCTGCAGTGCCGAATGAGACCAGATACTGCAGTGACGAATAGCTCCTAGAGCAGGAGTTGGTTACGCTTGAATTTGGACATTTCTGTGTTCAGCTGTGTGACCATGCATTTATCTCAGAGCTTCAAATTCTGTCAGCTGACACTGTGGCATCCAATACCATCACATCAATTTCCTAGTGCTCCATGAATATTGTCAGATAATTTCCCCGTACGTAATACGATGGGAAGGAAGGGTTTGTGAGAACTTGGACAGACTCCTCCATCAGTGTCTGCTTTGGACCAGGATGTGTGTAATGAAGAATCCTCAGAGCTTGCATGCTCTTAGTGCTTAGTTAACGGCCCAATTTTTAACAAGCAAATCAGTAAGGGTGACGTTCCCTACAGGGGAGGGAGCGAGTCTCACCTTTCTCCTGGTTTTGGTTCAGACACACACAGAGACTCCACCTTTCTCAGCACTCATCTATGTTGTTACCTCTGAGCCTCACTGTACATTGCTTCTGAGCCTTAAGTTCTACCCGAGTTAACTGCTCAGAGTAACTACTCAGAGACTTAAGTTCTACCCAGAGTATGTAACTAACTTCCTGTGTGCCTGAAATTTGGCTTGAATTGCAAAACCTCTGACCTCTTAATCGGAATCAGATGAAAACTGTTAACCAATCTGCTACAACTCTCATCACCTAGGAGGGAAATTCACATATCCTGTTATAATATTCCAGAAGTAAATTCTTTGAATTTGGGGGATTAATCTCTTAACTCCTTAAAATAATAACTTCTACTTACATGTAGTTGTATAAGCCACGAGACCCGAGGCACTGAAGTGTAGCATGCTAACTTGAACTTCATGAAATGTATTTTAGCAAAGATGAACTTGCTATAGTTGAAGATCCCAGGGGCGAGCTCCTCCATGCTCCCGCACGTGCACGAAGAGTTCAATCCTTCATATAAAAACCGGCCTTGTTTTGACAGAGGCTTTCTAGTTAATAACAATATCCCTGTTGCTTTTAGGTGCTGATAAAGTACTCCATTTTCTTATTCTAACTATTTTACTAAATAAAGGCTCTGTTTGGAAATGGCCCTTAATATCTCAGTGGACTCCCAAGTAAGAAGCCAGAGAAACAGTTAAAAAAAAAAAAAAAGGCACAAGGTTATCTTATACAAGTTGCAATGGAATCATCTATATTTACTTCACCGTTCCTCCCATTACTCCATCTGCATTTAAGGCCTCAACACTCAAGTCTGCTGAATCTCTGAATTGCTATCTCCACTTCTAATTTCTTTTTCTTCTTAAAGAAAAATCAAAGGGATTTAACGTTTTGATCATTCAGAGTCTTGCCCTCTATTTTACTTAAGTTTCTGTCCTAGAACTTGCTTTTGTCACAGCTACGCTAATCCAATCTGGTCACCGGTGCCACCGCTCTCCTCACATTTACACGCTCCTTACTCATCTTTTTACTCGAAGCATAGAAGGTCCTAATTGTGTCGAACAGGTTCCAACTGTACGTATATGAAATGCCAGTTATAACACTATTTAAATGATCCCTCTTGCTAATTATCTTAGAAAACAGAACGTTTCCCATTTGTGTTGAGAATTGGCTTCTTGCACTGACTCTAAGAATGCTACCAGCATCTTGCCAATGAGTTCTCTCGGTTTTTGTCCCTTTTCACTGACAATAAAGCACTTCCGAGCTCCCCCAGCATCTTTCAACACCATAATACCCTTCAGTGTCTCGGACACTCATCATCATTAGTGTGTCGTTTTGCTGACTTGTTTAAGAAATGCCGGCTAGTATGTTGATAGTGGACCACAGTTCCTCTTCCATCTCCATTTGCAGTGTCATCATCAGAGGAAGCAAACCAACCACCATACGACTTTCTCACTTATTCATCAAACATGCACTGAATGACAGGCACTATGTTTGGTGTTTGATATAACACCTGGCTAAGATGGCCAGGGGGAGGAAGTAATTTTCTCCGTTAGCTTCTCTACTTTCAGGATTGACTAAAAGTCAGAATTTAATTATATTTTTCAGGTGAAAAACTGCATTCGTCATCAGTTTTCATGGCAGATATCAGTGTTTTTTTTTTCTTCCACAGCCATGCCTCTTTCTTCTTTTTTAAAGATGTCAGATTTTGCTCAGGTATGGGATAATGTTTTTCTCTGAAAAAGCAGCATCCTACCAGGGCTTCATGAGATAAGGCGATAGGCTGTCTGAGCCAGCCATGGCAGTCCCGTCCCTGACACACGGGGAGACCGGCCCGTCTTTATTCATTTGGAAGTTATTCTATGAAGACATGGTATTTACAGCTGCTACAGTTATCTTAAAACCCTGAGTAGGGAAATCACCAACACCAAATGAAGACAGGGCAGAAAGGTGGAACGAACATTATTAAGCTACTAAATCAAACATGGGGCTGCCTAACCCCAGAGTTCTTGTTAAGAGAGAGACAATAAATGACTATTTCCTAAAGCACATTTAGCCGGCTACTCTGTTACATACAGTGAAAAAGTTTTAACTGACATATGTTACAACCGTGTTCCCCGGTCACATCATCCTGAGACACTGCTTCATTTATGAAGTCTTCCCTCAGCTTTAACTGTATAGTGTTGGTAGCAAGGAGAGTGCTTTGTTTTCCAATAATCATTAAAATGGCTAATCAGTAGGACCAGTCTTCATACCATTAGTGGAGGACTGGGGTCATTTTTGGTTGGCTCCATGGAGGGTTGTGCTTTTTGTGGAGATCAGTGTCTTACAGAAGGAGCAGCACATCATAGGAACCCTAACCCATTTTACTTTCTATTTCAATTCACTGTCCTGGATTTTAATTGACTCTGTATTCTGTCAATTAGGAAAAGTGACCATGACTGAAAAGGAAAGATTGCTGGCTTTTAATTTTTAAACGTCTTGATAATACAATTTATTGTGTGCAGCAACAGATGTATTATGGCTCTCATATTTGTGACTATTATCTTTTATTCCTCCACATATCTCTGAGGGAAATGATTGATGTAATGAAAACAGCCTACACTTAGAGAAAACATAAAGACATCGTGTGGAATTATGTTTATGCTCTTTGACTTGGAAAAAGGAAAGCAAGGGACGGTTACTATTGCATTGATGAAATGGATGGTTCAAGTTATCATAACTTACATTCTAGCAGGGCTGAGATTATATTTTTGAAAATGAGACCATAAACTACAATTAAAGCTAATTTATATTCATTACATTACTACAATTAAAGCTAATTTATATTCATCTACATTAGGTAGAATTTTATCACTTAAGAAAACAGTATCTTTTCCATTGCACTATTATCTGCTTAAAGTTTAACTGTGGCTTTTTGGGAGTTTCGTTTAATTATCTCTAAGTTAGTATTATCTGCTTAGTTAGCCTAATTATGTTATTATGAGATAAATAAAACCCTTATGGACATTCAGTAAAGGACATTTCCACATATAGTATTAAAAATAATCCCCAATCTCTGATACAAAACCAGCATTCTCATTTTCTACCTGTTTTTTTTTTTTTTCTTAGCAATACTGCTGACAAACAGGCTTTTTGATATTCAACAATAAAAATGTAAATAGTGATAACCAAGAGATAGGAATTATGTAGCCCCAAACTCATTTATGTGCACAGGATAGTTTGATAAAAACTGAGTAGAAAGAAGTTTGGTAACTTTCAACTAAAATCATAATGCTTACTCTTACATTTTATAGAGGTGGATATAGAAATTCATGTCTTACTGATGCATTTTAAATATTTCTAACAGAAATGTCACCAGATGTCGGGACAGGTGAAGAATTGTGCTCAAGGAGTGAATGTGTTTTGTTAGAACATGATCGGACAGCTTCTTTCCCTCACCTCCCCCATTTCTCTATGAAAATCTTCCTCACTGATGATAAAAGAATCTGGGAGCACTGCAGGTGGAAGGGATTCTATAATCCACGTGTGCCACTTCTGGGCCCTCCACGCCTCCATCTGGAGAGGAGGAGCCTGACACACAGAACTCCAAGGCTCCTCCCTTACTGCGTAGCCGCAGCAGTCCCGGAAGTGCCTTCAGTCCAGTATTTGGAAATGGGTCCTGGGCAGTGAATGGATTTGGGGCCATGCATGCCATCCAAATGCCACTTTTAAGTCTCCCTTGGACAACTGCTTGTTTATGCAACCTGAGATGCACTATCCATGAATACATTGCTCACAGTGTGAAACTAATCTCAGTCCTTGAATGTGAACTATGGGATGTCACCTTAAAGCCGTAACCGGCATGGTATATACCGACAGTCCAACAGCTATGCCAACACAGAGGAGCATGCTGGCGTATCACGCAGGGGCCTCAAGACCATAGGGGACTTTCTTTTTTCGATCTAGAGTTGCAGAGTTGATTAACTATATCCGGATGGCTTGTCAGTGCCTTAAATCCATTTCATCTCAAATTAAGCTTGTCATGATTCCCTACAACCTGATTCCTTCGTTTCTTTACTCAACAAATATTTACTGAATGCTTCTTTGTGCCAGGCAATGCTCTAAAATGAAGGGATTTTCACAGCTGTGGAGAAAACAAATGCACTTCTCTCAAGGAGCTTACATAGGATAGGATTAGACTGAAAATAAATGAATATTTCCTATAACGAAAGGCAGCAATACGAACTTTGCAGATTGAGTGGTTAGAGAAGAGGTGGACTGAGGAAAGATATGGATGGAGTGGTGGCCAGAGAAGTCCTTTGTAATGTGTTTAGTCACAGATCCCATGTATGTGGCACTTAGCATGTGTTACTTTGCCTTATAATTAGTTCTGTTGATTCCTTAAGTACTTGCTATGTGCCTTCTGCCGTAAGGCATGCTGCCTGGTACTGCACGTGGATGAAACCATCCCAAGTTGTTGCCCTCATGGGGCTCACAGTCTAGGGTCAGAGATAGAACATGTAGACATAGTAACAGCTAAAACAAGGCAGATAGAGGTACATGCGGAAGATAAATATTGGCAATGTACTGAAGAGTTCAGAAGATGAAAAACAATGAAGGAAATAGTCATTTCTATTAATCTTGTCTTCCCAAACACATATTAAGGAGGTGGGGAGGAGACATACATCTTCTTCGTCTTCCAGCTTCCTAGCACAGCGTCTTCCTGTTTGGGCTTTGCTTGGACTATGGACATTTGTTGTAGATGATGACTTGTTCTCTGAATATTTTTTCTGTCAGTTAGTGACTGCTGTCCTTTAAATTGTCCTGTAGGAGACCACTATTTACATGTAAATGAACCAAGTCTAAAACCAAATTCAGTTTTCTCTTTTAATTCCTGCACCTACCTACCCCAATTTAAGCCATCTCCAACTTCTTCCTCTATCTTAATCTATCAGTAGCCACGTAATAAAGGGTCTTTCTTTGCATCCATTTATGTAGGTATTAGGGGCACGTGAGCAATGTATGTTTAAGTGAGCAAATGAATAAATGATAGGACTCCTTCTGGGTATTGAATTTGGCCTTATTTAAATCACTTATGAAATGGACTTTTTCATGATAAAAGGGAGCAGAGAAATGAAGATTTTAAGTTTAAAAATAAAAGCTTTTAAAAGGAATGTACAGCTTGGACTCCATGGTTATTCCTAGTGAAGCAACAGAACCCCCACGTCTAGTGCTTGGTGAGGCAGCAATTTCTTTAAGCAGGTAAAAAAAATAAAAAAATAAAAGAACTAAATTAATTATGTGCATAAAATCTGCTGTCTAATGCATTTAACTATGTGCAGGGTTGTCTTCTTTTGTGATCCCTTTCAAATCCCAAGTGTCTCATTTTAAACGGAATCATTTCAGTTCCTCTTTCAGTCAAAAGATTAAACCAGTTTAATTTTCTGAGGGAAGAAGCCCCCAAAGCCACATAGAAGGTTTTAATCCTGCCCTGATATAAGCTGAATTCTCCAAGATGCCTGCCTCTAAGGTAAACAAAATCCATTAAAAAGTAGTTATTAAGCCCTGTGAACAGGAAACAATATTAGAAGCCTAAAAACGATAGCTATGGGGCAATGAAACTCAGTGGAAGTGGAGGGCAGAAGCGGGAACGGAAAAGGGAGAGGGCTCCTTTGGTATACGAGAAAGATTCCGATGAAAAATCTAACTAATTAGCATTTTCATTGTGTCTTTCTATAAAAGTCTCAAGAAACTTTACAGGACAAGTAGGGTGATAAAATGAAGCCTCGGGGTAGGCTGCCAGATGGAATAATACATACAGGATGGAAGTAAATACGAGAACTTCAGTTGGGAAACTTCGCTGTTTATGTAAGCTGTGTAACTGCCTAGTCACGGCGTCTGTGTACATCCTCTACCAAATGCAGTGCTTTTGAAGGGCTTATGTTTTAACAGTGGTATCAGTTTTTTTAGAAAGTGTTGTTGTCTTATAAGTGTAACTTTAAAGTCAAGAACAACTGCATCAAGTCTCAAAAGGTTTTATGTTGTGAATTAACACACACACACACAAACACCAAAAACTGGACTTTTACATTCACGATATACCCTTATTGAGAGGGAATATATGTACATATTAAAAACTATACATATAAAATACTTCAACATCTGTATATTTATGCATATATATGTACACACATATATATGCATGTTGCATTATATGAATATACGGTACAAGAGTTCAAGGGAATAAAAACCATATATATAAATATGTATTTATAAAACTAGGTCCTATGTTAATCAGATGTAACAGGGCACTGGAAATGCACAATATTTATTTAGCTGTTGTTATAAACCTAAGTGATGTTCTTGCTAAGGTCAGATTCCCTTAACCATCTTAGAGCTAATATTGAAGAATCACAATGAAGTTTAAACATAACCCATGCTAACACAGTGCATGTGTTCTGTTCAGATAAGGCTTATTTTCAATAAATGGAGTGAAGGATCAACCTTGGTCTCAATTCATTAAAGCCATCTATTGCACTAACAATTCAACGAAATGGTTCACAAATTAATGATTATGTTTCCAATAAAATATATAGCTGGAACACTGATTAAACTACATGGACTACTGATTCGTTTCATGAACCCTAAAATAACACTTGCTGTACGTATTCTTGCTGACCTAGAAATGAGCTTGAATCTCCTTTTGAAACATAAGCCTACATTAGGAATTAAAGAATGCACTCACGTTGCCATCTTTTCCTACACAAGCTTGGACTAGCTTAGCATTTGGAAATGACTAGACATGATTTCCCAAAGACTGACAGACTTCATTTAATTTATGCTCTTGGTGTTTCTGGAATTAGGGGTTCTTATGATCCGTCTTCTGGATATTCAAATTTCTATAATTTAAAGTAGTATTTAGATCAGTGTTGGATCTTTTATCTACACTTGAGTTCTCACCATCAATTACAGATGGTCAAGGAAACTCAACTCGGTAGCGCACTCACCTCTGTCCTTAACTATTTCACAAAAATGAGCTGGACAGGGAGTCTCTGGGACTCACACCTGGTCTGTTTCATCACCTTTCTTGGATCTTATCAGTTCTTGGCTTATTGGCTTATTCTTCCCTGGAACTGATATTTTCCAAGGTGACTGGCTACTCATAGACCCTCTGTTGTCAATCGTGTAAATGCTGTATATTTCTGTTTACTCACAGAAGTCTCCTTGTTGCACTGTCTCTATTGCCACTAAATATCAAGTCTTTAAAAATGTTTTTTTATCAGGCCCTGAAGCTGTGATTTTTGCCTTTATTCATCTCCAAAGGCTGTTATACAGTCACCCTCTCTTGCTCTTAAATTCTGGCAGCCTGATCACTGTTGGGGTCTCCAAGATAAGAACAGCAGTTTTCGACTTGCTGCAATCACAATGCTCGATTTTTTTCCATAGTGATTACCCACTGGACTAACAGAATGCTTATGTAATAAGGACACAACTTAACTAGTTACGATTTTGTGACTTCAGGTTTCTGTCCAACAACTGAGCAAACTTGATTACTACAGATAAGTCCATTAAAAGAAGGTCATGCTTAGTTCTTATGTAGATTGAGGTCACCCAGATTCCTCTTCTCTGCTTTCTATCCGGCATCATCAAACGGTTGGATTGGTAACCATTTTAGTCATTGTATTTTGAAATTGCCAGAGACACAGGGGAAGGAAATGTTGGAAGAAAACTAGAAAAATAAGCCTGCTTACCATGGCAAATATATGCACTGTATTTCCCAAGAGAAATGCAAATAACTGATCAGGAATTTTGCTCACTTCTTAATTCATCTGTATATCTTGAACTATATTTACCTTCAAATGATTCAGATTATAATATTCAAGACATTATTAAAGAAATATGAGTTTGTGGCCAATGGAGAATTCTTATAATCTAAAAAGAATGAATCTAGTGTTAAGCCAAAGACAGAAAATGCTACAGGTAACTCTACAACCAAGAAAGACTAACAGCCTGTACAATTTAAAGACATCTAGAAACCGAGTCAATGTGTTAAATTCAGTGATGCAGAGCTGAGCACACTGGGACTAAGTGATGCCCAAGCTGCAATTAAACAAAGTAAAATACATCCGAACTACACGTTCAGTTAATGATAAGATTCCATTTAATTGCAAAAACGAAAGATAAGACTCCAGAAAAAAATCAAAGGCAATCCTTTCAACATTGACAACAGAAAAGCCACTGGTCAAAATAATTGAATACAACCACCGTTTATTGAGCATCTCTAAATGTTAGGTTGTTTTTGGTGCTGAGAACAGAAAATTAAGTGGATGCTACACTCAGGGGGCGACAGCTATATAACTCACTGTAATACCATAATAAATGAGATCACAGAGGAATAGACAAAGTGTTATGAGAGCACAATGACCTTTGAGGTCGTTCCCACTCCTGACATCTACAGTTCTAGGTGCACCCAGACAGCTCTGAGACGGAAATAGGTATATGGCAGATGGGAATTCTCTCTACAATTCATTCTTATACATATTCCAGAGACTCAGACATATGCTGCACAGAAGTATGTGTTCACCAAAGAAAAACAGTACCAACTCAATAAAGAATCATCACGTTAAAAACCATAGGAGATAGCAAGCTTCTGTAGCATGAGCAGAGTTGAAAATTCGTATTAATTCTAATTAACTAGATAGCTGAAAAAGTTGTGATTTGATGAAAGATTTGTAAGAAAAGAAGAAAAGAAAGTCATATTTCAAAAAAAAAGCTGAAGGTTGGAAAAGTTTTTTTTTAACTTCTATTCAAGTCTGGGATAAGATCAAGTTAGTAAATAGTCCTAAAAATTCTGTAAAAATCTAGACATTGCTTTTTAAAGTGATGTATATCGAAGTCATATTTATTTTGAAATCAATTTTATTATAAAGCCACACTTGACTAGTTTATTTTTTTGAGGAGAGAAGAGGCCTCCTCCCCAAACATACCCCTGGTACAATACGAGTAAACAGCCGTAATATTAAATTTGAGGGCCCTGGGCCTTGCGTGCTCATGTGGTTGACCAGGAAGCTAGAAGTTTGTGGAATTGTAGAACCAAGAAGATATACCAATAAATACCTTTAGGATGTGGCTATATTTTTTTTTAATAGGAAAAGGGAAAATTTAATAACTGGAGGGATTAGCTTGTTTATCTAAAAACATTTGTCTAAAAAATTCTCAGACCTAGTTAATTCTCTTGAATATAACCAGGCCTACTAATGGCTTTCCCTCAGAAAATTCTAGATAAAACTGAACATGCCCAAACCTGCACTCATACATTCATTCCCTAATTTATTATTCTATCAATTTACATGGACCAAACTCATATGAGACCCTAGGATACAAATTCAAAGTTTCTCAAAGACTTTAAATCTAGTGCTTTGTATTCACAGGTAGATACTATTATCGGACTGATATAAATAAAATGCTTTTGGCTCTCATTAGAGGGGCACCTAGACTAGGCTGGCCTAATCTAGTCATTTAAGCAAGGCTTTTACACCTGTTATCTGTATTGCCTTTGAAGGCAAAATTAAGAGTTAGGCAGGTAAAGAAGGGAAGGCTGTATAAAGGCAGAAGGAATGAGTGAGAAACATTCAAAAACACATGCAATTCAAGACTCTTGGCATATAGACTGGGGAAGGCAGATGATGTTGGATGTCATGGAGGGCATTTGATGCCATAATGAGGACCTGGATTGTATTTTGTAGGCTGTGAGGAACCATTGAAGGCTTTATAGCAAGGGAATAACATAATAAGATTTGCATCTTGGTAAGCTCCTTTTGGCGGCAGAGCAAAGAACTGATAAGAGCAGGGCAAGACAAGACAGGAGACCAGTAAGGAGGTTGGCGAAGCACTTGAGTGAGACATAATGGTGCGGAAGAAGGATGACTCTAAGATTTGTAAACTTAACCCGAATGGAAAGGTTGGCTGCAGAAAATGAAGATATCAGTGATGACTCCCAGATTTCTATCTGGGCAACTGGTTAGAGGTAGATGCCTCCCATCAGTACAGGAATAAAACAAGGGACACAGATTTTGTGGGAAATAAAGTGAATTTAATTTTGAATAAGTTAGTTTTGGGAAACTTCTGAAATATCCAGCTGCAAACAACAAGAATGCTGTGTATTTATGGATCTGGAGCTGAAGAGAAGGATCCTGTATCAGTTTGATTAGTTACTAGTTACTGTTACTATGAAAAAGGGATGATTCACAAAATTTTTTTACAGGATGAGATCTGAAAGGTTTCTCCCAGCTTCTTATGAGTCCCAAAGGCTTCAAAGTTCATGGAAGCACCAGTGGGAAGGCTGCCTACAGCAGTTGCTACGTCTATATTCCACAACCAGAATGGCTCAGAGTTTAGAGAATCATTAAAGTTTTTCCTGTCCTTTTCAAGTAAGAGAGAGGAATTCCAGATAGCCTTCCAGTGGGTTATCTCTGTATCTCCTTACCCGAGGAAAAGCCTAGTAACTAAGGTATGTGGTCGAATAGCTTCTGTTTTCCTATAACCAGAGCACCAATTAGCAAATGGTGAAAAGAATGTTTCTCCATATTCACTTTTTTCTCTTTTAGTTCCATAAATGTATCTAAATTCCATTGGTGATAATATTCTTGCAAGAGAGAGAAACTCATAGGGTTACTTCAGAAGTCAAATAGATATTAGCTCTCTATTTCTGTTTGGATGACTATTTGAGTGACCCTGGAGAAGGACATGGATGAAACTCAAGAGATTCATTTGTAGCCTACAAAGAATTCTCCTCTTGGAAAATTCATTACTGTTACTATCACCTCTGTTTTACACATGGGAGATAAGGAGGCTAGACTATCATTATTTTTTTCCTCTGGGAAGTAAAAAAAGCCGAGTAACTCTGTTTATTAAATCCTATTTAGTTGGTTCTGCTAAGATCCATTCGGAACGTCTTAATATTTTACAATTATTATGGCTTCCCTAAAAGGAAAGAGCTTTACCAATCTATTTATATGACAAACTAGGAAGAATGGACTGTGAAAGTTCCCTGAGAAGAGCTGTTTAGAAACAGGATCGTCTATAAAACACTTTTAAAAGGAACTGATCAAATTTTGCAACCAGTCCTAAATAACAAAGAGAAATGCCAATGTAGTGAAAAGCAAAAATGAAATGATTTGGTAGTTCTATCATCATAAATATCAAGAAGCACTGTAATTTTAATGTTGCTGAAATTGGCACTAGGGCATTATTGATCTTCTGTATCATCTAATGGTTTCCTGCAAATATCTTCTATAAAAGTACATTATGTGTCTTCTTAATAATCTTTTCTCGAGACATACACTATCAAATCCTGCAGAGTACCATTCATTCAGCAGTAAGTTAAAGTCGTCGAGCATATTTCTATTAAAATTTTATTGGACTTGAACTAATATCCTGAAACTGATACAATGTGATGTTACTATTCAACCAGACACCTTGATTGCTTTATGTTAAGAAACATTTTAAAAATCAGAAACACTTTCTAAAAGAACTACTAGAATTCATTAGAATTTTATTTTTTTGCATCTTCGATGCAGAGATAATTATTTTAAAGCCCTAATGAAATAATAACTTTCCTTTCTCAGGAAATTTCTCTTCTTTTTTCTCCCCAGTTCTTTTCACTTGGGCAAAAAAGATATTCTCAGATCATGATCTACGTGAAATGTGTGTTAATTTTTGTTCAATTCCCAGCTGCTTTACATCTTGACATAGAAGAATTACTGCACCATACAGCATTAGAAAGATGGAAGATAGAAGATAATTACTGAACTTTATGTTACCATCGATGTGTGAAATTTTTCAAGGAAGAAAATCCATTCATTTTGATAATATAGGTACACTGGTTAAATGTGCAACTTTGTCCCATGAAAAATTTATTCTTAACACACTTTTTTCCCTAGTAAGCCATTATTTAAGAGTGCTTCAGTGAATTTTGATTTTATTTGGAGGATATTAGATACACATATTTTAATGAGTATTTTCTTCCTCTGGTTCACTTGGACATAGTAATAAACTTGTTAGTTACTAAGATGTTTAAGGGCACTTTCTTTCTGCCTCCATTCAGGGATGTCAGTGTAGGATAAGTTTACTCTGGTATTACATGTCATCTTTGGTATTCTGTGTCATCCTCTCACACCTGAGAAGAGGATTTGTGTTTTTTGTGAGGGAAAGAAGCTGAGGTCAAAGTGAAGTGATGTGTCTGGCCCAGCTGTCTCCTTGTTCCCTGTTTATTTCTTTCTCCTTTTTCTGAAGTTCAATGAAGAAACAAGTTCGGGCATGTTCATGTCTGCGGAGTAGAGACAGAAATTGGATAACTGAGAAGGTTAGATATATTTGGTTGAAGAACTCTAAGATTTTAGATAAAATGGGAATCAGGAGGTATTTCTCATGCTTTCCAATTTTTTTTCTTAAGACCATTCTTAGAAAATGAGTATGGGGCTGGAGGCCCATTCATCTCATCCAGTGTGGTGTTTCTCAGACTCCTATTACATACACGCATTCATCCGACCCAGTATGCTACTTCTTAGATTTTTATACACTTACAGGATAGAGTTCACTTTTTTCTCATTACTGTACTGAATTAGCTGGAATGCAACTAAGATAGATAACATGTTAACCCAGACCTAGGTCTGCGGATGACTGCGTGGATTCGGAGACCACTTTGAAACTATATGCAGATGACTTTATACATATGTGCATCCACACTTTTCTGGGGAGTCACAGCTTTTAGGAGAATCTTGCATGTCCCTCAAAGTTAGGAATTTTTGTAAATGGACCACATTGCTCTAATTAGCTACCATACAGGTTTACCTTATCAAATTAAAAATAAGAAATCAAAGCCTATGGTCTTCACTACAGTAAGAGTCTTGTTCTTCTAAGGGAAAGAGGCTAAGCTTAAAATGAGTCTGCCACTTTATGCCTAAGTAGTAGACAGTTGATCGGAATTCACCTTGTGATGTATTTCCTTCTTACGAAGTCTTCTGCAGGACTTACATAGTGTTTCTCTATGTCTTTCTGCCTCTTGTTCTTTCTCCTCCTACTCCTTCCTTAGTTTGTCTTTGTCACTCTCTCTCTGTATAGCTAAAAAGAACAAATGAGAGACCTCTTGAGTAAATCTGAGCCTAAAATTTCTTTACTGTTAATTTCCTAAGTATTGGCGCTTTTTGCCTCCTTTGAATTATTCCTCAGAGAACTACGTATAAGTGGTAAATAAAAAGAGACAGGTTGAAACATCGTCCTTTGATGGAGTTTGTTCTTGGATGGAGTGGAGGGACCTAGAGGTTAAGAGTTAGGTAATCATCCTGACGTAGCCTGGCAACTTCGGGATGGGTCCAGGCGGCAGGCATTGGAGATGCTCCTGCAAAGCCTCACACATCTCACGTCGGACAACGAGCAGGACAATGAAGACATCTTCACTTGCACATGGGCGAACTCAACCTTGAGTGAACAGGGAGGTAAAACTCGTATCTGAAATTCCCAAGGATGACCTAAGGTATCTTTTACATTTTGAGGCTCTGTTTTATCAGAATTGCATTCTTCTAGTAAGTACCGGATTGTACATTCTTCAGGTAAATTAACTGCATCTTTTACCTTAGTGTTTTTAGACATCTAGTTGGGTACCTGGAACATAGTAGGGATTCAAAATTGACCAACTACGGTTCTCAATCCTAACGGGCAGGGATTCACTTTTTCTCCTTGCTGACTGTGGTCTTTTTTTTTTTTTTTAAATCATTCCTGCTTTTTAATGCCACAATACAGTGTTCTTTAATGTTCCCTCCCTCCCTCTCCCCACCGTGGCATATTTAGATGTATGATTAACAATTTACCAGATTAATCCAGTATTAAAAATATTTTGTGATGCAATGCTAGGCTGGCATCATGCCGTCGCATGTGAATAACTGTCAAACCTGCTTGATGTTTTAAAATAAACTCCTTTCAAATTGCTGAGAGACTTGTACCCATTAATAGTTTTCTGAAAAAATCTGTCCTCCCCTCCAGTACTATTTTCTGGTTGATTTGAAATTTTATTTGTCTAATCAAGAACTTAATATTTAGCATATTCAGTTACTTGGAGAAATATGGACCGTATTTGAAATACTATCTGTAATTACTAATAGAGCAATTGCAGCTTTATACTTGATTGGGTATGCATGCTTGTGGATGATTTTCCCATTTGTTATCTGAATAATTGTGCTTGTAAAATAAGACACAACCATAGAAAGATCCAATCTAGTTTGATCATTGCAGAACTATTTGAAGAAAAAGAGATGGGCTGTAGGACTCAATTATCGTAAAGAGAATGGAAAGCAAATGACTCCAGTGATTTCTTTTAGATTAGTAAAAGCAGCACAGAAAAACCTCCCAATTCCCCTTCTTCCTCCTTAACTAATTTTACGTTGGCTTTATTGCCAGCAAGTCCGCAGGCAAACACAACACCTTTCCTCCATACCCTGAAGGAATAAAAGCTGTTGACAATACTTAGAAGAAAATAAGGGACTTTGAATCGGTTTTTGTGCTATAGAGGCATGCAACTCAATAAACTGGTTAATGAGGAATTAACCCAATTTAAGATAATGAAAAGTGCATTGACATATCATGTAAAGTTGTACGTGTAAAACAGATTGAGCTTGGCTATGCCTAGGAGAGTGGTGGGTGTATCACACTCAACCTAAGTATCCAGTGTCTTTTTCAAATGTAGAACTACAAAAAGACAAACAATGATCAACTCATCACCCAGCCAACTCATAAACAAAATCAGATTATTTCAGTAATTACTCAAAAGACTGTTCTGTTAGAGCGATACACAAACCTTATTTCCCTCCAGTCCATCATTCCCTTAAATATCCACTTATTTGCACTGTCCTGAGTGGCAAAAAGTAATTAAGTTTATGAACTGGAGTGCCACTGCCATCCACACGAAACTCAACTTTTCTGGAAACATTAGCATTTGGGGTCTCTGGGTTTTAAATTCTGGCTACTTAAAACATGGCTTCAAGAATCTTGGCAAATAAAAAGTAGCAATCCAGAACAAATGATAAATTAAATATTATATTCAGTATCTCTGAAGACAAACATTTTTTTTCAGGGTATGAGGGATGGGACTTTAAAATGCTAAGTTGGTAAATATTCTGCTACTGTTTGGTTTGACAGTCATTGCAGTTTACCTGCCTCCAAATATCTCTCTTTCAAGGCTCTCTGGCTGAAAATAATCACTGAATCACTGAAGTGCTAGCCAAGGCACCTGGAAAATCACAGATGAAATGGAAACTAACCTTTAGGGCTACAAACAAAGGTTCATGAATTCTATTTTCTCATCAGCATAGTTGTCCTTGTCACATGGTGGTTGTATTTCTACTTGAAAACCTACAGTGACAGCTTCTAAAAGCTGATGCTGAATATGCATTTCTTATGACTTATATCTTCCTCTCTCATTTCCCTTCCAACCATCCCTCCCTCCCTCCCTCCTTCTTTCCCTCCCTCTTTTCCTTCCTTCAATAAGTTATCATGGAAATCTTACCACTAATACAGCAGTGTATTAAATTCAAAATACAAAGATACACATTTGGGTCAGTCTGATGAAGACTTAAGGCATCTGTATGATGATTATATACAAAGCTTTGATGATTAATAAACTATTTTGATCAAGGCAGGAGACTAAATAGGTTGGTATGTGTAAAAAGTAAAAGCAGTTGTTTTGAAAGCAAAATGGTTTATGATGATAAGAAGGCTGAAGAATCAACCAACCAACCAACAAAAAAACTAAAACACTAATACCAAAAAAAAAAAAAACCCAAAAGCCTAAAATCATGTATCCAGGACTCAGAATGTGTGTGTTGGAGCAGGGTGGTGGTGAACATGGTAGTATGTGTGCAAGTGTGCGTGTATATGCCTGCAAGTAGGTGCTTGTAAGTGGAAAGGGGTTTAGTATTGAAAGGAAGGTCATTACACTACGTCATCAAAGGTCATAGAGACATTAAGTCACGTGCCTAGACTTTTGTCCTCCTACACAAGTACTCTAGAACTGTAACTGGGTCACTGAGCCCAAATGCTGTAAAGTGCTCTGAAAGTTTAAATTGTGGTACATAATGAAAAGGAAACTAATTGCTGAATCTTTTTTTAAAAACTGATGTACAGTTGCTTTACAATGTTTTATTAGTTTCACATAGAGTTTCAGTTATACATAAATATTTTTTCATTATAGGTTATAACAAGCTATTGAATATAGTTCCCTGTGCTATATGGTAGTACCTTGTTGTTTATCTATTCATAGCTTATCTCTGCTAATTCCAAACTCCTAATTTATCCCTCCTCCTCCTTCCCCCTTTGGTAACCATAAGTTTTTTTTCTCTGTCTGTGAGTCTGTTTCTGCTTTGTAAATAAGTTCATTTGTGGCATTTTTTTAAGGTTCCACATTTAAGTGATATCAGATGAAATTTTTCTTTCTCTGTTTGACTTACTTCTCTTAGTATAATAATCTCTACATCCATCCATGTTGTTGCAAATGGCATTATTTCATTCTTTTTATGGCTGTGTAGTATTCTTTTGTATACATGTACCACAAATCGCTGAATCTTGAAAGATAGGGATGAAGCTGCACCCGAAGGTTACGAGATGTTACAAAGTGTGTGTTCTCATGACCATCTCTCAGAACTGCAACTGGAATTTAAATTTAATCCATGATGTAGTATTAAGTGGGAAACATGTGTCACATTACAGAGAAGTAAGCATGTACTTGTAATCATATATACGTATGTAAACACATTTTTATGAGCATAAAGAAAAGAGAGAAAATATAAACATAGATAGGTTAGTATTAGTTAACTCAGAAAGATGAGACTGGAGAAAAGTGAGGATAAATGACTAATTTTTTCTTTATTCACTGTATTTTTCTTGTCATATCTTGCTATTTTGCTCTTATAGTTGAACAATTTAGTAAATTTAAAAATTAATTGTTTAAAAATTTTTGCTGTTGTTCTGTAAGTTTTTCTTTATCATAGGTTAGCAAAATCATCATAAAATCAGAGGATTATCATGGGGTTGTCATCTTTTTAGTTGTCCCATTTGATAAAATAAAAATTAAAGTTAATACAAGTTGTAGGGTATAAATCACTTTATGAAAAATCAAAACATTGTCATTTTGCTCTATGACTTATTCATAAAATTTGATCATAAACTGATCTCATTTGTAACCTTTCCTTTTTGTTAATGTGGTTAATTGAGATGGAGTGAAAGTAGATCCCAGTGGTAAAAGTATTAAGTGATTATTTCTTTAAGACGAGTACTTAGAAAATACCCCAAGTAATTAGAAGAGAAAAAAATGAAATTCCTTCCCACCTATCATACACCAGCATATGTTACAAATGTGTCCTTCCAAGTCACATTATATATCAGAGAGGTCAGACCCAGATGGTTTGGAGAGCGTCACAGGACTCCTGATTATCAGTAAAATAGTTTCAGTTGTATACCTGGTTAGTCACCCTAATAAACAAAGCTGGGGCATGTGTTAAGACTTCTCTCTAGTCTGAAAGGAGTCAGATAAATCAGTCAATGTGTTGGCAGTCATTTAGTAAGTTAAAAGTCTTTGGAATCCATTAAAGGAAATGAATAGATGTCAGAAAACAGGATTAGGTCCAGATCTTTATTGTACCCTTACCTTCTAACTTTATAAATTTCTTTTGCATTTCTTTCGTTTTAGTGGATTTGTTACATAGGTCAATTTTATTTAGGTGGTTGAGTGATTTGGAGTAAGAAAGGTTAAGAGAATTTGAAGTATAACTTCATCTCATTAAGGAAAGATGAAAATGAAGAATAGGTATTTCTACTTGATATGGAAGCTCAGTTTGCCTCCCTTCACATGTTATAAACAGCACACAAAATTTATTTGATTTCTTTTGGTAAAGTATGGCCATTACAGGCACAAGCAATAGAAAAAGCCATCGTACAGAACTGTGTGGTAAAGAAAGAAATATAATCAGGTCACTGAAACACTGTTTATCTGGGAAATATGCTGGGATGTAGATACAGAGAGGTTACACAGAATTTCCTCATAACCGAAATAGTCATTGTCACACCCAAACTTTTACCTGAAGAAAAGCAACACTATTCTAAATGCTTAAAGGATTTAGAAGAAGATTTTAATGCTTATTGAATCTTACAAAAAATGTATAGAGCGTCTACCAATTTTCTTTATGGCGAACACTGTGTAGTAACACAGGATGAACACTCTGCAGATACTGCTGGAACCATAGGTAAAAGCTTATTAAAGTCCCATCACAGAGCAGGTCATCCTTAAGAAACCCTGCATCATGTCATTTCATTTACTCAGGTATCATCCGTGTAATCATCTGAAGCACCACCCACCACCAGCTTGTGTGGGTCTTGTAGACCAGCTGCTCTCCTTTCTTCTCTGACGTGGTGTCCCTCGATCTAAGCCCCAGGAGCCTGTGTCCAGAAGTATCGTTCCTAACCCACCTTAGGATATTCTGTGTTCAAAAATAATAATAAATTGCATCTTGAAACCCAATCTTTAGACAAATTGAGGTGTTTGTTTCTGCTTCAAGGAGCCATGCAGATCACCCATTTAGAGATTTAGGAGGTCAGTTCTTTCTGCTCACCACTCCCCAACGTTACCATTTAGCTTCAGATATTTTGAACCCACTTGGCTTGTAAACTGAACTGACGTTAAAGAGCTTCACCTAAATGTCGTTCGAGGAAGTTTCCCATATAGAATAGGATTGAGAGGAAGTGATACTTAACACTCCTTCTCTTACCCTCTCAGTTTCTATTAAAAAAGGCCTATTGGATGGTTCCTTTTTAAGCGGTGGGTAGGAAAAAAGCTATATGATAAGAATGCATTTCTACAAATACATCATTCAATCAAATCCAAGAATATTGTATTCTTTTCTTTTAATGCTTGTCTCTTTTTTTAAATTGAAGTACAGTCAGTTACAATGTGTCAATTTCTGGTGTACAGCACAGTGTCCCAGTCATGCATATACATACATATATTTGTTTTCATATTCTTTTTCATTAAAGGTTATTACAAGACATTGAATATAGTTCCCTGTGGTATACAGAAGAGTATTGTATTCTTGATCAAAATCAGAGCTGTTAGAACACATTCTTCCTAAGAACTTTAATGCTATACTAATACCGTTGATATTTTTGTATGCAAGCAAGCCTCAGTTCATATTATAATAATCTGCGCTTGCATATTTGCATATAATGGTTTTTCAAGGCCATGCTGGCCTTATTATCCTAATCAATAATAATGGCATGGCTCGAGTTTTTATAGCAAACTAAGGCTAAACAAACCTAACATAAAAGTTATTTCTATTGAAATCCAACCAACTGGAAAGAAATAAGAGGTCATGATATATAGGGAAAAGAAACGATCTGTACTTAATTGAAGATTCCGTTTTATACCTATTTTTGTTTTAGTTAGAGAAGAGATATTCTTTTTGATTAGGAAGCTTTCTTCACATGAACAGTCATCATTTCTCTTTTGAAAATTAAAAAATATAGAATGTATGCATTTTAATCAGAAGACTGGATGTACAATTTCTCACTGCTTTTAATTGGAAGAAAGACTTCAGGGCCGATGAAAGTCAAAACTTGCTTTTGTCTTGGACGCTAGTTATCAACTTAAAAAAATAGTAGAACATGAATAATATAATTAAAGATATGCTATGTCCATATGTTGCAGTAGGGGGAAATGTCTACAACAACAAGTTGACTTCCTTGTAACATACTATGTCAACCATGACCACTTATAATATTTCACCCACAAGGAACCCACAGAACCTCTAGGGGGTGATAATCTTTCCCACTGATCTCTGAGGCAACCAGAAAACCCAAAAGTAATCTTTTCCACTACATTTGCCTTGTGGAAATGAGCTTTCTGTTTAAATATAAATGACTCATCGGATTGACGTACAAGGACAGTTGCCAATTCACTTACCATTTTCTCCTCATGGTATGCAATCAGCACTGCAACATCTTAATCAAAGAGAAGTTTCACAATCATCATTTAAATGTCTGAGGCAGCCATGCATTTGTCAGTCATTTTCCACCCTCGTATATACAGAATTTAAATGCGTCACATAATTTGACACACAAATACTTCTTTGCAGGTGGTGACTTTGATATTATGGTCATGTCTGTTGGATTAAGGTCTCTGATCACGGAGTCCATGTGGTTGTGTCACCTACAGTTGTAGTTATAACTCAAGAGTCAGGGTTAGTAAAGAGTTTGAAAGAGGGAGCTGTCTCCTACGGGCTCCATTATAGGATATGTGCAAGCTCAGATCCACTCACCCTAGAGGTACAGAAATGCCTTCACACAGATAAAGACATAGCAGGGTCAGAGAGAAACCGGGAAGCCTCTCGAGTTTGGATAACCTTTCTTTGCTCTCTTCTCTCCATTGGTGGCATCCCAGCTTTTCTTTTCCACCATTTACCTTTAGGCACCCAATGCTTCCCTGTTTTATAAATCCCCAATATTAGCAAAAATTTACTGCTATTGACTGACTGTTCATGCCCGGCCCCTCCAAATTCATATGTTGAAACTTAATCTCCAATGTGATGGTATTTTGAAGTGTGGCTTTGGGGAGGTGATTAGGTCAGGTGAGCAGAACCTTCACGGATGGGGTTAGTACCCTTATAAAAGATGCCCCAGAGAGCTCCCTAATCCATTCTGCCACATGAAGACACAGGGAAAAGATGGTCATCTATGACCAGGAAGGAGCTCTCACCAAACATCGCATCTGCTGGTGCCTTGATCTTGAACTTTTCAGCCTCCAAAACTGAGAGATAAATTTCTGTTTTTTATGAGCCACTCATTTTATTCTATTTTTATTATAGCAGCCCAATGGACTAAGCCATTACTCATTCCAGCAGCCATATATTGAGGATTATTTCATACAAAGTCAGGAAGGTTCCAATCCCTGTATATTTTTTCACCTCTCTTACTGGTGTTTAAGTCTGAAGGAAGGATTCAGTTTTTGTTCATCTTCATATTTTTTCAGTATTCAGTACATTCCTGCTACTATCGTCCCATCCCCCCACTGCCTATAACGTACTGTACAGGACAACTGTTGACTGAATGTGTAAGGAGCACACTCATTAAAGCATGTTAATGACGTGTCACATAGTATTTTAATGTAAGGCAGTGGGAGGATTATGGGAATGATTAAGAGAGTGGATACTGGAGCAAAGGAAACATCTTGGTGTGCTGGGGCTTGCACTCTGCTAAATAATCACTTGCTGTTTGGAGGAAAAGTATCAGGGCCCCTTATTTTCTTAAGAGTACATGATGGTGCTGCTGATACCAATAATGACTTAATTTTCACATAATATCAGGGAAAAGAGCCACGGTTGAAAAATAAATCTCCGAAAACTGGTCAAATGAAGAGAGAATAACATTTAAAAAAACTGATTTGGTTGTTTAAAATAATGCCAATTTCAGTCACATAATGTGCTGAACCGCTTGTCATTCATGCCACATCACCCCGTAGGCATGTGTGTCATAAGTACTTGCCAGAATAGCTCTGTTTGATTAAAACAATGAAATCACTCATCTGATCTCATGTTTTGGGGATCATTCTGCATAGAGGTCTGCAGAAATCATAAACGGGTACAAATGCACAAACCATTCTCAATGTTGGAGATAGAGCGGGAACAAAGCAGATCCAATTTCTTGCTTGTCTGGGGCTTACAACTGTACTGATAGCTCTTCCTCTCGGGAAAAAAAAAATAGCCTCTTGTCTAAAATATCATACAAGCTTGATCAGGGGTATTGATCAAATTCTGGTGGAAAATGGATTAGGTATTAGGTTAAATGGTGTCCAGGCCAGTTCGCGTCTCTTATTTCCATAATAAGCTTAAGCATGAATATTAGCAAGACCCTTCAGAATGTGTTTTACTGATCAAGACTAAAAGCAGGTTACAGAAGCCTACATAAATCGATCAAATATTGAAAATCAGTCACAAGGCAAAGCACATGCCTAATGAATATAAATTAAGAGCCAAATCGTCTTACCTACCAAGACCCAGCTATAGGCTCAAAGGAGGGCCAGTATCATAAAATCAGAGAAAATTTGATATATGTTGTATATCAATGCTTCTTTTCACATCTGTTAGGGGCAAAAACAATCTGCTTCTAATGCCATATGCTCAAATTATTTTACTGTTTGTGACAAGTAAAACAATTTTTCCACTTGGAAGACTGGAATTTTTCTACTCAATTTTTCCAAATGGTCTTTGTATATTAGAGATGAATAATCTTCCCAGAATTTGCAGTAAGAATGCATGGAACTGAGTTGCATTTCTATACCTATCTGGTCCAGTAAAAATATCTCCTCTTGCCACATGGCTATAAATGTTTATTTCTCTGACATGACAAACTTCCAGAAAACAGAATATTGATTTCCCCTCTATGCAAGCTCTGTTAAAGGGGTATTTCCCTCCGCCTTTTTGGCAAAATGTTTTCTTGGGATGTGAGTTTGCTGCATTTGCATGTGTGGCCCAGAGGCCTCGTACAGTCTCAGCTGGATAGGTCCCTTGGAAAGGTAAATAGCTAACATATCACATTTTATGATGAGGCTGCCAGATTGTTGTTCCCCTACACACACCTCCCAGTTGTTCTGCATGAAGGACTCCCTAGGGTGAATGGGAGCGATAAATGAGGGGCTGAGGGGAATAATAATTTTGCAGAAGGTGAAAGGATAAAGGAAAAGTGAAAAACATCCCTGCTTAGCCACAGGATAAGTCATATTAATTAGTCGGCGTATGACACGACTCCACAAGTGGAAATGAAATTTATGAAAAAGGGGCCATAAAATGGATCCACCTCATAGATAAATATCACTTGAAGGCTACACTTCACAGCTTTTCCATATTGTATAAAATTACTTCATTATTCATGACCTTATTGAATACGTTATAGATACACTTGGATATGAATTCTAAATACTTAATCTCAGCAGACTCTGTGTATTTAAAAATATAATGAAAGCTTCATTTCTACCATTCCAGATTTAGACATTTGCTTTCCAGTGACAAATTATGAAAGGAAATAGTTTTCTATGGTTCATTTGGTTAAATACCTATAAGTCAAGTCTAGCCCATAGTAATGTAAAGAAGCAGTGATGTGCATAATCTAAAAAGCATGAATGCATTTTGCCTTCTAGAATATTAACTTAAGTATTTTCCGTATGCTCACCTTCTGAAGTTTGTTTGGCTTAGGATATTAATAAAATTTGTATTTATAAATACACCCCAACTGATGCCCAGGAAAGCCAGATCAGCCATGTAAAGAGATACATACTAGTAAAGAACACCATTTAGTACTAAATACATAATATAGATAATCTGTAAGTGGATCAAGAAGACTTAATGGAACATGAAAAGTTTCCCCTCTTTGTTAAAATACTTCTGCAAAATTGTGAACTAAATATAATTCTCAATAGCTAGAAAACCAGCTGCAAAGTTTTTGGTTTGTGTGCAATCAAAGCATAGTCTTTCTTTGATTTTGCTCTATATAATTAAATTGTTTAGATTAAATATATAGACATAGATATATAGACTGATAATTGCACTTGTAATTGCAGGCAAATATTAATCTTGTGTTACAGGCTTTTTGTAACTAAGATATAGATCATTATTCACAATAAAGAGGCACATTTTCCCTCTCCTTTTTATTCTTCCAACCCTCCATTAGTTTTTCTTTATATTGTGGTTAAAAAAAACAGGGTAAAACTGACCATCTTAATCATTTTTAAGTGCATGGTTCAGTAATGTTGCTTTAACAAATGTCTGTGAGAAAGCTAGTAGCTCATGAACAATTAGAATCTACAGACATAGAAAACAAACTTATGGTCACCAGGGGGGAAAGGGGTGGGAAGGGATATGTTGGGAGTTCGAGATTTGCAGATACTGACTGGTATATATAAAATAGATAAACAAGTTTATACTGTATAGCACAGGGAACTATATTCGATATCTTGTACTAGCTTATGGTGAAAAAGAATATGAAAATGAATGCATATATATTCATGTATGACTGAAGCAATGTTCTGTACACCAGAAACTGACACAATATTGTAAACGGACTATACTTCAATAAAAAAATAAAATAAAAAAACAAAAAAAGAATGAAAAAGAATCTAGTATTAAACTGACTTTATGTACTTTTTCTAGAAAAACTTGAGCACAAGAGTTTACTGGAAGCTCAATGTTCCTTTAAGAAATGTGTTTTTGCTATTAATATATTCCCCTTAAAATATTGTATATAACTAATTTTATCAACCAACTAGAGTTATATTTCTTCAAGATGTGCCTATATCAGCATTATTTCTCTTGTATGATGAAAGGAGTAATCACTACAGTATAATAATTACCTTTTTTTTTCCCAAGGAGTAATTAGGAATGCAACCCTGAATAAGTAATGGTGTGTAAATTACTGCTGGTGTCCCAAGGATCCAGTAGCTCACACATTCTTCTTTTCAAAAATTTTTTTCTTTGATTATTATGCTTCATTTATGCTATCAAATACAGGATTCATCCCTTTTTTATAGCTGATGCTGCTTGTTTTGAGTAAAGTAATGGAAGTTTATTGACTTCCTCGGGGAAAAAGTAATTTAAAGAATTTTTAAAATAGTCTCCCTCTAGAAAAAATTCAAACTTTCTTCTACATAAATATAAAAATGGATTAATATGTATAACTCTTATGAATTTACAGGAAAACTTCCCACCATGATATTTTTTATAAGGATGGTTAGAGAGACATTCTTGTGTTTTAGGTTATTTCTTTTGTTAACTCATTTAATGCTTTTTGAATAGGTAACACAAATACATAATGTCATGTTCAAAAAGAACAAAAATGTATATAATGATATGTGAATATTTCAATTTTCTCTTCTTCCCCTGTACTAATGTGACTATTTTTTATGTATCTTTTTAGGGATAGTTATTAATATGTAAAAATGTGAATGTATGTGTGTGTATCCATATTGATATTTAAAGCTGTATCTGTATATTCATACAGCTATTTCTTTCTGTACTAATTATTTTATAGCACACACACAGCTGTGTACTCTGCCAATTTGCTTGACATTATATTAGTACATATTGTGCTGTCTAATTCTTTTTAACCATTGCATAATATTCTATTGTATGTAACTGCTTGAATGTACATTACATATAATATCTGAAATTTACCTAATAATTCAATAACCCAGTCCCTTAACTGTGTTGCATATTCATGTGGTTTCAAATCTTTTGCTATTATAGCCACAACAATAAATATCCTTATATGTATGTTACTTCATAAATGGCCAATATGTCTGCAAGATACATTTTTAGAATCAGTCAAAAATTTTGTGAAGTATAAATTATGATGGATATTTCCAAATCACTCTCCATATAAATTATACCATTTAACATGCCAACCTGCAATGGATACAAATGTCTTTTACTCCTCCCGGTCACAGTGTTTTATGCTGAAATTACTGTATCTCCAGTCAATATCTGATTAATTAAATATGAATATCATATTTTGCATTCTGTTAAAAAACATTTTTTTCTCATTGAAAGTATCAAATAATCTGCATTCTTGGAGTCGTCCTATGATTTGAAGAAAGAGTCAAGTACAACTTTCTATTAAAACTGGCTGGAAAACCACGTGAGAGATTTCAACTACCACTGTCTTCTCTGTAATAAAACAATACAACTTAATGGAAAAGGTCATTAAAGTAATTGCTAATAGTAAACATTTTTGAGCACTAACAATATAAGAAGCACTGTCCAGATAACTCAGAATTGGACATAGTCTGAGTACATTTGAGCCACAGTTAAAAGCTGGGTAGACAAATACATGCCTTTTTTAAGTCTATGGCTTGTTAACCTTCCCCAAGCAAAGTTAATGGCTCCCTCTTCCCACAGATAATTCCCATAGTGCTCCATTTCTGTTGTGCCCCTTCTCACTGTGTATCTATTAACCTCTCAGCAACGTTTCTGGACTGCGAGACCTTCAGGTCAGGACCTTAAGTTTTTGCTTATCCTCAGTATTTAGCATAACGCTTGCTACATAGCACGTGTGTTACCTGTTGCTTGTTTTATGAATAAATAGATACAGAGCAACATCTTTTTTAATCTTAACAATAAATCTAGGATGTAAATAATATTATTGTTTTAGATGAGCTAATTGGCTTCTATAAGAGAGAGCTCATTGTAGGTCACATGGCTAGTTAGTTGCCAAGGCAGAATTCATGTCTTAAGACTTTCAGACACCAAATTCAAGCTTTGGATGAAAGATGAGATAATCCCTGCTAGGGAACAACTGAACTAACGAAGGCATTTTTCAGGTCCAATTTAGATCACCTAATGGCCCTTCATCCAAGTCCTGCAGAGAAACCGAGATTTGGTCTCAAATCTTTTCTTTATTGAGCTTTAACTATTTGGCTGTCCTTGGGGCTGCTTTTCCATGAAGAATGTTTGTACAGAGGGCGAGTTTCTCCAGTCATCTCTGTTCTTGCTGTCACCAAAAATACATCCCCTAAATACTAAAAATTTTCCTGCTAATCACTGGGAGAAAGAAGATAGTGTAAAAATTACAAGATGAGGAAATTACAAAGGTTCTGGAAAACTTAAAAAGTTGTTCTGTGGTACAATATCTTAGTCTCTTCTTCTCTCCAAACTTAAGCTATGCCTTGTTTCCTCTCTCTAGCAGAAAGAACCAAAATTAAAGTTGAGCTGGACAATGGTTTTGAAGTGGTGAGCCTTACAAACACCAACCTTAAGAGGTAGCTCATGGAACCACACAGAGATAACACATCTCCATTTACCCCAAAAGTAATTTAATTAAGATCATTTTCAGAAATGTCTTCTTAGTTCTCAAGGTCCATTCTCCTGGGCTACATTAGGAAATCCGGGCTTCTGATCAGTTATCTCTACTACAATAGTCTCTAATTTATGAGCTAACAATGGGTTTCTCCAATGTTTTTTTGGTTTTGTTTTTAAAATCCCTGAGAAATATGGACAGCTGAAGTCAAGAGGCATGAGGGCATCTAAAGCAGAAGAACACTGTCTTTCTACTCTTTTGGTTCTTCTTTTTCCTACTTTGATCCATGTCTCATTAGATAGCATTATCTGTGACAGAAGGGCTTTTGGATAATTTGGGGGGTGATATAAAGAGGCAGTTTCTCTTACATTAAAAGTAACAGATTTCTGACAGCTTTGATAAGTTGGATTGAAACATATTATTTACCAAAAATAGGCAGAGTCATTACAATATTGATAAAATCAGAAATGGACAGGGTGTTCATGGGGACTGAATGTTTTCCTTTTGGGAATACTCAAAAAAAGATACTAATTTTAAGGTGGAGGAAGAGGTGCTTTGAATAATTGATTGTCTTAAAATGATTCATGACCTCAAATTTAAAATTTAGAAAAAGGAAACAGGATACCAATGAGAAGCAGAATGATGTAGATTTATTACTCATTAACTTAACATGAGCTTTTTGAATACCCACAATGGCCCAGCAGTTTGGTGGAGATACAGCAAAAAACAAATCAGATAAAATTTCTTGCCTTCTTGGGGCTTATCTTCTACTGGATGGAAGAGGCTCTAAGCTAGGAATTAGGTGAACTGGATTCTAATCATAACTTCAAAACAGACTCACTATACTAATATAGGCAAATCACTTCATCTAGGTCTAACCTCATTTTCAAACGGAGAATCTACTTACTTATCTTATACAGGGTGATTATAAAAGACTGTCATGCTAAATGAAGTGAGTCGGAAGGAGAAAGAAAAATACCATATGATATCATGTATACATGGAATCTTAAAAAAAAAAAGGTACAAATGAACTTATTTACAAAATGGAAACAGACTCACAGACATAGAAAACAAACTTATGGTTACAGGGGGAAAGGGGATGAGGAGGGATAAATTGGGAGTTTGGGATTTATAGATACTAACTATTATATATAAAATAGTTAAACAACAAGGTCTTACTGTATAGCACAGGGAACTATACTCAATACCTTGTAATGGCATATATATATACATATATATATGTAAATAAATCACTATGCTGTACATCAGAAACTAACACAACATTGTAAATTGAATATACTTCAATAAAATATAGTGAATGTGAAATCACTATACAAAGCCTATCAAACTATACCAAAGTAACAGAATGATATTTATTTTGTATTATTCATTATAGGTCAGTACGTCACAGCCCTATGAGATTTCTGAATCAACTGTCGATCCTGAATTCTTACCCACATTGGAAAACCATGTTAATACAATTAGATTAAAAAATCTAGTTGAGTGCCCATCAAAATAGCCAAGAGGCCAGATCGACTATGAAATATACTGGCATTCCCCTTTGCCCCATAGGAGTATGACACGGCTAGGCGAGCTAGATCAGAATAGCACAGTTAGAAAAAAAAATCTTGAATAATTTCTATAGACCAAGAAACTTTTAAAAATATTTATGATCCCCCCCAGGTTCTAATGGTTTTCCTTACTCTTTTAAAAGTTCACACTCAATATATGCAACCTTAGTCAAGTGGAATTCTGGTGATCCATTTTTCTTTAATTCTTATGAATTTATAAATATGAAACAATTCAGTCTAAGTCCAATGGTGATTAATTGCCTTTATTTCTCAATGAAATACTGAGAAATTTTGGAGAAAAGAGAGTTTATTAGGGGTTTATCTTGCTCTCTGCCACCCCCCACCATCCCTGACCCTCTCTATTTATTTAAAGTAGGCATTCTTGGAATATCCTATTGTTTATCCATTGAACATTATTGACTTACTTATCTTAGAATATTTCTTTTTCTTCTCTGTAACGAATTTGAATTTTTGACTACCTCCATATTACAAAAAGTGCCATAGGATTAAAAAAAAATCCTATCAGTGCTAATGTGAGAGTAATGATGCAGTTCTTAGATAATAACATAGATCTGCATTTAAAAAAAATCACAAGACTACGTATCTTGATTATAACTGAGAAAAGAAGTCTTATTTTGAGTTCTTCAATTATTCTGCCACTAATTAGTTATATGTCCTTGGGAGGATTGCTTAACAATTGTAGGCTTACTTTCCTCAACATTTAAATGAGGGGTTAAGATTAGTCTGTCTTTAAGATGTTTTTGAAATGAGCCAATGAGTCTGTGAAACTACTTGTTTTTACAAGAGCTGCATTTCAATTTGCTAAGCAAAAACTTCACTAACGTGATTAGATAACATTAATTTTTAATTACATTAATATAACCTCCTAATAAAAATTGACTTTTAAGAAATTAAAATACAGCTTACACGGTCTTTATAGTATTAGCAAGAGATCTAAGTTAAGTTATAAGAAACACAGTAGCCATTTTTAGGAGATGCTATTCCTGTTGGAATACATAGGTAACTTATGCCTTAGGGTTGTCACAGTGGACTGTATACATAGTGAACATAAAAGTCTGATTCTTTAGGGCTTTTAGGCTTTCTAATGACCATGGATTTTTGTTGTTTTTAAAAGGTCAAAGAAAATATTAAATTTGAAACTTTCCAGATCCCTCTTTTTTCTCTTTCCATCTTGCAGTGACTGTGTTCTTGCTTTTTACCTTCTTGTCTGTCTCCCCACTCTTCTCTATGTTCGTATCCTATTAAAATATATTCCTTAATTTTTTCTCTTTCCACCTTCTACTTTCTAATCTGCATTTAGTTTTCACTTCCATTTCCATGGTACTTCATAATTGAGCCCCCATTTCTCTTTATTGGCTTTAAAATCTCTCTTCAGTCTATTTTTTAAAAAATCTGCACCAGACAAATGCATTCATCCCAATCTGTGATTATTATTACCTTAATTATTCATCCTTTTAATCATAAATATTTATTGGGTGTCTACTATGTGAACCATCAGGTTTTCTGTCTATCTCCATGGGGATGAAATATTAGACAACAAAATAGGTGATCTAGGAGAAAAGAAAGAGATTTTAATCATATCCCTTGTTGGAAGTATAAAATCATTCATCACTTATTCATTCAATAAAAAATAAGACACAACTACCATTGCTAATATGACGGTACCCAGACACGATTGCAGAAGCAAGGTAAGAGTCTTGTATACATCACTCTATATACACATAAAAGAACCAGAACTGTATCTATGAGCAGACCTAAGTCTATATTTAGCTTGTATATGGGAATAAAATCTGTATATTCTTGTCAACATTTCCACTGAATTTATTGAAAGTTGTGAGTAGATTTCCATATTAAGTGAACATAAAAGTATAAATAGCAGGTAGGATACACACATGTAGACAGAATTGAATACTGAAGCTAATGGAAACATGCAACAAAGTTAATCCGACAAATATCTGGTGATGTATATTCATAGAATTGTACTAAACAGCAATTAGGCATGAATGGCAAGCCATTCATGTAAATGAAAATAATTAGTCTTTCTTTCAACAAACTTTTGCCTTCTTAACAACTAGAAATAAAAAGAGCTTTGTTTGCAAAATGCTAACAAATTAATTTAACTAGATAGCTTTCCTAACCAAATATTAATGTGTTTGTAAAAGGAGGGGGAAAGGTAAGAGGAATCTTGGTGTGTGGGATACACAGAAGACAGTTCTATCAGCAGAACTAAAAATGACGGCGTGTGGTTCATGGGTGGTTGGAATGGTAGTATACACAGGAACTGTCTATGGCGATACATCCTCCTCTCTCCCTAAAAGCCATGACAGCTGCGATTTAATTCTTTGAAGGTACTGTCCTCACACCTCTAGCCAGTCACAGAGAGCTGGGTTCATTGGCAGTCAGGCAGCCTGGGGCTGATACAGTGAAAGCAAACTCTGTACCCTGAAGGTTGATATGATGTTTAACTGAAGGCAAATTAAGCTCACAAGCCTTTGATTTCAGATTATTCAATCAATGGGGAGCGTCACTGTACAAGGGTAGGGTTGAAAACAGAAAAACAATTAAATCATGCAGGAAGTCAAGTTCACGACCTGGTAGTATAGAGATTCTTACTTCACAATGCTTCAGATAAAAGAAATACTCTCAACCTAAAATCATTGTCAGTGAATACTTTATCATTTAGACTGTTTCTTAAAACTCTGTGTATCTGAGAAATAAATGTGAAAGGCTAAGGAAAAAAATGGCTCTTCGAGTTACTTTCCATAGTATCAAATAAATCATGGGGGAAAATTAAAAAACTAATGAAATCATGGGAGAAATAAAATCACGGGGGAAATTTAAGAAAAACAATGAAAGGTTTGTATTTTGGTTAGCAGAAAATGCACTTTTCTTACTGTTGTCTATAGGAATATGATTTGCACTAATTCAGTTTTGAATCCTTTTGCTGAGACAAAAACAAAATCATTTAATTCTTTTTCCTGCTGGTAGAATATCTGTATGTTCCCTTGCATTTTGTTTTAAATAGCTTCCTCATTTAGAAACTGAGCACTAGTTGTTTTTTTCTTTTTCCCTTCCTTTTTTCTCCCCCTAAAATGGAAGCTATTCAAATAGTCTTGGAGTGGGAAATGTTCTAGATGTTCTAAATGTTCTTCTGCTGCAGTTGTTATGGACAGAAATCAGAAAGCAGGTTGATGAAAGATCCGACTACATACAAAACAAATGTAAATATGAGAGTTGAGACAGAAAAGAAATCACAATAAACAAATCCAAAAAACAGGTATATAATTTTAAGTAAATTACAATCAATAAAATTACTAATAGAGAAATAATTTTTTAAAAAGATGTCTTTGGCCGTGGCTGAATCTAACAATGAAACAAGTTTGAGCTGTTGGGAGAAGGGAAAAGAAGAAGCTCTCGTTTTAGAAGGACAGGAATGAGGCAGGAGTCAGGTCCTGTAGCTCACGGACACCAAGGCCACAGCACTGTTGCTGTCGAGGGGAATGAGTTTCAAGTTTGTTTTCATTGCTCTTACAGAAAAAGAGAGTCACTCACTGGGCTGTGTTAAGTGTGTCACATGTGGTTTCAGGAAGAAAATCTTGGGTCAGATGGTCACGAGGAAATGTCTGGATTGCAAAACAATTCCAGCAGATCTCAGTTGAATTTCCCACTGCCCCATTTTCCTTTTTTCTAAAGGGAAGTGATTTCATGGTCCAGATCCGCACACAAGATCACAAAGCTACCTCCTGGTGGTGGATACTTGCAAGACAGTATCTATTTTCTCACCCCACTGAATGTGAGGGCTTCCAGTTCTTCCTATAAGAGACAGAAAATGGACCTAAGATCCCTTGAGTTTATGCCTTTTTACAAATGAATGTAAGATATCTGGTCACTGGACACAAAACCCTGTATTAGTGTGACATTCATCGTGTCCCCAGCTGATAGGCAGAGTTTTACAGGAGTGGGACCCAGGGCTGCAGTTCTGTTCAATCTCTCCATTTAGCTGGGAGGATTAGAACTACTTCTGGACTTGTATCTGCTTTACTAAGCCAATTTCCTAAGTCATTTAACAACATACAACGAATGCCTTCCTGAACGCAGATCACTGTAGTAGGCACAAAGAGAGATTAAAGGCAGATATAGGACATACACAGAGTTTACAGAGAGGCAGAACAACTTCACGGAGAAAAAGCAAACTAGCAACACATAAAACAGAATAACGGTGATGAATCCATTCAACAAATATTCATTGTCTATCAGGTCCAGATATTGTTCTATCGATACAAATGTGGCCAAAATAGATTCAGAGTTTAGCCTATACACAGAGGACCTAATGCCAGTGAGCAAACACAAACATTGTGAGGGTTTAGAAGAATTACCAGCAACAGTTACTTCCAGTCTAGGATGTACCAGGTGAGGGGGTAGGTATCAGACACACAAATAATTTCTGTAGGTCTTACTCTTAAGTAAAAGTGTTCTTAATTAACTCCCAAGATAGGACCCGGCTTCTGGTAGCAATGAGCATTTACCAGTAAACAGAACCCAAAGCCATCATGAAATTATGATGAACTTCTATGACGTACACATCCCTATCTTTGTGAGAAAGACAAACATTTCTGCCCACAAGGAACACTTAATCTAGTTGAGACAAAACTGGATGCTGTCATCTTGACCAGAAATAAAATTCCTAATGATTTCTTTGCTTTGATATATTTTATGCTAACATTATTTAGTATTATAGAAATTCAATAGGGCCACTTCCTGGCACTTTGTTCTTTTTCAGGGGTTTAGAAATTGATTTTTAAATCATTTATCCTAGCAGCTTCCTTGGTAAGTCTAACAGTTCTATCATTTATGGCATCTACCTTTCAAGAATCATCAAATTTTATTTGGTAATAGAGCTTGGCTGGAATCTCTGAGCCTCAGAAATGGAACTAATTTCTAGTACGTGACTAATACATTTCCCAGTAGAGCCAAAAACAAGAATGTCCTTGAAATGGATGGTTTTCCCATATATAATGGTCATCTGATACTCTTATCATAGTCTCCTTCTCTCTGTATAATATTCAGAAATTCCTGTCCTAGTCCTTTAATACTATTCTGAACTCTTGAATGTGATAGGTTGTGTACCTACAGAGACTTCATTCAGTTTCTTATTAGCTAGGATATAAGCTAGTGAATATTTAAATATATCTCACGCTAAAGACATATATACTTATACATGGAATCTAAAAATAAAAGACACAAATGAACTTATTTACAAAACAGAAACAAACTCACAGACATAGAAAACAAACTCATGGTTACCAGAGGGGAAAGGAGTGGGAAGGGATAAAATGGGAGTTTGAGATTTACAGAAACTAACTACTGTTTATAAAATAGATTGACAATAAGTTTGTACTGTATGGCACAGGGAACTATATTCAATATCTTGTAGTAACCCATAATGAAAAAGAATATGAAAAGGAATATATATATATATGTATGTCTATGTGTGACTGAAACATTACACTGTAAACCAGAAATTGATGTAATACTGTAAATTGACTATAATTCAATTAAAAAATATATACTTTCACTAAAGTTCATTTTGAGATGGTTTTTAGTGAGATAACATGAGGAAATAAGCCTCAATTGCTTATGTTTTCCTAATAATATGCCCTGAAAATAGCTAATAAAAAGTCACATATAAAACAAATATTACAGTAGTAATACATGAGAAAATAATTATTTTACTTTAAATATTGCTTGAATTATGTCATTCAAAGGGAATATGCCATGTAAACCTTCTCTATTTTTGAGAGTAAATAGTAATTATTTTTCTGTTACTTTCATGACTAAAGCATTTAAAATTTTTCTGTCTAAGGCAACCTTACACAATTATTTTGTAGTGCACTGTGTGTATATAATGTATAATAAGAACTGTATTTAAAATCCTTTTTTTGTTATTTTGGGGAGTAATTAGGTTTATTCATTTATTTATTACTAATGGAGGTACCGGTGATTGAACTCAGGAATTTATGCAAACTAAGCATGCACTCTACCAGTGAGCTATATCCTCCCCACTGAAATCCATTTTTGAAAAAAAGTTACCGTGATCATTATTGGCCAGTCTTGCAAGCATGTTTGGTCTTTAAAAGGGCTTTGGCTTCTAATGTGTTGAAATGATTTCCCCAAATCCTGAAACAGCGTGAGTCATTTAATTTCCTAAAACCCCTTGTAGACATTTAAAATAAAACACTACATAGTTAAATATATTTACATCTATTACTTTGATCAAATCATACACACTTGTGGCAACAGATCTTGCTTTTACAATTGAGTATGATATATTTCTAAGTTAATAGTTTTGAGAAAAATATGGAAATTTCAATACTGTATGATAAAGTTAACTTTACAAATCAGAATACTTCTCATTCTATGTTAACATTCAGAAATCAGCCTGTCATATGATGCCTACTTTTACAATTTATTCTTATGCTAATGTCACCCATGAGATTAAAATTGCATTTCCCATGGCTAATAATCTTAGTTCCTTCCTTAGACATAAAATATTATTTATATATGGAATACAGAGTGGCTTTAAAAGATGATGCCTTATTCAGTAAAAAATTCCAATATATACTGTTCTTAATTTGTCAATCTTTTAATGAGTAAATTTTTTTTCACACTTACTATGTGCAAAGCTTGATGCAGTTGCATTTGGAAGGATGTTTACAGCGGATGTTGTGGAAGCAAATGCTTTGGAAGCTGGAAAGGGTCATAGAATGGAAGTTCCCATTATCACAGAGTGGAACATTTTACTACAGAAACTTTGATACATATTATGGAAAAACATACAATTTTGATATCACAAAACATGACTAAGTCTTAACATTTTATTAATCTCTTTGAGATCCAGTTTTTTTTCTATCTATGACTGCTTCATAGAGTGATAGTTAGATTTAAATAGATAATGCATATGAAAATGTTTCATAAATTCTGAGGTTGTAAATATTCATCATTATAATAAAACTTGATTCCTGACTTAAAGAGGTGGAATATCTAACCGAAGAGGGAAAAAAAAGCCTGTTAAAATGCACTGAAACATCTTTATTTCTCCTTAAAGCATTTAATGAAAGCCATGTAGTATTTTTAGATAATACAAATTTACATAAATATACATTTTATAAAAATAAACATTTAATATACAAAATATCACATATGAATTATATTTATTATATATTGTATGGATACTAAAGTTTTATGCAATAAACATTGCATTTTTTATTATATGCATAGACAGATCTGGTTGCAGCCTCTCTTTGAGGGCAAGATCAAGATCTCTGATACTGGGATATTTTGGGGATGCAAATTGAGAAACAAACAAAAAAACCTGGCAATAGTCATCTCTCATAAATATAAAGAGAAAATGAAGCCCTTCGGGCAGATGTTCTCAACAGCAAATATTCAGAAATATTTTAATTAAATTCTGATTCAATAATTTTTGTTATATAAACTTAAACTAGGCACCAGAATCCCAGCAACCACAAGGACGAGGAAGCTTTTTGAGCTCTTATCTCATTAGAGAATGACCATGGCTGACTTTTCAGGTTACATGTTAGTAGGTGAACAAGAGAGTGCTGTGCTTTTTTTTCCTCACTTTTTTCCCCATTATCTTTTATCCTAACACAGAACACTGGTTAGTCTTTCCAGGAAATTTTTATAATTGGACTTTGAAGCATCAAATGAAAAAAAAAAAAAAAAAAGAAAAGAAAAATGCTTGGAAAAGTTTTAATAAGATTCTCACTTTAAAAGGAATATCTAATTCAGTGATGTAATGATGACATTAATAACGTCTTAATTCATTTCATGTCATCGCATGGATATTAGCACTTTGAAGTTTTATCCATCAGCCCATTGCATCTGAGGGGCACTTCCCCTGGGATGCCCATGCAGAAGCTCAATTAAAGTCAGTGGGAGTCAGGTACCCAGCGGAAAGGAGGGGCAGATACTAGGAGAAAATGTCCATTATCAATGTGATCTACGCAAGGTCACAGATTAGTTTGGTCTCTAAAAGCATGCCAGTGGAGGGAGAGCGCGGCTGAAAGTCTTGCCTGCTTGACTCCAGGGACTCTGGATGGCACAGGGCCTTTTGGAATCCCCATTCCAGAGAGACTATCTCCTTTCATTTTCCCCATGTGCTTTCATTGGGTTCAAGTGACAGCATTAGGTGGGGGCTGCCAAATGACTGCCCCGGGATGAGCTGCGGCCAGGCCTACACAGAGTCTAGGTAATTGGATCTGCTAGGTTAACTAAACAATTGGCTTAAACGAAGCCCTGAGGACTTCAATCAGATTCCATTTTAATTCTCTGGATAATTAGATATCCCACATTGGTGGGAAAAGTAGCATCTCTCAGCTATCTCTCTTTCCCTTGCCTTCACTCTACAATCCTCTGATGAGAAATGTATCCCATGCAGCAACAACAACAAAAAACAAAAAACAAAAAAAAGGCAGATTATATCAGCAACCTGGTTCTCAGCTAGATCCCTCCAAAGACTGGGCTATACCTTGCAGAGCAATTGCCAGAGGAAGGATTTACACCATGAGCTATTAGTAATGACCGAATTCACGAAACAACTAACATAAGACTATCCTTCTTGTAAGCCATGTTCTTATGAAATTGCATTATAACTTCAGCCTGTTCTCCATGGAAATATACATTTATACAAGTATAAATCCTTTAAATATATGGAACTATATACCATTGACAAATAAGATTTACAGTGCCTCTTATGTTTATGATGTATTTTTATGCAACACAACCATTTAATGCAAGGGTTCAAGAATCCTATTGACATTTACTTTTCTTCTTACTGTATATTTATTAAGCCCGAATATAACATTCACATTAACATCAAACACACGTAAAATATGAAATTGCTGGAGAGGAATGATGACATATTTTAGTACTTTGATGGTGGTGCCAACATTTCATTTAAGATATTTATATGTGTCATCTAAAAGGGACAATAAATTTCAGTGAAGGCTCAATATATTACAAGACTTTTCATCAACATACTCCACAGGGTAGGCTAAAACCACAGAGGGAAGGAAGAAATACTGCTGAATAATCAATCTTTGAAAGCATTCAATGTTATTAAAAAAGCTACATTTAAAATATCCATAGGTCTGAAAAATGAAGGGGTGTGACGCTAATGCGTGGGTATGAGAATTACATGGAAGCTTTCTTTCTGTTTTTTTTCTATGTTTTAGAATTACTTCTTTCTATTTTTTTAGTATTAAGATTATTAGGTAAGCAAAAATATATTAAAAATACAATGGGGCATTAGTGATGCTAAGCTTCTGATACAAACCCCACCCCTGGAGGTAGAATAACCACTTTGTGTGCAGCATTTGTTAGTTTCCAGAAACCACACTTGCCAACGGGCACAGAAGAACTCCCCCCATGTCTCAAACACATAACCAAACGGGCAGACACAGTTTGCAGTTTTAAGGAGGGGGGAGTTGGATTAGATACGTCCATTACTTTGTATCTGCTACTCAAGACTGGAGTGAAGTTGGCTTATATCTCCCCAGTTCTGAGTTTGGACTGACATTATGTGTCTGGTATTTCAGCACGATAAACAAGTATTGACATGAATCCTTAAAAGACCCACTACGTGCATGCTGTTGTAAAGGATCAGCACAATGGGAAAGAATGGGGGAAACACAGCTTTTTTTTTCCCCCGGGGGGGAGCTGCATTGCTGCCTGCTAGAGCTGAGAGTAGCGTATTTAAAGCAAAGGGACAGAGACCCATAGCTGTGCCTCTTCTCCCATTGAGAGGAATCCTTTTACGCACTATAAAAAGACCAGCATTACTGTTTTTTTAAGCTTTGTTCTCTGGTACTTAGAAATGTATTATACTGAAAGGAGAAGTCTTCTAAAATCCCACAGTAGAACCAGACCTCCTGATTCTGCCATCTTCCAGAGTTCTTTTTCACTTGCATTTGCTCTGCGAATAAAGTCAGGAAAATTGATAGAATTTTCTATCCTCTACTGCCGAGAAGAAGATCTCTCCCCCAAATCAATGCCATCAAAGCTGTTGAAGTAGCTCTTTCTCCAGGCTTTAGTCAGTAATACCAAGGTGTGTGTGCAGGCTAGCATTTGAAGTTCTTCTGAGTATAAATGAGGCAGCAAAGGAAAATTATTCTATAAAATTCATTCTGGGAAGATGACCTTAAAAACACTCACAGCAGAATATCTCTACAGAGGAATCTGGAGAGGTGACAACCTATGTATTTCTGTTTCTCATGTTTATAAATCTCTCTCTCTCTCTCTCCCTTCCCCCTTCTCTACACACACACACACACACACACACACACACAAGAACACTACAAGCCCTCTCTCAACGAGGACCATGACTGTAAATAATCTATACATCTTTGGTACTTTTCATGGTTCCTTTCATTTCTATACAAGCCTAAAGCATGTATGAAGCACCTGCTGGGTGCAAGTACTTCTGATTTCCAGAGAGAACTTGCCATTTTGAAGCCAAGGGAAGCGGGCAAGCTTCTTCAATGTTAAAGCTCTGTTTACAAATGAGACCTATTATTCTCAAAATCTTAGGGAGGAAATGATTTGTCATCACACTGAGAACTATACACATATCATCACTACCCCTCTCCTAGGGGGTAATGTCCTGTTCTGTCAAAGGACTCTCTTAGGATCTATGTGAAACTTAAAGCTCGAGAGAATAAACTTGAACGTTTAAAGGAAATACCTAGTTATTAGGTAGAAAATCTAAATCCCTCCCTTAGAGTCAGAGAAAATTCTCTCTCTCTTTTTTTTTTTTTTTTTTTGCAAATAAGTTTTCTACTGTACCTACTATGGAACTGACATACCCCTAGAGGTGCACTTAGGAGTTATCTTAAACTTACAATCCCAACTATGTCTGTCCCTCAGTCGGCTTGCAGGTCAGTGGGTCTTAGAGACCCCAAATCTCTGGAAGGTCAGATAGAGCGCTAGTCACAGGGAATCCACACTGGAGATGTTTTACAACCCTCCGTTGCTTTGCTTTGGACTTCAATGATAAAATGGGAAAGATAAAATCAGCTCATGAGCTTGAAGGAAAGATTCTCTTTAACAGTACATGTCTAAGAAATTGAGAGAAGACCCTAATCCTAAATTTACCTGCCAGACTTTCTGCTCTGACCTTAAGTTTACAGCAGCCACTCTACTTCTCCTCTACCTCTTAAACCAATATAATCTAATATCCCATTTTACTGTTTCCTGTATCAGTTGTTTGTAGTTTTGAGGAATGGTTATCTTCCGGTGTCTGCTCCTTTATACTTTAGCTTTGAGGAAGGTCTTCTACTGGGTCTTCATTTTCACACTCTCAGCAAAGCCACCCAGAAGCTAATCTCATCCAGCCTGATCCCAGAACTCTGTGATGACTGTCACACTCTCTGGACTACTGACAGGGATAAAGATACTTCAAGCACTTCAATTATCTCAAGAAATTTAGAGAACATAGTTCCCAACTCTGACTTAGTAAAAAGTCACCAAAAATGGATTTGTTCACCTAATCAGTGATTGCATCAAGTTAATCTACTTATCCACATACAAAATAGGCACTGAAATGGCTCAAGTGTGGTTTTAGGTTAATGCTTATATCAGAAATGGAGAGAAACAAAATCTTTTCTTTGTTTGTATAATATTGCTGATGCCTAATGAAGGAATCACACCAGAGTTGTTTCTTACTCCTTAAGTAGATGGTTGCCCTCAAATAGTCGAGCACTGCAAACATTTTAAAGAAAAAATTTGAATATGAATAGTACTTTTCAGAGAGAGACAGATGAGAGAGATTAAGAGGTACAAACTTTTAGTTACAAAATAAATGAGTCACAGCTATGAAAAGTACAGTATGGGGAATATAGTCAATGATTATGTAACATCTTTGTATGGTGACAGATGACAACTAGACTTACCGTGGTGATCATTTTGCAATGTATAGAAATATCAAATCACTAGGCTGTGTACCAGGAACTAACAGAGTGTTATTAAATTACACTTCAAAATCAAAGAAACAAACAAACTCATGGAAAAAGTTACAATAGGCAGGGCTGGGGAGAAGGGGAATTAGATGAAGACAGTCAAAAAGTACAAACTTCCAGTTATAAGACAATTAAGTACCAGGGGTGTAATGTACAACATGATAAAGATAATTAACACTGCTGTACGTTATAAATGAAAGTTGTTAAGAGAGCAAATCCTAAGAGTTCTCATCACAAGGGAAATAATTTATTCTTTAATGTCATATCTATATGAGGTGATGAATGTTCACTAAATCTCCTGTGGTAATCATTTCATGATGTATATAAATCAAATCGTTATGTTGTACACCTTGAGCTTATACAGAGCTGTATGCCAATTACATCTCAATAAAACTGGAAGGAAAAAAGAATCCATTTCAAACCCTTTATCTATTTTGAGTCTGGTTACAACTCCCTGAACTTTGGCAGGACAGGTACTACTACCATGTATGTATTTTGGACTCAAAAATGTTTTGGATTTATCCAACAGAAGTAGAGGAGAAACTTGATTTTTCAGACTTCATGCCTGGACTCTTTTTATTACTCTCATCAATTTCTTACTTAATTCTACTCTTTTTTGAAACTCTATGGAAAGAAAAAAAGAAGCTAGATTGCAGGTTAGGGAGACTCCTAAGACTCATTAAAATTCAGCAAACATTTCTGGCACTTATTACGTGTTTTGACACATGACTTAACTATGAATCAAGTCTACTTACACACTTGGTCTAGACTGGATGTTCTTCAAGGGCAGACACTACTTCTTATTCATCTTTGGCTCAGAAAGCAAAGTGCTGGCATGAAATGGCTCACAAAAGATGCCCGTTGAATGAAATTACACAGCTGACCTTGATTCTGGATGAATCACCTTCACCCTCCAGTTAGTTTACATAACGGAGCCACAAAAATGGAATTTACAAGCGCCAGTTTTCCTGCTCATAGTTCTGCAGGTCCTTCACATGTAGAGAATTTGGTTGTCAATTTGCCAGAGGGTGTACAGACATTGTGTAAGAGTTGAAGGGCCATGCTATTACTTGGTGGATTATAGAGAAGTACTCTGTCAATTTAGGTATCTTGCAAAATGCTTATTCCTCAACATTTTTTTTTTTAACCCAAATGATGTTCTCAGTAGTTTACTTCACATATCTTCACCGACAGCGTTTTGGTACGTTCTATCATGTCATCAAGACATTCTGCTAAAACTCCTCTAGTTACATGATTATACAGGCAAAGCTTCAAGTATGTGGGAACTTGATCTCTTCTTAGTGAGAAAAGTGCAGCTTCATTTGGTAAAAAGGAGAATATTGGCAAACACAGCAAAAAAAGAAAAAAGAAAAAAAAATCCAGTTAATCACAAATTTTAACCACTATCTAGTTGACATGTGCCCGCTGTGCTAATTGCTTCATTACTTAATTATGCAAAAAATAACAGCATTCATAGCAAACATAGCCCATGAAGCATTATTAAGATACAAAGAAATATGCTCAAGACTCTTTAGTGCAAGCATAAATATTTCATAATGAGGAAGAGTGTTTATTATATAATTAATGAAGATTTTGCAGCTAGCTTGAGTTCTTCCTCTCACTAAACCTCCATATGCTATTGTGCGTCTTGACTTCTGCTGTCTGTGGTTATAACCTTGGATCTTGCCCTGACCTGCCATCCAACAAAGTAAGATTTTTTTTTTTTAGAGTATTCTTTTATGTACTTTTCTGACAGGTAATTTCTGATCATTGTGTTTGTTAAATAAAATAATAAATAAATAAGCAAGTGAATTAACCAGCGAATAACTAAAGCCAGCCATCAAGAGAATAGCTGTGGAATTAGAGCTGAGGCTTAGGGACCACTTTACTCAGACAAAAGATAGCAGCTTCTGGAATTTTTTTAGAGCTTAAAAATGTGTCTTTGGTTCAGAGACTGATTTTTAAGTAAACATACCTATCCCTGTGCAAACAAATGAATAGTGTCATTTGAAATCTTCCTCTTTAATTGCTTTAAATGCTTTTGAAACTTTTAAAAGAATGGTTCTTGGAGAGTTTAAGACTCATCCAAGAAATCCAGTTTCATTATTTCTCTCCTTTTTTCCCCCTCAAACTCATAAACAATATTTTGCCTCTGCAATTATAGTCACTGTCGTTTGTTGCTCTTAAATTTGGGTGGTTTAAAAATTCAAAGATACACGTGAAGGTGAAATACTTGCAGTTGTTGAAGACATTATGAATAAAGTTTTTATCACCCTGAATATAATTTTTTAAAACAAGTCTCAAGTATCATAAAAAGTGGAAGCATCCTTGGATTAAACAAATGTGCTCCAAGGTGTCTATTCAGAAGGAGGTAACAAACACTCATCTGATTATAAGATCTCTGTTGTATTTCCAATCCTTCATGTTTTAGCAAACAACCTCAACCCTTCCTTTACATCCGCCAATATTTGTGTAGTTGTTATAACATTCTCAACATTTTTCTGGGTCTTAGGATAAAGGGGACAAGGACTATCTTGCCCTCAAACTATATACGAAATACTCATCTTGACAAGTCAGAGTAGCTCCCACAGCCAATGCTTAGTCCTCCCAATGGGTCTCAAGATGAAATATGTTGATTCCTATCCTAGCCATCTGAATGTTTAGTACTTTTCAAAAAAATACTCTAGGTTTATTATATTATTTTATTATTATAATTTTTTATTTTGGGGGGAGGAGGTAATTAGGTTTATTTTTAGAGGAGATGCTGGGGATTGAACCCAGGACCTCATCCATGCTAAGCATGTGCACTACCACTTGAGCTATACCCTCCCCTATTTAATACTTTATTTAAGTCTGAGTTTAATCTGGTCTTTTGCTGTTTTCCTTGCACATGTCTTATATTTTCTATTTTAGGGACTGGGAAGCCAGACAGACCTGAGAAATATAAACACTGGTTATTAACTTCTTGTTATTTTGACATTTTTTAATTCAATTCCTTCTTTGTCTTTTTTTAAATGAAGTATAGTCCATTTACAATGTTGTGTTAGTTTCTGGTGTACAGCATAATGACTCAGTTATACATATGTATGTGTATCCCTTTTCTTATTCTTTTTCAGTATAGGCTGTTATAAGATATTGAATATAGTTCCCTGTGCTATGTAGTAGGATCTTGTTTATCTATTTTATATGTAGTAGTTAGTATCTACAAATCCCAATTTACCACTCCATTCTCCACCTTTCCCCTCTGGTGGCCATAAGTTTGTTTTCTATATCTGTGAATCTGTTTCTGTTTTGTAAAAGAGTTCATTAGTGTCACTTTCTTCTATTCCACATATAAGTGATATAATATGGCATTTTCCTTTCTCTTTCGGGCTTACTTCACTTAGTATGATGATCTCCGGGTCCATCCATGTTGCTGCAAATAGCATTATTTTATTCTTTTTTATGGCTGAATAGTACTCCTTTGTATATGTACACCACAACTTCTCTATCCATTCATCTGTTGATGGACATTTAAGTTGCTTCTTTGTCTTGTCTATTGTAAAGTGTGCTTCTCTGAACATTGGGATGCATGTGTCTTTTTGAATTAGAGTTTCCTCTGGCTGTATACCCAGGAGTGGGATTGTTGGGTCATACAGTAAGTCTATTCTTAGTTTTTTAAGGAATCTCCATACTGTTTCCCATAGTGACTGCACCAAACTTCATTCCCACCAACAACATAGGAGGGTCCCACTTTCTCCACACCCTCTCCAGCATTTATTATTTGTGGACTTTTTAATGATGGCATTAATATTTAGTATTGTTATTTCATTTATTTATTTGTCTGTTTCATCAGACAGTCAATTTTTGAATATCAATATATTTATGATAGACTCTAGGATTATAGTTGTGAACAAGACAGACAAGCTTATAAAACAAGAAACTTAAATATCATGACTATTTTCAGAAGGGAAATAGGAGGTGTTAGATCTTTACTAGCAGGAGCGATTGGGAAAGTTCTTGCTAAGGAAATAATGTCAGTATGTAGATTTTGAGGATCAATAAGAATCATCCGGGTAGAGAAGAGGTAAGAATATTTCAAGAAAAGGGAGCAGCATGATGTGGCTGCGATGCGAGGAGGAGGCGCTATGAGGTAGTTCTGCGGCAATCCCCACACCACTGACATGTAGACCTGGAGGTGGGGGAGCAGCCTGAGTTGAGGATGGGTAGCGGGGAGGGGATGCAGATAGTCATGGGCATCTCATCATGACTGGACTTTACCCTGAGGCCAGTGGGAAGCGATTACAGGGCTTTAGGTAGGGCAGGAACATGGTCACTTCTGTAATTCTGAAATCTCATTTTGGATGCAAAGAGAAAAGTAGAAAGGAAGTGAGCAGGAAAAAACATGACAGGTCTCTTAGGAGTTAGTGCATGTGTCAGATGAGAAAAGATAGTGGCAGTAGTTATGCTGAGAAATGGGTGGCTTTGGGAGCTCACGGGGGTTCATTTAACAGATGAGGTGACAAACAGGTGTGGCAAATGAATTGAGTGAGATCACAAGCTTAACACCCAGGGTTCTGGAGTGAGTATCCAGTGCATGTAGCACCAATTTCCATGCCAGAGAACATGCTGAGTGGAGCAGTTCAGTGCTGGTCTTATTAAGTACGAAATGTGTTTGAGACATTTGAGTAGATACATTTGAGACATTTGACAAGGACGCAGACTCTGGAATTGTCAACTAATATCATCCAATCCTTGGATAGAATTTTAGCATGTTCACAGCATGGTTTCTCATTTAAACCTATAAACACAATTCTGATGTAATTAATATTTAATTAATATTTGTTGCTTGTTGAATACTTCCATTTGAATAAAGCAACCAAGGCTCAAAGAGGTGAAAAGTGTTTCTTGCCCAAGGTTGGATTATAAACCTAGAATTTGTAGCTTCAAATTTTACGGTCCCTCTGTGAGATCAATATTACATTGTCTAAAATGAAAAGATTCTAGTCAAGGATCATGGTGATATTAGCTAGTATTTAGAAAGTTGACCTTATCTTCATAATCATTTCTTTTCATGCATTTAATAGAATTCATTTTCCTTATACTCAAGTAGCTTCAAAATACTTGCCCAATGCTCAGATTTGAAATCCTTGCTGTCTTACACAATTTAAAACTTGATGTATTCTCTAAGCAACATATGGTCAACATAGCCAGGCTTATAAATTTACTTAACCATAATGCAAACATTGCCATGTTGTAAGAGACCACTAAGCTTTCTTAGTGATGGATTCAGAGTGGCAAAATGGTTGAGAACATGGGCTATAGAATTAAATGCTCTGAGTTCCAAACTTAGGCCCACAGTCTTCAAGCAATTTTGATAAAGCACCTGACCTTTCTTAAACTCCAGTTTACTCATATGTAAAAAGACAGGTAATAATACTCATTAATGTTTGGTGAATTAAATGAGATAATCCTGATAAACCTGTGCTTACTTAAGTTTGGCTCTCATGTCTACCTGGACAGCCAGCACTGTCGTAATAAATAACAGGTCTTTTCTCCTCCAAACATTTATTGCCCTTTTTTGACTATCCATTAAATGCCAGCATTAGAGTTGGTTTCTCTTTATATAAATGCCTTGTAGATTCAGGTCGTGTGTCAATATGCTGCAAAAGTGATTTTTTCCTGCATTGATAAATAGCTCCCCCAAGTAGCCTAATCTCTTTGAACTTACCTGCCAAGTTTGCAAAAAACAGAAACTTTAGAACCAGTAGCACTGTTCTTTCAACAGCTCTAGTGGAAGAGCAGCCGCTTACAAGAGCAACAGTGAGCAAATTGACAATTAATTAAAAATGAAAGACAGACATCCTTAACCCTACCTTTTCTCTCTTCTCTGAGAAGGAAAAAAGACATTTCTCTCAATACTTGAAATGGCAATAAATCAAGGTTTTATTTGTGTGATTTACGATTGGACAATCGAGCCTGTAACTATTGCTGTTACCAACAGAATTCTTTTTCTTGTAGCTTGACTAACAGTGTAAGAGTCATCGCAGGTTTTAAAGTCTCTCCTTATACCAAGATTGGAGATTCACCCTAATTCAGCGAAAGAAAGTGCGTCCAGGTCAGTCACAGGAGAATATTGGTGTCTCTTTGCAAATAGCCTCTAGACGGCCAATCAGATAGATGGCAGCCTAACAGAGAGTCTTTCTAAGTTCAAAGGCCACCTCTAAAGGTAGCAAGGCAGAATATTAACCCCAGCTCTTCAGTGTGATCTGTGGCAAATTGTCTAAATTTCCACGGCCATCTCCTCATTTGTGAGATGGCAAATAACATCTTGTGATGTTGTAAGGATTTAGTGGGTTAATTAATGTAGCACGCATATTATACAGAAGGCAATCAATAAATCATGGTTAATATTGTTTAATCAAATGAATAAAATAAAACAGTGCGGGAAGTTTTGGTCAAGTATAACTTTTTTTCTCATCATGTAATGAAAAGGAAAGACTTCCATATGTTGGTAGTAAAAAGATACATGTATTCAGAAGGTCCCTCTTATTCTTCAAGGAATTCCAGAAAGAGCCAGTTCCTGGTCTGTGCATGACGTGCTTCACCTCTCCAAAGAAAGCAGTAACTGTAAGTTACAGGTTGTTGTCTCTGGCTTTCAAATCTCATGTTCTTGAACTACTATCAAATTTCTTAGATGCAAGGTGTATACAAAGGCAAGACAGAGTTACTTGCTTCCTGGAAGGATGCCCTTGTTTCCACTGTGCATATATATTACTGAAATTATATACTAATGATAGCAAATTGCAGAATTATGAGATATTCTGTATCATCCCTTTTTTTTTTAACAGAAAATTGGAAGACTTTAATGGCAGATGCTGCATTATGAATTCAGTTTACTGGCATTGCTCTTCTCAAATTGTATAGAAACCATGTTATGTCCCAGGGAGGTTATAAAAATATACAGAAATCCATTTATCCTCCAAGAAAATCGAGGTCTTAGGGTAATGACAAGACCCTGAAATTGAGTTGGGAGCCCTGGCGTCATGAACTGAGACAGGATCCTAATGATTTCATTTTGTGAATCCACAACCTACTGACTAGATGAATAAAACAAGAACAATACTTATCACACAGGGTATTTATCACTTTCATTTTCCTCTGTTACTCCTTAGTAAGAATTTTTCAGAAGAGAATTTATACATTTGTATAGTGAAGAGTTTACTATCCCCATGTCTAGGTTAAATTGAAAATAATGAACTATTCATACTTGATGCTTTTATTATGAACCGATAAAATGAATTATGCATAGTTATTTTTCCATCTTTTCTATTTATAGATATAAAAGCCAGTCTGTGCACAGTAATATGTAGTCCAAACAACAGTCATCCCTTTCCAATATCATCCAGAATTCTAACTCCATAAACTAGTTAAGTATGCTGTTTTAGAAAGCACTGCATCATGTAGACTATGCAATTTTATTTCTTGCCAGAGGAAAACTCTAATGTTGATTTCACTGTGTATCCTCCTAAAAAGTGAAAAAAAAAACTCATATAAAAGCTTGCATTTTTAATGTGGTCTTTCACATTTACATTATTTTAAGCCTTTGCAAAGTAATGAGTTTCAATAACTTTAGACACTAGTTTTGATTTTAAAAATCACTAGGCGTCAAGTGGCAATGATGAGGCTGTCTGAACACTGGGCTACTTCGCATAGTATATTCTTGTTTTTAGTTCTAGACATCTCAGAAAAAAAGAGCTGGACAGATAGTGATTCCGTAGATAAAGATTGCAAGAATATATTATTCAAACTTGCAAAAAGCAGTACTTTATGATGCCCTATGTTTGATTTAATGTCATCTGAATGAAAAAAAGGATCAAAATATTACCCTGATAAAATTTTTAGACATTTCTCAAGATAATAGGCGTTCATCTCCTTTTCTATCAACAGTTTCTGAAGCAGTTGTTAGAAATAGATCTAATCTCTTTTAAACGGCAGATCCTTAAGGCTGCTGTGATCATAAACCAAGGATTTTTCTAATTTACAGATTTAGTTAGCAGATGTAGTTAGCACGATTCTCATAACATTAGCAGGCGCGTACACCTAATTTCAATTTCTTCCTAAAAATATTGTTGTAGTCTGCTTCTGGCAAGAATAAGTTTCATATTAACACAACAAGAAATGAAAATGCAAAGTTTTAACTTAAATATTTTAAAATTCATGCCGTTTATCCTAGAAAACCAAACTGTGAAAAGCACGAGACTCAATAGCCTTTAAGAGAGATTTCACAATTCTCATTCTTCTAGCATTTTGGGATTTCCCTAGTGATATAAGCAATAAGAAGTAATTTTTTTAGTTATTATATGGATATTTTTCTTTACTATGTTTTCCTAATAGTTCCTTTATAAAAACATTTATACCTGTACATCTTGTACAATAATGTGGTACCACCTCAGCTCTATCTAAGTAATATTTTTACCTAATGTCAAATCTTTTTCCAACTAACTTTAAGTAAAACAATGTACAGAAGGATCGCTTGTTAGCATGCACGTAAATAGTTCTGTTAATAACCCATTGTTTTACACTTGGTACATTTGTATCTGCTGGGACAGTTAGCTTTCTCACTTTTCTGCTTGATTGTTCAGTCTGGATTCACGTTAGACTCTGAAAATAACATAAAAAAATATTTAAAGCAAGTTTTTATGAAATAAAAATATCTGAGCTTTTGGTATAAGAGTTTCTCTACCACTCATATCTGAAGGAACGAACTTGGTCGAATCATAGCTGGGTATGTCTGTAACTAGTGCAATGGAAACTGACACCTAAAAGTTTGGATAGTTTAGATAAAAAGAAAACATTTTTGTACAAGAAAGAAACGCAGCAGCAGCATTGACTCTTCACGTCATTGTCTGTGCACTGAGATTCTGTCTCATTTTTTTAAGACACTACAGTGCCTTGATCATTTCCAAAATGTTAATGAATCTGTATTGGCCAAAGAGTAACCGTCTCAGTGTGCTGGGGTCAATGACGCAGGAGTCTGCCACGTCACTGTGAACGTGACTTGCTGATAGCCTATCTGCACAAGGGTCAGTGCTGAGCATGGCAAAACCACTGGTTTACTGTCTTTGGAGAATGTCCTCCGTCATGAGAGACATGCCAAGATCATGTGCTCATCTACTTGGTCTCCCTTAAATGTCAGTGCTAGGACCTCTCTCCTTTGGTGCACTCACTCCTGTGTTAATGATGCGATCTAGATCGATGGCTCCCACATTTATAACTTCAGTCCCAACTTTTCCCCTTGAACTCCAGACTCACATATCCAACAGCCTAATTAACATCTCCATTTAGACACTCCATTGACACTGTAAAGTTCATATGTTCAAAACCAACCTTAATTTCCACACATCTGTTCCAACACAGCTCCATTATTTCAGTTGTTCAGACTAAAAAAACTTTAGAATCATCTCTTACTCCTCCTCTCTCACATATACCACTGTCTATCCAACCAGCCTCCAAGTATATCTAGAATCTTGTCTAGTCCAACTATGCGAACGGCCTTCCCAATGTAAGCCACATGGTGCTCACCTGGACTATCGTAACAATCTTCTAACTTGTAGCTTCCAGCTTGATCCCTTACACTCTGTTCATCATTCAACAGGCAGAGCTATTTCTTTACAATACAAGTCTGATTAGTTAATTTCCACCTCACTCCAAGTACAATCAAAAGTTTCATTCATGGCTCACAAGGTCTACGTCATTTGTTCTGCACCGTCTCCTCCAATCCCAATTCATCCTGTTCTCTTTGCTCACCCTAGACCAACCACCTGAGCTTTCTTTCTCATACTCATACAGCTGAGCAGTTTCTGGAGTCAGGACACTTGAACTAATTTATCCTGCCTTGAAAATTCTTCTCACAGATATGTGCACTTCTCTTTCTTTTGCCTGAATTATTCCTGAAATGACACCTTGTCAGACACTCTTCCATGAGCTCCTGGATCCTGTGCTCCCTTACCCTGCCTGTGCTTCTTAAAAGCTTCATCATATTCATCACATATGGGTAATATTAATCTTCTGACTCGAATGTAAGTCCTTGGGTTCTGGGACTTTGGTTTTTCACTATAGTTTCATCAGCACATAAGAACAATGCCCAGCACAATGAAGGAACACAACAAAAATTTATTGAATTAATTCAGAAAAGCTGCATGAAGTGATGATGTGGAGACTGTGGTAAATATGGATTTAATTACAGAGGTTTCCTGAGGTGCTCCCCATTTATGTAGTGGCTGGATCTGGGCACTTGGGCGTAAGAAATATGCTTCTTCCATAGCCTCTAGAATTCCTAGGCACAGAAGGAAAAGAATTTTCCCCCCAGGGACATGGTTAGTTCTGATTTCATTAATGTAGTCTCATTTATGACCTATAGATGCCAAGGGAAATGACATTCTTAGTCCCCTCAATGACCGGTATGCATGTGTACCCTGCTTCAAAATCTGACTTATTCAGCTGGAGAAACATTCATTAAAAATTGCCAGAGATTTTCTGTGAGGACAGTCACAGCTGGTTGGCAGTACCATAGCCTACATTGCCTCCGTGTCTGGTGAGGTACGTAGTCCCTTGATCCTTAGACTGTGGAATGTCTGTACTGATTTGCTCTGTGTTTGATGCAGTGACTCTAGGAGTACCTGAGCTCCACCTCTAAGGTGACCCTGCTGTTCAGAAAATAGCGTGAATTTTTGGTTAGCTTCCTTACACTGTTCTCATAAAAGGAGATGATCAAAACCTCTGTCTTAACTATTTGGGATCTTTACTTAATTATAATGCATGAGTGTCTTATAAGCTGGTTTTTCTTCTTTCCATATATTTGTACATTTGCTGTTATCAGTGCTTCTTGGAGCATATATATGTGTGTGTGTGTGTGTGTGTGTGTGTGTGTGTGTGTGTGTGTGTGTGTGTATCTACTCAGTGTCAAAGATACCTGGAACCAGAGTGTGCACTGCATTTTTTTATAGAAAACTTTCCAGCCTAACAATTTTTTTCTCTAATTTCTCAAATTACTAATAGTATAGGTTAATTAAAGTTTTAACTCTGGATTCCTTAAGGCCTCCCTAGCAAAGGTGATGGAAACTGCAATTATTAGGCTTCTGCAAATAAATGGATGGTTTCTTTATTTGCAATAAATGGATAGTTTTAATAGTACATGTAGTCTAGTATAAATACACCTACATAGTGGTATACAGAATTATCTATGCATGAAAATCTTTGATTAAACTAGGGACATTGCCATAAACTTCCCACTTTAAACTGTAGTGTAGACCAAAACATATCATTACTTTAATTTAAGAGAAGGGGTAAGCTCACTGAGAAGCTTATAAATGTGACTGCTAGAGAGACACTGACAAGTGAATCCAACTAAAGAACAATTCTTCTAGAGCTGGAATAAACTATAATGGGTAACATTTAACAGGAACTTTACTTTTCAAATAGGCATTTATTTGAGAAAGCTGACATAAATCAACGTTAAGAATCATATTGTAAATTTTTAAATCAAATGCCTCTTTGCTAAAATGAATAAACATTTCTCATTTATCCATTTTTTAAAATAATCATATTGAAAGTAGGATGTCATTTTATGCTCATTTGCCTTCCTCTTCAACTGGTTGAAAAGCCCCAGAAAGGCAGGCGCTGTCTGTCTTCTCTGTGTCTCCTGATAAGCACAAAGCTGGACACGCTGCAGATGTTTCATGAGGGTTTGTGGAAACAGTGGATTCAATTTCCCGTTCCGTTTAGACTCCTGCTGTGCTAAGTGCTCACATGAAGTTGTACTGGAATATAATAGCCTTGTGGTGTATGATGAGAATCGCACTGTGCACAAGTGGGAGTCAATGTTCACCAGCTCTAGATACAGTTTCGGACAAACTCAAAGACCATGAGACTCTGTGTAGTGTGTATCACAGCACTGGACGGGAACTTGGGGATGATGAGAAAACAAGTATGAGGTTTTCTTCAGGAGATTCTTACAGTGATAGATTTCTTTTGTGTGCTCCACTTTTCAAAGCTTATTGACTGTGAGCTTCATTTGAACTTCCAACCAACACCATGGATTGCATAGGGCAGACACTATAATCCCCTTTTAGGAAAAATAGGAAGAAAATACTGCAAATTGAAAGGCAATGATTTGCCCGAGGTCCCACAGTGAATCAGCCTTCAAATCTTGAACATGATGGCATCTTAATGGGAGACTCCTATAATACATATTTTAAAATAAATTCCAGTATTCCAGAGGAGACTGGTGCCATTTATTATGGACTGATTTGGAGCTATGCCACTTTTGGCTATTGTTGGTGGAATCAAACGGCATTGATTCATTGATGACGGCAGCAATCATCCTATCAGCCCCCTCCACATCCACGCACTCTCTGCAACACTCATTCACCTCAGCATCACGCTGGTTAGTACCACCTAGCTAGGATGACTCTCCTAACCCACGCTTCATTAGGAATCCACACACTAATACACAGAATGATAACTGGCATTTACTTTTGTGAATGCTTATGACATCTCAAAAGGATTAGATGATACTTCAAAAAAGAAGCTACGCCCTTTATTTTATAGATTCTCCACTGTGATACTTAATGTCAACATAAACTTACTCTTCTTAGAGTCCAGTGTTTTTTCTGTAGAAACAGAAATGGATCAGGCAAATTTACAAACTATTTATGAAGCAGTAAAACAGAAAACGCAAGAAAAGTAAATGATTAAATATTAATGTAGGCCACACAGTCTTAATAGTGATATTAAACTGAAAACAAAAGCTGCAGAAGGTATAAACATTGCCACAACAATTGAAAATAGGTTCTCGTTTTAGATTGCAAAGCATCACAAAATTTAAAGCATACCGTTGTCCTTTCATATGTCCTTACTTACGTATTTAAAATTACATTCTCCCAAAGAAATTTTACAAAGGTGGTTTAAAACTTCTCTTTTTTCAGTTTGCAGTTAGGACAAACTATTGAGGATTTATCATAATCACTGATGGTGAATTGTGAAACTGAAATCACCAACGAATCCACAGTTTTCAAGTTTCTTGTTTCTTCTTGTTTTTGTCTGACACATTCATGATTCCCTCAACTTCCTCATAAAAACGTTATTCTCATGAATTTTTCAGGCAGACTTCACAGTTCGAAAAGCTCAGATATGCTTCTGGACATGCCTGATTCCAATCATCTTTGACTTTCTCCATGACTTCTATTGAGTTTCCCACAGGTAAAGTAAATTTTTCTCCCTCATATGTAGTACGGACTAATGAACCCTTACCCTGAGACTTCTCAGTTTAAATTAAATGAATGATTCTATCTCCGATTAGAAAAGTGGGGAGGCAAGAAATCAATGGAAATACTGATACTGTAAATGGAACACTGCAACGTCAGTGTGAAACCTATAAAAGTTCTTAATAAATACATTATTATTCAACATTCGAATTAAAGTTAACATGACGTGCTAGGAGACAATACTTTTGCAAAGCTTAGAGAAAAATCCCGAGATGTGAAAATTGGAATGGGGACTGCATGCAATGTCTTTAATGAGATCATTACATTTTTCTGTTAATGACAGTTGCCTTGCTTTGCTATGTTACTATGTTTTTTCAATATTTTTTCCTGCCAATTACTTACTATGCTTCATTGGTTCTAAGTGATGCAATGCACTAAATCACTTGATCTTAGACATCACCTATGAGAGCTACTTTGCAGTTAATTTTATAGCAGCTATATACCACAGTTAGATGTTAAGACCATTTAATATGGCCAAGTATCATTCTACTCCCCCCCACTCCAATAATGATTCATGTAATATGCAAAATCGCAATTAGATGCTTTGAGATATACGTTAGTGAATGATTTTATCAGCTGTGAACTTCATAAGAGATTTGATCAAAACTTGTGCTGATTCTTTTACATTATAATAAAACTGCTTTCCAAATACATGACTACTCCTATCATGAACTCTATTATTAGACAATACCCTGTTTTCTTTTTACATTTTAATTTTTTTACAGAAGATATCTGATTGGCTTACCCCTTGGATTATTAATAATCCCATGCATTAATTGTTTAATAGCAATATTATTAAATATGAGAGAATAAGGACAGTATGTGCCAAACATGACTCTCCCGATAGAATGCAGTATGTTATTTTTGTTGTTTTTCTCTCTGGTGGTAAAGTTGCCAGAGATCTCAAAAGTCTAGAGATGCTCACATTCAGGAAAACTGCACCATAATTAATGTCTTCTATTGGTAGAAAGATCCATGAAACAGATATATCTCAAGACTTGAAACATATCGAAAACTTCTGTCTAGTTTTGTTCAAGCTTAGTTAAAATGTGATTTAACATAGCAAAGAGAATGATACGTAAGGCTGTCTTTGATGTCAAACTGAAATCCTGGAACTTCACTGAATATACAATTAGAAGCTAAAGTTAAGGGCTTCTTGAACCTCCCATCTTCCATGTTCCTTTCATCAACCATTTTACACACCACTGCCAAGAAATCAGTTTCCTAAAAACATAATGATCACTCTACAGGCTGTTCAAAAACTCTACATTTGTTCATCAAATGGTAGTCAAACATCTGCATTAACCAACATGTTCCAAGTTATTTTCACCCTACCCTAAACCTGTTGCTTTGTGCACCCGGCTATGTTACCCCTGAGCACCCACTGTGCCTCGCTCCCTCCACAGTTTGGCTCACATTCTCCTCCAAGCCCAGAATTGCTTGCCCTCCGCACTGACCTATTCCTACTCTTGTAATTCTTCAGGGCCTGGGCTAATACTCATAAAGCTTTGTTCAGTGCCTTCCTCTGAACATCTTAAAAATGATTGTTTCTGTAATTACTGTGATGATTTAAATCATGTGTTTTCTATTATCTTTTTAATTCAAGAAACACTCTTAAATGTCTCCCATATGCAAGGCCGTGATACGAGGGCTGGAGGGCCTTGGCAGCCAAAGTGTGATCAGAGGAACCAGAAGCATTGCTGAAAACGCAGAATCTCAGAACCCCACCAGGACCTACTAAGCCAGGGCTGAGTCTTCATGATAATAAGAGCCCTTGGTGATTAAAGTTGGAGGAGGAGGATATCAACATGAACAAATCACACTTGCCCTCAGAGAGTTCACGGACTAATCACAGAGCATTGAATAACCAAGGCAGAATGAAAGTAAGGGTCTGGAGAGAAATATTAACCAAGTTTCCAGGGTGGGGACATGTTGAAGGAAGAGGCGATCACAACCAAATACAGTGATAACTACTTCTGCCGTGAAGTACCGTGAATAACAATAAAGACTTACTTGCTGATGCTGGTCATACACGTGGGCCAACACTAGGCATTAAGATGCCTTGTTTCCAGTCTCCACGATGATCAGGCTGTGTGGCTATTAGTATCCTCAACTCACACGTGAAAAAAGAGGGTTCAGAAAGATTACATCCTAGCCAGCTACTGCCCAGGTCAGGATTTAAATCCACGTCTATCTTCTCTGCTCTTTCGTTTTGACATTCCCTCGCCTAAACTTATCACTTATGTCATTACACCTATATTACTTCTCTGTTGAATATGTGTTTTCTTGAACTTGATTTCAAAGACTTTTTAAGTCTCTACCTTTATGCTTCTTTAATTCTGCTTTAGAACTAATTGAAGTAAATATTTCACTGATACCTGAAAATGAACCATTCTCCAAAAAAGAATTTTTTCAGTTTTGACAATATAGGGCATGTCCCAGTAGGCTTTAGCCAAAAATGTCTAGATATAAAGGAAGAGGGTCTAAAATGTGTGAGTGTGTGTGTGTGTGTGTGTATAAAAGGAAGGGTTATTTTTAAAGCCTGAGAGAATCGAATAAGGACATCAGTTTGAGTATTCATTCTGTGATTTTGCTATAATCCGCTGAATACAGTGGGAACTTAGGATATGTTTTGTTAATGTATTTATTTGTTTAATTATTAACAGAAATGATGAGACTTTACATATAGCAATTTGGCATAAATTATTTTATCAATCAATCAATCAATCAATTACCTAATAATCCCTGGTAAATAACCTTTGGGTAAAAACTCCAATTTACTGGTCCCATAAAAATCCTGTCCTATCTGTTTTGGAGTAGCATTAGGCTCCTTTTCTTAAAAAAGAATTCTGTAAATGCACATCTATTGGTTCTCATGATCTCTTAATTTTAAAGTTGATGTCTTAATAATTAAACCATTCTTCTAAGCAGGCTTGACATATGTTTAAACAAACTCAGGCACATCAGTTCTGGACTGTTTAAAATCCAGTATAACATGGCAACAAGCCATTTGCTTAAGTAGTGGATTATTTATTTAGGAATAAGTGCTATTTTTCTTTTTCTTATAGTCTAGTACATCATATAGAGTGTATTGTAAGAGTTTCCTTTATAACTTGGTCAGGTCATAATGAGTTAATGAAAGGAAGAAAGTCTTTGAGAAAGAAGGCTAGTTCCATTCTACAAAAAAGGACATTCCTTCATTTTTCACACAGTTGAATGCCATTCTTCACAGAAGTATCAGAGTTAGGAGGATTCTCTTAGAAAAGATGAACAAAAAGGAAGGAACTCCATTCACAGCACTCCTCACCCCTCTGCCTTCATCAGTCACTGGTAGTTGTAGATGGAGATGCTGAAATTTATCCCTTTCATCTTGTTTCCTTCCTGCACTGAGCTATGCGACATTTTCTCTTTTCTTCTTTTTATTCTATATCAGAAAGTGTTTTTCTATTACTGTCTACGTGTTTTGAATTATTTGTATTTGGTGACAACAAATTTTACCAACTTTATTATCTTCTTTTAGAAAAAAAAACTAACATTTAATATCACCATTATTTTGTAAAAGAAATTACATCTTGTAATGAAAAGCAGGTCTTAAAATTGAAAAAAAGAGTACTTTAATAAAAAGCTCACTTTGCTGTCCATATTGTTTAATTTTGCTTCCATGATAACTAAAATATTTATCACAGACTTCAGAGTGTATTAACCTGTATTAGGGAGTCTCTGGGGTAAGCAGTACAGGCTGGTGCATTGTCCCCAGAATCACTGCAAAAATTGGCACCTCATCCTTCAATGTGTTTAACAGAAGCACAAATGAAAGGTCAGGGGTTGCCTTGGCAGAATGAGAGAGAGGCCCAAGGTGACAAGATACCATACGATATAGTAAAAAAAAAATCTCTTTTTTTTTATTTTACCAAGGATGAGTCTGGGTTTTCCAAGGATCTAGACCTTTACAAAGAGGGTTTTTACCTGCCAGTATCATTCAACTTATTTGGATCAAGACCTTATGACTTAGAATATCAATTTTGCACCTTTCTATCAGTGGAGAGAAGTAACATAACTCTTAAAATTATGAATTTTTACAAATTCCTGAGCAACACATTGATACACATTCACTTAGTATTTTTCAAGAAATTTAAAGTCTTTTAAACTTAATAGAACGTTTCAAGGAAAAATACCTGGTTTGGAAACTCCCTTCTTCTGTATTAGAACTATAAACAATTTCATCATGTTTAGATTTCTTAGCTTCAGTTTTGTTCCTTCATTTATTCCAATATGAACAAGACATATTAGCTGAATTCTGATTAGTAGGAACTGTGCTAGAGAAACAGCAGTGAGCAAGATAAACATCCCTGCCCTCAACGTTTCCTCTGATCTCCAGGTTATATTCCTTCATGGACGAGAACTTGTGGACTGTAAATGAATGAAACTGCCCAGATGCCTCTCAGGAGTAAGAGAGTTTTTTGCAGTTCAAATTCTGCCAATTTTTCATATAAGGGAATGAATGACAGCATTTAAATGAAAAACTCAAGATAACAATTTTTAAATGCTACTTAATTATCATTTCTTTTCATAATTAATAGAATTATTACTGTACTTAAAAATTATTCTCAAGAATATCATCATTTGAGGTAACATAAACTTTTTCAATGTAATTAGATGGAAAATGTTCATTTTTAAGACGTTAGAAGAATATTGCCTAAATATTAGCTTTATGAATAAAGCCAGAGTTTGAGTATATTTATTTACAAAACAAATCCTTTTCAGCCTCCTCTTTCCTACACACCATCTTGAATAGGGTAGATATAAATCTTGCTTTTGCAGCTCTGTTTCACAAATTCATAATTTGATGTTCAGTTTTCAAAAGATTACAACAAGCCAAGAATAGTCATGACAATAAGTGAAATAAAATTATGGCTTCCTGACTGTTGGGCTAATGTTCTTTAAGGAACCATATCATCTACTATATTCTGGTTATTTAGTTTCCGTTGCCATTGTTACAAATTCTATTTCATGCCTGTAAATTATATTTTCTAAGTTTGCATGCACCAAATATTATTTATTACACCACTGTTTGGTTTTCTGATTTCTTAAATTCATGCACGAACAGGTAGCTGCTTTGTTTCAACTATTTATATAATATATATGAAGACACACACCTTGAACCCTTATGTTTTAAAGCTTATTGAAGATGTTTAACTTCATGACACATCCATAGCCTTAGTCCACAGGCCAGATGAGGACAGAGTAAAAAGTTTAATCATGTTTTCATTTCCTAATGTGATAACTCATTCTTCATACAACAAACATCTAAGATATGAGAAAGTAAATAAATAATAACTTCCAACTTTTGAGATCCCTCTGGCAAATCATTCTAAAATCTCTAATGTGAGAACAGAGGACATCAGACAGAAATACTTTGTTTATGTGTCTTTTAACTGATGTCTCTAGCCTGAAATTCAGCAAAATGTTGCTGATCTAAGTTCATCTACGCTAAATTAAACTGTAACTGGAAAGGCCTATCCTAGTTCAGTGTAAATCAATCACTAATGTGATAATTACATAAAATATACACCAGGAGGAAGGTAATAAAAGCTTGCATTTTTCACAAAATAATCAACTAATTAATATTTTCCTTGTGAAGCAATGAGTCTTAAAATACTAAATGTTAATTGTGTTAATAATTGATAAACTTCTTTAATAAATAAGACATATTTATAACTAGAGACCATAAAGTTAATGTAGCTATAATTCAGTTTAGACTCAGTGAGAAATTACCCTTTGGAATGAGACAACATTTTAGGAAGAAGACAATTAGATTACTGATCACTGAGACAGAGAATGTGCATGATGTCTACATCATCTAAAAACTTTTTACGCTTTTGTGAACACAATGTTATCTATTCAAATCTAAAATTTACATAGAAAATATTTTAAGTGTTGGTATGGAATTATGTTTTATGGAAGAGTCACTTGACTCATATTTGGCTCAGATTTTGATTCTGGTTCCAAGTTGAGAAAGGGGATAACCTAGCTTAAAGCAATTACATTACAAAAATCTGGAACACACATTCATTACAATTTCACCATGAGGCATCAAGCTGTAACACGAAGTGTGGCACACAGGTGGTACTTGGATGCTATCCAGAAGAATGCAACTGCTAGAAGCATCTTGCTATACCTGTTTCATGTATAGCACACTCCCAGGGCATAGCCTAAGGGTAATACAACAGCGAGACTCTGGAATATACGTCATCCATGTGGCACATCTGGAATTTAGATGCATACGTCTTGTCTTCTGAACATAAAATGTGTGTTGCTGATGGGCTTAATACACCGTAATTAATGTGACCATTGAGGTTAGTTGATTCATTGTTTTAATGATTAACCCTACGGGCAGTTGCATGTGCATGCTGTACGCCAATGTTTGGGAAGCAAGAGACAAGGTGGAATTAAAAACAGAAAGGGCTGAGAATCAAGGACACTGGGTGGAACTAAGAACAAGAAGGGCTAAGAAGATGATGAGGCACTGGGGTCCGAAGGACACTCAAGTGTGACTCATCTTGAGAAATGTAAGCTAGAGTATAATCTGACACACACGCACCTGAAACAAAGCTTCACTTTTACTTTTGTTTACCCTATTTAAATGAGATACAAGAGATATTCTATTTTATTTTTTATTCTATTCCCTTCTGCTAAAAAAATATTACCGGTCCCTACAAAATAGGTAGATTTCACTTCACTAATGAGTCGTGAGGTGTAGCTGAAAAAAAGTGACTAATTTTAATAAATGGTTCTTAATATAAAGTACATGGACAGGTCTGAAGAGCTTATTAAAACCATGAAATTATTTGAGGAGATGGTCCATATCCATCACATGCTGAAATAGATTCATGACATCCACTCAACATAAAAACTAAAATATATAGAGCCATTTACAGTTAGAACAGTGCATAGTACACATGTATTATACTAACAACTTTATATGCATTATCTCATTTAATCCTTAAAACAGCCTTTTTAGATTGGTTCAAATTGTATCCAAAATTTTTAGTTGCAGAAATTAGTGCTCAATGGGAGACAATAATTGTTCCTTAGATTACTTACTTAGTAAATGGGTAAATTGGATTTTAATACAGGCAGTGTGACTCCAGGCCATAACTTCCTCAAGCCTGTGAAATCTGCTCACTCCCTTCCTTCTTTCTTTCTTTCCTTCCTTCCTTCTTGCCTTCCTTCCTTCCTTCTTGCCTTCCTTCCTTCCTTCCTACAAAAAGGTTTATCCATGACCTGCTTTGCACCATACACTGAGAAAATAAAATTAACTAATAAGTCCCTGAAACCCTATATAGTCTAGTAAAAAGTAGTCAAGGTTGAGGGACATTTCAAAGCCACCATAAGAGTCAGAAAAGCAGAAATAGACACAAATTCACCATGAAACTCAGGCAACTTCTTCTTTAGATAATATGTCCTTTATAAGTTTTATGATAGAGCAAGGAACAATGCCAGATTTGACAGGTTCAAAATCTGTAATCTAGGAATCTACCACACTTAGCAAATTTAGAAATTCTTGGTGTAGACTGGTAAACCACACATTGGGTCACCCTGAAAAGTTCTTGATTGGGGCTAAGGTGCATTCCCTTGAATGTTCACATGTTAACACTAGGGTTACTGTTTGCAGTAATGAGATTAAATTCTGGTTGTTGCAACCCGTTGACAAATCTGCACAGTCTCTGGCAGTATACTGGCTTTGGGAAAAGGGCTCAGATGGTGCAGAGCTGCAATCCTCTACAGCAAAACTAATTTTAGCAAAGGTCAAAATCTCCAGGTCTGGGTGTAACTCATGAAATTGACAATGCGCCTGTCATCTTCCCTAACAATATGCATAATAAAGATTCAGAATTACAACAAAGCAGAGAAATCTTTACAGACTCATTCAAAGCTAAACTGCTTTTTACAGTGGCTAACAGAACTATTAGCCTATTAGCTAAGGGCTTACTTTTTTTTTTTCCATTTTACATAAACTTAAATAGAAACATCTTTGCAATTGATGGTGGCTAACACTGGTTGTAATTATTAGGAACACATGGAAAGAAGGTAAAGAACCTCTGATTCTAGTTAAAATGTTTGTTGTGATTTTAGGAAGTTTTAAGAAAATGTCAAACTATTATGTAGCAACCAAGAGTCAATGTGGGAAGCTATAACTACTTTCAATGATTCTGTAATTCTTTTGTAATTGTCTTTTTAGCCGGTTATGAGCCACATGGGAAAATGGGTCTACTTCTTTTATAGTCCCTTTATAACCTTTGTCTAATTTTGATCCTCAATTTATATACCATACTTTGCTTATTGAAAATGTGGTTGTTTCTGAGAATTAAGTAATCTTTAGAGAAGAAAAATTATCATTTAAAAATATTCTTTCTAAAAACTCTAAAGGCAATTTCAAAGGAAGTTTCCAGAAAATAATGTCAATAAAGCCAGCATTCCTGGAGAAAATATGCAGCCTCTTAAATACGCAGCCTCCTAAAGAGATTGCTTTGAAGGGAAAGCACTTGTTTGGATATGTAAGTTCTGATAATGTTGATAAAATTTCTGCTATGGCAACATCACATTGTAAAACACTTGACAATAAACAAAGGATATTAAAAAGCCTTCATCTCCATTGGGATGTATCCCTAATGCTGCTGTAATGTTCATTTTAGTAAGTTGATCTGACTTTAAAAATAGTATCTAAATATCTTGAGGGGTCTCCAGGTGAATACTTCTGACACACACACAGAGGAACAGAGAGAACTGTTTGGATGTAGGGTTGGATGAGGCCCTATGAACTCTCAAGCTTAATACGGGCAAAACATAATCTTCAACTTTTCCTTCCCATTTTTTTTTTCTTCTGAATAAATATACCCAGTGGCTGAAGCCAGATATGTGGGGTTATCCCCTTTTTCTAAACATACAACTCTGAGTCATCAGCAGTATACTGACATAATACAAATCTCAAATCCAACACCTTCTTTTCATGTCTATCTTTAGGAGTCTACTTCAGATCACTGCAACAGTTACCACCTAACTTATTTCTCCTTTTCCACCTCCTTTCCAAAAAGCAGTATTTACATAGCCGCAGAGGGATCCTCTTACCAGGCAAACTCGCCCTCTAAGCCTAAGCTCCTCTTGCAACGATCCTTTCATTGCAGTTCATTTCACTTAGAACGAAATTCCAAATCTTTGTTGTGTCCTCGCGCTCTGAATGATTAATCCCCTCCCCTCCTTGTTGTTCTCTTCAGAATCATTTGAGCTCCAACTGCACTGATCCTCTATGAGTACTTTGAACAAGCAAAGCTTTTTCTCCTTCCTCTGAATGTGTTTTTCTCATTGGTTGTGTTGAGATTCCCACTCTTCACATTAGCTGACATGCCAACTCAGTGAAAAGCCCATTCTTCATCATCATGTTTAAAGTATATTCTTCTAAGTTACTTTCTATTTTGTTTACTTGTTTATTTTCTTCCCAGCATTTATTAGATTTTCTTTCTTGTCTATCTCTGGAGACTACAAAGTCAACTCCCTAAGGATAAGAGTCATGTTAGTCTTTTTATCATCATAGAACCAAAGCACAGAATATGGCACATATTTGATACTGAAACGTTTGTTGAATGAGTATCACTGTTTCTTATCTATATTATAGTGAAGGGTAAATTCTCTCCTAGTCTGTGCTGTTGCTACCTCCCACCCTTTTCCTGTCACCAGGTTTGTCTTCACAAAACTGACTCGAGCATATTATCATTTTATTGTCTCTGAACTATTTATGTTTCCCTAACCTATAGAATAGCCTACTCAGATAAGAGTGACATTCAAGGCCCTCCAGAATTACCCAGGATTATCTCTGTTCAGTTACACCTCTTCAACAGTGTTCTGTTGGGCCTCATGTCCCAGCCATACTGACCCATTGAACCAACTTGTTATCCAGTATAATAACACCCCAGGTATTTCTCGCCATTAGCCCTGAAAATGTGTTTACGTCAACGCACTGAAAAACTCAACCTGCGTGATCGATTTAGAATCAAATTCCAAGAAGTAAGAACTCCCTGAACTTTTCAAGTCAGTGCAGTTCCAGTCATTTTAACATGTCATCCCTGAACAGCAAGTAGTTTCAAGGCAAAGGATTCAGTCTTGAAAGAAGGAAATGACTTCTTTAGAAGAGGAGCCATCCGGTCTGACACAGTTTCAGACCGTGCCATGAAACTATAATACTAGGAAACCGCCTGGCCCCGGAGAAGCAATTACTTGTTGCACTGTATTCTCTCCTATTTTCTAGTACAATAGCAGGGCAGTCAAAAGGGTGACTTACAGAACTAAATTCTGATAATCACAGGGAGGATTTACAGAAGAAATGCTAAAGGAACAACAAACAGCATGGAGAAGATCGTGGCTGTTGGAGAGAAACAGCAGCACTTCGCCGCAGAGTGGCGTCCTGTCGCACTGAGTCGGGGCTGCCCCCTTATCACCCAGGGAAGTGACGAGTGTCAGCCCCCAGGAAGACAACGGGCATAGCGCCTCGAAAGGGAGAGTGTGTCTTGATACCTGTTCCCCCTTTAAGACAATAATACGTTGGACTTCATCACTACTGTTATTTCTCCAAACAATTTCTACATAAGAATATCTTATGATTAGAACACTGGCCTTCAGAAATGGAGCCACTCTCAGTGGGGTTTACAAATTATCTGCCAACCCAAATTCTGTTTGTAAATGATCTTGAAGCCAGATTTCAGTGAAGGATTATCAATGACAAGGCCACTTTCTGTCCCTGATGATTTGACTAAGGCAGCCTTCTGTTTGCAGATTTCTGAAGCAAAAGCCAAGAATAACAAACGTGCCCACGAAGCATTACTGAGTAGCTGGGAGAACAGGAATTAGAGTCCAGGTTATAAATCCTCCCGTGGCTACTGGAACTATCTAGTTGTGTGAGTTTGATTTCAAAAAGATCCTTCAAATTTTCACGGCCTCCGTTTCTTCATCTGTACATGAGGATTTGTTTAGATAATCTTATATGTCTCTTCTTACTCTGAACTCTATGAGTCTACGATAAATGCATTTATTTAAATTGTTAGTGCCTGTTGCTTGAAAAAGAAAGGTCCAGGATAACACAGTAAGCTTAGTACTTATTAAACTTTCCCACTACATTTTCTCCTAGGCAGAGAATGGCAAATATCTCCCCCTGCAAGTTTCTTTGTAGTCTCTGGTTTTATTTTAAAAATTATGCCAACATTGTATTTTATTCCATAAGGTATTGTTCATTTTAGTACAAAGTGCTGAATATAATTAACATTAGAAAGAAAATCAACACAAAAAACATTTTACCATACTCGTCCTGTGATGTTGAGTATCTCCTGGCACACATCAGGTTAGTAAATGAAGTTTTAATCCAGTGTTCATTGCATTTTAACAGAGTTTAGCTGGGGAACATATAAATATAAGTGGGAAAGAATATGTGCGTACGGGGAGAGGGTGTTGGGAGGTGAAATCTGGAAGATTTTTGGCTAAGGAATTGAACGAAGCAGCAGAGCCTACAGCTGCAAATAAAACTAGATGAGGTGCAGGTTTAGTTCTGGGGACGTCATTACTGATGAAAGGGCCCTGAGGTTCGAATCAAGCAGACCTCAGAATGACTCTCCACTGGAGCCCTTTGTATCAACTGTTTGAGGCACTGAGCTTTGAGTATAGTCTGTTAAAATGATTCCAACAAAGGTTATTAGAGATTTGTTTATCTAAAATGTATTTTATATCCAAATAATTTCCTATCAACTTTGGTTAGGATCTTTATAGGGAAGTAGGAGCTGCCTTTTAGGAATTTTGACCACCAAAAAATCAAGAGAGGACTGTAATTCTATGCCTGAAAATAACAAAAGATCTCGTAAGAAAATGAAACCCCTGCCTCCCCAGCTAGGATACCTCCCTGACCCCGACCTCAGGGATGAATGACGTCATGGTACAACACAAGGAGAAATTCAAGGAATGGGAACTTACTCATTCTGGAGGGGAAAAAAAGAAAAACCAATGCTGAATCATAACTGTCTTTAATTGTGTACGTGGCTGCAATTTTCTTTCTTGAGGTCTTGGTTATCCAGCTATCTGCAGTTGACCTTTGAAGTTTCTGGGGTGTGCTGTTTTTCTGAATCACTGTGTAATAGCTGGTAGATGTCCCCAAAACCCAGATCGTGGCTCCAGAAAAGGAACTGAAAATTAAGGTAAATATTCCAGTTTTCTACTCTACAACGTGCTGAATTCCTCTCAATTTCGGTGGCTATCTTTGTGCTTTTCCTAGATTCATAAGTACACTCTTCTATAACGAGCAGTTTGCTTGAAATCTCAACTTATTTTACAATTTGAATTTATAAAGCAATTTGTGAAACAAGGTCTGGGAATAACATGCAACCCTTTTCTAATTTATCAGTGGAAATTCAATTATTTTAACATCTTTCTTCAAACATCTGAAGAAGTAACTGAATGAGACACATGTGATCATAGTTCTCATGAGTTTATCAAGTTTCTTATAGACTGAAAAGTTATGAAGGCCAGTAACCAAAAATTGTTACATACACAATAAGAAGGGCCTCATTCTTTTAGGAATTAACCTCCATGATTGAAATGCATGTTTCTTAGGACTTACATTTTGCCAGTAAATTATCAAGGCCTGGGGTCTTAATGTCTGCATGTAGTAATGGGTCTGAGTATTCCACGCAACATTAATGAAAGGGGCAAAAGTTAATCATTTGAAGAATAATATGAAAAAGTTTATAGAACAAATATACGTGTCTCATATGAAGTACAATAAAACAGACATGACTATTTTATCTTTCAACATATTCCTTCAAAATTTATTGAGAACCTTAGCAGCACACCTTATGTGTGATTTCCATCACTAGTGAAGGACTCTTAATTACTTTATTTAGTGGGAAAAAACCACTGAACACGAAATGAGTGTCCTGAGGAGACGGGGCGATGGAACTAAAGTGTAACATTAGCTCTCTATTTCTTGAATTAGAAGTCTGTTTGGGCAGAAGAGATTTGAAAGACGAATTGTGGTGTTTTTTCTGATATAGTTGCTTGTTCAAATTCAGCCTGAGCTGTTCACCAACTCTGTAGATACTAATTCAGGGACAAGATAGCAACGGAGCAATAGCTCTCAGTCTGCTCATTGGTAGCTGGCAAGTCACAAAAGACACATCTTAGGTGGAGAGAGCTACTGATGAAATGGTCTGGAGGGTGGACTGGGAGAGCCGGAGGACCAAGTCCCCACACTCATGTCGGTAGGCACATTTCAGGGTCTGGAGAACCCGGATCGGTTGTGCGTAAACCGTCTTTTTGGTGAGAGCTGTTACTGTTGAGCCCCAGCCATGCAGTCTCAATGCCATGGGCTGAAGACCTCTTCCCAGGAAACATCCTTTTCTTTTCTACTCTTGGTTGGTGGCTTTCTCAAGGAAGCACAGGAAGAGCCCTGTGGTGATTCCAGGGTTCTGTCGCCTTTGATGATGTTTTAAATATCGTCACGAGGAAGTCTTAAAAGGTCATCTTATCTGGAGACTCATCTTGGAACAAAGTCCGCATTTCACTTTACTGTGGAGAACAGAAAAGTTAATCTCTCTCTATGCTGCCTCTTGGGTTTTAATCTCTGCATCTTTATTCATCTGTTCCTTTCTAATCTGAAAAATTCAATCAGGGTTTTCTGGATACAGGCCAGAATTTTAAGAACAATTCTCTCCACTGCCCTTTCACCCCAACTCGAACCAAATAAATATCACAAACCCACTCACAGCCCTTCAGCAAAAATTCACTTCAATGCTAACTTACACCCCCTGCAAATACAGGGCACCAAGTCACAAATCTCCCATCGCTGGGCCAGAGGCAGTCTACGAACTTCTGTGGGTTCCCTTGAAAGGCCATCACCGACTACCTCGGTTTTCTTTAAGATTCTCTTGTCTTAATATGAAGTTTCGAATTTATAACAAAACTGTTTGCAGCTTCCCATTTTAGAAAAGCCTCCTTAAAGATACAGTGACAAATCAGGTGTGCAATAATTAAACACTCTCTGAAAACTCTCTGGGATCTATTAAGCAGTAAAGCACAGAGGAGCCCAGATACTCGTCATCAGGGCTGCCTTGTCTACTCCTGAATTTCGTTTAATGGTATGGTTCCGCACTTCCAGAGGGCTGCTGTGGGCTGGCGGACGTGGTACTTAGGCAGCAATTATCCTCCCTTAATGATAGAAGTAAAACTTAGATCATTTGTGACTTCTTTGGGATGGCAAGATGGGCGTTTTCAGAACTGATGTGAGAAATGGCTTTCGAGAGATGGGAGGCTGGAGTTGTTCTAAGAACAACAGCTGAGTGGGTGAAGAGAATAAAAGGACAGGCTGGTTTATAATCCTGAAAATACACATTTATCTACATAACCCAGCGAGACAAACAAGGTGAGCAGATGGACAGCACGCTACTTTGTCTCCCTGCAGTATGAAGACAGGCATTTTTTAAAAAGAGAGAAAGCAGCTTTCTTTAAAATGATGAAACCTTGGAATGACTCTCAGAAAGTAATTAGTTTCCCCACAAATAGTGATGACATAGTAGTACATCTGTCCTGCGTTTATTTCAAGACGGGCGATTGATTTCTTTCCTCCAAGGCTTTGCTTCTCAAGCACAGTCCAAAGACCAGCAGCACAGGCATCTCTGGAAACCTTGTTGAAAATTCCGAACCGCAGGCCCCACTCCACAGTGGAAACAGACTCCGTGTTTTCACTGATATCCCTGATGACTCAGGTGCACATCAGAGTGGGACAAACTCTAGTCCAGGGAATCCTTTATCTCCCTTTCGTTTGGGGATGGAGGTGGTTAAACCCAACTGCCTTGCATGCAACACTGGGTTCTAGCACTGTGAGCTTTTGAGTCATTGAGAAAGGCACTGGCTTCTCATTCTGAAGATGTTTCAAGGATGATTCTGTAATCCTCAGGCTGAATGAGAAGTCCAGCTGGTTCATCTAAGTGGTGCTATAGAGCTGGCTTCATACCTTCATCATCCTTTCTATGGCTTTGAGCTAAGGGCACAATAGTCAGACATGTTCTATAGTTTAGTTACACATGCCATCGAGTATTTGGGGTTTTTTAAGAAGTAAATACAATAACATACCTGGAAGCATTCAGCACACAATATGCACTCAAATACATATGTGTTATTTTGGGGATAACTACTATACTCTTTCCAAATTATTGCAAAACCACATTGCATATTTAAACACTCAGCATTTCTATGAGCAGGATGTGGACTTCATAAGTCCCAGGCGGATGATTTTCATACTGTCCTTCATTTATAGTCGGTGGAGGAAGGGTGGCTTCATGGGCCCGGGACCTGAACCATCCTACAGGGCCCTGTGCTTAGAATAGTCTTACACTTGGTTTGAAGCTCAGCAATGGCTGCCTTGAAATTTAGAAATAATTTTTGTAAAAGAGGGCCTCACATTTTCATTTTGAAAATCATGTAGCTGGCCCCATGTGGATGAGATCTAGTGGTCAGCAAATCCCTTCAACCTTAACTAAAAATCCTGGCCTTAAGTTCTTCCACGGCAAACACAGCAGATGGGAGCAGCCTTCAGAATGGCTTGTATTACAAAATCCGCAGTGTCTTCAAGTTTGAAGTTCACAAAACTCAAGCACGGAAGTTTCTGTGGCACAGCAACTACAGAAAAATAGTGGGCAGATATCCATACTGCATGCATCAGTCTTCCCCAGCGTTGGTCCGACCACAGCAGTGGATCTGTCTCTGGCAAAGTCTCAGTAAATCTGACGACCAAGAAATGCTTAGTCAGTTCCCAAGGCTCCTTCAAAATAGCGTGAACAGATACGTCAGGGTTGACAGAGTGCTGTGCAACCCTCTCCTTCTCATCAATGAGAGTGAAAAATGTTGGCTAACAGTCAGTCAATCTATGCCCCGAGATATCACAGGGGATATGGAGACTTTTTATGACAGCATCTTAGTCTCCCTCAGCTTAAATTGCCATGGCCATTGTCAACGTCCTCCGGACAGGGATTCAGTAGCTGTTGTCCTACTGCATTCTTAACTGTGCAAGGAAAACATTCAGAATATTATGAATTGCTTTGCACCAGCAATGTAGTGTTTTGAGGGGGTGAACCTGCTGAAAACCAAGGTCATCTCTGAGCCTAAGTAAAGATTCCCACCCAGAGCTGGACTGCCTCAGTGTAACAGACAGCTGACCTGTGGGCATGCAGCTCCTTAGAGGTGCATCCACACCGTCCAACTGGTCAGTGTTGTTTATTGTTGTTATTGTTTTGTTTTGTTTTAAAGAAGGCAATTTAATCATGAAAGCCAAGCAGATGGACAGTATCCACCACTAGTTCAAACTGTAAAGGCGTTTTTCAGCTTTAGGTGTTTTGAGGAGTTGGCGGCCATATTTAGCGTTAACTGTTGCAGTCACTAGTCTCCCGGATGATGTGACTGAGTGAAGTAAGTGTTGCAAGCCATGTGTGTGGAGGCATGGGAGTAAAGAACGGGAAATCACAGGAAGCCCAAACAGCTAAAGTGAAACAGCAGAAGAAAATAAACAAACAAAAAAGGAATTAAAAGATGATACTAGAGCTCGGTTTTGGACTACTGCGAACAAAAGGTGAGAGACGGATTAATCTGCTGTGCTGGGATCAGAAGTGCTATAAATTAGGCTGGAAAACCTAGAAAAAGTGCAATAACCAAGGGCCCTGTGAATAGAAAATGTGGCAACGTCATTAAAAACCTTTCTATATACTTGCAAGTGGAAGAAATGCCTGGATGATTTTATCTCTGTCTGGTATCCTGTTGCCTGGGACTTTCAGTCATGCTTAGGCATGTAAGGAAAGGTCACTGGTTCTCAGAACCTCTGAAAAGCAAATAAACCTAAAACAACTAACTTGTGAAATAATTGGGAGGCTAGTGCCTCCATCTCCTCTTTACCCAGCATTCTATGTGATTTTAGATTTTACTTTTAATTTTCCATCTTTCTATACTGCTATCTTTTATTTTGATGCTGAATTAATATTTGATCACAGTGTATTTTTCAATTAGATTTCTCAAGTATTATAAACGTACAAATGTTAAGTTTTCTGAATGTAGATTTAATCATGTAATCTTCAACAGCTCTATGCCTCCTACGGAAAAAAAAAATACCCTATTAAATGCAGTCCTCCATCTAGGCTTAATCTTTCTTTAAACTTATTTGTCACTGCTTTCTTTCAGATACTGTAAGCAGCAAACAAACTGACTTCCCCTTTCCTGGTTAGAACTAGTGTTTTTTTTAACGTCCACACCGTTGTTTCTCCTGTTGCCTTTGTCTGATATCCTCTTGGTCCATCTTGCATATTTCACCCTGATTCATGCTTTGTCCAAAACAAATGGCACGGCTCCTTCACCCTTATTTTGAAATCCCATTATCTGTATTCATTTTTAAAAATTTAACATGTTTGACTTATGTTTTAGTTACACACATATTATTTATCACATTGAGAATAATCTTGTATACACTAAAAAGTCTATCACAGTGCCTTAAGCATAGAATTCACTGAATAAACATCTGAATGAATGAATATAATGAATGAATATTTACCTGGGGTAAAAGGATAAAGAGAGATAAATAGTAACATGGTTTCTGAGAGAGCGGATAGAATTAGAAAATAAAATTGAGAGTCTGTAGATTTCTTACCCTACAGATATTTTAAATTGAATATTCAGGAATATTTAATGTTATCCTGAAGATTGCATTAATTTCCCAATAAAACTGGAAGAAAAAAAATTTTTTAAAAGATTGCATTAATGGAGTGATGACAATGAGGGTGTCAAGGGAGAACCTTTGAAAACTTCACCTTCATAAAAGCAAGGACACCCCTGACAAGAATTGTCAAAATACACTTTCAGAGAAGTCTGGAAATTAACCACAGGCTTACAACAATCTGGAGAGCATTTATTCAAGAAAAAACATGGCTGAATCTCCATAAGAAAAGTGAGCATGATCATGTTTTTAACTCATCTATTCCCATTCTGTTTTCCCAGCTCCATAGGAGTCTTTAAACCCAACGGCCCTGCAATCATAGTGAAAGCTAGCAGCCTGACAGGAATGCACGGTTAGTTTACCATTTGAAAATTAATCACTTTAATACACAATATCAATAAATAAGGGAGCAGAACACATGGTCATTTCAATAGAAGCAGAAAAACATTTGGGAAAGATCCAACACCCTTTCATGATCAACACACCCCTCAAACTAGGAATAGAAGGGAACTTATTCAACCTAACAAAGGGAATCTATGAAAACCTACAGCCAATATCATCCTTAATGGTGAGATATTAAATGCTTCCCCCAAGATCAGGAAAAAGACATTTTACTGGAGCTTCTAGTCAGGGCAATTAGACAAGGAGAAGCAATAAAAGGCATCAGATTAGAAATGAGGAAGTAAATCCATCTGTATTTTTAGATGACATGATTCTGTATATAGAAAACCCTAAGAAACACACACACACACACACACATCTATTAGAACCAATAAATGAGTTCTGATGATTGAAGGAAACAAGATTAATACGTAAAAATCAACTGTGTTTCTATACACTAGCAATAAACAGTACAAAGCAATAGGAAAACAATTCCACTTATAACAGCTCCAAAAAGAATAAAATACTTAGGAATAGATTTAACAAAAGAAGCATGAGACTTGTACCCCGCAAATTCCAAAATGTCATAGCAAGACGTGAAACACCTAAGTGAGTGGAAAGGCCGCCTGTCTTTCCTGGATTATTAAAATGGCGAAATTCTCCAAATCAACCTACAGATTCAGCACCAGACCTATCAGAATCCCAGCCGGCAGCTTTGCAGAAGTTGATGAGCTGTCCTAAAAGTCATATGGAATTTCAAGAGACCTAAGATAGTGAAAACAATCTTGAAAATGAAGAACAAGATGTAGGTCTCACACACTCTCATTTCAAAGCTCACTACAGATCTGCAATAATCAATTCAGTGAGGTACTGGCATAGAGATAAATATATGTAGATCAATGGAACAGAATTAAGAGTCCAGAAATAAACCCTCACACTTAGAGCCAATTGACTTTCCACAAGAACGTCATGACAATTCAACTGGGAATGGAGGGTCTTTTCCTGAGGAGTGGGACAGCTGGATATTCACATGTAGATGAAGAATGCAGACGGGCCCCTCTGCACATTATATACAAAATTTAACTCAATGTGGATCAAATATCTCAACTTAAGAGTTAAGTGGGAGGGTGTAGCTCAGTGGTAGAGTACATGCGTAATATGCACAAGGTCCTGGTACAAGCCCCAGTACCTCCATGAAAATAAATAAACATAATTGCCTCCCCTCAAAACCAACCAACCAACCAACCAACCAACCAACAAAGCGTTAAAACAGTGAAATTCACAGAAGAAAATACCGGTGTAAATAAACCTTCACGATCTTAGATTAGGCAATGGTTTCGTAGATACATCACCAAAACACAGACAACAAAAGAGAAAAATAGATAAATTGGATTCATCAAAATTTAAAATATTGTGCTTCAAAGGCCCTATTGAGAAAGTGAAAAGACAGCCCATGGAATGGGAGAACACATTTGTAAATCATTTACCTGATAAGGAACTTATATCCAGAATATGTAAATAACACTTACAATGCAATAATGTAAAGACAAAAAACTCAATTAAAAATGGGCAAAGGATTAGAATAATCATTTCTCCAAAGAAGATACACAAAGGGCCAACGAGCACGTGAAAAGATACTCAACATCAATCACCACGAGGAAAATGAAAGTCAATACTTCACACCTAGTAGGATGGTTCTAATAAACAAGATAAGTAATAAGTGTTGGTGTGGTTTTGTGGAAATGGAACCCTCCTTACACATTGCTAGTTGAGATGTAAAATGTTGCAGCCAGTTTGGAAAACAATTTGGCAGTCCCTCAAAAAACCTGACATTGAGTTACTATATGACAAATCAATTCCACTCTTGATTATATACTCAGGAGAACAGAAAAGATATGTCCACGCAAAATCTTGTATATGAATGTTAATACTGGAATTAATCATAAAAGCCAAAAGGTGGAAACAAGCCAAATGTCTATCAGTTGATGAATGGACAAACAAATGTGGTATACCCATATAATGTTGTATCATTCAGCCATAAGACTTAATGATGTACAAATATATACTATAATGTGGATAAACCTTGAAAACCCTATGCTAGGTGAAAGATGCTAGATACAAAAGGCCACAAATGATATGACCTCATTTACATGAAATGTCTAGAATAGGCAAATCCATAGAGACAGAAGGTAGAGCTCTGGTTGCCAGGGTCTTGAGGGAGGGGAGAGCGGGGAGTGACTGCTAATAGGTGTGGGGTTTCTTTAGGGGGTGATAAAGATGTTCTAGAACACGGTAATGGGCGTGCAACTGCTCTAGCCATTGACAAGTGTTGCACTGGGGCCAAAACTGTCCTGCTGAGAACCACTGATATAGAACTGTATGTATTGAAGTGGACAGATCTTAAGGATGTATTATTAAATGATTATGATAATAAAAATGTAAAGCAAAAATTGCATTAATGTCATTTCAAAAAAAAAAAAAAAATGCTTGCCGCTCAGGAGAGGAGCAAATTTCAAATGGACAGAGTAGGAAGAATCTGCAAAATAATTTTCTTACATGAATAATAAGCAGTAATAGTCTACCCATGTCAAAGGTGTGCTAGAGTGATGACGAGGTCACATTTGTGAACGTTTTTCTTTTTATAATTGTTAGACGAAAGATGATGCACCATAAAAAAAAGAGATTTTTCCTGTTACATTCTGTACTTAACACAGTACTGAAAAGTATTCAGTCTGTTTCCCACAATGATTAAAGCATAATTATATAAATAAAAATAAATCAAATTCTTGCATATTTGAGACAAGAGACTGCAAGGAGCACCTGTTTCTGCTTTAATTGCCAGAGAGAACACTGAATCTAAATTGGATCCTCTAAAAGTAGAGACACTGCCTTAGTTTAAAAATACCAAGGTAAAAGGACGAAAAAGACAAAGCATCCTTATCAAGGCTCACTTAATAAGAGTAATAGTGGAGAATAACGGCAATCACTAACAGAATAATAGAACATAATACTTACAGGATAATAGTAACCACTGACATGTTAGAATTCATTAAACGTATCAGGCCTTGCACTGCCCGCTTTAAATTGTGTTTAATTACACAATCTTATTAGGTATGGCTTTAGGCAACACTCCCATTTGATAGCTATGGAAACTGAGGTTTAATAAGACAAGCAGGCACTGAGGGATAAGACTGGGTCCTGAATTCAGGCTTATTTAATTTACAAAGCCTATCTACTCTACCAACCTTCCACTAAATTTTTTAAAAAGTTCTTAAATCTTAAGAATCCATGTAGGACAAAGGGTATGACTCCTATTACATAGAGCTGAATTTTCAATGCCATCTTTGCGAGTAGGGATAAAAATCTCTATGATGCACATTTTGCAAAGAGGTTTTCACATGACTGGGACCAGAGAAACTTTCGACATGGGACTTTATGGTGGGTCTACGGAAGGCAGGGATATAATGTCTGGGTCTATCCAAAAAGTCAGTGCAGGAGGTAAAAGAGACGCTTAATAGGTATGGCGCCAAGACCGACCTACGCCTATCTCACTGCTGACCTCCTGCTCTTTCTAAAGCACCTCTGTAGCTTCTCCCACTCCTGCCAAACGGATAACGCACACCAAATACAGGACTCGGCACCAGCCCCCAGACCCTGTGTCCACAGAGTGCGGTGTAGAAACGCACGAAGCCTGGCTGCTGGAAATGGTCTGCTCTGGGGCTTTGACACATTCACAGGCCACCTGGGCTACATGAGAAGTCGTTCTTAGAAGGAACACCCGTCATAGATTCCTTCTGGGTCGAGGAGCTGTAAAAGGGGCTTCCATATTTGTTATTATATTTGAACTCATAGGAACCCATTAAATAGTAATCCAGATTCTTTTATGCTTTAATTTCGTAAACAAAGAGATGGAGATTCAGAGAACTTAGGTGAATTCAAGTAGGTCACATGTCAGTGAGAAAACGAAGGTCCTTTAATTCCTGTGTATGTAGTGTTCTCTCTACTATACCAGGCTCATATGTAAACGTAATTTTTTTTAGGAAATGTTTTGCTCTATTAAAATATTTCTTTGTATGTTATTAATAATTGAATCCTTCACACATTTGTGTTGAGTTCCTTTTCATCTTTCTCTCAGGAGTAGAGGGGAACATTTCAATAGATTTCTAAGAGCAATATTTACTCTCACAATCTGTTTCTGAATCTGAGTCTTTATTTCTATCTTCTCTACTTTATTTCAAGAACTCTTGTAAAACGTTTCCATAGAAACAACTGGAGAAGAAAATGATGAGCTATGTAACATTCTCAGTGGATGTCTTTCTGCTTTTGGACATTCATTCCTCAAAAGATTTGAGATGGTTGTTTTGGGGGGCAGGATAAATTTCTAAAGTGGATTCTCTTCACGTATCCTCTGAATTTTAGGTTATAAACTCATACTCCATAATTTTAAGGAACTATTCCAAAAACTGGAAAATATTCAAATTTCATTTTGGTAGCTTGAGGGGGGCACCCTCATCTATGTTACCTACATCAGTCCCTGTTTCTGCTCAGCATCTCCACAGCTTCCTACGGCTGGGGCTGGGTCATAGGATCCTGGAAACCACACAGCTCAGTCTGGGCATAGTGGATAGAGGACTGCAGGAAGCACATGTGGTTGCAGGTGGATGACCAAGAAGAAAACAAACAAGGGCGGTGGGGTAGAGCTCAGTGGTACAGCATGTGCTTAGCGTGTGCGAGGTCCTGGGTTCAATCCCTGGTACTTCCATTAAAAAAGAAAAAGAAAAAGAAAAAGAAGAAAACAAACAAGAAAAATGTACGTAAAATCTTGGTGGTGTCCTTATAGGAAAAAAGATGTAACATAGATGAATCCCAGCACCAGGAATTCTGACACATTTAGATGATCATTAAGGTCCAACATTTGTCCATGATAATACATTTAACACCCATGAATTCTCTAAAATGAGAGAATCTGATAAATATAGAGGATGTTGAAATTTTCCCTTATTGCTGTTTACACGACTATATTATTTACATCTGTACCAAAAAGGCGTGAAGTGGAGGTCATAATTCTGTCAGTAGGAATGGAGCGCCGCAGCTTTTGTTCAGTGCATAGGGAACGGCAATAACTAATGCTGTCTGCTGCTCAGTGTCCTAAATTACATGCTCTTATCTTCACTGGACAGTTTTACATTGGAAAATTTTCCTTATCTACCTCTTCAAGGTGATCAAATTGCAAAAATCACTGAATGGTCTTCTATATTGGCCTCACACGTGAGCAGGTGGACCTGTAAATTAGCAAAGTGAGAAGGGGTTATATATTCCAAGGGGTACTATGGTTCAGTGTAGTGAGACGTTTCAGGGCTTGTAGTAGGAACTACCAACAGGGACCTTCTGAGAGAAGAGGCAGAAACGTTGATCAGGGTGGGTTTGCAGTACTAAAAGGCTGTTGTAATGTACAACTCTTGAATCATATGTTACTAGCTTAACATGCTTTATAATACATAACCAAACATATAGTTAGATTTCTTTAGCTGCCATCTGCATTTCCTGCAGAGAAGTGGAAGCCTTCATCTTCCATTCCATCCTGCAGGAAGCCTGTATCTCCATTCCCTGTCCACAGACAAGCTCTCGTTAGCAGCCGATTTCTGCAACCACTGCCTTACGTGGTCGAGTCAGCTGAGTCTTGGAAACCACTTTACAAGCACTAAAGGATCTTTGCTTGCACCGTTCTCCTGTTCAGCCACTCTCTCTTTCCCCCATCTATGGGATTCAGTTCAAATGTCATCTCCTCTAAACAGACTTCTCTAGGAAGAGCTGATTATTGGGTCCTCTGTGTCCCCTCCACAGTTTTTTTAGACTTCTGCTACTGCAGCATCAGGCATTTAAGTGCATGCTATGCGGCATGCATTGTTTTAACACAGTGGCCACAAATAGGAGTAAATATAATGCAGTCCCTACTCTGAAGGGATTTACAATATTGTAACTATTTATGCATCTGATTCACTCAGTAGACTAGCATATAAATTCATTCCAAGAAAGTAGACACAGTGTTTCATTTATCTTTGCTTTTACAGCACCTAGCACAAAGATTTGCACAGGAAAAATAATAACTGTTTAAGTACTTACTGATTGACTATAGAGTTCTAAAAACTATATATATGATTTATCAGATAAAAGGTGACCCAATAAAAATATACAAATATAAAAACTTAAAAATAAAAATGGACAGAGGTTAGGGAATTATTCACAATGGACTATTTACATTTTTTCAGGAAAAATGATAGAGGATTCATTGACTCAGTTATTCAGTTAAAGAACATTCATTGAGATAATGCAGAAACCACATTAAGATGTTTTCCCATTTCTGAATATTATATTAAATTTTGAAAATCACATATGAAGTTATTTAGAATTAGGAACAAAGAATATCTATAATCATTTTCCCCAAATCTCTAATAAGTGATGGCAAATGATGTCTTAATATAAGCAATGATGCTCATCTGGTAATTAGACACATCACTGTTAGTCCCCTCTATTTAAAAAAAAAATCAATTTACAATTTACTTTCACAGTCTGCTGGTTTTCTTTTGAATGAACCCTTAATAGATTATCTGAAATTAAAAGCTAATGAAGTTTGAGCTCCATTTGGAAATGCTGGCATTCTTAAATATCTATATTCTGTCCACAGAAGGTTTCAGTAGAACCCATTCCAATGAGATACATTTGAATATTTTATACATCCCATAAAACTCTGAGTCAATGGAGTTACATTTAATTTTAGTTATACTAGATTTTGAACTTGAAAGAGTAGAAATAAATTATTTAAAAAATTAACATTTGGAAGATTTCTTTAGGATTTACTGAGGCTAAGAAGGCTTTTCAGTAACAGCTCAGTGCACACAGAAGGGTGGTGGCACTGGATGTTTGAAGTCTGATTTAATCTCATAAATATGCGGTGTGTAAACTTCCGGAGAGAGGTTCCATCCTCTGACACAAAGCTTTCATCCTGTGATTATCCAATATGGACTCTTACAAAGCTCTTTAAGTAATGAAATACAGTATCGATAGAAAAATAAAAACCATATGATAATCTGCAACATATGCAGGAAAAAAGGTTGACACGGTTCACATCATTCCATGATAAAAGCCCTCAGAATGCAGGAATAGAAGATAATTTTCTCAACATTTGGAAGGGTGTCTATTGAAAGCCTAGAGGCAGCATTACACTTAATTGTGAAGGACTATGTGCTTTTCCCCTATAACCAGAAACAAGGTAAAAAAGCCCACTCCAGTCACTCAGTTCATCATTTTGCAGGTGGCCAGTGTATGAAGCAAGAAAAAAAAAAAAAAGGCATACAGATCAGAAACACAGAAGTAAAATTTCTATTCGTAGAGTTATGATTATCTACAAAGACAATGTCAACACATCTTCATAAAAGATACTAGAACTAATATGTGAGTTCAGAAAGGTGGCAGGATGCAAAGTCAACAAACAAAAATTAATTTTTATACACTAGCAATTAAAAAATTTTAAAAATACCACTTAAGATAGTACCAAAACCATAGGATACATAAGTGTGTATCAAGCAAAATGTGTGATATTTGTATGCCAAAAACCACAAAACATTGATGAAAGAAATGAGAGACCTAAATAAGCGGAGAAATATACTGAGGAAGACTCAGTATTGTTAAAATGTCAATTCTCCCCAGAACTTGTCTAGAGATTCAGTGTAATCCTGGGAAACATTTCTGCAGAATGTTTTTATAGGAGTAAATAAGTGTATTCCAAAATGTATGTGGATATGTAAAGAACCCAGAACAGCCAAAATTATTTCTAAGAAGGAAAGCAACTTTAGAGGACTCATTGTCTGATTTCAAGACCTATTGTGAAGCTACAGTAAACAAGACTGTGTGCTATTGGCAAAAGGACAGACAAATATACCAATGGAACCAAATAGTGAGTTTAGAAATAGACCCACACATACATGGTCAATCTGTTTTCTATGAAGGGGCAAAAGCAATTTAATGGAAAAATGATAATCTTTTGAACAAATGGTGCTAGAACAATTGGACACCCACATTTCAAAAAAAAGTATCTTTGATCTATACCTCACACCATATACAAAAAATAACTCAAATGGATCAGAGACCTATGTGTAAACAATTCCAAAATTTGTAACAAGAAACAACAAAATTTGTACAACAAAACACAGGAAAAACTTCGTAACTTTGAGTAAGTGAAAGATTTCATTAACATGACACTAAAAGCATGATCATTAAGGGGATAAAAACTTACATAAAGTGGTGTTCATAAAAATTAAAAACTCCCGCTATTTAAAAGATATTTAAGAAAATTAAAAGGCAACCAACAGCCTTGGAGAAAATATTTGCAGGAAAATAACATTATAAAGGAATTTTATCCAGAATATATGGAGAGCTCTCAAGTCTCAATAATCATAAAACACACAACCCAATTTTTAAAAATGAACAAGAGACCTGACAATACCAGGTACTGACAAGGGAGTGAATCAACAGGAACACTCATCCATGGCTTGTTAGCCTGTAAAATACAGAACCTCTTTGGAAAAGCTTGTCATTTTCTTAACCTAGGGGAAAGATTTATACAATCTGAAGAGAAACCACAGTATCAGTTTCTTAACTTAAATATACCAATATCAAATGACCCAGCAATCTCATATAGAAAAAAACTACACAAACCATGCTTCTTCCCTGTATGAAATGATACTTTAACAATAAGAATACGGAGCTACCACAGACGTGCATTAAACTTATTGAGCACTAAGACAATGATTCAATAGTGAAAGGAACTGCCTTTTAGGGTTAGAGTTAATAAATATTCCTACCAATGTTCTGAGTTTCTACCCGAAGTTCAGTCATATTAAACTTTAAGTCATAAAGGAAAGATCAACCTTCTCCCCCAGTGGAACAACTGAATTTAGATAGTTATGAAGAAAAATGAAACATAAATGAATAAAGCCTCTTACTGCAGAACTGGACATGCCAGTGGTTTGGGGTTGAAGTGCTCTCTATGGAGGAAAATTTACCTGCTGTTCACAGGAGGCCAATGCTTTTGGGGAGGCAGTTTTTAGTATCTGCATATAAATCTCCCACACCAAGCCCAGACGGTCCTGCTAACTTTAAGAATAGTCTCCTAGGGACAGAGGCTGACTGACGTTCCTGTGTCTAAATCATAGCTCTGGCAACTTAGTACTGGCTGTCTTCTAAGAAGAACATGGCAACTTATGAAACTAGACTGACCAAACTTTGACTCTCTTGAAATTTAAAAGTGTTTATAGTTCCCAAGTAACCTTCCTCAGCATGAAACTTTTAAATAGAAAGAATGGCTAGGTGCGGGGATCCTCTCCGAGGATCTTTAGGATGGAAATTATTTAGGTTGTCTCACTTTCCTAAAAGATGGTTGTCAGGTCTTGGTCAGTCATTGTATAATGAGACTTGCAAAGCCCTTTAAGGGCCACTCCAAGGGTCTAAGACCCCGATGAGGAATACACTTTATCTGGTGATACAGAGTTTCATTAAAGGAAGCTAAACAAAATGTGTGTCCTTCCATACATGATAGACAGCACCTTTAACAGCAGACTTTCCTGCTCAATCTGTTTTGGGGGTTATTTTATTCTTGAGTCAAATGATTAGAAATCTTATTGCATCTATGAAATTTTTAATTTAAACTAAATGTCAAAAGCTAAACCCATTTCTCCTCCCCACAAATCTTTCTTGATCTTTTATTTTCTATTTTTCTTAAGGATATATCGTTCTTCTCGTCATCTGGGCTGAAGACCTTGATCTTTAACTCCTCCCTCTCTCTTATCAATACTTCCTCCACATCCAATCAGGCATCAAGGGCCCTCACTTCTCTCTCTCGAGGGTCTCTTGTCTAATTCCTTTCCAAGCCCACTGCTACCATGCTAGTTCAAGTCCTCATCATCTTTCACGTGGATTATTGCAGTAACCTGACTGACTTCCCCTATGCCAGACTCTCCTTTGCTTTCTATCCTGGGAAGAAATACAGTAGTTAAGTGCAAAAGTGCCAGCAACAGACTATCTGCGTTTGAACTTCAGTCTTGGAGAAATTACTTTGTGTCTCTAAGTCTCAGTTTTCTGAGTTTCCTGTGAAGTTGACATATAGTCCTTGGTACAGTGCCTGGCATGTAGAATTGCTGGACACAGGCTAACTTTGGTTATTTACTTTCCCCTCAGGCCTTAACAAACTGCAGTCTAATCACATGAACATTGTTTTAACCTTCGTGAAGACCATGGGCTTCTTCAGGGTGGACACTGGATCTTACTGATTTTTGATTATGTAGTAACTGCATAGGAACTAACACATATTAAACATAGTCTGATGCGATCAGTATTTACTGGGCAGCATTATATGGATTTTATTTATCAGCCATATGTGAATACTCTTTTCAGTCCTGATCCAGATTCTAATAATATTCATTTGAAAAGCAAAACAAAACAAAACAAAACTCTAAGCTTTGAAGTTAAACACACAGAGTTCAAAATTTGGCTTTGACACATGATTGGTGGCACCTGATGGGGATTCAGACCCTTTCTGTGCCTTCTTTCTTTACCTGAAAAACTGGCACAACAGTGTCTGTAACAGTTTTTTTGTAACTTTTAATAACATAAAACGTTAGCTTCTCACTGAATGTATAACTCTCTACTACAAACATGCATACGGATCTGTCATAATTTGGAACAAATATATCTCTGCTTTATTACTTTCGAAGCACATATTGGCTGGTATCATACTTTCATACATGGATAACAATCTGGCAATAGTTTGGCTGATGTTTAATTCATTAAAAAGCCCCAAAGTTAACATAATTATGAAAGAGTCCTTCAGGGAAAACTGGATTTCTCTTACCTTACGTTGTTGACAAATACAGTGAACCAAAGTAAATAAAAGACAGACAAGGTTGCACTTATCAAAAAAAAGACTATCTGGAAAAATTCATTGAATATCATTATAAAGAAGAAGGTGAGATTCTCTTTGCCTTCTGGTCTCATAAAGATTATTAAAAAGGCAAACATAAGGCCTGTGTTAACAAGAGTCATTCATTCATTCATTCACTCAGCAATTACTCCCTCTGTTCCTTAGTCCCTCTGCCTTCCTCTCCTCCTCCTCTCTTCCTCCCTTTCCTTCTTCCTTCCTTCCTTTCTTCCTTCCTTCCTTCCAACTCCTTGATTCCTTAATTCCTTCCTTCCAGATCATATATTTGAGTGCCTTCTACGTGTTGGGTGCTATGGGTGCAAAGTTCTAACTTTTGAGGAAGCGCAGTTTTAATGGAAACTCAATGGATCATTTTAAAGTTCAGTTGTTTTTACTCTATGGCCTCTCAGAAACAAGGTTAGAAATATCACTGAGATTGTTTTGACTTAGCCAGCTCTAAGCCCAAATGTATTCTTTGAGATACCAGCAAGGACGGAACAGTTTCTCTAATGGAGGTTTTCAAAGCACTGATTTTAAAGTACTGATTATGGGTTTGGCAGGAACTGAAGCGAGATTGCTACGCTTGGTACGCAGGGGTCTGGGCCTCACCTCTCCCTGGAGGTACACTGTGCACTTCCAACACTCAGACCCTCAGCTTGTGATTGGATGTTTGAGGGCTTCTTTAACTCTGTGAGTTTGGGGCAATGAAGTAGGTGTTCCACCGCAGGAAGAGAAGGGCTGTGGTGTACACTGTGATTTCCAAATGCCAGTCTGTGTACTGGGGTTGTATTACCTGCTTAGGAACTAATTCAACAGCTATTTTTTGCGCCCTTACCAAATGCCTTTATCATGGGGAAACTGTTGCAAACACAGATGTCATGAGATCTACTGCTAGAGTTTCAGGCTAGGTTGGTTGGAGGTGAGATCTCCAAATCTACTTGTAAAGGGTTTGTAAGTTGATCCTGATGCTCAGTAAAGTTTGGTGCCCCCTCGGAGCACACCCGATGTACTGGAGTTCTCCAGCCCCTGCCCTTTGAATTATCTGGTTATGAGAAGTGGAGGATCCCCATGAGTCACAGAGAAGAGTGACAAGGCTGGCTGTTTGCTGGAGGCCTGTACCGGCAGCTGTCCAGAGACAGCAGGCGACAGTGGTCAGCGGAGCATTCAAGTAGAGGGACTGCTCTAGTGACATGTGAGGGAACCCTCCCTTACACTCCTTATTGAACAATTGGGTGGAGGGGCAAGACTTCAGGCAAAAGTCTTGATTTCCTTCTGATGCAATGGGGAAGAGATCAGAGAACCAACGTTTGGTTTCTGTGGTGTCACATTTGTACTTTGGGTGTAGAGAACGGTCCAGTTACATCTTTTGCTTATTTATGTCTGGTCATTGATAGACAGATAGACAGACAGACAGATAGATAACCATAGATATAGAGATACATGATAATATACCTATACATATATTTGACATACATGTTAGAGTCCTTTCATTTTGTGATTCAGTAAATCTATTGCTGTCAGTAATAGGGCCTGGGGTAGGAAGGTCTTTTGCTGCCAAAACTGGATGAATTTTTCTTCCCCAGCTACTGGCAAGGATACTTGCGGCTAGGGTGTGGTTTTCCTATCACAATCAACCGTTTGACCTGGTCTTAATAACAGTGGCAAGTGACAGGAAGTTTATATTTGAAAGGATTCTGTGACATTCTACTCCGATATATAAAAGGGCAACGCCGATGCGCCTCATCTGGTAGGGAAATTTACTTAGCTCCTGGCTTGTGCTTTTTGAAGTTAATTCTGTTTGGAGAATCAATCAGGAGGCTTTCTATGCCAAATCAGGTATTTTCTTTAGGAACAATAAGGAGATAAATGAGTATGTGATTGGATCAGTTGTCACATATTGCATCTTATTTGGGTTCCAGTGCCTGGTCTGGGAAGGAATATTTGATAGGCAAGGAGCTTTTCTTCCATTTCATCTTAGTACTCAGCTAAACCTAATAAAGTTTGCACAGAATCTTTCTGAAAGAATTTTATATTTGTTCCTATACAGTCTAACTGCTTTTGCTGGTATTTGACACGGCTATTTCCTACAGACACTTTAACAAAGAACGTTTGCTTGTAGTATTTGCTGTTTCTCAATACATATTGACCACAGATAGCTGTCTATTCCCCCTGAAAATATTAGTATCAAGAGTATTTATCAGGATCACATGGCAATCCCACTAGACACTTTTGTCTCCTTTAAAAATTCATAAATATCTCCATAAAATACTTTCATAAGAAATGAATTCTGCTGAAGAAATCCTGAGTAACACTAAAAGCACTCTGATGACTGTGCATCTTAATTTTCTTCAGATCAAAATGAACTTACTTTTATTAGACCTAGACACACTAATATTTTCTAGTCTTTACAATTTACATAACTGTTTCCAACTACATGAAAGCTGCAATAAAGAGATGGTGAATAAAGGCTGTGGCAGGCATACTGAAGATGTTAGTTTGTGATTTTATATGAAATTTTGTCCACTTTCTCTAAAATTGTGTATGGAATTAAAACTACAATAAAGCCTTCCACTCCATTTGCTTCTCTATGGAGGAAGGGGACCATGGCTCTGCTGGTGCAGGACTGTGTTCGTCGGAGTCATGGATGCAGCTGGACTCTGTGCTTGGTGACTGAACACACCTGCCAGTGCAACCATGGTAGCAGCTGCCTCATCAAAGCCCTTCAGCTACACCCACTGCCCTTAAACTAAAATTAGGTGATGAGGATATTCTGAATAGCTATTTTTTTAAGTATTTTTTTTGTTTTTAAAATTTTTTATTTATTTATTTATTTTGTTTCTTTTGAGAGGGGAGGTATTTAGGTTTATCTATTTATTACTTCTGGTGGAGGTACTGGGGATTGAACCCAGGACCTCATGCATGCTAGGCATGTACTCTACCACTATGAATAGCTATATTTAAATCAAAACTTTTTCCATTAAATTTTAACCAGTGCCTAGAATCTCATTAATTATCGTTTATAAAATTTTGTCAGCTACCAGTTGCTAGTGTATGAAACCATTAGTGTATGTATTTACCATTGGTGAATGTATTTCAGCTTAACCAAATGAACTTTCATTTTGCAATGCCTATTAACTTTAGGCAATGGAATTACATTTTAATAACAATAGCTAAGATTTATTGAACTTCATCACAAAAGAAAACATTACACAGAGGGTTTTCCGGGCATTATCTCATTAATTCCTCTCTATCAGCTGTGAGAAGACTGAGGGACAGGTAGGCTCAGAACCTTGCCCTAAATCACATGACTTAGATGGTGAAGGCAAAATGAAAGACTGACTAGACTTATATTGCTTGAGAGCCCTTTAAACACAGCTTAAAAGTGTAAGGTTGAGTGTGGTGATGATTCTTTATTAGAATCAAGAAAGTTGGGTAACTCTACTTCTTCGGATTATGGTCTGTATCAATACTTTGTATTTCTTTAGAGTTTTTCACAATGCTTTCCGTGGTCTTATTTTCTTTATCCTAACACAGTCTTATGAGACGTAGTGGTACCATCTTCTTCTCATGGAGAGGTAAACTTCTGCATGAAGCTACAGAACCTGGACTAGAATCAGCTTTCCAACTCCAAGAGTGGGGCCCTTCCCAGGGAACCATACTGTCTCCCACTCTAGGCCAACCCATCCTTTTGCTAACTATGATAGTCACTGAGCAATAATTCAGAATAAAGCAAGTTACACAAGAGTGTGCTTTACTATTGCTATTAAAAAGTCTGATTTAATGTTTTTAACCTAAAATCTACAAATATCTCATAAGCATTCACCAAACTTGCAAAGAAGTATTTCATTTGCAATCATAACTATATGGAAATCTGAGACATAATTTTACTGAAAAGCAAAGTTGGTAGTATATACTGGGGAAAGGGCTACTCATTTTTAACTTTTTCAAAGAAAAATGTGTGGGAAATTCAGATGGAGAAGTATCATGGTAGGAAAATAATCAATCCATTATTAATTTACATGGAAACCTGTACACAAATCACAGTGGAGATTTTCTAACAGTCCAAGAAAAAAAATAATTACTTTTCTTATGAGATAGACAGAGACAGTTTTTCAAAACTTTCCCTGACACTGAGACATAAGTAATATTTCTCTTATCAAAGTTCGCATAACAAGATTATTCTGAAGGGTATTGTAAAGATCGTCCCCAAAAATGATCTACATAAAAATACCATTGAAACTAGATGACAATGACAAAACACCAAAATTTAATTCAGTAAAAAATTCTACAAAAGAGCAAACCACTACAGTCCACATATATAATTTTATGGGGTCATGAATTGATCCAAGGGTAAAATCAGAATATTCAGAAAATCTCACAAAAAATATGGCTTTGGGGCCACCTGGCCTTTTGAGAATTAGATGAAAGCTGTGATTGGAAATACTCTTCCTCCATTCTGTTTACACATCCTATATTCCCAGAAGCTCATTCCTCACATTCAGAATCCCTCCCAGAAAGGAATGGGTAGTTTCAATGTTCTGTGAATATTTGCCACGATCAGGCCTTTGATCAGGATTAACAGCAAGGACGGCAAGGCTGAAATCTCTGATAAGCATCTGATGCTTCTGGTGACTGACGATGCATTCTACATAGGAATAAACTGAGGCACAGTGAGACTCAGTAACTTGCCCCAAGTTCTGACTCCAGACAAGACCCCTGAATAAATAGAATTCACTTGTAAAGTTTTCAGTTCTCCACTGGAAAAAAAAAAACAAAATTGTGGCATTGATTTTTCCCAGAGAATAAATTTTTGTAAAAATAAGTTGAACTCATAAAGGGCAAACTTTGTGTATTAAAACAGACATTAAAATAAAAAAGTAACAATCATAAACTTTATTTTACTGCCTGCTTGTTCTAGCATTTGAGGATGCTAGGCTCAGTGAGCTGCAAAGCACTTCAATAGTTACTGTCTGTCCTCTTGCAAATGCTTTCACTTGTAAATGGTTGTCAAATGTTCTTGGTCCAATGGCTTAAAAAATCTGCAACCTCACCTCCCAAAATAGCCTACTAGATTCTTCAATATATTTATGTATATTATATTACATATTAAATGTACATTTTGGTAAGAGTGGTAACAACAAAGTTTTAAAGTCTAAATTTCTATTTATTCTTGTGTTATGCATACTAATTATTCACCTCAGATATTTATTTCACACTATGAATTTATCATATCCTATCACACATTTAGCCTAGTATGCATTGAAAATCTTTTATCCATTATTTATGTTAACTTAAATTTTCATCTGAGAAAGGAAGGATTCCTGAGCTATGGCATGGCTGAGTTCCATTTGTGCAAATAAACATTGCCTACGTCTGTGAGCTGGCTCCTAATTTTAGGGTTAATCAGTTGGTAGCTTTAGCCTGTGTCCTCAGAAGAATGCTTCTGGTCTGGCTTATGAGAAAGGTGTTTTTAATGAATGTGTAACTGTCTTGCTTTATGACAAGATGTATTTTGTTTTGTTCTATGACATTTTGATTTGGGTTTTTCAAACTTAGCCTGAGAGGTAATATTCTGAAACCCCACAACATTGCTATGTAGAAGCATTGTTAAATAAAATACTGCCAAGACAGGCAGACGAGTAATTATGTCTCAAACCTAAAGAAATCAGATAAGGATAATTTAAAAATATACATTTGATGATGGTATAAAATAAATTCAGTCCTCTTCCAGTTCCTGTCTATTTTGCCATTCCGTCCTCTACCCCCTTTTAAAGTTTCCATCGTAACTGGTGAGTGAATGTCGTTTTCTTCACCAGCTTGTGTTTCTGAAGCCCACAGATGTCAAGAGGAGGGGGGTGGTGACTGCAGCTGTGAAACAGAATCAAGTTGCATCCGCCCAGATAAACAGTGGGGTGAAGAGTGCTCTGCTCTGCTTTCGATAGGCGGCTTCCTTCTAGACTCAGTTTTAAGATGATGGGCCCAAACTAGGTGGGCTCGGAGGTTCTGATCCTAGATTCTAGTCTGAGGGGCCCGCTCAGGAGAAACATGTTCAACATTATTGCCACAAGAGCCCCGGGTGCAAATCCTGAGACATCGGAGAACTTAACTGGCCCCTGAGGGCGTTTGTTCCTAGCAATAGAATTTAGTCTCCTGTCTATTGGACTTCATCTGGACACGTCACTTTTAACATATTTAATGGCGATAAGGAATCGTGTCTACGTTTGTATGTATTTATCTTATATATACATATATGTATATATATAAAGTTTATATACATTTATATATGTATACATAATTTTTACATAGTTACCTCCCCCTATTATCCCTAACTACAATAAAAATCAATGATTACTGTATATGCCCTTCAAAGGGACACACTATCATTTCTATCGTTTTCATTCTGGAATTTAGGACTACAAAATGCAAGTTACAGTGGGAGACCAACTTTAAATTACCATCCATACATCTGTTTGAATATAATGAAATAGTAAGTATAGCACTTAAAATCAGAGACATCACTAATTCCTCACTTCACTTCAATTGGTAAAAGTCTCATTAAATGTAATGTGAGTTTTTATTACGTAAGAACCATAGATTCATGTCCTACAACTGTTTAAACATTCAGCTAAGGAGAAGAGAACATGTGTTAAAATAAAAACAGATAATTTTATTGTTTAATAGGTGGAGAGGGTACCCTTTCTCTGACTGGCATTTCAGTTCTCAAGAACAAACATGAATGCGACGTATTTTTATAATATGTGTAACATACACTTGGATTCTAACTACCGGTCTCAGACTTGAGGGGGTCTTTGAGTCTGCGCCAAAATCTATAGGCACTGTCTGGAGATTAGCATTTGTGAATGCTGCTAATTATTTTTTCCTATTATTTGAAATGCAAAAAAACTAAAAGGACAAGAATAAATGGAACCGCACACAGTAGGAGCTGTCATAGGGATCGTACGCATAGTTATAAAGGCAGCGTAATACTTCATGAAAATGGGACACTGGGATACTTCATGAAAAAAAGGAGCTTTCATAACGCTGAAAGTGGTTGTTTTTCATCATTATAGAGAGAGAACAGAGTGACTGATATTACAAAGGAAATGTTGAAGAGAAAGGTTATCTCATTTGTGATTCACTTGATTTCTTTTTCTTTCCCAAAAGATAGATATATCTGTTAGAAGATCTATTCTCCTGGAAAAAAAAAAATCTGTATAAGTCATTATGAGATGCATTCCCCTGTCACTTACGACCACATGAATAAACCATGCTTACTCACTGTGAAACAGATCAAGAAGAACAGTATATCACTGCCTTGAGGCTAAAATTTTGAAAATTTATGACACCTTTCAAAAAACTAGTATTCTTGGTGTCTACTTGGCAAGGTTAGGAATGGAATTTGGGAAAGATCTCTATTTCCCGCTTCCCCTTTTGAATCTGTGACTCAATACATTTCTCTGCTAGATTTGGTACATTAAAAATAATAATAATAATTGTGGCCTAGAAGTCTTAGAAGCTTTAAGAAAAAACATATCATACTCATCTCTAGTGTTTTAGAAATTGTTTGACTAAAATTGATCAACAAGATACTAGAATTCTGTTTGCCTTTACAGAAAACATTTATAGCATTTAGGCATCAAATGTTTGATTTATAGTGCTAAAATAGTGGGTGTATTAAAACGTATATATTCAGAGAGGGTCCCCCTCTGCTTAAAAAAAAAACTAACTAAAAAGCCATGTTTGGATTTCAAGTAGAAACTTGAAATTAATTTAATAATGTAGTATACTTAATATTGAATCTATTCCAAAACTGAAGAAGTCATCTATATTTAGTTACTTTGGAGGCCTTTTGGGAAGATGTGGTCTATTCTTTAATGAAAACAAAGTGTTATTTCATCGTTATAAAGATCTTGAAGAGACTTGAAAAGTAAGGGTAGTCTTCGTCTAAATGAAACCATTCAAACAAGGCTATGAATGTGCCTTTGGCAGAGATTTACAACATCTACTTAAAATGCTACCCTGGTAGGAAAGGGGAAGAAGAAGGAGAAAAAAAAAAATCCTCTAAAAGTCAGGAAACCATTGAAAAAGCAGTGAAAATCTTAAACAATAAAATACTGCAAATCACTAGCAATATATCTTCGGCTCTTTGACAGTTAGTCTACAAAATGCACAATTGTATGGACGTATACGGTGGAGAAAAGGGAGACTTAATTGCTTAAAAGTGACAGGACATCCTTTATTTGTACTTGGCAATTTCTGATACAGGTTCAATTTATAGTAATTTTAATCACACCACCATTTCTTACAAGTTTAATTCCAAATAAAGATTTTGGGGAACACTAAGTGTAACCAAAGATTCCTTTTGTCCTTTAACAAGAACAAAGACAAAAAAAAAATAATGATAAGAATTTCAGTATTTAAATAGAGAAAATGAGGAGGGAAAAACCTTCAGCAAAAAATAAGTAAGAGCCAACATCTCTAGTTTAACTTCAGAATACAGAGGTGGGATTTTCATAGGAAGAAGTTACAATGTCATTATCTTGTAACTACCTGGTTTTTATGTGCACACACACATTTGTGTGTGTTTACAGCCACTGCATGTTTTATACTGTTTGCTATCTAAGATATTTAGGAATCTGATCGTATAATCCTTACACTGGGGAAAAAAAGCTCATACAGACATCAAGGAGAGTAGCTTGTTGTATTTTTCTTGAGAGAGGATTGTAAGAATGAGCTCTGAATTTATAGATTCAGCTGAACGGAGCCATGACTGATAAAGGATCAATCTTTAAAAGCTGACAATTCAACCCGGTCAGACTTGAGGGTTTTCTCATTAATGTGGACTAAATGAATAGGCAGTGATGGCTCAGAGACATCAGGAAAGATCATCTAATTTACTAGAGCTGAACATTTAAGGGATTAAGATTCATTCCCAGTGCCATCAAGCATCACTTTCGGTAGAGGACCCTGGTTCAAGCAGCTAAGCATTGATCTCTATTGCTGACTTTCTCTCTGGATTCCCTGCCCTGCTTCCTGGAGTTCAGTCTTTACCTGCTTATACAGGCACCTGCCCGCTGCTTATGTCCTCCCACCCTTTCCCTCCCTCTTGCCTACCCTGTGATCTCTTACCTCTGTAAATCTATGTTACAAACTACCCCTTGTTCAGTCTCCCTGAACTTCAGACCCCGGCGTCCTCTACAAAGCCCTGGCACAATGTTTATCCACATTCTTTCCTCTATTTATTCTGTCTGCCCATGTCCTGCCTACAGAGCGAGCACACTCACAAGCCTCCTCCTTCTCATATATTTTAAGAGTTTCAAATTGGACCATGTTAAACCTTGGTCAGCTCTGGTTCCTTACTTTCCCCTGTCTTCCCCCTGTCTCTGCCTATGATCTTCCCTCCGAGTTTCCTTGTAAGTCATCCAAGGGCTAGACATGTCCTCAATGAGATGAATTTTTATTACTCTAATATTTCCCAGCACTTCGTGGGCACAAAAAGCAAGCATTAGTCATGTCACTGCTATACTTGGTCATTCCCAAGAAGGAGAAGGAACCTTGAGGTAGATACACAGTTTGAAACAGCTAGCCGAACCCAAATGTTCTCATATCCTGCTATCCTAAAAGGGGTCTGCTCACCCAGGTAAAAAAGTCAGCTCTAAGTTATACAAATACACCGAAAAATTTCTATCTTCCTACTGTTCCCTTCTTTTTTTTTAATTTTATTTTTTTAAATTGAGGTATAGTTGATTTACAATGTTGTGTTAGATCCTGGTGTACAGCCAAGTGATTCAGTTATACGTACATATATACGTTCTTTTTCATATTCTTTTTCATTGTAGGTTATTACAAAATACTGAATGTACTTCCCTGTGCTATACAGTAGGACCTTGTTGTTTATCTAGCCAATACATAGTAGTGTGTATGTGTTAATCCCAAACCCCTAATTTATCCCTACCGCCTGCCCCCCTTTTCTCTTTGGTAACCGTAAGTTCCTATGGTTCCCTTCTTTTTCTACCATAGAATTTTTTCTTTATTTCAATACTGTTTATGAGAACTAAGAAAGTATTTTTTAGCAAGCCCAATACAATCGCACATTTTCACCTTTTATCCTATTTTAGCGCAGATTTTATCTTTCACCCAAAGTGTGCCTGTGCGTGAACACAATGTCATGCACGGAGATGTGGGAGAAGCTGGGCTCATGTTTGCAGGATGAGCAGTGAGGATCAGTACTGCTGAGAGTCATTTTGTTTCTCCGAGCGTTTGGTGGGAGTTTGGGTGGGTCTTTCGGACATGATGGTGTTCTGCAGGGAGCTAAGTCCTAAGCGGGCCCCTTTATAGCTCCCAATGCACTTGTTTCAAATACTAACATGTTCATTTTTTTTTTTTCACTGATAGTTTAGAATGGCGTTGAATATAAAATCCATCTCAGCTGAGGGAATGCTTTTCTTCTTACTATTAAAAGACTCAGTTTGGAAAATTGCAACAGGAGTCACCTGAGAAATACCAGTGGGGATGTCGGCAAGGAAACTTTAAAATGTGCTGTAAAGAGCCATCTGAACACGAGGCAAAGAGTGGTCCATAAAAGCCATGACCGAACACAGTCAGTACATGACCCAGGTCTAGGGATGGTTTTGGGGAAAGGAACAGCATGGAACGCTAAACTGTTGATATACAAGGGCAGCATATGTGCTCTGAGGTAATTTAAACTGTAACTTATGCCCCGGAAGAGGATAGAAAGCTTATTTATATTACTAAAGCATGCGCTCCATATGTCTCTGTCAACTCTGCATTCCAGATATTTACTCCAGTTTCACGAGAATTTCTCAAGGGACTAAAAATGGCTATGATTAACACCCTCTGAAATTCCACTGAATATATTAGCCACTTCCTTTTCTTACTAAGAGGACGATGTTGAATCTGATGACCTCCCTGGTGTTCTGTGGTTACGCCTTCCCCAGATGAATTCTTCAGACATTAGCCTGGAGGGTTGATTAAATTCTTGTGTGGTTCTTTTTTTTTCTTCAAAGCTTAATGTCTTTCTATACATTCTTGTCACGATTTCTTTTTTTTTAACTTGAATTTCTTTCACTACATGCACGCATGCGACCCCACCACACACACATACAGTGGTTATGGCTGAATTTTATTCTCTTGAAATTCATAGGTTGAAGTCCTAATCCCCAATATCTCAGAATGTGACTATTTGGAGACACGATCCTTAAAGAGGTTAATAAGTTAAAAGGAGGCCATTTTGGAGGCTGTAATCCAATAGACTGTTGTCCTATAAGAAGAGGAAATTTGGACACGGTGAGGTACAGAGGGAAGACCGCGCGGAAGTGCAGGGAGAAGACTGTCATCTACAAACCAAGGAGTGGACTTAAGAAACCAATGCTGCCAACACCTTGATCTTGGACTTCCAGCCTCCCAAACTATGAAAAGTTAAATTTCTGGTGTTTAAGCCACTCAGTCTTTATTACAGCAGTGCTAGCAAAATAGTACTCTATATAATACACACACACTTCACATATACATATATCTTTGTGGGCTTGTGTGTATAAACACAGCTGTGTGTGCGTGTGTGTGTGTGTGTGTGTGTGTGTGTGTGTGTGTATGTACAAATTTGCTCCAGTTCAACAGTTTGTAGTTCAATTTCAAAACCTGAATAACATTATATCAATAATATAAAACACATTGGAAAAAAATCGTATTTTAAATAAAAATTTAGGAAATAAAAATTGACATCAAGAAGAATTAGGGGAAATGCTGATGAAGGTGGAGTGGTCCTGCATATTGATGAGAAGAGAAATCTGAAGTAAGGGAGGAGTGGGTACACTGTATTCCGTAACCATGCTCCTAACAGTGACTGAGTTCTTACCAATTATCATCATGGTGACAAGTACGTATCCAGCATGAACTATGAGTAAGACACTCTGCTAGCTCTGTAGGTTATACTGTGAATACATAATACGCTTTTTGCCCTCCAGGAGCTTACAGTGAGGTTGAGAAAGAAGACATGTACACATAAAACACACGCTCACGTGCCAAGAGAAAGCACTGAAAACCAGAGAGGACAAGAGACTAGATGTAAAGTCCAAGAAAATGGTAGGAAGCCATTTTGAAAGTTCTGTGGGTTATAGAAGAACTGTCAGTGAGCCTAGAAAGAAAGGAAAGAAAGGAAAGAAAATGAACAATATGAAAAATAAAACTCTCGGTGGGCTAGGATTGGGGCCGGGGTAAGTACAAAATTGACAAACGATGCAGAGATGTTTTCAGGGGAAGTTTCTCTCTCTCCTTCCTTCCTTCCTTCCTTCCTTCCTTCCTTCCTTCCTTCCTTCCTTTCTCTCTTTCTCTCTTTCTTTTTCTTTCTTTCCTTCCTTCCTTCCTTCTATGTTTTTATGTTTTTATTATTTTCAAAGATTTGCTGGGATATTGACTTAATCCTTGGAAATTTAGGAGTGGATAAGTTTTCTGAGGATGAAGAGGTAAAGAAAAAAAATGACGATAAAGATAAATATCTTGAAGGAAAAGTGCACTTTATAGAACAGATGGATAGAGAAAATACCAGCAGAAGAGGTGGAGGAGGAGGAGTCAGAGGGCTTGGAAGAGACACAAGACCTTGCAGTGTGGCAGAATCTAACCTGTGGGAGAAGCAGGGCGTGGCCAATAAGAGAAAAGGCAACAGAAAGGTGAAGGAAAACACAGACCAAGTTAATGAGCAGATGATCATTTGGGTCCTTGCAACAATGTCAGTACAGATGATGACAGAAGCTTAACTGTAGAACATGAGAACGAGGAGGGTAAGTAGGACAGCAAAAAAAAAAAAAAAAAGTTAATTGAAATGTTTATATTCGCTAGAAATAACTTCTGAAAACTGCAGAGGAGCTAGCAGGAGAGGGTCACATGACTTTTTTTCTCATGGTGGAGAGGTGTCCGATCTCTGAGGGGCAGCAAGGAGGGAGGGATTAACTTTGCTACAGGACTGGGGTGACCAGAGGCTGTGGACCAGGTTCTGAAACATCCGGCGAGGAAAGGTGGGGAGCAATTACACTGCTTCTTCTCGGTGAAGAGTGATCTGTGTTATCCTTAACTATTTAGGGGATTGAGGGCTTTCTTTTCTTTTTTTTGTCTTACACTTTGATAAATTGCTAAGATCTATCCCTTTTGGATTCCAGGCAAATAGCTTGCTGTTGGCTCATCCTGCCTACTCGCTATTTGAGCCGAATGCTAAAGCCGTAAGCCACATTCTCCTTCTGCGAGGAGAAAACGTAGATGGAGGGCTGCTTCGCTCCACACAGAGAGGAACTGAATTGTTACTATTTCTGCTCCTTACTGTTGTATTTTATTCCTCTTTTATAATCCAGTTAGACCTCCATCAGGATATATATTTCACTCTTTATCTAGAGATAAGATGATGTTACGTAGGACTGGAGAAGGACTTTCTGCCCTGGGCTCTTCAATCCAATCCACACACGTTTATGTAGTGCCTACTGTGTGCAAGGGCTGCCTACGCTCTAAACTTCACCAGACTCAGAAGGCATTTTCGACAGGGCTTCTACAGGCAAGTGAGAAACAAACTATAAACCTGCTTTAGGAAGAGGAACTTAAATTGACTCTAAAAACTACAATCTGTTGACACTATCACACTTAGCAAATTTGTCCAGAACAGTGCGAATAGGCTTAGAAAACTCTTCCCAGTGAGGGGCATTATTACGCCTTCTAATAAGGCATGACATTAGGGATCATTTGTCTTGAGTTCTCAGAAGTTTTAGTTTCAGATTCCAGTTTAGCAGACTTTCAGTACATATTTTACTGTATGTTGTCTCAAACAGTCTTGAAAATAGGTGTCATACATGCGTTATTGGAGTTGACGTAAATTGTAGAAATTATTTAGTCCAGTTTTCTACTGAATTTAGGACTCCATGCTTAGCTAACCTTACCTGAAGGTCATTGGGCCTTTCCTTGAGTGCTTTTAGAGATGAGGAGCTCTGTACCTTTTCAGGTTAATCATTGTGTTAGAATAAAAGCAAGCCCATGTACTAAAGTTATGAAAGTTATTTTCCGAGTCTGGCTGCAAATTACAAAGCACAGCGCATAAGATATTAAAGCAGTTTGTCAAACATAAAAAATGGCTTCTAATAAAGTAAAAGAAAACCATGCCTTTGTTATTAATAGAACACAAGTTCTAAGAAAAGGTGAATTGTGAATGTGTTCAAGAATCAAAGGAAAACATTAGACATTTGGATCAGGGGCAGGTGTTGGTAAACCATGAGAGACTGTCTGAATAATTATCACTTAGGGGATGTGGCATCCTAATTCTGATTTGTGGATTCCACTGGTTCTCAAGTTTCAGGTCTGCTTTGCTCACTGCCTGGAGAGAAGGGGAAAGGGGTCCAGGGAGGAGGAAAGGGGAGAATTGGGAAGAGGAGGAGGGACAGTTCACCTGTTTTCTGTACCATCTCACCTTCTCTTACTCTTTTTCTCTAGGTTTACCTTGCCTTGTTGAGAAGGGTTATGGTCTACTGATATGCAAACCCTGACGGAAATAGTAGGACTGAGTAACATCTGTGAGAAAAGGGGTTGAGACAGTGGGGTTTTCCTGTGAAATGTTATCTATGGGTATAGGTATCATCAAGGGGGCTCTTTGGGTTTCTAAGACTCAGTCCTCAACCACATGCTTCTCAGGACCAAAGATGGAGCCAGGATGTCCAGGCCTGGGACACTGAATGCATGCCCAGATTAGCTGGCATTTCCCAGATCTCGGTCCCCTTCACCAATCTCTCAATGCTGAACTTTTCTTCCACGCTAGCACCCTCAACACAGTGGGAAATTCCCTAATTTTATACGATACTCTTTCTATAGTTTATTTCTGTCTTATTAGGGTTAAAACAAATGCTCTTTATTTAACTTGATGCAAAATTACAGCTGTGTGGACTCTGTACATCTTTGGTAGAGCACCTTTATTAAAGTACTCATTTCGGAGTGGGTCTCCAGGGATGGTTTTTATTCTGTAAGACCAAATGTAGATTTTATAAACTTCATTTCTTGAATGGAATATCTTATGACTCACCTTGCTGAGGATAGAAAATAATTACAAAGCAATTATTGGCTAACCGTAGGCTCGTGGGGTAACCGTAAGTGATAAGATTTAATGTGCTAGATTAGCATTTTTTATGGCAATATAAAATGAGTTGAATTTTAAGTTGGTGTTTCATTGCTTCACAAGAGGATATTTTTTGAATGAATAAAATCTGAAAGGTTTTTTCCTTAAAAATACTAATTTTTTTTTTTTTAAGAATCCAGGAAGGCACAGTTAACTAAGTGTTACTCAGCACACACTGGAATGGAAGGCAAGTAGGTCTACATTCTTATCCCTGCAGCCAGGAGAAAGTCACTTCACAGAATTGTATGAATGATGTACGTTCCAGGAAGGACATACACCACAGTTGGCACATTCATAATAAGTTATGAACAAAAAATTAAAAGGGAAAAATCAAAATGACCTCCCAGCTACACTATTACTGTTCTTTTCCATCTTCCCCGATTCATCGTTTAGTTTTTCTTAAGATATGAAAGTGATCATTTAAAATCTCCCATTGTTAAAATAAAATGAATCATGACTGCATTTTAATATATTCTTCCTAAGGATACTGGGATCAAGGTCCTTTTTATTTCTTAAACAGTAAGACATTATGCAATAAGCCTGTCAGTCTTTATGAGGCTGGAATCATCTGCATTCTTCTCACCTTCTGCTACTGGCCTAATGATGGAGTAGTCTCTCTCGGGAGAATGAAGAAAACAGGTTAGAAGTAAATCTTTCCTTCATTTATACAATTGAACAACAACCAAAAAATACTTCATTTTAGTGACAGTGTGGTGTCTGAGGCTTTTTCACAGGCTGCTAGAGGAAACTTACATCTGCAAACACAATTTTTGACATCTGGTTTGGGAATACGAATAAAGAACTCCAAAAATATCCCTACCCTTTGAACTTGCCAGCCCACACAATCCAGCCCAAGGAAACAATTAGAGGTAATCAAAGGCACAAAGTTCTTCCTCATTACATTATTTATGAATACAAAAACAATGGAAGTAACCTAACTGTTTAACAGTAGGATAAGAGTGAATACATTGGTAAGATGTAACACTATGCAGTGATTAAAATATTGTACTTTAAAACTGCATGATATTTGAAAATAGTTTTGTTCTAACGTTTTCTATTTTCCATGATAAGCATGATGTGTTCACAATCAGCCATGACATAAAGCTGTGACAGAAGCAGGGTGTAAATCTGCATACATCGTGAACCCTGTTGTGTAGGTGAGCAGTGTCCATGTGCATAACTGAAGGAAAAGAAATTCACTAAGACGTGAAAAAATGAAGTGGACATCTGAAAACTGTTGAGAATGATAGACATGACTTGGTCGAACTCATTTATCTTGTAAGAGATGGAAAAAGATCCTTCCGAGGACATGTGAGTTAGGAGCATGCTTGCCCATATTGTGACGCCAGAGTCACCAGCTTGCTTCTGATCCAAACACAACCTGGGATTCAAGGCTGAATAAGAGTATACTCTCCTGATGGTGGCTTCCCAAAGCTCTGAGTACCATATGGCCGGGTGCACAGATTTTAAGTCATCATCAGAATCATTTTGTAAGGAGATGCTATAATTTATAAGGAGTTACATATTTAATATATCTCTCTGTAAAAGTGAAGAATGGAAACCACTTTGGAGTTAGGGTCAGATCTATTTATAAGCAGGAAATTTTGGATAACTCAAAGAACAACAGCTCCAGAAAACTACCATACATAGTCCCCCCAAAGATCAAACTGTTACTCTTTGTTTTGCTGACGTTTCAAAAGCTGATCTGAACAGAAAGAGTGAGAATATGAGAGAGAGGGAGTGAGCGAGCACGCCTGAGAGAAACAGTCTAGAGAAGTGGTTTTTAACCCTGGCACCACATTAGAATCACCTAGAAGCTATAAAAATCCCAACACGCAGGCTGCACCCCAGCCCACGATAAACAATCTCCGAGGGTGGGACTCGGGCATTGGGATTTGGTATTTTTTAATGCTCCCCAGGTGACTTTAAAACGTAGCTGAGTTTGGGAACCACCAGTCTAGAAGGTTTTGATAATTTATTTTAGTTCTTTGATACTTTGTCATTTGCTGCAATAGCCTTTTTACTCAATGTCCAGGTTCTCTCTTTCTTTTAAGTGTTTGACTCATTTATCAGATATTGTAGCCAAAGGCCTTACTGAGCACATTAAGTGCCATTTTTGCTGTCATTTGCTCCTTCTCAAGTATTGTCATTGCTATTTTTAATCATTCTTCATTTTCATTTTCACATATGATATGTGGAATTTGGCTGTTGTCAAGTATTTCTCTTCATTTACACGGTCACAAGACACTTGACCGTGACTGAGTCCAAGCTACCTTGGTCAATGTGCTCCCAAAATCGATTCCTTTTGGAGGCAGTTAAAAGGGAGTCCTTCAGATTTAAAACTGAATACACTTAACTGCATACAATTCTCAACAGGGTCATTTAAATTCACATTCTAGATTAAATTTTGTGATGGAAAAAATATAAACATTATTTTCTGTCTAGTGAAAAAACAAGAAAAAGTCAGGGAATCTTAAACCTTAGTATTTCCTAGGTTTCACTGAGATCAGTACCATTTTTATTTTTTCCATTCCAAGAGCATCCTTACCTTGGCCCTTCTTGAAATGCCTGATACTAGCACAGAGACAAAAGTGCAGAGATTTAAGCGGTAAAGGAACATACACTTATTTTTAATGACTGACTTTAAGTTCTTTAAGATAATAATGGTATATAGAGAGGTGAAGATAGGAGTTCTCACAGGATTGTAAATTTTCTTTTCTTGATTTAATTTCAGAATAACTTTTCATCTCTATCAAAGTGGACCATTAAAAAACTGGTACCTTGCTCAACGTCTGGTATCCCACTAGATGACATATTAAGCTTTGGGACGTGTGACTGTATCTGGTATGCAAAGGGCGCTTTTTCTGACAGATAATTATTTGCACTTGCAGGCTTCTTGCATTTACATAACTCTCAAATTGATAGCACCAAAAAGCTTTTTTTTTTTTTTTAAATAAAGACTCTCTCGAAATGCCAACTGAAGATATATTTTCTGAACCCTTTCCCTTCATTTGTTATGAAAATGTCTTTAGGTACCCTGGACTCCTGGGAGAAGCAGCCCATAGTAGATGAGCAGAGGGCAGCAATTGTCAAATAAACTAAGGGGGAAAAGCTTGACTGGCAGAACAACTGTTTGGGGAGAAGTCCTCACTTCGGTTTGTAGTGCTGTGGGAACTTCAGATGCGCTAATCTTGGAAGTTTGTTTCTTCTTGCACTTCTGGTAGACTTTCAAAATTTCAGTCCAACCTTGAGATTTTTACAATTTAAAAAATGAGCTCATTTAAACAATGAGCATTTTACCATTGTCAAGTCTGATTGCTAATGTGTAACATAAAACAAAAAATGGAGAGAAAAAAGCATTACAACATGAACGATACCATTATTTTTCTTGTTTGTGTAAATTTACCTGTTGGGGGAGATTAAAGTCATCAAGTTTTGCTGCTTTATCAGAGTTTTTATAGATAGAATTTAAAGAATTATAATGGAGAATATTTCATGTAGAATTCTTTATTTTGAGGGGCTCATAATCTAAAAAGAATTCTTTCAGACTAACAAATCATTTCTCATCAAAACCAAGAAGGATTTCATGTTAAACATGTAAATGCTCTATAAACCAAAAGGATGATAGCATTTTGAAAAAGGAGCTCTTGTATTTTTTTGTCAATGTGTGTGCATATGTGTATGCATGTGTGTATACATAATTATTAATGTCTCTTTAGTTCTCATTTCAAACTATTTTATTTGATTGGCTGAATAGATTACATTCATACTTTTTCCCAAACTGCCAAACTGTAACAGATCATGACAATTGGTCATATTGCATAAGGCGACGTGTTGTCTGATTTAACCATTTGTACAAGTACTTAACCGTTTGTACAAGTAATTAACCATATGCAAACCATATGCAAAGGGGCTCCCAGACTTACAAGGTTTTCACTTAAGATTTTTCAACTTTGTGATGGCACCGCAAAAGCAATACTAATTCAGAAGATACTCCAAATATTCAGTTTTTATCTTTTCCCAGGCTAGTGATGTGTGGTAAAATCCTCTCTCGTGATGCTGGGCACTGGTAGCTCCCAGCAGCTCCAGCCAGCCACGTGATCACAAGGATGAACAACCAATACACTTGACAACCATTCTGCTTTTCACTTTCATTACAATACTCAATAAATTGCATGAGATATTAAACACTTTATTATAAAATAGAATTTGTGTTAGATGATTTTGCCCAACTGTAGGCTAATGTTAAGTGCTCTGAGCACGTTTAAGGTCAGCGAGGCTGGGGTATGATGTTCAGTAGGTTAGGTGCATTAAATGCATTTTTGACTTAATGATATTTTCTACGTATGATGGGTTTATCCAGACATTAAGCCCACTGTAAGTTGAAGAGGATCTGTACTTAGAGACCATACACCTCAACAAACAGTAATAGTGTCGAGTGAATTGTGTTTGAAATCCACTCTCCAGTCCAATACCACGAACTATGCACCTACTCTTATACTAATGTAAAAAACGTTTTTTGAACAGATGGCCTTTGTACATTGTTTAAGCAATCAATGAACTGTATTTTAATTTCCTTTAAAAAAAAGCAGACATTGTTATGGGGAAAATCAAGCAACAGCTCCACCCTCCTAAGCCTCTATGGTAAGAATTAGGGAAATCATTCTTTTCATTTACCCCAAGCGCCACCCGGATGAAGGTAAAGCAGATAAACACCACCAACAAGGAACGGGTCTGCAAGACAAAGCGGGGAAGATCCCAGGGAGGAAGCTAAGCAGTTCCATTCACTCTTGTTCCCCTTTCGGTCACGATTCCCTAGTTTTACCATTCTAAGCCAGTTTCTGAGAGTGAAGATTCAGAGTAAGATGACATCAGGGAAAAGAAAGAGGAAAAATATTCTAGGTGGAAACCATAAGCAGCAAATCCAAACAACTGGATTCGGAGCACAAATGTGTGCCTCTGAGGAACACTAGGCTAGTGCATCACGCTGCTGGCAAATCCAGGTTTATTTTTAATAGGATAATTGGTTTCATTTAGCCAGATGTTCAGGTGATGCATACTGTGGAGGACGGTTCATTGAGAAAGAGTTACGTAGCTTTTAAAGAAAAGACAGATGTTGAACATGCCAAGGACTCCTAAGGAGTCGTTTCTTGCCAAGATGCTTTATGTAAAATAAAAACCTAAACCAGACTTGTTTTCTGTCCATTTTTCTAGGACAGACTGAGAGAGGCACGGGCAGCTAGTGTGTCTTCAGTCTAGGAACTGATTCCATGAAAACCCAGGCTGCCTTACCTTTTTGATGTTTTCCTTTCTCTCCCTACCTCCCTCCCTCCCTCCCACAAACCCATACTGAATCAGGGCTCTGCCCTGCAAAAAGCTTGAAGAACTGTGCCCAAGTTGAGCCAAGATGCCATATTCTTCATCTGATTTCAGTTTTAATCCATTTAGTAAGTCTAATAATGTTTTCTTTCTAAATCTTATTTTCCCCCATTTTATTCAGATTTCAGCTTCTCTCTTCAATTCAAAGCTGTAAAGCTAGGTAGATTTATTAGTCTCAGATAAAGGCTGAATGTAGTAAGCGCTGAGGTGGGCAAAGATGCCTGGGGACACACAGCCCATGTATTAACCAGACCATAAACATCCGAATGCGAGTGGCAATGCAAAGGAACTCATAAGCTCTGCTCTGGTGAAGCTGTTAGGTGGGGTGAGGTGTCAGTGGCGGAGGAATGGGAGTGGGTCTGGTTCCAGAAACACTCCGGAAGCAGGGGCAGGCGCAGTGGCACGGAAGTTCTTAGAATCAGCCAAGGTGCAGCAGAGTTTGTATCACAATGGCACTTCCATCTCTCAAACCTTATTAAACATTACTAACGCCAGACATATTTAAGAGATACCAACTGTTTATACCACTTTGGCTATTAGGCAGGAAAGGAAAAGTTACAATGAGTGTTAAGAATAGGACTGGTGTTATATTTGTGAAAGAAATATTGCTTGGTGATGGGAATTTAAGGAAATCGGAAGATGAACAATGTGAGGAAACTATAACAGAAAAAAACTATGGTGAATATAGGAATAGTGAAATCCTTCATCGAGAAGCATCTTCAGTGAGAAAGATAATAGGTTATGTATACATAGACGTAGAAGAGAGCATTATGAGAGTTCATCCTAAATTGTTTTTGAGAGAGCACAAGAGAAAAATGCAAAGATAACACCAAGATTATCTGAAATATAGAACAATCAGGAAAAGGGGGAAATTCAAATACATCACATTCTAGAATTCAACTGCCAATTTCCAAACATCTAATTTCCTCATATTATGCAGATATTCTGAAATGATGTTCACAAATGATTAGCAAAAAGATTAAGAGGTAGGAGGAACATCAATTAAAACAAGTATTTACACAAAAAGGGAGACAGACACGTCTCTAAATATCCTCAATGTATTTCCTAACAGAAACAGTGCTTGCAGTGTTTCAGTTATCTTTATTCAACTATCATTAGCATTTGTCAAATAAAAATCAATCTCCCGTCTGAAAGGTCCCTTGTCTCCATTACAGCTCAATCAACCTGTCAATCTTGTGGCCCAGTGCAGGCTGCCCTCCAATTACACATCCTCCAATTACACAACTGTGACTCTAGCTTAGAGTCACAGTTCATAAACAAGTTAACGAAATCACCTCAGAGAGATATTATACTATGTTTTTCTAGAAAGATCGTTTAAACTAAAAATACACATTTTTTCTATTCTCCAAACTAGACCTGTGAGGTATATAATTGGCCAACATAAGAAAATTTTCCATTATGATAGTATTTTGTATTTATTGATGCAAAGTCAGTTGTTTTTTTTTTTTAAATATTGACTGTGTTTCTCTTTGGTGATGCAGGAGCATTCTGTGTTGGGGGGGCAGTGGTGGCAGACAGGCTTGGAAACGAGCAGAAGACGAAAGACTTCTTTATTCCAGCCTGAGTTCTTAATTTTGATTTGTACTAATAATAACATCCTCCAAAGGGGGATGAAGGAAATGATTTGGGATATTAGGTTTTATTTATAAATGAGGGTATGCAATCAGGAAATAATTAGATAAATACTTTTCAGAGGCCACAATTAACAACTAGAAATTGTATTGTTAGGAACACAGCACTGGAGGGTATTTTCCTTCGCTTTCCATTAATCCAGGAACTAGATTAATCAAGGAATCAAGTCTGGAATTAGAGCATCCACCTATTTGTAAAGATTCTTAAGTAATACTACATTAAGAAAGATGCTAACTGGAACACACAATATGGGCACCTCAGAGATACCTTTCTATGAAATAAATGAGTGTAGCATGAATACATTGAAAAATAAATATATTTATTAATGCAAACTTCCCCTTGGATCAACTTGAAGTCAGAACAATGCCCCAATAAAAAAGTTAACATTTTTATTTTCCACTCTAGTCTTTTCTTTGATTACCCTTCCTAATGGCTGGTGGTGCTGGTGAGAAACAGAGTGAATGGAAGTGCAAGATTCACTCACTCATCCAGCCAAAGTCATTTAGCATTTAACTAGGAGGTGCCAGGGGAAACAAAGATTTTAAAAACCAGACACGCCCTGCCTTGATGGAGCTGATGAATAATCAATTCCAAAATGCTAAAAAGTTCATAAAAATTCTTGTCATCTTGACCATCACAACACTTATGTAACACTTACTGAATTAACTCATTTTATCCTCATAACAACCCAAAGAGGTAAATTCTCTTATTACTTCCATCTTACTGGTAAGGAAATTGAAGACATAGAGAGGCTTAGTAACTTGCCGAAGATAACAAATCAAAGAATGTTAGAGACCAGACAGCCTGGCCCGTAATCCATGCTCCAATCCACATCTCAACACGAATTCTACGTGTTCTAATACTGATTGTTAACTGTACTTTAAAGCAATATTTCTGTGATTGGGACATTTGCCACATTTCTTAAGTAACTCTTTTGGAAGTCCTGGGGCTTGGATTTAATAAAACCTTTGCCCTGAAGTAAGATACAAATGCATTCTGAAAGGAATTGCAATCCCTTAACTTCCCATTTATTTATAGCCATTTGAATTATTTGATGTTCAGTAAAACTTTTTTTTTTTGATTAGTCTTTTATCCTAATAATGGGAATGCATATTTTGCCATGGATAAATAGGAATCTGATCAGTCTTATTAGAAACTCAGTACTTCTAGAGTCAAATTTTTAATTCACCACAAAATACTTAACGGAGAGCTAAGCCTGAGATTTTTAGTTTAATATAGAACAGTCTTCATGTAACCCCACTGAATTTTCTACAATATTAATCTTCAGGGTTAGAAAAGGGTTTATTTGCTGCCTGCCTCAAAGTCATTAAACTTAGTTCCTCCACTTATGTTGAGAAAAGGCTTATGTAAATGTTCCTGGATATTTTTGCAGTGTTTTAAATTGGAAACTGATTTGTATCAACTATTTTTCATGTAGGTCTATTACCAGGAACATACACAGGGAAGTGCTAAATTAATCCTTCATGCATATATTGGTTAAATTCAAGGGCACTGCATGCATCATCGAGGCAACCTTTATGTAACTGGAAGATGAAGGAGATGAGTGCTTACTTGGTTTGATGATACAGATTGTGATCGTATCTACAAACATCTAAAATTACTCCCTGAGCGTTGGTTTTCCTTATCAGCACGATGGCACGCATGATGTTGGTGTGCAAGATTTAAAATCTGCAACCAGCTATGCAGATTTATAAACCTTAGTGAAAATGTTATACTGCATAATTATCGTGTCAGGAAGCAATTATGAGCAATGCTTTATACCGGGAGGAGAAAAGCATTTAATCATTTCAGATATTTGTGTTTCTTTGAAAATATTTGCTTATAAAGACAAGTGGTTGCAGAAATTTATGGGATGTCCTCAGCTTGGTAGCTGAAATTCTGAACGTACTCTACCATATTGGCTTCCTGAAACCGAAAATTGTAGCTCAAGCTTCCTAGGTATAGCTGAAAGAAAATCAACTTCTGAGTTCAAAATTGTGACAAATCCATTTTCTTCTCAGATCCTGGGCTATTTTTCAGGTGACAGACACTTGGATTTCAAAGCAATGAGCATACCTGAGGCAGTCATTTGTATCAAGTGAAGGGAGTGATAAAACAAATAGAAACTGAAATTTTGGATTACTAAGGAATTACATTAAGTACATACAATTATATATGGCTGTCCACAGATCAGGTAGCAGAATATGGTTATATTTATTACAGAGTTATTATAGAGAAGAATCTTGAAAGTCTATGCAATAGCATAGCAATCACTGTGATTGCTGAAGTGCTAGCAAAAGGATTGGTTCCAATGGCCTTTGAATGTAGATAAAGCCCAACATGAGCAAGAACGTGAGGGCTGGCTTATAGGATAGTTTTTTTTTCCTTCAGAGAAATATCTGATAATAGATGCTCGGAAGAAAAATAATTTTCTATTTCTAAAAAAATGCAAAATGGGCTTATATACAAACAAAATGTTTAGTGTCATTCAATGAACTCATAAGTAAAGCGTGATCATAAACTTTGTAGATGAGCCAGCATCTTAGCCCACTGCCAGGGTTTTAGGTATAGATGTAAAGGTATTGAAATGTATTTGTATAAAGTTCTCTATGAAAATCATGCGTGAAGAAAAATGATTAACTTAAACGTTCAGAAGAAGCAAAGACTATATGCAAAACAGATAAACAGCAAAGTCCTACTGCATAGCAAGGGGACTACATTCAATACCTTGTCATAGCTTATAATGAAAAAGAATATGAAAAGGAATACAGAACTGAATCACTGTGCTGTACACCAGAAATTAACACAACATTGTAAACCAACTATACTTCACTAAAAAAGAAGCAATGTCTTAAAAACAAAAAGATTATGGAAATGAGACTTGGAAACCATAATTTTCTATACACATGTGTACACATATAATATACATATATAATATATAGATATTCTGTTCTGTTGATTTGTTAAACTTTCCTGAGCCTCAATGAGTCATAAATAGTAATGGAAATTCTTGCTAAAGAGGTGACACAAGTACTTTAAAAGATGTATTGATATCTAGACTATATTACATCAAGTAATTTAGAGCAATGAGGAAAACTCTCTCTCTTTTCCCAAATAATTATTTCCCTTTCCCCTAATCTATGCAATGCTCTGCTGTTTCAGAGTGGAAGAACACAAATGCCAAAGTGGCATTCCCAACATACACATCAGTAAGAAAAAAGAAAAAGATCACAAGTCCCTGAGCAAGAGCGTTTTTTTTCTTTAGTATTAAAAATTTCCAGGGGCTCTTTCTATCCATGACAACCGTCAGCTACCCTCCGTGGACAGGTGTTATGTTATATTGAGGATTCTTCCATACTAAGTCCCTTATGTTTCCTTTGATGAATAGGATGGCTTGTACACTCAGGAATTAGAGAATAATTCTGTAATCCTTCTGTTAGATCACTGGAAAGTTAACTAATCATTCTCACCTTGACAGAATTTCTGAAAGTTAAAGTATTTGTTAAAAATGCAGACTTGGATTTCCTAAGTAGAGCAGAAACAGAGTCTTGTAAATTCCTTCTCAGGTATCCTGCAAGGATGTATAGTCATAATTTTTATCATTCAAAGCAGGAAAATTGTAGGAAGAGACACTCAAGCACCTTTTTTCCTGACTTAGCAGACACACATTTCTTTTTAAAAGTCATGGAGTCACAGGAACCCTCATTCTTGTCTAGAAAATGATCTATGTCTTCACACCTATGCGGAGTGATTCTTAAAACAGAATTCTCTAAACCAACTATGTTAGAACTGGCTGGATCCTAAACAGACTTTTCACCAAAAAGCTGTCAACACAACTATATTGTGAACTGATAATTGTATCCATTGGAGGGATACTGAATATGGCTTTGCCATCGTTCCCTTTCCTGGAGACGCAACCAGAGGGGCATCTCTCTGGCTGCAGTCCTAGATGATCTATTTTTACTGTCTTATTCGCTCTCTTTTCTATGATGGATAGAGTATAAGTAACACATAAGATACATAATGTAATGATGCTTTTGAAAATATCTCATAGTTCGTCCTTAAATTCAGATTAGCAACCATTGTCAGATGTAAACACTTTTTTCTTACAAATTAAAATGAGAATGTCATAACCTTCAATCTGAAAAGCATTTTAAAGAGTATTTAGGACAATCTTTTTGCCCAAATATGGGCTTGAGGTCTACAGCCACAAGCTGCCTCGCCCAAGGTCACAGAAGTAGTGGCAAAAAGGACTTTCTCATGTCCAGTTCAGGTCTCTCCATTCTCTTTTCTAATATAATGTCAGTAAGAGGATAATAGTCATATGGAAATGATTTTATCTTTATCTATTCTGTGGGTACCTATTCATAATATATAGAGTCCTACTTAAAATGTAAGAGAAATATATTATTTGTATTACTGGAATTCAAATGGAGTATGAGTAAATACAATTTTTGAAAATGGGAACATCACTGCCATTGCAAGCATCTACAAATATCACTCTATGTGAACAGGCCTGTTCGGCAATGTATTAAGATGATTAAAAATGCTTTTGTGAAAATAAAAATAAGAATGAAGACAGGCACATTTTGTAGAGAGGATTCTAAAGGACGAACTGATTAAAACCTACATCTCATGAAAATGCAAATTCCCCAGCCCAGAACCAGAATACTGAATCAGAATTTCTAGCAGTGGGAACATTAATTATATATTTTATTATAAATCTTAGGTAATAATTAGGCATGGAAAAATTGAGAATCAGATGTTAAGGCCTTACACAACTACATAAGGATTGTTAGAGCTGATTTTGACATTTCTCATGCTTTATAAAATGTACATTTATTCCCTTGGTTTTTATTTATGTTTTCCTGGAATGCATGTAAAACCTCGTGAGTTAAAACTTCCAACCCACAAGTGATTTTATGGAGAAAACACCAAAGAGTTAAACTAGTTCTGATGTGTTTGAGGTTAGGTCTAATTCCATTACATTCTATCTATTAAGCACTGCACTGAAGAAGGATATGTATCTATCTATATCCTTGTCGAGTAACATCTTTATTCATCAATCAGCTCTAATTTATTGATGCAAACTCTTAGTAACCAGTCAATAATCTATGGGCTACCATTGCAGGTTTCTCCAGGGAATCCTTTGACTGATGGGCTGTCAAAATGTGGACGAGAGAGCTCAGATCTGCAAGATGGAGTTTTGAACAAGAAGAATCAAGAGTGCTGTCTCAAGCTGATCATCAAAACAGCTGTAACCATGGTATCAATTTCACTAGGAATCATTAACAAGCAGAAAAATTACAATATAATATAGATTATATATTTGTCTTGTTATTATTAATGAGTTCCAGCTTAATTATTTCTTTAGATCTTTTTCAGTAATCCTGTGTTTTTATGGATGAGAAAACAGAGGCTTGCAGACAGAAAGATATTTGTCCAAATGTTTTAGTATATTATATATAGAAATGAGGGTATATTCATTCATTTATTCACTTTTTTCCCTGTTAGATACGTCTAAAAGTAAAGAAGACAGACTTTATCCTTGAGGAGCTTCAAGTGGAAACATAAATATGTAAACAGATGATTTAATGTAGTTTTATAAATGTTCCAAAAAGGTTAGTGCATACTGCATGAGGGGCATATAAGAGATCCTTAACTCAGCTTTGGGATATTACTAGGGGATTTCTGAAAGAGAAGACACCTATGTGGACAAATGAAAGAGTAAGAGTTAGCCCGGTAAGGATCTGGGAAAGCTGAAGTTAGGGTATTCCAGGCAGAGAGAACAGTTTCGGCAAAGGCTTGGACTCTAAGAGCGTGCCTGGACTATGTGAAAGCATGTGGTTAATTAAGTCTGGCCAGAATGTAGTGGAAAAGAAAACATGAGTCAGATCATTAAGGATTTTGTACATCACGCTGAGGACTTCAATCTTTTGGTGATGGCAAGACACTGAAGAAATTACATTTACATTTCCAAATGTTCCCTACCCGTCTGGAGAATGGATTAGGAAGGAGCAGGATTGAAGGCAGTGTGACCAGTTTGAAGGCTTTAAAAAAAAAAAAAAAAAAAAAGATCATTCAAGTCTAGGTTGGGACACTGGAGCAACAGCTGATAGATTGGCTCAGCCTATGGAAGGGGAGTGGAATTGACAGGACTGAGTGATTGATGTGGGTGATGGGGAAATAATGAGTGCAGAAGAGTATCTCACATGCTGGGCAATTCAGGGAACAGTGCTGCAATCTGAGAAAGGAGATTCAGGAGGAAAGGCTTTTATGGTATGAGAAAAGCCCTTCACGACTTCAATATTTTTCTTTTATATTAACCTTGAACTTACTAAACACATATTCTTCCTAATAGTGGAAAGGGAAGAATGTTTCTTTGTATTTCTGAAGGCAATCTGGCTGTAACATGTCGTAGTATTTTTCAACCAGCTCTTGATTGAGCTCATGCATCTAGACAGGAACTCCTTTTCTTTCTTTCTTTTTCACAGCACGTGTGTCCTTACAGAACTTTCCACTTCTAAGAGACAGCATTTTCTCATGAAGGAGAATTCTTTGATCACTAAGGAAAGTAATTAGATTGAGCGTTCCTCTAATAGACATGCCAGGGTTCCATTTTAGAAGAAACATCTGTAACATTAGAATCTCTATACTGTGGTAGATATAAACAACTGGATGGGGGTCTAAGGTAAACCAAGAAGATACACATTTCATATTGCCCAACATTTCAAATTCAGATTTGTTCGTTTTGCAGACAGGCTGAAGTTTTTTTCCTGAATATTAGTATAGTTCCAAATACTTTTTCACAAAGATACTTCATTTCATTGCCTCTATTAATGGTATGTAGTATCTTTCATTATCTTGTAGTAATTTACGACATATTTACTTTTGTTCACCAAATCATTTCTGATTGTGCTCATTTTTGCTCATTACTGATTTTAGAGTCAAGGGCAGGCAGTACTCGTTGTTATGTACATTTACTAAAATCCATCTGAGTTTTATTTTATGGCATTAATCTTTGAGTTTGCAATTCATTTTCTTAATGTCTCAAATGATGGCAAACAATTGTCCTTTAAGAGACTATTTTATTTCTGAATGTAATTAAGAGCCTGTCTTTTATAAGTGAGAGAACAACTTAAGTCTCTCTTTTATAAAAATCAAGATGTTTTATCCAGGGGAAAAATCCTTTTTTTGCTTCTCTCAACCACAACTATTTCTCCACTTCACAATAATTTTTTTTTTCAACAAGGAGTCCTTCTCATCACTAATTCCTGACCACCTCAGATTCATGGTTCAGCATACCGCACAATGGTTTTCTACTCTTTCCCTCGATACCTCCTTCTTATCAGTTTCAGTCGATATATTTTAGTCCTTCAATTTCTTGACTTGCCTTTGAAGCCGATACTGTGGAACATGTTCTGATCTTTGAATTTTTAATATAACGTTCTCATGTTTTATTCTTTTTCTTTCTGACTTTTCCATCTCAATCAATTTTGCCGGTTTATTTTCTGCTCTATTTCCTTAAATGTGGGTGTTGGTACTTCAGAGAACCTTACTTATCACTCAAGATACCATCTCTGAGCAAACTTGGCCACACCCGTTATCAACTGCTACCTGTGTGCTGATAACTCCCAAAGAGATACTTGCAGCCCTGACCACTGTGTAAAAATGCTTGACTCCATAAGAGTTCCCTGAGTCCATCCAAATAAAAAAACGGACCATCTTTCTTCCTACATCACAAGCCTATTTGTACTTCTTCATGCCCAATTTACTATAGAGACACTTCCATCTGCTTAGGCACTCAAGCCATCAAAACCATTCTGTAAAAGCCAGAGTGATTAAGGATGTGGCTCTATCCATAGCTGAGCTGCCTGGGTTCATATCCCAGCTCTGCGACTTTGGGAAAGTCCTTTCTGAGTCTCAGTTTCCTCATCTGTAAAAGGAAGATGAGATTAGTAATAGCTTGGATGTTGGTTTGAGGGTTAGTTTTCATAAATCATTAGAACAGTGCCTGATACAGTGTATGTAAGTTATTTGAACCTTCACCCTCTCTGCCTTCCCTTCTTGCCTTAAATCCAATCAATTTTCTGATTTTACGAATTATGCTTCCTCCTCATGTCTCTTTTTGCCCATCTTCACTTTTACTGCTGTCCTCAAGACAAAGGACACAGTGGACTTTTACCTCTTGATTTGTAGTGCCCAATACATAGTAGGCTCTCAGATACTGTTAAGTAATAACTAAATATGTGCATAAATGTAAAATCTGGCTCTGAAAAGAAGTCTCCAAAACTTCAAAACAATCACCAGAATGTTTGTATATCCTCTTAAGGTAATCGCTTTGAAAGATTGGTCATTTGGGTACAAACATATTGATGTATTTGTGAATCAGTCTTGCAACTTTGTAAAGCCGCTGTGACATGACAACACCAGGGACTAGCTTACAGGCTAGTCAACATTTAGTTTAGTAATTGGCCGTGTTGCCCCCTACTATTTTTGGAGCATTGGGCAAGTCATATACAGCTTCTCCGAGTTCCATTTTTTTCTCCACTAAAATTAGTAAGTTGGACAAGAATTATCCCAATGATCCTCTAACTTTCATGGTTTCAGTAGAGTTGAGCAATTATTCAAGAGTTCACATATGAGACATCGAGAGAGACACATCAAGTAGAAAATTTCAGGCAGGGGGATATTAACCGAATGATCTTGATTTCTCCCACCATGTTGCTTAGTTCAGTGAGATAGACTGGTAGACAGAACTTTCTAAGAGACAGCTTTTTAACTTTAATTCTGCAAGATTTCCCCCGTCTTTGCATTCATTTGCATCTGTTTCAAACACCAAACCCTTCTCTCCAAAAAATGCAAAAGATTTTAGCTTAAGCTGGTTGCCACATGAAAGTTTTGACCTTGAGCCCAGGAAGTACTCTATAGAAACTGAATCCCTATTATTTAAGATGATATTGGCTTTTAAAAATGACGAGTTTCAATATTTTATTGTCACGTTTCCCACCGGTTATCTGATTGGAGGTTTTTTAAGAGGCAAAATATTTTAAATCAAATTCGATTCATCATTCCACTTCAAGTAGCAAGTCTTTAAAATGTAGCCTTTTAAAACTACTCAATACCTAAAATTTCTTCTTCTGATTAATCTATGGCAAGCTTTTGTGTAATAAAAATGGACTGCAAAAGTGATTTCTGGGACCTGGGGAAAAGATTTTCCTGTGGAAATCGGGAGTGTTTCTATCAGTGCTGAATTATTTATGAGTCAGCCACGTTAATGCTAAATTTTAACTGAGAACAAGCCAACAATTTTGGCCCACACGCACTGTTTGCTTAAAAGTATTTATTTTACGAAAGACAGTAACGTTATGGTTTCAGTAGAGAAGCAGGAAAGTCATTCCAGTCCTATCAGAGTCCACAGAAAGGTGTTCTGAAGACGACATTAAATTGTCTACTTTTGCTGGCACTGTCCTTCGTCTGAGAACCTCCTGCTCCAAAGAACTGTGGCTATTTCACAATACCTCCTTAGGAGACCAGAGTTATAATTTATTAAGGCCTTGATTAATATTATTAGGAAATTAACTCATGAACTCAAATTTGGAAGATTGACATACCGAGTTTCAAAGATCACAGTGAACTAAAGCCAGTCGCCAGTGTACAGCAGCTCACGGTACCGCCACATGCTCTGAAGCACAGCTATCTTACAGTAATAACTGCCCAATGGAGTCTCAAGTTCAAACATATTGTCCCACTTTCTTACGAGTATACTTTTTGGTTCCTATCGGACCATTTGCCTATTTTTTTTTTCATTTAGAAAATATTGCCATGATTAGATATAAAATAATAAAATGACAGCCCCCAGGGTCAATCTTTCCTTTAAGGATGGTGGCTGGTGTTTAGCCTGGAGTTCCTGGTCTTCTCCTTTCTACCTGCATGAGCTTAAGGAGATTTTCTAATCTGCCTAAGCCTCTGGGTTCTCATCTGTAGAATGGGACGAGTACTCATCAGGAGTAGTGCTGACCACCTGAAATTGTCAGATCGGAGTGAGATGGTGTGTACACGATACCAGGCACATAGACAGTACTCAGCTAATTCTAACAATCACCAGTAGTAGTAGTGGTGGTGGTGGTGGTGGTAGTAATGGTGATAGTAGTAGTAGTGGTAGTGGTGGTGGTGGTGGTAGTAGAAGTGGTGGTAGTGGTAGTAGCAGTAGTGGTGGTGATAGTAGTGGTCATGGTGGTGGTGGTAGTGGTCGTGGTGGTGGTGGTAGTGGTCATGGTCATGGTGGTGGTCGTAGTAGCAGTGGTGGTGGTGGTGGTGGTGGTAGTAATGGTGATAGTAGTAGTAGTGGTAGTGGTGGTGGTGGTGGTAGTAGAAGTGGTGGTAGTGGTAGTAGCAGTAGTGGTGGTGATAGTAGTGGTCATGGTGGTGGTGGTAGTGGTCGTGGTGGTGGTGGTAGTGGTCATGGTCATGGTGGTGGTCGTAGTAGCAGTGGTGGTGGTGGTAGTAGTAGTAGAAGTAGTATTTGTATGGTTATCATCGTCAAATGGAATTCAAGAAGTTTCTTTTATATAATTGTGCTTACTATAGCACAAGGATTATCATTTCATCAAAGAATAAAGTTACATGTTGAAAGCCAATCGTATTCTCATAAAAGGTGACAACCTCTGAGGGATGCTGTAATATTTTCAATATTTTTAACCAGTATTTAGTTCTACATGTCAGTAATTCAAAAGAAAAAAAGGAGTGTTGACTCTGTGACCTCCGATTATCTCACTTACCAATCATCTATCTATTCAGATCATTCATAAGCCAAAGGGACTTGGCACAATGTTTTGGACTACTTCCCTCCTGTTATATTATTGTGCCCTGTTGGATATAATGATTTCCTAAATATTTGCTTTTGCTTCGCACCAGACTAGGCTGACTCTACATAGACGTAGGGAGTAGATATTTTGGGGGAACAGACAATTATAAAAAAAATAGAAAGTTAAGGCCCAAATTATCCTGCAAATAAAGGACAAATTCATCAGCTCATCACTTGGAAAGCTCAGGGAACAGCTGACTCAATCTGTTTCACCATAGGATACAGACCATTATTTTCAATGAAAGAATCAGTCAAGTGAAGATATTATAAGAAACAGAGTGGCTAATTAGTTGTTCACATATATCCCACAGATCCCATTTAGTTCTTCCTAGACTTCCAAGTTATGTACAGATAAAATTAATTGAATTCCAAGCTGAAAATAAGGTGTTAATGTCCCCCTCCGTTTCTGGGCGTGAGCAGTTAGGGTGAGGATGTGTCTGTGTGTAGGAGGAAAAGGTTTTCAGAGGCATGAATGTCAGGCACCAAGCATGCTGTAACTTAAGGGTGTGATGGTTGCCCTTCTCTGCCTGCCTTATCCCACTACCTATGATGGCAATGCCTCTCCTTCTGTGATTCATCAGGGCCATTTATATTCTCTCCCTCGCACAGTTTTCTAGTTATTTTTATTATTTAAGCCTGGAATAAAATCTTTCCTAATAAGAATCAGATCACTTTGTTTTAGAGATGTCCCCCTTAGTTGAGTTCCAAACTGTATGAAACTATAATGAAACATGCCATGAAAATCTATATGATAATTTTCTAAAGGCCTCTGAATATTTTGTAGAGCTATGAAAAAAATATTAATAGTAAAAGCATCAGGGGGAAACATTAGTAATAATTTAAGAGGCTGATATTGTTAATTATCTCAGCCAGGTCGCAGGAAGTTAGCCAATTAGGGCAATTGCAGATATTCGAATCTTATATTTCTTCAGGAGTTTGGGACTTAAAAAAACCACAGAACAAGAATTACTCTTTTTTAATTGCTCATTATTTCTTAGTTGCCTCTACAACTGCCACATAAACTAGGATAAGGCTGGGTGCTGGCATGAAATTTAGTGCAAAGGATTTTTACTGAGTACTTTTTTTTGAATTTCTTTTTTGGGGGGTGGGAGGTAATTTGGTTTATTTATTTATTTTAATGGAGGGACTGGGGATTGAACCTAGGACCTCATACATGCTAACCACTCACTCTACCACTGAGCTATACCCTCCCCTGAGCACTTATTAAATGTTAATGTTCTGTTAGCTGGAATTCAGGAACAACAGAAAACTAAGTTCTGAACCTCTGAAGGAGCTTAGGCTATACGTAGAGAGATGTGCAAATCAACTAAAAATACGGATGTACTTTAGTAAAAAGGTTGTAAGTGTGTTATCAGTACAGTAAGCACGTTATTAGTAATAAGAGCAAGAAAAATGTAAGTGTTGAGAGGTTTAGCAGTATTTCTTGGAGAAGATGGACTTTGTCCTTGGAAGAAGGAAATGAAAGGACATTTCAAGTAAAACCAGCAGCAGGATTAAAGGCATGGACGAGAACTTGAGCTATTACTTATACACATTGTTTTCTACCATCATTTTATATATGCTTTTAAAGATATCTATATGCAATTAAAAAAAAGGACACAAAACATTCTGGAAAGTATTTCTCATTGGTAGGAAAAAGCAATATATTATCATACACAGGAGAAACGAAACACGAGCGGCCAGCCTGCAAGATTCAGAAATAAAATCCTGGGTTACAAACTTCAAGAGCTGGGAACTCTTATAGATGAAGATATTTGTGGATTTACCAATATGCACAGTAGTACTTGTAAAACGTTAGTGAACAGCACTGCAACAATCTCCAACTGGGACGAAGATAATGGAGAGACAGACCTCTACCCAACATAACTCTGTTTGATGCAATATTAATATGTCACCAATTCCTTAGAGTGATTTATATTTCATGTCTATTATCCAGGTAAATCTGTTTTATTAATATTGTAAGTCTAGATCGTTTGCCAGCACATATTTTTTCAGGTAACATGGTTTCTCTGTGCATGTGTGCAATAAATCCTCTCTCTTCCAAATCTGCACTTTAGTAGCAAGTCCTCATTCTGCATCCCAATAAAGTAAAATGTCATAGTGAATAAAGCACCGCAGCCACATATCTGATGAGATCCTAAAAGAACCTGCCAGAAAAAGACGTTGAAATAGCGATACAACGGAAGCAAATTCCTGGCTAGTGATCTGGCTGTTCTAAGGGGACAGCCTTCAAGGTGGCAACAGTGTCCAGATAACCAGACCCCCCTGCTCCCCGGGCAGGCTTCTCCAGAGCTCTTTGAGGAGAGCCTCCTCACTGATTTCTGTTCTCTTCTTTTTAATGACACTTAGAGAACAATGGGTCACCTTAACTGAGTCAAAATCGAAGGCTCTCTGTGCATGTGCTCTGGCAGAGTCAAGCCAGCATTTGATTTCAAGATCATTCATTGTAAAGAAGATTCCTTCTCTGGGGTTCGCCTGGAGAATTTATTCAGTTTAGGGTTCACTGTACCCTTCACTTTGGAGGCTCTGAGGGATAGGAGGACAACAAACAGTGTTGGAAGATTTGGGGGGTTACTATCTTTCACTTAAGATCAATCCCTGTGAAGTCATCTACAAGATGATGGTGTGCAAGGCTGTGTGTAAGTCATCGCTCTATTTGTACCTCACAGGTGTCAATTCAATTTTGCCTTTGATTCAAGAATTGCTGAAGTGCCAGTAAGTTCTAATACTGTTCTTTTCAGTCTTAAACTCCCCCTTGTTTAAACAATAAAAGTGATAATTCTTTAAGACAAACAGTATAATATGTTTAGTGCATTTTAAGCTATTTTCTGTAAACATAAGGACAAATATCTCTAAAGTTTGTTTATGGGCATAATCATTGAAAAAACATGTACTATACTAAAAGCAGCAAATATTCTGATGGATATGGTCATATTCAGGAATATTGAGCAATTCATTGGAAACTTAATCTGACTTAAATGTTCCCTGAAATAAGTATCATTTTTTTCATATTTGATTTACATTGTATACTTATTAAAATATGTCTTTAAACTACATTTCTTTGGAACCACACAAAGCCTCCTTCACACTGAGATTTTAATCTCTACAATTATAAGAAGCTAAATCCTGAGCAAACAGCTGGGTTTTGTAGAAAGCTCACTGCCTTGAATTTGTAAGAAGTTGACCTGACCGATTGGGTTTTCATGCAGTAGAAGACTTTGCCAATCACTGTTACTTTCTTCTAAGAAAATACAAAGCAGGTAAAAAATAATTAACATGCCTATATTTTTCCCCAAATTGAAAACGATTGGTCAACATTATTATTACCATCACCCCAAACTGTAATCCTCCCCTAATTTACAGTTGGTAAAAAAAAACAATATAGGAGTAGGAGTAGGGGATGGCATCTCAAGCCACTAGGGGTCAGCAGACACCGGGACTGTGTGGCATCACTGTCCCCATGAGGGAATCAGAAGATAAAGGAGGTGCAGATCTCTGGGTGGATGTACAGCAACGTTGTCCCCTGGCACACACTTAAAATTTTAATTCAGATTATAGTAAGAGAAGAGCACCATACATCTAAGTGTGGGAGCAATCAGGACTTCATAGATTCCTAGTGCTTCCTTCTGAGATCCACTGCTGCCTTTGAGTATGTAAATGAATGCATGGAGGGAGGAGGTTAGAAGTCAAGAGAGGCAGGCAGCTGCAGAGGAGAGAGGATGGAACCTGTCATGTAAGAAGCAGCAGCTAGCAGCTTTCAGCTTTCATTCTGTGTCTAACTCCAAAGACCTGTGAGACTTCTGTCTGTAATGCAGGGGTTCTCAATGTGTGGTCCCAAGACTGGAAGCATCAGCATCTCCTGGGAATGCTAGAAATGTAAGCTCTTGGCATCACCCTGGAACTAGTAAACCAGAAACTCTGGGGGTAGATGCCAGCAGAGACTGTTTTAGAAGCCCTCCAAAGACTCTGATACCAGTTAATGTTTGAGAACCATGGCTCTGGCTGATAGTGGAGATGACGTGAAACCGGCCAGAAGTAGTCTAACCGAGCAGGACCCTGAGGGTCCTTTCCGCGACGGAGCCCCCACCCCACTCCAGTGGTCTCTGCCTCCCTCTTGTATGTAGAAAAGCTGTATTTCCCAGGTCTCCCTGAGTCAACAAGCCTGGCTCAAGAATTAATGATTGAAAGGATGTGACAAGGTAGTGACAAAAGCAGCAGCTGGGCCCTGAGAACTGGTAACGACTGCCATACAGCAGTCACAGTCTTTAGTCCATCCCTGAAGTACACAGATAAGAGTATCTGATCTCCATTCCTGAGTTGTTTTACAGATACTAAAATCCCCACCCAATGGAAGAAGTCAGCTACTTGATGACCATGAGCAAGTGAGCCCTCAGACCAGCAGGAGCCTAAGAACGGTTAACCCCTGTGACACGCTCCGCTGTCACCTCACCATCAACCAGTCCGAGAATCATGCACACACTTCACCTGTGACGCCCCTCCCTCACCTTGCCCTTAAAAACTCTTTCCTGAAACCCGTCGGGGGAGTTTGGGTTTTTTGAGCTTAGCTGCCCTGTACTGCTCGTCTGGCACCTGCAATAAACACTGCACTTCCCTTCACCACAACTCGGGGTCAGTAGATTGGCAAGGGGGCCCAAGTTTGGGTCAGTAACAGTAGCAGATGGACAGACTGTATTTACTCTAAAAGATCAAATGGAGTTAATCCTCTGAATTGCTTTGTGAGTTACTGCTTCTTGGGCCCTAAGCTACCCTTTACTCTGTGGTGTGTACTTGTGGCCAAGGCTGATTTCTGAATTTTTTTCCAGCGCAGCCGGAAAGTAGGTTAACCCTGTCGGGAGTAATAACAAAACACTTGTAATTCTCACATGAAACACATTAAATGTGAAGACCCATGAGGGTGTGAGCTACTTATCAAGGCCAATGAGTCACAGGATGAGATGACCCAGAAGACCTTCGGTGTTTGCCTGAACAATCTGCACAATAAACTTTTATTGAGGGAGAGAACGAAAATTAGGGAGCCCCCAATGACACCATTCTCTGAGCCATATCACGTGGTGTCAAAAGCTGCTAGAATCTCTTTTTCTCCTGTACTTAATTCCAGACCATCTCTTTAAACATCTCACTTCAGCCAATAAATATGATGAGAGTCATTTTCCTTTGCTGAGTGATCTAATCTCTGTGTTCACAGGATGGTCTAAAATCATCCCCAACAGATGTAGGCCGTCTCTCTATTTAGCGATGGATTGAGATGGTGATTTATCAGCCCCATCAGCAGCTGTGGCAGCAGACGCGGCATCCTGTGTATGCAGGGTACTGAGTGCACTGCAGGAGGTGCAGGAGCCACAAAATCAAGGAACCTACAACCCAGTTGTGAAAACAAACTAGAGCTTTAAAAAAAAAAATAGACAAAAGGGTAAGGTGTTCAAAGGGGTGGCTCATGGCAAGATTAGGTAGTATGCATTGTAAAAAATGTCGATTTAAAAAATCTCTCACAATTAGTTACTCCTTCATATCCAGCAAATAAACACACTGCCGGGTCCCTTAATCCAATCAAAAGGAACTTTTGTGAATTCTTCTAGTGCAGTACAACTGAAATTTTAATACATTTGGATCTCACTATAATTCACATATTTAGGATTATAAGAAACATTCCATTCTAGGATTTGCATCTACTTATATAAAACTTTTATTTCCCTTGAGGGCAGAGAGTGACTGCAGTCTACTCTCTTGGAGTCTATTACTCATCTGGCTTCTCGTATCAAACTGGGCTGTTACGATCCCTGAAAACGGTTGAAGAGAAGTGCATTGTAACCAGTGCCAGCATCCTGCCTCCTGGTTATCTGATATCCTCCAGAAAGTGCGATTAAGTCCAGAGGCTACTTGAGGGCAAGGATTTTGTTTCATTCATCTTCATTTCTTCAGTAGCTGAGCACAGCGAGTGCCCGGCACATAACAAACATCCAGTGAATATTAGATGATGAAAGACTGGCTACCCAGATTACAGGCTGCGGAGATCAGACATTGCTGTCTTTTTTAGGGCAGAAGCAGTTTGATAGGAGGAAAAGTCAGAGTGCCTTAACAAATCTAGACCTCTCCTGGTTTAGCTACTGAGAAATCATTTGGCCTTCACAATAGTATTCTGCACAATTTTTTTTTAAGTGTGAAAGCTAACTTACAGTGAAACAAGCGTGATGGCACGTCTTCCTGTGTATTGAGAAAATTTGATAAGTTCTAGCACTTAAAAAAAAAACTGACTCACAGGTACAATGTTATCACTAGATAGAAACGCAATTTCAAATTTTCTCCACATACCTTGAATGATTCAACTTTCTAACTGCAATACCTCGAGCAGGGCCCGACACAACTGATCAATGAAGGAGTACGTAAAGATGAACAAGTGAAGGGAATTTAGGAGATACGGAGTCCTGTGTTGAGCTTCTCACTTCTAGGGGTTCTGGGGGAACTGCTTTGGATAGGAATGGTTCATAACTGTGTCATAATTTATTTCATTGGAACTTTTATACACCTACTGATAGTGGAAATCATTCTTTCTTAAATTGTTCACGTATTTCCAAGTAACTATTCTGTTCCCATTCTTTCCTAAAGTCTTTCTCTTGAACACAGCATCAAGAGGACCTCTATTAAGAGTCCTGCAAGTGTATTAAAAATTCTGAATGAATAGAAAAGAAACTTACGAGCTTTTATTGTACTTGGATATTGATTAGCATTTTTCAATCTTCAGTTCTCTACAATAAATAATTGCAAATTCTCTTTATTCTTTACTCCTTTTTTCTTGAGGGCTTCCACCAAAACCCAATTTTTTCCCTCAGGGCTGGTCCGCTGCTGATCATAACACCCCAATTTAATTTTTTAAAATTTCCATTTGAGAAGTGCTATTTCAAGGTTGTTTTTTTCCAACTCCATTCATCTGTTTATTTGACTGGAAAAGTCCACAGGCAAGGGACTTATTACTTTGCTTTCTTCCCCAGAATTTGCTTTCTCTCAAACTGAAAGGAAGATTCCACAAACATAAAGGCAAATTCTTCTCACTCTAGAGGCAGAGAGTTATGAAGGCATGTTTTATCCTGAAACGGCTCCCTGGAGACCTTGAAGAGCATGTGTGAATACAAACAGCGCTGGCTTCCTGTGGTTGACTACAAAGTGCTTGGTTGCAAAACCATTTCCTGTTTCTTAACATAAAATGGAATCAAGTGCAGTCCAATACCATTTGGCAAATCTGCAGATCCATCAGCCCACAATGAGATCTGACCAACTGGATATTGTTAATTCTGCCTCTTTAGTTCAGCCACATCTTGCGGGTCTCTCTGCTTCAAACAAAACATGAAATGAAGTGAGGGGACAATTTTATATTATTCTGAGGACCTGGGCTAAGAGATAATCACTCGTGGCCAGTTTGGGACATATCATTGAATCCTATGTTGTCTCATTGTTCTCCATTTGGAAAATGGAAATAATAACTCTATTTACTGCATGCCTCACTAAACCATCTTGTTAATATAGCTTGCTTTTTAGGACATCTAAACTTTAAAAAAGAAAAGAAAACTAACTCTAATTTTAATACCACCCCCTCCCGCCTCCCCCAACCCCCACACTTGGAGGGCAATAGAACAGGCAGAACCAGTGAGAGCTGGTTACGGAGGGTGAGAAGACAGTGCTTTGCAAGCCTAAAATCCCTCTGCAGAGGCAGCTGCTAACTTCAGCTATGTGTGCGATTAGCTGTGCACTCAGGGGAGATTGCTAAATTATCCATGATTCAATCTATTACCCCAACTACTCTTTATTATCTTTATGCCCTTTATTATAATCATTTTTGATATGGCTCTACTTTATTTGCCAATACTATAGAAAAACAAACAAAACACAACTTGATAGGACAACAGAGGATGTCACACTTACGAGAGCTAAGGGGAAGAAAAGAATTCATTCAAAGAAAGCACTCCCCACAAAAGAATCCTGAGAAGATGGTATTTTCACTCCTTCGTGGAGCACTTGTTCAGGCATCTCCCATTAATGATAATGGGTGAGAGAATAAACACCTTACAACACATTACATTTAAAACTCAGCATGAGCCAGAAAACAGCTATTTTACTCAGTTAGCAGGATGGATGCTTTTAGAGTAAAGGGAAAACCTGCTGCTGAGTGCACAATTCCTCCAGGTATAAAGGAAGGAAATTATTTTAAATGTTACTTGTATCTGTAACCTACTACCGTGCTCCGGCTATAATTTGGAACAACATGTCAGTTAAGTGATAACAGACACACGATAGCGGTGTTAATCAACACACAAACCTCGAGTGCGCAAAGACGGCAGCCTCGGCGGGGCTGTGCTGTGATGCCTGGAGAAAACGACTTCTCCTTCTCTGCTTTCTCTTGGTCCTCTTCCCATGTAACTTTCCTATACATTCCCCCTGCGTCCTCAGTAGAAAATGGCTAATTTCTATGCACCGTGACTGATCTCTAGAACAGAAAGGGGTGTTTTATTAAATCAGAGGCCCCTTTTTAAATGGCATGCCTCCTCATTTCCAACACAGCTCGATTACAATACAGCTCGAACGCGCCTTCCCTTCAGAAGGTCCATTTAGTCTGAAGCTGATGTGCCGCTTCTGCTGTCACTGCAAAAGGGTCAGCCCTTGTCTCCCTGGCTTTTGGCATCTTAATGGATGTGGGGTCAGTTTTCCCTGAGAAACCAGCCTTGTTAAAATGCAATCCCCGCCACCCAGTGCTTCTGTCGAATCCCGAGTCTGGTGAAAAGATGTCATCTAACCAAACAGAAATGGTCACTGAAAGGAAACACTGTGGCGATGTCAGTGAGCTAGACGTCCCTCTGCGGTCAGCCCTCCAGGGTGTGCCCCTCGCTCTGCCTCCCGTGTTTAGTCTTCATCTGCAACGTGGAGCCCTGGAACTTGCCACTGGTAGCGCTCCCCTCTTCCTTTCTCGCTGAAATGTAACTCTATCAGTTCCCCTTCAGCAGGCTCTGGTGAAATGACGGAGTCTGACAGCATCCTTCCCAAGGGAAAAACTACAAAAGCCCCATTCCTTCATTTCTTTTTAATTCATTCATTCAACAAATATTTAATGAGCATGAACTGCGAAGGTACTGATGTGGAACCTTCCTTCCCCACTAAGAGCTTTATAGAGGCAAGTGCTCCCTTGTTTGATCTCAAAGAAATGAGTCTCTTTGGGGGATAGGTGCTGGCCGGGAGGAGGAAGGCAGGTGGGAAGGGAAGCCGTCCTGCAGGAGGCTGGGCTTCCCGCTTCTCCTAACTCACCCACACAGACACCGGTAACACCACCCCCCTCGTAGTTAGTGCTTTTGATTGGTTCATCTAGTCAGAAGTAAGTTTTTGCCTCCTCCTTCCAGGCCTTCACCTACACCTGACACGGTGACTTGGCACACTTTCACTCTGACATGAAAGTTCACACTACGAAAATGTCACAGGCTTCCACAAAAGCCAGAGCTTGGTTCTTTTGAAGGCTGTCCAGACTCCTCCTCCTGTGGTTCCTGAACTGGGTCGTGATTACCCAGGTAAACGCAAGCTCTGTTGGAAATCCCACCAGCCACTCCTTTCAGCCAACACTCTGGACCGCCCAGCTGCTGGCTAGAGAAACATGTTTTCTTGACAGAACTGAGGAAACTGGACAACTCTTTCAAGGTCATAAAGTTGGAACAGCTGCTTCGATAGAGAAACATGGAAACTGAGGCCCTAAGAACTGAGGCCTCTTGGTCACTGTCATGCAACTTTTTTGTGACAGATCCTGTGACCTGAACTATTGCTGTCTGAAATACTGCTGCTTCTCTCCATCCTTGAAAAGGCTGTATCTGAAAATCTGTAGGACACGTAGAGGTGAACAAAGCTGACTGCCTCACACTCTTAACATACTTCTCAAATCTCAGGTCAGTATTAATGTGGCGTCCATCATGTGATGACATTCTATACCACTGACAATACAAAGAACGTTCAGGAAGTACCTGTTAGTCTTTTGTTGCACTTAAAAATTAAACGTAGAAGAACAGCATAGTTCTTAGTTGCCTAGAGTTATTTTAAGTAAAGTACTTTTTTAAGGTGAGTGAATAATTTATCCACATCCTCAGGCTGACTTTGAAATCCATGTCACCCCTGGATGTACTGGACGCCTTAACAGCAGCTACAGAAGGAAAAAGCAGAGGCAACCGAGAGTTCTAACAGCCTCCACGGGGCTGCAACAGGCCTGTCCCCGAATCTCTGCTTGTCATCTTGCCAGAGCAATAGGGAAAGGGAAGATTCTTTCACAGTAAAAACTGAAAAGAAAATGGAGGCTCAGGGACAACATGACCCACAAAAAAACACTTTCCTAGAAAGTGAAATCGGAGGCAGAATGTCTCCAGATACCATTAGAGTAAAATGGACCATGATTTCAGTCACTGCCATCTTGCCGAAATTCACAATGAAAGACCAAGGGATTTGGGCCAAATTCAAGGCTGGCTAAATGGGATTCATTCTCAACTTGCCTCTCTATCTTTGGTCTTTTAAGTCTCATTTTAATTTAACAGAATGAAGACTTAAATATAAATCAGTACTGAGCACTCAGATGGATTTCTTATAACTCCATGTATTTTATGTATTTTATTTTCAATTAATTGTTTTGATTCTAGTGCCAGTGCTTGCAGTTTATAATCACTGAAGAACACTGGTTGTAAGATGACTGCTATCCGTTCTGATTTTGATAACCAATCTAGATTGCATGGGAAGAATGAGCTAGAGGATAAAATGGAAAAAATATGAATATTATTTTATAATGACTGAGAATCTACCACATAAGAGCATAAACATTGTTTAACGTCATGAGATTTACATTTAAGATTACATTGTAGATAGCATGAAATACACATTATACTAGACACTTATATAGAATAGATAATTTCTCTTATTGTGTTAAATGTAACTTAAGTCTGTGTTGTGTACTGCATTCCTATCCATGTGGACAATTATTTTTTGAGTACTCAGTGAACCATTTATTGTCCAAGAGTTTATCAACCCAGCTGCCCAACTCACGATTTGGATATCGTCAGGGTGAACTTGTAGGAGGAGATGTTTTCCAGGGGTCAGAAGAATTTAAAAGAAAATGACCTGAACTTACAGTCAGAAGGACCTGGTGGCTTCTGCTTTTGCATCTATGAATTAGTAGTCATGTGATTTAGGAAAAACAACTTTGATGGTTTGAGTCTTGGATTTCTAACTTCAAAACCGGAAATAGGTAAATCGTCCTCCTCTTAATTCACAGGGTTATTAAGAGGACGTGAGAGAATGGATGTGAACCACTTTGAAAATTGCATGTAAAATGGTTTCTCTCTCAGACCGCTGAGTAGATCTGTCTCTGAAATTCAAAGGAAGAAGAGTATTCCTGCTGATGTGTCCATTTTACATGTCTCCTCCTTCCCATCCCATGACACTGTTGCATTACAGGGTTAGAACTGTGCTCAAGAAACATATATTGAGACCCACTGATACATTTATTTTCAAAACAGACATTATAACTTTCCTGAATTGTTTGGTCCCACTGGGAGGCAGAGACAGAGGCCAGAAAATTGCCATTTGATACTTAGCTTGTCAAATTTAGGGGAAAAATTAAACATTTTTATGCATTATGAAAGCTATTGCATATTTTCATTTTGCATGTTTTTATCTTAATTTCTTGAGCAATACCTTCTTGTAGATTATAATTTTTTCCCTTCCTTAAGTGTATTTCTTGGTATATGGTCAGCTCAGAGTCAAGAAGCTAATAATCCTGGATTCTGAAATTAATGACTTTTAAGCTCTAATATCTTGCTAGTCAAAGAAAGGTTTATTTCAAATTTTATATATTTATTTTTTGGTAACAATTGCTAAATAAGAGGTTAGAACACATTCATTAATTTTCAGAAACATTTTTTTTTCTGTAACTCTGAGTATTTTCTTTAAATGGCCTCAATACCACTAACTTCTATCTTGCTTTCAAAATCATGCTTGCTAAACCCTGCATTTCATTTGCTAGGGTATCAGTCCTATGCTGGCTGACCTGTCATCTGCTAACTAGAGGTGCAAAGAGATTGCACAGAATTTACCTGAAATTTAAATCAGATCAATGAGAAAAAATTAAAACCAGAGAAAGATATTTCTGTTTATAAAGCTAATTTATCATAAGAATTGTTCTGATTCTTTCCCTTATCTTTGACTCGGTAAATAGTTTGTTTTAAAGAGCAAAGCTTTACAGAATCAGGAAAGGAAGCTTTGTTTGGCATGTAATTTACACAATTAAAATCTTTCTCCAGATATTTAATCCCTATTTTGTTATTTATATAACACCTGGAAGACATAGTTTAATACTCAAATGTTCAACTAATTCTGTATCAGTCGAGGTTTCCCAATCTTTTCTATGAGATCCAGTTTAACTTCAATGAGGGTTGGCTAGGAAGATGGATATCCACCTTGTTGTTTGATTCTGCTATCTCATTCTCAGTGCCTGACTCCTGCAGAAGGAGGCGCATAGAAATGCAGAGATGGATGGGTGGAAAGTAGAAGTAATTTCTGCACATAATGACAGCATGAATCAAGTTACTTTTGTAAGACATTCTTCCTTTCAAAGACATGTCTTGGATTAGAATCTAAATATTTACACCCATGGCAATGCTTGATTGGATAGGAAAGTGGGAAAGAGTTTATAGAAATATGAAAAGATCTCTAAAGTAGTTTCCAGAACCATGAAGGAACTACTAGTATTGAATATTCTCAGAGGTTTTCTGTAAGTAGGAGTTATCTCCGTTTTTTGATATTCAAACGTGTTCTTATTTCCAAGGTAACTTGGGGAATTCTCAGCAGACTTACACATTATAGCTCTTAACATCTCTTATCACTTGACTTCCCAAGAAAATCAGGTGATTTTGAACTCCAACTTTTTCAGTCACTGAGGAATTAAAGAAATGCACAAAAGTCATTGAGAATGAGTTTGTGGGAACCTGTGTAATTATTATCAAGGACAGGAATGAAGAGAGCAAAATTTGTCCTGAGAATTTGTGCCTGGCATTGTGAAATTGATGCTTCAGGTGGAGCCATGATTCATAGATTTTTTTCTTTTTTTAAGGAGCAACCAGTTGCAGAGCCAAGGTCAAAGGACAATTGCTAATTTTAGATTGATTCTAATCCTTTATGAATACATGTATAAAATCTTGTGGTTGTATAGAGATTATTAATTTACGAATGTACTAATTTTAAAATCTTTCCTTAGATAAATTTCAAAATAGAATGAAACAAACTATTTTAATGAGACTTCCTTTTTATAATTCAGTTTTGGGGAAGAAATATTAAAGAACACATCCAAATTAAATGACATTTTGCTCACATTGTAAGATAAGGTTGTGTCTATTACATGACAGAATCCAAGCACCAACCATTCCTTACAATTTCTGCCAATCATCCCGGCTGTAGGTGCTTGGTTTCCTGTTTCCTACTGCTCTTAACCTATTATAAGGGTAATACTAATTTGCCTTAACATAGAATAGCATCCTTTTTAAGAAATTTATCTTTCACAATATTCTCTTATCTCATTCAAAACTTAGTTTTTGGAGGTAGCCAGTTCAGGGAGGAATAAACATTTCTAAAGGAATCCTAATGTATTTACCTATCAAAACCTACAATTCAAATAGGTCATGGAAGTAGACAGTAATCACTAATATTTGCTTTCTAAGAAGTAATGTGACCATCACTGCATTGTCTATTGCCTGTCATTTTTCAGATTAGTAGGTTAGAATAATGGTCTATGCTAACCAAACATGGCACCGAAATGCTCATTCAAGGTGACCCCTTTTAAGGAGATAATAATTATCTAAAACGCAGGTTCTTGTCAGAAGTGCATGAGAGTCAATTGTGTTCAGTGATATCTATCATTCAGAAGGCAGACTGGTTGAGAAAAACTTCCCAGCCTTCTTTGCAAATTAGACTCTTAAAATGGGCTATGCAACCTTGGCTTATAGAGAAAGATAAAATAAAATGGACTGACAGATCTTTGAGAACCAAGAGGAGTTTCATATAAAAGACACATGCTATATTCCAGACAACTGCCTTTGTTTTTTAAAATTCATACATTTAGATATAATTTCTATCTCAACAGGACAGTGTTACATAGTGGAAAAAAACATAAATTTAAAAAAATCTAACCACTTTATTCAAATTCTTATGAAAATACTTAGCATTATTTTAACTGCTTAAGCAGCTGAACAAGTGACTTTACCTATCAGAATCGCATTTTTTCCCATCTGTGAAATGGGAATGTGACACAGAATTCTAGAATATGAGCTTACACACCCTCTTCTTCCCCTGTCTCCCAAAGCAGACAGTTGCTTGTGTTTGTTGAACTGGAAAATGATATGCTATAAGAGGACAACTGAAGAAGACGAAGAAAGTCTTGTTCTACTAGAGGAGAATGAAGAACTCCCAGAGAATATCAAGCTGAACTGAACAGGAGACAGGAGAAGTGGCCAGAGAGGGGAGTGGACAGAGCAGGGCAAGGCCAGAGGAACTGATGTTGGAAGAATAAAGAAAGAGAAGTTTTGGAGATATCGTTGCTTAGATTTTTTACAGAAGAATTTCCATTAACGAATGCAATGGAGACCACCTATACTTTGCAGGAAATCTTTGGTGAATAGCTATGATATTTATCAATAACTTTAAAAGCCAGTGTGAGTTCAGTGTGTATCTGTGTGTGTGTGTGTGTTATCTTTTTCTAGATGCAAATTTATCAAAATTGACTTTGGTAAAGAGCAAGTAGGGTCAAATGGCCAGGTTAACAGGGATAGTCCCGCTGGACAGCTGTAACAGCTGGAATTATTTATTGCACTGCCCGACACACAGCAAGTGAGCCATAAATGGAAGCCGTTTGCTGCATCCTAATGCAAAGAGTTGTTACGACAGATAACATTTCAACATTAGTCATGCTGCCCAAGCCGTGTGCTCAGGCTTCCAAATTGTATCAGATGCTATCAATAGATTACTGGAAAAGATATCTGTACTGTTATTTAGGAATAAAAGTGTTCCACTGGCTCCCGAGGGGTCAGACGCAGACAGGACACATTTCATTAAAAAAAATCTGGGAAACAAGCTCAAGTGAACTGAAAAGAACACGGAGGGTTGGTTAGGGCACTTCCCCTAGAATAATGTTAGCATCGGGTCGCAATCACTTAATGCAGTTGATGTGCTAGAAGTTGGGACACTTCTCAGGGTAATTTTATTATTTTTCTCACAGTTATGGGGAACCAATACCTTAGAAATCCTGTGCTGTTTGGAGAGGGATAAAATGAGTCAGTTTCTTTCAAAACTGCTTCGTTCTAATAACACAGCCCGATAACTGGCCAAGTGAACGGTGTCAAGCGCCATGCCTGTTTCTCCCAAAGCCATAAAACTGATGGTAAAACTCCTAAAAGGTGTTGACACTTGAAAATGAAATCAAACTACCCAACATACAATAAGTGCTTACTGCGGTGAACTGGAACCTAATCTACTATATTGACATTATTGTTTGATGGCTGACACTGACACTGTCTGATTTATTTATGGCCTTTCAAACTGGAGTGCCGAATTCCAAGAATCTGAAATTTCAGTTTCTATTTCTAGCTCCATTAATGTATCAGGTTATAGTAAGCAAATAATTGACCTGTGTTCCTGATATCAAAGCATTTAAAATATTCAATTAAAAAGGGCACAGAAACATCTCATTAAACCAATAAATGATTGTAAAATGGTACATGTGTTTTAAGGTAAACATTCAGAATATTATAATGATCTATTCCCTCATCATAAAGAAGAATGCTAAATAGAAGACCCAAATGACATTGGTTATAAAATACTTTCAAGTGAATTGCACTGGATGCCTGTGAATTTATTATCAAGTCTACACATGTACATACAATTTTGATGATTAATGACATAAGATGGCCCATTTCTCTTTCCTCCTGACCAGAAGAGTTATCATACCATGTTTACACAAACCACAGAGGCCAAGATCCTCCTCCTGCTCTCAGATCATCTTGTGCTTCCAGGCTTGTGGCCAGAGGCAGCTGGAAAGTAAGCCAACTATGGCCTGTCCTGGTGGCTGCCAACCCGAAGGGCCATATGTGCTTTGAGCACACAAGCTTCTTGCATGGGCTCAGAAAATCCTCCTCCAGATTAAGGATGCTGGGATGTGGGCTTGTAAGCTATCCAGTGCTTCTATATTTCATGAGGTCCTATGGCAGCTAGTTTCTGTGTGGGTGATGATGCGTTCCGCACTTGTCTAAATGGGACTATTCTTACCTCTTACATCGTCTGAACAAATGATTTCAATCGGGACACCTCCCTTTTGTAAAGCCTTCCCAGTGGTGGTCCTAATGGTCAGCCAGGTTTGGGAACAACAGATCTACTCTAGAAGCAGCAGTTCTCAAAGGAGCTAGGGTTCTCCCCTGCCCCAGCATTTAAGTTGAGATAAGGACAGAAATTGAGAGTACCGGCTTTTAGAAATTTAACAGCAATGTGATGAGTACTTTTACAGCATTTGAATCTAACGATAGGAAAATAAAGATGCATAAAGTGCTACCTATTAATCCTTTTTCACTACATTTTAAAAAAATTCGGGGAAGTGAAATATAAGCTGGCACGGAGAGAGAATAAATGAACAATATTGTTTTGAGTTTTATCACTTCCAATTATTTTTAATAAAAGAATAAAATGATTTCAAATGAATTAGAAAAGATCAATTCAGTTAACTATTTTGCTCTTACAAGACATTAGCTATGTAGGCAGACACGAACCCATTCGGTCATTGATCAATGAAATCTGTTCTTTTTTTAGTGAAGCAGAGTCAATCTTGTTCAAGGAAATCAGTCAAGAAAGTCAACATATTATTTTGAATAATCTGATAATTATTTTGATTGACTTATCTACTGTGGTGGTTGAAAGTTGTCTGCATAGACACAGACATCCTCTAGGAGCTAGCTTTACCGGGCACAAGTTCTCTTGCAGTTGGCCTCCTTAAGAACTGTGTAAAATTCAATTATTACTTTATATATGAATATTTATCTAAGCCTTTGGCATCATCCAAATGTCTGAGGCTCTAATTAAGAAAAATTGTAATATCACACCTAAATTTTGACATGTTTTAAAAACACAGTCAAAACTAATATATCAACAAGGTGTGACAAAAAGCTGCTATATATGGGTCTTCTCAAACCAGCTGGAGAATACTGAAGTAACTATATTAGGACATAAAACTTAAAGCCTATCTAAAAAGTACATCATTATTGTGTAGATCTATGCCTATATACTCGTATTAAAATAGCACAAATTTATAAAAACAGCTTTAAAAAGATTGACAATTTTGTATCACAAGGTAAGCTTACATAGCATTTTATTTGTTACATAACACTTGCTGTTGAAACATTTTACAAGTATATCTTATTTCACTTGGTGCCTTAGCTATTTTGTTTCCTAACTCTCATTCTATTGGGTTCACTGTGATGGGGGCTTGCTCTTGTTGAGGAAATTTTCTTATTTTCATCTCTGGATGTGTCACACATCATTGAGTGGTGATATTAAGACTTCGGAGTTAACAGGGATGCCTAGCTGTGCTGTATGCCAGCTCAAGTTAAGGCTAAACAGCCAAAGCTTGTTTCTGCATCCCCATCAGTGGGCTCTATTTTGGGTGATGCTTTTGACTCATATCCTCAGGAAATTACACAGGGGATGCCGGTTAGTGCCTCCGAGAGCCCCGTTTTCCCATCTTCTTTCTGTGGTTCAGCTGCCCTGTGCTCACTGTTCCCTGTTTTCTACCAAATGGTAGGATTGTCTATCTAATGCTTCGCAGACATTGATACCCTGTAAGGAATCAGTAAATTGATCATAAGCCCCAAAGCTCTCTTCAGAGGTGACTTCGGTTTCGTAAGTTTAGAGGCTTTTGGCAACCAAATCCGGATAGTTGCCATGGATGTCCCTGAACTCCCAAAGCAAATATGCAAATTAACTGCTTATGAGAAAAGAATGAAGTTAAAGATATATGAATGTGCATTCTGTAATATCTAGCTATTTGACTTTCTGTAATACTCTCCCCTTCTGTTCTTGGCTATATGTGTGGATTTACCTACCCATAATATGTATATATATAATTGATACATATTACTTATAATTATTATATATTACTTATAATTAATATATTATATATAATTATTGTCTGTTTCACAAAATGATTTCAATGGATGACTAGCTTAACTAGTGGACACATTACCTGGGAATTTCTAGCACAAAAATAAATAACAAAAAATAGTGGACTGTATTTTCTTTTCAATGATCTTTCAGCTGAGTCATATTTACATGCACACACAAGTAACTCAGCATTACGGACCATGCTGACGGATTTTCTGGGGATGATGGACTTTCTCCAGCTGGAGCCTTCATAGCACATTCATTTATACGCTACTATCATCCACAAATGACACAGTACAATTTTAGAGTGGTTGTTCCATTTGTCACAAACACCGATAACAACATATTCAGTCAGAGACTGCGATTAACTAGAAGTTTAAATAACTTTGTTGAAATTCAAAATATTGGGAAAATAATTGTTGTGAATACTACTTTGTGAGAAGTGTGTCAGTTAGTCGGGTTTCCAGTACATGCTTTGCAATAAACTTTGTACCCTTAGGGAAGTATTTACCCATGTGCCTCAGTTTCTTCTTTTAAAGAATAAAGGCTTTGTAGCAAGTAAACTCTGTGTACCTTCCACCTCCAAAATAAACCCTATTAGAAATGACATGTTCTCATCTAAATGTTGCACAAAACACCTATTAAAGAAGAGTTTTTAAGATAACCTACTAATACTTTTTTTCAAAGAAACCAGAAACTGTAATGAAACAGCAGAGAGGAAAATGCTGTTAAACCATTTATGACTCAGATTATACAAATCAGCAGAATAAACTTGCATTGTTGAACTATGTATGCCAGACGAGACAAGCACACAGAATGTGTATATATATCACTGTTTGTGAAAGGGAAGAATGACGGAAGTAAGTCATGCCTTAGCTCCCGCAGGATGGAGACATCCAAAGGATACAGAACAGCCCGTAATTCCCCAGATGATTCCCATACTAGCCGGGTTTTACTGGGATCCATCCACTTTCCTTCTCATTTATTGAGACATGTATTTCAACTGTATTTGTAGCAGCTACAACTCTTTAAAACCAAAGACTATACATAAACCACAGTCTTGCTGGAGTGATAGAATGACTTTCTAGAATACATCCTTCTTTAACCTGCACACTTTTCAGTTAAAGAATATTACATACCAAAGATCCAAAGTCATTTCTTTTATCACTCCCCTTGATGCGGTATGTGGGGTATTTCCTGCAAACATTATATGTGATTTAAGAGGAGGCGGTACAAGAGTCTTTTTAAAATTTAAATAACCTTTTTATTTTAGGATAGATTTAGAGAAAAGTTGCAAAAATAGAGAGTCCCTCAGTTTTGACTACTGCTAACATCTTAACCTTACTAGAGCACATTGTTACAATTAAGAAATCAACACTGGTTATATGCTATTAACTAAAATCCACACTTTGCTCAGATTAATTAGTTTTTCCCCTAATGTCTATTCCCTGTTCCAGGATCCCATCCAGGATACCACCTTCCATTTAGTTATCCTATATCCATCCTAGGATCCTCTAGACGGGGGTTGTTTCTCAGATTTTCCTTGTTTAGATGACCTCGACAGTTTTGAGGAATATTAATTGGTATTTGGTAGAGTGTCTTTCAATTTGGGTTTGTCTGTTACTCTTCTTGGGGTTAGACTGAAGTTAGGGCTTCTGGGAGGACAGCCACAGAGATACAATGCCATTCTTATCGCATCGTATAATGGTACGTGCGAGCTGTCAGTAGGGCTTATAGTGATGATAACCTTGATCACATGGCCAAGGTAGTGCTTTTCACGTTTCTCTAACGTGAAGTCATTCCCTGCTCCTTCTATAATTTACTGTTACGAAGCAAGTCACCAAACCCAGCCTAAACTCAAGGGGAAGTTGTTACACTTCACCTCCTTGAGTGAGGAGTATCTAAGTAAATTATTTGGACATCTTCTATATAGGAGATTCATACAAGAGATATTTTAATATTCATTTTCTAGACTACCATGGAATGTTGTCAAACAACCTTTTTTTTTTTTTTTCAAAATCTTTGTGCTATGAATGACAGTGCATCAAGGAGGTGGAGAATTTTCCTGGGCCCTACCACTCCATTTTTATGACTGGAATTTTTCAGTCCTTTTATAAAAGGACTTGCAAAAAGAGACCGCTAATTATTCTGTATCAGCTTATTATGTGATTGATATTCAAGCTCTTCACTCCCCATACTTAACGTTGGCTAAAGGACTGCAAAGAGAGGTCTGTGGAAACACGTCTATGTCAAGCTAGAAGGGACCATGGACAGCTCTGGACAAGAAGAAGTAAGAATAGATCCAGTTGTCCAATTAATATGACCTATCCTAGTTTTTCATAAAACTGACATATTTTACACTTATCAGAGGTTAAACAAATACCCGTCTTGGTTTAGCAGAAATTATTTTTCAAATATTAGTCATGGATTTATGTTAGCTCACATACATGTCATCATTTGGAATAATACCAAATTCTCTTAAGGAACTTTGTAGGTAAAGCTCTGCAGGTTATTTACTCTGTGTTCTTTAGTCACATCTAACACTTAGGGAATATAACTACTGGAATTAAAAAAACAAAACTATGCCAAAAATCCTTTGTCAAGTATCAGGTGAACAGTAGAGAAAATGCTCTGAGAATCTTCGCAGAGAACAATCTCCAAAGGTTATGATGGTCTCAAACGGCTCACGGAGGAAATAAAATGTGAGCTGGACCTTGAAGGCATCCCAAGTTTGGCGAAAGGTGAAAACCTGCACGATGCCTGAAGATCAAAAGGCAGACCTCTTTAGCTGGAGCAGTTTTTGCATAATAGATCAGAAAAATGATTGGAAAGTTGGCAAGTGGAATAGACTTTGAAAGTCCTTGTATTCAAGGTGAAATAATGTGTAAATGGGTGTAGACTAAACGTTTTAAAGACGGGTGATAATTTATTCAAATAATGTCTTAGATATGACATGTAAAAAATACACATATATTTAAACGGGCATTTTGTTCCTTTTGTTTATTTTCATAAATGATACATTTCATCTTACTTTTTAATGTTTGTCTTATTATTTTATGCTTTTCTGCATTATCCTCCCACTAAATTTCAGTACTTTTATGCATCTTCTGTTTTTGTAGTAATATGAAAGGAATACATGATCTTTTTATTTCAGCTAGAGGAAATTTTCATTTTTTGTTGGTATTAATCCTGATTTTTCTCAAATTGATGTCACAACTAACTTTGTGACTTATGGGTTTTTATTAAAAGAATAAAGGATTTTAGAACCAGAATATTATAGCAATTTTAATACTATATCATCGATTGTACTAGGATATTAAAAATAGCTACTTAGCTTAGTATTCAGTGATTTAAAGATTTATTGTCTGTATTTTATAACTTGCTTAGATGTGAGCCCATTCATTTATTTCTCTGTAGCCATGTCACATGTTCACAAGTATTGATATTTGATATTTTCTTAAAGAGTGATGACATAGTTTTTATTTTTTAATTTAAAAGAAAGAATGATGCATTGATATCATAGAGGAAATTTCAGAAAATAATTGATATTGGACAGTCGCTACATAGATTTAGCAAGAATCACCATTTTCCTCATCTTCCCCCTGGTTTTTAAAAATAAACTTGAAAAATATGACTTAATTCCCACATCACAAACATCAAGGGGTTCTGTCAGACATGCCCATTGGCCATGCAGAACTCAGAGGAAAATCTGAAGCTTGAGGCCTGAGAGTTTGTGTGATATTTAAAGCCAAGGCTGGATAAGATCACCTGGGGAGTAAATGCGGATTAAAGAGAGATGATGCCGAAGGTCAAACAGCTGCAGAACCCCGCATTTCTTAGCAAGGGAAAGAAGAATCAAGACACGAGATTAAAACAGTAGCTATCAAAGAGGATAAACGTTGCAGCATAGAAGCTGAGTATGTAAAGTCTTTTGTAAAGGAGGCAGTAATTAACTGTGTCAAAGGCAACCATCAAATCAAATGGAGTCTGAGAAATGACCCCAGAAGTAAGCAGGGTTGATTTTACTCCTGACCCGAAAAGACAACTTTCTAGAGGAAAGTGGGTTTGAAAGCCTGGTTGTAAAAATATCGAGAGGGAGAGTAACAGAAACAAACCTTTTGAGGAGTTTTCTATGAAGGGTGGCAACTGGAGAGGGATGATTGATTGGTCAAGGGAGTTTTTTCCCTAAACTGGGGATATTACTGAAAGTTTATATACTGACGAGAATAATCAGTCCATTGGTCCAGGAGGAAATGGAATTCATTACAAGAGCAAGGACTTTGATGCATGAGAAGGGGTAGCATACAGTTCAAACTGCTGGATTTCAATATTATCAGGGACAGGTCATCCTTTGAAACAGGAGTAAGCAGAAGTATACGGGTAACGTAAAGGCAGGTTGGTAGATTTGTGGTGTAAGAATCAGAAAGCTAGCACCTGATTGCATTTCTTTAAAGGATATAAAAATCTAAGTAATCAGCTGAAAGATTTAGAATGGGGGAGGAGACACGAGGTTCGAGGAGAGAAGAGAAGGCATCAAATAGTCATTTCAGAGTGTGGGAGCAGGGATTGACTATAGAAATGCAGCAGAATTTCTGGGCAGTGCTGAGTCATAAATCTGTGGCCATAAATTCAACACCAGTCAGTACAACTGTTAGTTTTCTTCAATCATACTCAGCTGCTCAGGTGTAGGCTGGTAGTAGGAGAGAAGGATTTTTAACTAAAGTGCAGGTTTGACAGGTGAGTTTGATAAGGGGAAAAAAAACAGGCAAAGAACATGAGGGAGTATGCAAGGGAGTCACAATTATAATGATGAGTCACGTAACCTAAGCTAGGTACAAGGGCAGTGAGTAAGGTTAAGTGGGGGTGAGAGGCAGAAAAAATTAGCAGTGTCAAGGAATTGCAGGTAAGGTGGGATTGAATAATGGCTAAATTGGGGCTAACTGAATAAGTGAGGTGGAGAGGTGATAAGTAGTGGTCAGACAGTGAATATTTGAAATTGAGATTTTAGAGACATTGCCTATAATGATTGGTATGGACCAGGTCTAGGGAGACCCTGGAAATGGGTGCCTAAGGTGAGAGAGAAGACCACCTCATTCGAGGAGATGACCGTCAGGTAGGAGACCTTCGTGGACTCACCAAGAGTGATGAAAGTGTGGAGTCGGTGTTTTCAGAGAGTGATGTCTTTGGGAGCGAAGACAATGTTACCTAGCTACTATGGAGAGGGGTGTTGGATGTGATAATCAGAAACCACATGCTTTGATTAACCTGTTTCAGAAGAGAAAGAAATGAGTTTTTTTATAGAAGCTGAGGTAATGGAGGATGTAGGGCATGAGGGACTTAGTCCTAATTGCTTTTTAGGGAACATGGATAGCCTCCCTTTTGAGGCCAGTCTCTGGCATTTTACATTGGTGAATGGGGTTGTGTTGGCCGTACTGGCAGGACAAGGGGTACCCTCCTCAAGTGTTCAGTCCAAGGAGAGAGGCGGCCTCTTTAAACTGAGTTCCAACTTGAGTTAAACAATGGAAAGCCCTGTCTCAGAAAATGACAGACTTTATTAACACTGACTATATAATAATCCTGATAGTAGGGTGATGGTGTCTCTTCTCATATTTGGGGGTCAGCAGTCTATTTATTTAGGAAAGGCACTTTTGCTGCTAGCTCGATTTGCTCTTTGGGGATTTTACTGACATAGTTGAAATTTAGCCAAGGTAATAGAGCATTTCAAATTCAACTGGAAGAAAAGCAGCTGGAGGGCTGCCATGAAAAGCTTTCTAGAAGAGAAGAACAGGGTGTAGGTGAAATGGCCCGGCATCTTTTACATCCCAATAATTCAGATACTCAGTTTCATTGCTGAACAAGCCACTAGAAGAACATCTTCCTCACTTAAGCTCATATGTAGACACTGTTTAATCTCAAATTTTAATACAACTGGCACTTGTGGGAACCTAAGAGAGGCAGGTAAGAAATGAGACCGAAAGCCTACCCCAGACTGTGTTTCAAAATGGGTCCGTGTACTCCCAGACAGGAATTCACTGCACACATTTGCTGGACATCACCTTTCCTGAAGTCCCTTGTTTTTGAAAGCTACCAATAGCCAAGAAGGAAAGATATTAAGCAGAGGGATGGTCCAAGTATTGCTTTTAGGAGACATTGACTCACACCACCTACATTTCCTGCATTGAATTCTGTATTAGCTGCTAGTAGGCGGGGTGGGGGAAATCATAGGAAGTAATTAGTTACAGATGTTTATAAACATTTTTGTTAATTGGAAGACCCCCCAAATCCTCTAGCTTTACTCTCTTGTGTGCGACATAGGTCAATGTCATGGAACAGCGATGCTGAGAATAGTGACCAAATTGGAACAGGGGTTATCACCATGTATTGCGATGGAAGAATTGACTCCAGTATAGAGTTGAAAATTTTTGTTAGGCTGTAGCCATTTTGTAATCCTGTAGCCACTGCAGAGAAGAGTGCTGTCATTTCAGGGAAGTTTGCATCATCTTTGTCTCATTGACTTGCAGATTATCTCAACAAGGTGAGCCAATTTCTGTCCCATATTCTGGAAGGTGCTGGCAAGTCTGAGTATATTAAGAGGGAAAAAAAAAAAAAAACTCAGAAGATATTGACTCCTATCACAAGTTCATTTATTTTTAAATGATGTGTAATACCTTACATGACACTGAATTAATATTTCGTCCAAATTGTATATTTAGATTGATTCAAGGACCCCACATTAGAAAAGCTCATTGCTAAGTGACCTTCTAAAATGTCATCAATTTGTTTTTCATAATGAATCACTTTTAAAATCTCTTCTACATATGTAACAAGTTCTCTCTTCCAATCTAACCTCTAAATCATTCTCCACAGCTAGTGAAGAAAAAAAAAGACTCGAAAATTTAATTTTATATTACAATTGAAAGTCTAAATTCTATGACTGCTGTCATTTATAAAGAAGCTGTCCTGATCCAATTTAAAGAGCCATGTTTGTATAAACTACTGTGAAAATCATTCTTCCTTCCCTGAGGGTCTGAGAGTATTGGAACAATGTTTGCCTTTGTAGCAGAAAAGTAATAAAATCACAGAGAAAATGTAAGTACACCTGAATCACTGTAATATGTTATTGTGTAGCACGATAATAAAAGCTGCAGCTACATTTTTAAAATGTATTTATTTGATCACTTTCCACAATTAGGTCACAGCAACTCTGTGATCAAAACACATGGATAAATATCCTTGTTCCACAAGCCTGTCTGCTTCTTCGCATCCACTACTTACCCTATTTCACAGATATGTCATACATTCATCCATTTATTCATTTAATAAATATGTCTTTATATTTACTGTGACTGTGGCTCTTAATGTAAAGATGTATTAGTCTTTGCCCTGATCTTTAATTAACCAAGGGTCCCATGTGGAAGAAAGGCACATATACAAACTATAATAAGACAATGCAGACTGCAAATAATGCAAATAACGCAAATAATGCAAATAAGCAGCAGTTTAAGGAAAGAACTATAGAAACATAAAAAAAGAAGTCAATTTGAGCAGGAGGAAGATCAAAAAATTCTTTAGGGGCAGGTGGCTCCCTGAATTGGGCCCTGAAAGATGCATAGAGCTTTAAAATTTTTTTACAACTCGTATTGCTCATAAAGGTAATACAACGACTGGTTTAAAATGGATTGACTACCTTTCCTCTCAAAATCTCAGAAGTAGCAGAAGAAATATAAGAATAAGTGTACAAAAGGACTGTTACAGTTTATCTCTATCGGGTTAGCCAATTTCTTTCTGCTTTCTGGTTGGGTGGAAAGGATGCTCTCTCAACATAGGAGACTGTGAAGGGTTCCTAGAAGACATCACTCAGCTGAGAACATACTGACTACAAAGCCCATCAGTGCTGAGAAACCCGCAACTTGACACAGAAGAAAGGCATGACTCCCAGTGTTATTGGGTTCCCTTGCACAAACCTCAGTAACCTGGAGGACGGAGTGGGGGCAGTTGGCAGAGAAAAAGGGAAAGGTCTGTGGTCTTTTGTTTCTGAATTACAAATCAGAATGTGTTAGAATACTGAACTGGGTTCATAGGGAGGTAATCTCATTGCATACAAAAAAAAAAAAAAAAAGTCTGCTCATTAAAAAATGTCAACTTAGAAGAATAACCTATAAATATAGTAGGGAATTACAGGGAAATTAGGTATAATCTTAGGTTCAAAAAATAATCAAATCATGCACCCAAAACAGTGGTTGAATAAATTATAGTAAATTTATTCTGGGCAAAGAAAATGGAGCTGTTATAAGAATGTGTATATACATTATTAAGTGAAAAAATCAGATAACTATGTATAATGTGATCCCACTTATGGACAATATATGGAGAATATATATGTGGTGGCAAAGAATATGCATATATTCTCTCTATTAGTCATATTTCTAGAACATATACTAGACTGTAAACAGCAATTATTTAAGGATAGTGGTAGAACTGGGATAGAGGTGGGGGAAGGGAGAAAGCAGGAAGACATGCATATACTTGTATTTTTGCTTTGTTTAAAATATGCTTGCATTAATTTACTTATTTTGTAATGGCGATTAAAAATATGTAAGTATTTTAGGAAAGTTGAAAGACTACATAAATGTATACAGAGGGAATAGAAACCATCCACACGCCCACAATCATGAATAAGGAGCAGGATCTGAATAGACAAAAATGAGTAAAACTCATTTCTGGTCAAGGAAACCTTGAGTTTTTAGGGAAAACAAAAACTCATGAGTTCCACCTTTCTTACATGTGTTTCCTGCAAACGTTGTGTCACATTCACACTTGCTGTGAGGGTTTCTCAGGCCCAGGTCCATATAGAGAGCTAATGCAGACCCTGCGACCTCCTTAGAGATGTGGGGTCCCTGAAGACAGGCGTCTTCAGGTTTTTGGCAGTTCCCGGGATGCCCTTGAGCCGAGTCCAGCTAACACGCAAGAGGAAGTTATAAAAATATGACCCTTGAAATGTTTTATTGATTTCCAGGAATGAGGCCCCTAATGACCACTATACTTTGCTTGCAACATGTTTTATAGATGTTTTTATTAAAGTTGATTTAATTTCCCCCAGCTCACGTGTTCTTGCTAATTGAATCATTTCCCTCAGTTCCCAGAAGGCCATAAAATAGAGAATTTATTGCATACCGTGTAACAATGTATATTAGGGTAAATATATCGGTGTGACGCCTCAGCCAGCACATTGTGCAGACCTGATGCAGGGCCACGATAATCACTCAGTGAATAAGATGTGCTTCATTACAGTATCACGAGTTCCCTAGGTTACGAAAGTTAAAATGAACCCCTCTTGTTATTGAATTAAAGTCAAATATTTTATATGCTTTTAGGTATAGGAAAGAGACATCACCTTCTCAGAATTGATTCTGAGGGCCATCTGGGGATTCTGCCAACTGTCCTGATAATGAATAACATGTCAATAGAAATTGAAAAACTGAAAAAAGAATCAGATCCCTGTTTCGAACAAAAAAAAAGCTTGCCCAGCAGGAACATTGTGGCATTTAAAAACCAAGAATTAACGATTATAAATTTAGATAAACATTTTTCTACAATAAATACACCAGAAACTAACACAACATTGTAAATTAACTATACTTCAATAAAAAATAGTAACTATCAATGCTTGATATTTAAGGATTAAATCAAATGTTTCCTCCTACTATAGTTTTAATTTCTAAGTCATTTATTTTATTGGCTTATTGGGCACATGATAATTTGAAAAACTGGAAAAAAAATCAACAAAATATAAGGCTGTTTTTGTCCAATTTTTCAAACTAAATCTGTTTTCTTTGGGGGGATCTGGAGGGGTGTTAACTGAATACCATATTTGGAGTCCTCTGTTAGGTATGATCAGAACAAAAGATAGGAAACTTCCTTTAAAAGTTTCTTCTAAGGTAACATTTACATCCTTGCATTTTTACCTTCAAGTATAATCTTCCTTCCATATATGAGGAGACAACCTCAGGAGAGCTTAACGGAATTATTTTCCCCCAAAGCCACATAAATTTCACGGTTGGGATTCATCCCAAACCTTTTGATTTAAGTTCCATTTCTTCTTCTACACTCTACCATGTTTTTAAAATGTGCGATCAACATTGATGTGTTTAATTCTGAATTGAACCAGAATCAGAAAGTCATGTCTGGTGAACTGTACGTAAAAATTCATAGAAGACAATATATAGATCACACTCACGTCAGCATGGGAAAGAACACGACTTAGTGAAAATGTCTCGAGTCAAGAGAAAGGCGGTGGGTGGCTTTTGTTCTCCTGTGGGGAAGGCTTTAGAGACCTTGGGAAATCCCAGGATTATTAGGGGACATTGTCATTTATTAAGGGAGAAGAAAAGACAGAGATGAGGAAGCAAACAGGCTTGTCTAGACGATGAGTATTAGAATAACACAGTAAATGCAATTAGGTTATAATGAGGTCATTGACACAGGAGAACTGAAAATATTTCCAAAGGAGACATCAGACAGGACTGCGCGCACGGAAACGCGGATAAGAAGTCTCAGTTTGGCTTTGCTAGGGTAGTAGCAGTCAACAGGCATTTCTGATAGGTTTCCTTTTTTTCTCTCATTAATTTAGAAAATAATTACTGAATGAACAAATGGCCTTACACAAAGCACAAGGTGTTTGCTTGCATTAGTGAGTCAAGATGGCATAATGTTCATGTTGAAAAACAGCATGAAGGGTGTAGAGAGATTTGTGACTCAGTTCAAATCTTGCAAAAGCATGAATTCTCCAAGTGTGTGGCCCCTAGGGAAAAGACTGGGATTTCCTGCCAGATACTTAATTGTGCCCTCAGAATTGTAAGCAGGAATTTTGAATTTATTTCACTTATACTGGCTTCTATTATGCTGATTTAGGACTATACATTCTAGCATTCCAAATACAAGTCAGTGTGCCCTGAAATAAAATAAAAGCATTTGCAGAAAGTAAGGTAAGAACTCAGGAACTAATTAAAATTCTGGAGACTCAAAGGGGGAAAGTCTCAGGCCTTGGTACATTTTATGACTCAGGCTTAGAATCTAAAAATCTCAATTTCCATTCTGAAGCTCGAAACTTTAAAACTTATTCTCCAAGTCATAGTTTACAGATATAATTTTAAAGTTTTTTCCAAGTGATAACTTGAATTTGTACAGAACAGCAAATAAACATTTAGAGAAAGTTTTAGGAGGTATCTCAGACTCTGGGAATTTATCTTACTTAAAACCAACAGTAACACCAAGAGTAACTAATATAAAATACATGCCATTTAGCCTAAAACGTAATTCAAGCTAAATTATAATTATATCTCATTATTTTAGAATGACTAAAGAAGGATATCATAAATAAATGAAGATTATTAAGTATTTAAAAAGAAATACAAGTTCCAAGTCACACGAGAGTCTGAAGCCCTCAAAGACAGGTAAAGTATGTAACAGCTGTGAATACACTCCAGAGAAATTAACCTTATTAATTATCTCTTAGGATAATTTGGCATCCTAAGCCAGCGATCCCAAGCAATTTGTTGGCAAGAAAGCATCTTTTATATTTTAAGTTACATAGACTATGCATCAGGGTATTGACTAGTCCTATTATTATTAGAATAATAAAGAGCCGTACTAGAATTGTCAAAATAAATGAATAACGTACATCCTGAGATGAAATATCCATGACTTTTATTACATGTGTTCACATACTTAGTAATTTGTAAAAATTCAGCAACTGTCTCCCTTGTCATTTGTGTGAATTAACAAAGCCCTACTGTAATAGCAGTTAGGATGGTAAGCATGGAAAATGAAGTTACATTTCTAAACAAATGAAGGTTATGCTCTTATTGAGTCCAGCATGAAGACTTCGTGTCAAAGAAAAAGCTTAAAATAGGATATAGCTTAAAAGCTAGCATGGAACTGAGGTAACAAAGACTTTTAAAAGCAATGTTGCATGTCTTAGTTGACTACCAGGCTCCCACCGGCTCATTGTTCTTGGAACCTTTTCTTAGTTCTGACTGTGGTCTTTCAGGACATTAGCTGACTCTAATTTCTGTAATTTTTAAAAAAAAATATTGATTTTCAAAAATTTTCTGATGAAGTGTCTATACTTTTTGTTCGTCACTCCTCTTGATGCAACATTTTTTTTTGTCTTACCAAGAATAACGGTATTTTCACTTCTCACTGAGACATTTCGAAATGTTGAATTGTTACACTCTTGCTTACGATTATTTTTATGTAAAAATTATGTCAGCTCAAAAGAATCTGTATAAACCTTGAATGGTTTGTCCATGGAAAGATATGCAAACATACATGCACAGAACTACTACCTACTTAAATAAAATCATTAGCATTTAAAATACTTATTTACTTAACAAAATAAGACTCATTTGCTCTGAAATGTCAGGAACTCTGTTTGATTATTCAAAGCACACATACAATTTTGTCTCCCTGGATTTGTGCACAACACTTTAATGGCAGAAAACCAAGCACAGTTAAAATAAAGCTGGAACGTTGAAGAACATAGCTTCCAGTAACTGAAGTTAGTATGTAACGTGGATAGTGGAAACGGTACAATCACAGTAGGGTTAATCACAGCTGAAATGTTATGGGCTCAACTTAAAGGACAGATAATGACCTTCTACAAGTATTTCACTGCTTATCTTTTAACAATTTATTAAACATTATTGGTGAGTCAGGGTGTAAAGGTCATGCATTGGTCACTTAAGAGATATAAAATTTGAAGCCAGGTATGATGCCACATAATTTTATGTTCCAGTTTAAGAGTCAGACCAGATTGCAATATTTGGGTCCAGTGTGGATTATAGTTAATTTTTTAAAATAATTATTTCTCTGAACATCATCATTAATGATGACTTACAATAAGTCAAAAACTCTTTTGGGAGAAGAAAAAGGAAGATGATCAGAATCTGCACGTGGTCCCACTGAGCTGATGCTCCTTCTGAGAGGTGAAAAACGGATTACAGAGAACTGCCACTTCAGCTAAGTCTTCTGCAGAGGTCTAGACACGAGAGGGATCATCACACCTGTGGGGAACTGCACATAATTCAACATGGCCCTCATTCCGAGTGGGTACAAGAGCGAGACGGAGAATGAGTCTGGAAATCGAGGCAACATCTAAATCACGAAGAACTCATGTAAGTACAGCAACCATACATCCCAGTTTTCCCTGGACAATAGCAGTTTATGTCTACTGCCACAAAAATAGTTAGAAGCAATGCCTCCTTTCACTCAAAAACATGAGATAAATGCTTGTGTCCACTCTACTTAGAGGCGATAGTGAAGGTTAGGTTGCTATCCTATACGCAGGAGGAAGCAAAATTCTGTTTTCTCTAAAGCATCAGGGATGCATAACTCATAGCCTCGAACTTTTAGAACTTTATAGACCAGTGAAAAAGATCAAATATGTACACACAACTGTAAAATGAGATGGGAAGTAGTTTGTGTCATAGGAGAACCATGGCAGTTCCAAGCTTCCCCCTACATGAATCAGGAAGACTCTATGCAAGATGTGGCATTTGACATGACCTTGAAAGAGAATAAGGGGTTTGGACCTACATTTTCTTTGCATCCAGTGGTCCAGATAGCTCAAATTTACATATAGGAATAATTTACTAATCTGGTTCACTATAAGGGTTATACATAACTATCATAAGAATTTAAAAGCCAGTATTATATTAGAAAGCACACAATAAATTGGTATCTTTAGAGATGTAAGTGTTGAAAATGGAGATTCAAGGAGACATTTAAAGCTACAGTTTACGCCATAGTATTCCTGATTAGACAGATTGGTGAAATCCATACATCCTCAAATCACTTTCTGTGTCAAGACAGAAAAGTGCAGCTGTGCAAGCAGGAAAATAAATTAGCATAAATGATTAGGTCTATGATCCTACCAACCGAGCTGATGAAGAGGGGAGAAAGAGACGGTAGTAAACCTTTTGAACTGTGCATCTATTGAGAGATTTACAAGTGCTCTTGGCAATCAGGGTTGTTCTCCACCCTTTGAATTGTCCCTGACAACAAATTATCTTTTCATGGTCCAGCCTAACATAGTAATTTAGGAAAATCTTCCAGGTCTATCTGATAGTTTGTAGCATCATGACTCGAAGCCTGGCCAGTTTAGGGCAGAGGCTTTTTGGCTTCCCTCAGCTTGGTATGCGGGTTTGTGTTTTAAAACCATTTACGCACACAACCTGCATTTAAAAGGCCTTTCCTGGTACTGCAGAACCTGGTGGATTGAAGACTCTTTTATATTCCTTATCTGTATGGTTCACCTACGCAGGCTCTGGGTGTTTTCTATCTCTGATTGCTTCAATTTAGGCAGAATCTAGTGCAAAATATAAATTCAGAATAAAAATAAAAAAGACAGACAAGTAACATAGGCAAGAAGCATTACTGAAAATAACAGAATACACAGAATTCCTTTATTATTTAGTATTTCTACAAAATGAGTACTTTATAGAGATTTGCTTTATTATTCATGAAACCAGCACTAAATTTACCAGATTTTAGAGACACAGAACCTGAGACTTAACACAATGTGATTTGCCTAATGTCGTAAAGCAGCTCTGTCAAATTGGGATTTAGAACATAAAGAACTTGAATATTCATGACTTTTATTTACCTTCTCTGGTCCATCAGGAGCGATTCTTAGAACTGTTATTATGTCTTATGCTGAACAATCACTTTTCCTAGGATTTGTAGCATATTTGAAAGTCAACAGCTTACATGGCAATCGTAACCAAGCACATTAGAGCAACTCATTTCTAAAATCAAGAAGAGGATGCAAAGAAGTCTTGTTTACCCCTCTACTTCGTTCCAAAGACCATTTTACATATATTATCCCACTGATCTTTTAATATCTCCATCCTGGAGTAACTAATGTCCTTAGCTAAAGCCTGCCAAGATTAAGAGATTCACTCCTGTCACACCATAAGTCCTTGGTTGAGGAGTCAGTCTTTGTGTAAATTCTGTTCTAATACTGTGCCCTGTGTCCAACTGGCCAGATGAACTTGGATTTTTGAATAGTGCTTACACAAAACCTATTCTGAAAAGTCCAACTGAAAGCTAACATGGAGGACTACAGCAGAAAATAATTTCACTTCCCAACAACAGGCTGAGGATAAGAAGGGCAGATGGAGCTACAGAAGAGAGCGATTGAGAAGAGTGACAGGAACACTGGAAGTAGAGGTCCAGAAAGAAAGCTGAAAAAAACATCAAAGTGGAAGCTGTGACTAGAAAGGTGGAGCTGTAACTTTGTGTGTGAAATGCAATTCCATATCATTAGGATTTTACTTTTTCATAGAATAATAGAAATGGATGGCACCTTGAGGGGTCATTGGGTGCAATACTTGCGTTCAGGCAACTAATTAGCTGATGATACAGAGGACAGAAGGATGTCAAGACTCACCTAAGAAAATAGATCTTTCTTCCATTTACCTAATAGATGATCCTGCTGTTCCACTACCACACAGGTACGCTTTAGATCTGCTTGTGTGTGTATGTGTGTATATGTTTATACAAACTACACACACACACAAACACACATAGATAGATAGATAGATAGATAGATAGATAGATAGATAGATAGATAGACAGACAGACAGATAGATAGATAGATATTGTATTTATAAAGTGCTTTTAATGTCTTAACAACTTTCACATACTTTTCATTTGAATCTTGTAACAATCCTATAAGGTAGGTGAGGCATATACATATATTAAAGCCACACAGCTTGACATGTGAGGGCCAAATAAACTTGCATAATGTTCATCCATTACAAATTTGGAGATTATTTGTAATAGCATCTACAGTTACCTTATCTAATATACATATCCAAACTCTCATCTGCTTAAAAAAAACTGTTCTGAATCCTACATTTTCATCCTTCCTTTATTTACTGGCATCTTAATTGCCAATAAAAATTTATAGTTGGCTTGGCTGATCATTTGACTAATTTAATCAAATAATTTTAGCTTCCTGTCTGTCACATAATCATCTTGTTACTATCACACTATCATGTCTTTGTTTAGAAAGTATATATTCTCTATTCTTTTTTAGAAGCTTGGTTGAGCACATACTCTGTTGTTGCTTTTTTTTTTTTCATTGCATTTTCTTTTATTTCACTGATCCATGTTTATTCTCTCTAACCTTCTCAAGGTCAAGAACTCTCTTTATCTTTCTATCCCATTTAGGAAACATTTGTTAAATGCATACTTCTATTTTCATACATAAAGACACATGGAGTTGTTTTTTTTTCATCTTGTTACAGAAGCCAATGAGTATTGAAATATCAAATTAAAAGGTACTTTAAAAATGACTGTACATTGTCTGGAAAAGGCCAGTTGACCACCCTCAATGAGAAATTATAATTTGTTTAGTAAATTTTTCACAGTTCAGGGTTAGAGGTAAATACAGCAAACCCCAAAACTTAATTTTGTTACCATGTTAAAAGAGACCCACTTCTTAGGGATATAGTCATATTAACCAATATATAAGAGTTGATATAAAATCAGAATACTATTTTAACTTAGATGAGCAAAATTTACAACTGAGCCAGCACCGTCATGCTTTCATTGCCATCCCATTTCTTCCTGTAGACCTAATCACTTCGAAAACCAACTTGGAATCAAAAGGTTTATTGGAAAAAGAGCATAAAGACTTAACAACTTGTTGACTCAAACGTTTACTGGATTAGCCTAAGGTAGACTGATGGACCCATTTATGCAATAATGCTAACCTTTCCAATGAAACTGTAACACTTGAAGTCCACTGGCACCTTCATTTGCCATATTGTACTAGCAATTTGATTTTTACTTAAAGGTGCTTTTGATTTTATGTGTGAGCTAATTTATAGCATCACATTCCATCACTCACTCACCCATTCATTTATTCATTCAAAAATATTTATTGAGCACTTATTAAATGTCACTGTTTTAAGCATCAGGTAACAAAGACAGACCTAATCCTCCTAGTGTTCCCATTATGTTCACACAGACAGGGGATCAAAAAACCACAAAAATGAAATATAATTATAAACTTATACAAATAAGAACTCCAAAGGAATGGGCATTAGATAAGTGCATGTACAACACGGACAGATCCTGAACTATAAAGAAGATATGGGAGCTGATAGCTGAAGAATAACTGGGTATTAATATCACAAGTTGACTGGGAAGCGGTGCAGAGGGAGCAGCCTGAGCAGGGGCCTGCCGTGTCTGGGACGTCGTCTGAAGGACGATGCAGCTGAAGAGCAGAGAGTGAGAACGTGAGGGCCTTGAACAGCGGCCGGACGGTCTGGTGGGGGTAGGCCATGCTTAGCCTTGTTAGACAAAGTAAGAATTTTGTCCTTTAACCTCAGAGCTAAGGAGAGCTATTAGAAAGTTTAAGCAAGTTGGCATGAGCGGATCTCCTCCTGAAATCCGTCACTCTGGCTGCAGTGGGATGTGAGAGATTAAAGGAAGACAGGGTGACTCGCTGTCGCCTGGACCAGGACGGGTGAAGAGGAGCTGAGAGAACAGCTCACTTGTTGATTTCCATGAGCAAAATGTTAAGGGTGTTTTTTTCTCCTTCAGTTTCAAGTTTTTTTTTTTCCTGATACTTTTGTAAGCGTAAGGCAAACACCCAATCCTGTCTAAGTTCAGACTCCATCAAGCTATGGAATTATGTGAGAAGAAAGATTACCATCAGACTCATAGTGTTTAAAAAATACGCATGGTATCTATTTTAGTGCGTTTAAATAAAATCACATAAATTATACAACCACAAATTGTCTGAAAATACAAACAAAAGAGCTATTACCATAATTCCATTATTCCAAAACTATTAACATTTGTATGTATTCTCTTCCTTTTCAAATATTGAAAGTTTTAAGTAATTATAATCTTAACATGGGTTTTGTATATTTTCACTTCAAATCATAATCTTATGAGTTGCTGTATGCTCTTAACTAGGTGCATCATTTTTCATTGAGTTTGTACCCCAGAATTTGGAAAACCAGTTCCCTATCACCTAGCTCACGTCAACATTTTTGTTATCATAAATGATACTATAACGAATACCCATATGCGTAACTTTCCCACGTTCAGAAGTATTTCATTAAACTATTAGAACTGAGATTATTGAAATGACACCATTAGTTAAACACCAATCCTCTGCTAACTCATATTATTAATAAATGGCAGACAAAATCATTTAAACAAGGACTTTCCACTCATGTTGTTATTATTTTTATTCTTAAATGGATGTTATTACTTATTCATTACAGAGAACCATTATTAATATATTCATTGTGAAAGTGTACTTGCAAAATTAGTAAGAACAAACATTACTTTTGAAAAAATATTTTCACCAGGAAAATATTATGATCTTAAATAATTATGATAATTTGTAATTTATATTCATGGCTTACCTGATAAAATCATTATATGTCTTAACACTAACTCTGATTGCATAAATATTACATTAACTTCAATCACATAAGAATTTTAGAAACTTTTAAATAAATATGAAGGTGATGAATCAGGTTTGAGTGTAAAAACCCCAGCTATATAAGAATAGATTTTATTATTTAAAAATTTTTAATTTTGTCTGATGTCTCTGTTAAAGCAATAACACTTTCATATGAAAGAGAATTGGGGAAAATATATACTAGTTTTCTATTTCTGCTATAACAAATTATCATGAAGTTAGTGACTTAAAACCACATAAATTTATTATCTCAGGACATAAATTTATTATCTCAGTTCTCTTAGGTCAGAAGTCCAGGTGGGATCAGCTGGTTTCTCTGCTCCTGATCTCACAAAACTGAAATCAAGGTGCTAGTTGGCCTAGGCTCTTATATGAAACCATGAGGTATAATTCTGGAGAAGAGCATTTCCAAGCTCACCCAGGGTGTGGGTAGAATTCAGTTCCTTGTAGGAAATGTGGTCCTTCTTTCCTCGCTGGCTGTCAGCCAAGACCACTCTCAGCTCCTAAAGGCCACCTGTGTTCCTTGCCATGTTGGCCCCTCCATTTTCAAACTGGCAGTGGCCTGTCCAGTGCATCCCATACTTCTAATCTCTCAGACTTTCTCTTCTGTGGCATTCTTTCCTCTTCCAGCCAAAGAAAGTACTTTGCTTTTAAAAGCTTGTGTGATTAAACTGGGCCTACCTGGATAATTCACAATAATATCCTTAATTTTAACGACATGTACGAAGTCTTTTTTGCCACATAAAGTATCATATCCAAAATCAGGTCCATATCAGGTCCAAAAGTTAGAGCGTGGACATCTTGGAAGCCATGATCCATCCTATAGCAAAGTGCTATCATATTGAAACAAATTGTTGTTCCAACTCTTCGATTATTTACTTAGCCTAGTTTCCACATTTCTCACATATATATAACAGATATAATGAAATTTAGATCCCCTCTAACAATATTTTTCCACTTCATATCCAACATGTATGTAGAGTAAATGAATATAATCTGTACATACAACTTCATTCCTGAACTTTATTCTAGCAGATGGTTTATTGTATTGATGAGTTTTAGGGAAACTCTACTGAATTGAGATGAAGTTAAGAACTGTGACAATTTTCCAGATGATGAGGGAAAAACTGTAAGAAATTGTTGATTTAATACTTTATTCCTTAAATGAAGCCTAAGCTATTGGCTTCATTTTTTATTTTTCCTTTAGGTTACTTTATTTTTAAGTGGTGAACATTTACCTCACTGTCTCAACTGAATTTTTTAAAAAATGTTTTTATAATGAAATTTGTTGTCACTTATCACTATGTAGTCAGTTAATTTTCTTCTGCTAGGAAAGAATCCTTGGATGGAAGTGACAGTATAGATTTGCCTTGGAAAAATGTTACAGCAGAATAATAAATTCTGATCATGAGATAACACACATAAAGGGTCTCATATAATGCTACATGAGGAGAATTTGCTGTCCATTTTCTAACCCCTGGACCTGATGCTCTTTTGCAGAGACAGGACCACAGATTCCTATTTATCAAGCTCTTTCCTTAAGCAGAGCTGACTTCATACTCTTCAGCCACGCAGCTAATAAGTGGCTGAAAGTAGCGCCCAAGGAGCACCGTGGAAGAGATGCAGGGAGCAAAACGCATGCTTGACTCTTCTAAAAGCCCTATCGCTCATACTCGTGTAAATTTTTTTTTAAGATGAGCTACTTAACTAACACACTGAGATTTCAGGGAAGGAGAGCTGTATCCTATTAAAAAACTGATTACGAAATACAAGAGAATTTAAATTTAAATGCACGCCTGAAATGAAATCTTATGAGTTATTCATGCATAAATATGCAATGAAGATAGATGGAAAAATGGTTAAACTTGGCAATAGTAGTGTGTTCATAAAAGGCACCCTTTATTGAAGCTGTGTGCTAAACACTTGGGCTCCTAAACTTTTTTTCAATCTGCATAACAAATTTAAACCGATGAATGTTAGTCTCCTTATTTTGTACACTGAAGAGCTCAGATAAGTCAAGTAATTTGTCTAAGATCACAGAGCTAGTAAGTGAAGGAGACTGTATTTTAACCCAAATCCTGGACTTTTTTATGTTACGCTGTGCTCTTTCTTTTAGAAATCAGATACTAGATACCGATTCTGCTGACACTTCACAGCTTAGTGATATTAATTACAACTTGAACTTCAGCTATGGATAATATTTGTGAATAGCAGTTACAGAAATAGTTACAGAAGATACGATTCTGACTCATCAACTCTACTGAGAATAACATTTTCCTTATTTTCTTCAAAAAGGATATTGAGTATATCATTAACGAGGTCTAACTCTCATCAGATTTAACTATGATTTTGCTTCCTGCAATACAGACCAATTCACAGAAAATCATTATCTTTAGAATTGTGTGCAAATCCAATTTTGATAAATGGAATTGCTTTTTAATATGCAATGGGGTTACCTTAATGAAAGTAATTGTGTAGTCAATAATTTGTAAAATGAATAATCAATTCCTTGTTTACTATTGTTCGGTAGGTCAGAATCTGACAAACTATACATAAAATTATTTCACTGGAACAAATGGGTTCCTTTGGAGACAATAAAATGTTGATAACAAGTTACAATGCTGATTTCATACCTCACAGAATAACCTCAGAACTCCTAGAGTTTTATGTAGAATTTTATGCAACACTTCTTTAGGGTCTGTCGAAATTAGTTGTTGAAAAAAGACCGCATTGTAAAACCTTTCTATCCTTAAAAAGTCTTCTCAAAGCTCTGAAGTGTATCATGTAACAGCCCCCGTGTCTGAGTCTACATAAGTGTATTCTGTATATGTGTATATGTATTCGTGGTCAACAGCAGGGATCCCACTTTCCCTCGAGTTAAATACAGACTATTAATAACAGTTCATCCAATAAGTTCATTAGTGTCTTCTTTTTCTTTTCTTTTTTTTTGAAAAATAATATGAAAACAATTATATGTATGTATATGTATGACTGAAACATTATGCTGTACACTAGAAACTGACACACTATAACTGACTATACATCAATTTTAAAAAAGGAGAGTTCAGCCAATTCACCCTCATGAGCTCTATTTATAGTACTTGGAGAGTCAGGCAGTATAGACATAGACTTCTGTCAGTAAATCATTTCCAGATGTGAGTAGTGCAAAGATCTTCATCCTAAACCTCAGATTCTTCTCCAGCTTTTTGATGCCCAGCCTCCTCTCTCAGTTGGCTCATCTTTGCAACACCATCAGGGTCTCTTTCTTGGGTTCTGCTCCCTCTTTCTCTTAGTAGAGAAAGGAGAAAAGGGTAAGGCTGGACTGAGAAACAATATATCTTTTGAAAAATGGAAGCAATATTTATATAATTAGATAGACTACTAAAATATTCATTTTAAAAAGAACACTCTCTTGTCTGCATTTGTTTGGTTACATGGATTATCGTAAGCATACTCCATAAAACCCTAGAAAAATTATTTGAAGTATCAAGGAAAAGAAAAACTTATTTTTATGATCTTTTATAAAGAAACATTCAGTACTTAAAACTAAAAAGAAAAGAAAGGCCTTTGATTTGGGGAAATTCACATATTCATTTATTTAACAATATTAATTGAAATTTGGAAAATCAAAATATGAATCATTTCCAGATACTATTCTCAAGGATCTTAGGGACTGATAGGAGATACGATACTACAGAACACTGCATCAGAAGGAAGAAAATGCTAAGTCTGAAAGAGGTATAATTAAAATGCTACGGTGCTGGTTATTAAGTTACTACCTCTCAGTGTCAAATTCACCACTCTATGCTGTTTTGGGATGCTGGAGTCAGCTTTCAATCAAAGGAGAAGATGGTCGAAGGAGGGAGAAGAGATACACCACTTCCCTGCGCTGCTTCCTGCTCCTGTCACCATCACCTCACCTGCTGACTCTTCATCTTCACAGCATCAGTTTATTCCCTATTCCATCTCCCTCACAACCCGTGAAGCTTGCTGGGATGCCTCATTCTCAGAATTCCAAGTCCCAATTCTGTGCAAGGACCTCCTCTGAGTTCCCGAGACACCAGCTGTGGCAGAACATGTCCCCTCTGGAAGGTGTGGGTCCCAGCCCCATGAGAACTTCCTCTAAAATTCTAGGCTCTCATAATCCCAATGTCCAGGGCTCAGTTCTCCCAGCCCTAAGGGTGATACCTTCTTCCCGTAATCACTGACTTTTCATAACCTCAGGGTCCCCCTCTCCTTTTGCCCTCCCATACCTGCTTAAACAAATTCTTAATTAAATTCTCTCTGGTAAAACAACTGATATGCTTTTTTAAGTTTTTTTCTTTTACCGACTGGATACCAACTGATACAGCAATAAAAACTCAGACAAAGAAGTAAGCACTTCCAGACGCAGTGTTCAGGGGAGGCTTCACAAAACACATGTATGTCCGCTGGGTCGTGAACGAGAGCTCTGACGTGAGTTGAGACTGATGGTCAGGAAAGTGGAAGGAAGAGGCAGAGGCAGGAAAGCAGGAACCTATACAGGGCAGATGAATAGGTCATCCCGGCTGAGGGGGAGGGTAAGAGAACAGGAAGAATGAGGCCAACTCAGAAATACCTGTCCCTTTTCCATGCAAAAATCCACACAGGACAGCTTGGAGGCCTTCTGATCTCATAAAACAATACAATGAGAGAACAATAGGGTTCAAAAATGGAACAAAATAAGAATACATTTTAAGGAGGAGTGAACTTCCTGACTTCAATAATTAATGTGGAAATACACACTCACTATCTAATTTGTTGCCATAAAAATAAATTGTAATTAAGTTAAAAATTTAAACAATTGGGAACTGAAATGTGCTATTTAAACATACTTTATAAATATTTACAGTAGGACTATAAATTATAACTGACTCAATGTAATGTTTGATATAATCCACAGGAACTAGGTGTCCGTCCCCTGGGCATCCTGTGACATGTATTAGTGGGGAGCTTATAATTTGGACATTTGCAATTTATGTATTGTCTTTGAGAAAACCAAACCAAGACTTCCGCCTCACAACTGATTTCATGTTCTTTTGACAGTTTTTTCATATTTCTGACAGTTACAAAGCATATTTTGCCTTCTGGGTTTTTGGTGTGGACAGGTAAGAATATGAGCAGGTCATCGGTCGTGAGCAAAACCATCAATCACACCAGTTTTTGAATGTGAAAATCGGATTTAACTTACATTGTTTATATTTGCAACATCTTTTCAAAGAAACTATACCCCCACTAGGATGAGTATGCTATAGACAAAAAAATAAATCCTTTTATCAGTTGCCTACTCCTTCCAACATATACCCCATTGACCTCAAAGGAAGCAACATTTTGAGCATCCAAGGGCAGAGTTTGGGCCAGTATTATTCATGAATTCACATTTAAATGCTCATTAGTGAGTTTAAATTGTTGGTAACAACACATTAAATGGTAGTCTCAGTGTTTTCCTAGAATATCGGCATGGTTTAAATCAATTTGTCTTCAAAACAATTCCCGAATTTTACAGTAGTTTTCATTAAGACCTTTGGATGGATATTTTAAGTCACTTTATTGGTTTCTTAAAATAAAAATGTTCACATTAAATGTAATTTTTATCTTAAGGATGCATTTTTCTATATTTACATATACAAAAAGAATAACAAAGAACTGACAACAAGGAAAAGTAACACCTAAGTGTTGTAACTACTTAAAATAGGATAAGGTTTCCCAGCTGCTTACCTTATAGCCATCAACCAAAGCAACTGGTTAATTCTATTAACTTAATGAAACTGGAGGGTCACTTCAGTGACATAAATTAGTCTGATAACTTGTTTTTAAAAATGGAGTATCTGAGTCTATAAAATGTTAAATTATTTAATCTCATATAGATATAAACTAAATCTGAATCATAAGTAGCAAAGAAAATTCAAAAGTTAAATGAATTAATGGAAAACGTATATGTGCGTCTGTGTGTAAGAGAAATAGTGACACAATGTCACTGTTGAATGCCTGTACTGGTTGACTTCAAAGCCTTCTACAGTTCAAACCTTCCAAATGTGCATTTCTCAAAACATACTTCAGAATGTGTGTGTACAATCTTTAGAATTTTGCGAGCTGTTCAAGTTAATAGATTAAGATATAAAAACTGGGTTTCACTAGAAAATTGCTCCATTCATCCACTTTACAGAAAATTCAACGACATCTCAAAACTATAATTCATGTTGGTATAGACAGTCTCTGTCCTTCCTGACTTTATAAAAAGGGAGATAGAAACCCCTCACTAATCTGTTATAATTGATCCTAACATGCATGTATCATCTGCAAATAACCTCATCAACATTCAGAAAGGATTACCTAAATGAACCTATCTACATATTGTTCCTTATAATAAGACCCCACAAGACTAATGACTTATTAGTGCAATGACTGATTAATTGGTTGATTCTAAAGTGAATTGTTAAGAGTATAATTGCTACCTTATCCTAATTTCTGAAGGTTAGAAGAAGTTAATGTGACGCTAATGTAGCCCAACTGACTCAATAAATTTTTTTCTATTTACTAGCAAACTTACAACAAATTAAAAAAACTGACCATATTTTAAATCGTTTAAAATTTCTATTGAATTAACATTTAGTGTCTAACATTAATAGCAAAATAACCACATACATTCACAAATATTTCTTACTGTTCTATCAGTCCTTATCCTTAATCTGTATTTTCGTTTTTTAATATCATTACCAATTTTCAGTGTAGATATTTTGCACTTACATTGTTCTCGAAATGCATTAATTCTGCTTTACTCTTCTGAAGGTTGGCAAATTCTCTGCTTTGAAAAGCGAAATGTACTGTGGGATTGTTGATCTTCCTAAACACAATCAATTCTCAATTATTCAATGTCAATGAAGGGAGGCATTGGTATGAATAAATAGTATTAGTTGGTAATTCAAACATCTGGGTTAAGGCAAAGGCAATTTATCTCAGGCTGCTCCAATCCTCTGAACGAAAAGGAAGCATAACTAAGAGATTCAGTTTGTGCCACGTTTGGGAAGTGGTGGGGAGGAGGGGCTGCTATCATATAATACAAATGGGTTGGTCTGGGATCCTCTTCTGTTAGGGAAGTAAATGCTCTCAGTGGTGAACAGTTGTATATTAGCCTGGCATTTCCACGTAACTCTCACTTAACATCTTCTAGGTATTGTCTCCTCATTGAAATCTGCAGGACGGGTGTTATTATCCCCATATTACAGTTGAGAACACAATCTCAAAAAGTTCAAAAAATTCACACACCACCCCACTGATAAAAATGACACTATCAGATTTAAAGCTGTATGTCTCTGCCATGCAGAAATTGAGATACTAACAATTTACTGTATTCAAGCAATGTAGAAATCATTCTTGGGTTGCAGAAAATCATTCTTGGGTTGTATAAATCACTAAGGAAGAAAAGAAATATTATTGAAAAGTGTATCTCCTGACATACTACATAAGGTATACATAACACTTTTTAGATCCATTCATTCATTTATTCACTCAACAAGTATCAACTGAATGCCTATGATAGACCAAGTGCTGGAGATAATCCAGTAAACGAAACTCATCTCCACCCTCAAGAAGATTACACACTTGGGGTCAGGACAAATAAAAAGCAAATAAGATATTAAGTGAGTAATGATGTTGGATGGTGATAAGACTTTTGGGAAAAGGCACCGCATGGTAACAAAGATTGACATGCATAGTGTAAGGAAAGATTTGGGAAAGACTCCTTGAGATGAGATGTGAAAAGTGAGAATGAGCCATAGAGCTCCCTGGGTCAAAAAAAAAAAAAAAAAAATGCTCCAGAGAGAGGAACTATGATGCCCTGCCCTGGAGGGTTCTTGATGTGGTGACAAGAAATAGTGAGGAGATGAGAGTGATTGTTAAGGAGTGTGTAAGGGAGTCAGTAGCTTTCAACTAACCTTGAATCTGGGAAATAATTTGGTGCTCATTAGGTAGAGAATTTTCAAAACTCATGGAGACGACTGTTAAAAGATACGATGTGAAATAGCGTCCCTCAACCAATCTTTGGGAAACTGGCATCTCAAATTGCATACGTTTATCAATGACTACATTGAAATAAAGTGCCTTAAGGACTTTCAGCTAAGGTTGGACTTGGATTTATGTCCTTAAGTTCCCCCAAACAATGCTTTCTGCAATTGTTTCATGAACTGACAAGATTCTGGAAGGCAGTGTATAATGAGAGTTTGGATCCAGGCTACCTGGGTTAGAAACCTGGTTCCAACATTTAATAGTTGGTGATCTGGGACAAGTGAATTAAAATGGGCTCAGCTTTCTCTTCCCCTAAAATTAGTCAAGGATAGTTAATTTTAATAGTAAACTAATAATTTCAGTCAATCTCAAAGAGTTTGTTAAGCGGGAACATCTGGGGGGCTTACGCTGTTGCTGGCTGCCTCTGATGGCTGGGACATGCTGTATTTTATATGTTGACATCAACCTATTTGGCTAACAAGGGGGTCTTTGAGGTCAGGAAAGATTCAAGGCCTCTCAGCCTGAATGTTAGTGCTAGTGACATGCATACTAGGGAATTTTTGTCATGCAGGAAAGCATAAACATTAAACGTCAACATCGAAGCACAAGAAATGATAGGGAAGAAAGGGACTGGCTGTCTGTGGGGTTTTATGACGAGATGGTCATATACAATGTCAGAGATGTGGGCGATGCAGCAGAGAATTCTCCCGCAACAGCTACCCCCCAGCTCCCGCTACTGACCAAAGGTTATCTTAGATGTCAACATATCGAGTCCCGGGCAGGTATGGTAAACCTTATTGAAGGAACTGTGGGAATTATTTCCGGAATGAGAGGCAAAATCTATTTTAAGTACATGAACAAAAGTTGGCAAATAATTTTGCAACTGAGAATCATTTTTACATTGGATCAAAATAACATAAAACATGCCATTGAGTCACTTATTAATACATTGAGTACACCTGCCATTCTATGCACAAATCTATTAAATGTCAATAAACAACACCCAAAAAATTAAGATGCCATTTGACCGTTAACAAGCCCTAAGGCCCCTCCAGTGTGTTGCCAACAGAGGTAAAAATGTTTGGTGTTTGTCAAGTCTGTAAACTGAAGTGAGAATTCCAACCTTAAGTAAGAGATTCTTTTTGAATGTCTATTTCTAGACAACATAATATTTTAATGTATTTTTAAATGCACCTTTCATTTTAGAACTGTTTCACATTTACAGAAAAACTGCAGAGTATAGAGTTCCCATATATACCCCACACTCAATTTCCCCTATTATTAACATCTTACCTTAGTGTGGCACATTTATTTTAATTAATGAAGCAATATTGATACATTAATATTAACTAATGCCTATAATTTCTTCAGATTTCCTTAGTTTTTACCTAATTCCTTTTCCTGTTTCAGGATTCCATTTCAGAAGCCACATGATATTTAATAGTCATTTTTCCTTAGACTCCTCTTAGCTGTGACAGTGATTGCAATATTTTTACATTATAAATATAACTACAAGTAAAACTAAAAAATTAATTGATGCATTCCTTATGCTGATTTGAAAACTTCTTGGCAGAAACATCTTTCATGTTTTGCCAGTTTATGACACATGCATATTCACAGATATGTTTTGTTTCTAATATTTTATCAATGTCTAGTATTTTATCAGTTTCCAAGATTTTATCTACTATTAGTGCCAGTCTCTGGAAACAGTGGAGCTGCGAGTAGACCACAACGTGTTCACTCCTATCTTTAAAAGGGACTCTTGAAAGAAAAAGTAAATCATGGAAACTAACTTGCAATCTGAGAATGTGTATTTGGAAGAGGGTAAAAGTGGATTCATCTGTTTTGCCACGGTGATAGCACTGGTGGATGCCACAAAGCAGGCAGAAAAGATATATAATCCCTGCGGCACAACAGGCTTATAGTTTGGATCAAGGATTTTAGACACTACTCGGGACAATTTTTAGAGTAATTTACAGAATCTAGGGAACAGTCAAAATTGGCATTTTTGGAACTTGAGGCATTTGTGTTTCAACACACTGATTTGGACTTTGGTTTCCTTTTATTTATTTTTCTAAATTGATTTTTATTGAGGTATAAACATGCAACCTTATATTCATTTCAGATGTACAGCACAATGATTCAATATTTGTACACACTGTGAAATGATCACCACGATAAGTCTAGTTAACATCTATCACCTTGGCTTCCTTTAAGACCATTAGTGAGAGACTATTAGAATAAGATTGCTAGAGCAGTCAGTTTGGAAGATACAATTTAATTTTTGAAACACTACTTTCTTTCTTTCCATCTTACTGTGAGACTAAGTAGTGTATCACAACCAGAGGGCAGAATGAATGGAAGAATTACATCACTGCTACCTTCCTTGAAACCATCTTTCTAGCAACCTCCTTTGAGTATGAAATCTTCAAAATCTATCAGTTCATTTTGGATGTTATAAAAAATAATGGAATTCTTGTTTAGAGTTTCAGATAATGTCAAATACTCATTTCTGATTGGAAACCTCAGCTCCCCAGAGAACAGAAATATATTACAATTGATTTTTTAAACTACTTTTTAATAGAATGTAAAATGGTGGATATCAGCAAAAGACGCAATATTCATAATAGAAAAAGTGATCTTTTTAATTATAAGAAACAAGTTTGACTTGTTCTAAAAACTATTAATAAAATGTTTTAAAAATAGGAAAAGACTGCTTCTTTCTGTTGATGATTTTTATATTTTTTTCTAAAAGACTAATTAAAATCTTATAAATGTACCTTGTTTTACATTGTGGCTAATAAGGAAATAAAACTCTGAATTCATTAAAATAATCAAAGTACCAAAATAGAATCAATACCTCATAACAATTCTATGGAGAACAAGCTTATCACTAAATTAAGGACAATGTAGCTTCAAAATAAACTTTTAAATATTTAACATTTCCCTCCAGTGAGCTTATGTTTATGAAATGCTGCTATGAAAATCAACTTAAACACATTATATAAAAACACTCATGTTATGTCAAAAATGCTTTTTTATGTTAAGCATAATTAGTTTGAAATGCAGGTTTGAAAAAAAATCTAAAAAACCCCAACAAACAAAAACAGTGCCTTAGGTATGATAACAATGTATTTTTTTCCACCTGAAAGTCCGCAGTTAAGAGGTGTAGGGCTAACAGGAACCCCAAGATAAGAGGGATGCAGACACCTTCTGTCATGAAATTCCATGACACACAGGCTCCCCTTCTCAAGGTCACCTCCTATTTCAAGGTAACTGTTTAGATGTTAGTCACCAGATGTACATTTCAACTAACAAAGAGGAGGAAGGGGAATGGACACATGGGATATTTCTTATAAATTGCATACTTAAGACTTCCCATACTTAAGACGTCCCATTGGCTTGCAGAACTTCATCTCTTGGTCCCACCCAACTGCAGGAAGGCTGAAAGATGTAGTCTTTATTCCATGTGGTCACACGCCCAGCTAAAAATCAGGGCAGTATTAGTAAAGAATAAAATGAGGAAAATATTGAAGATAACCAGAATACTCTGTCAGAAAAATCAAGAGATGTCCCCATTCAACACAAATTTGGTAAATAAGCAGAAATCCTATTCACAAAAGGACCTGTTATAGATCCAGCATCTAAATCCTGCTCTCCTTTTCTCCTAGGTCCCTGCTCTGGAAGACTAAGAAAAACTAATTTCCTAAGATCCTTAATGCACTTTATTACAAGATGAAGAATAAGGTCCATGATCATGTACGGTCTTACCAAATAATGTCAAGTAACCAGTTTGAATAAATGTCTAACCGAACCTATTAGGTCAACTGGTTAATTTATTATTATAAAACAGCATATACATAATATGTAATGTGCACAGAAATAGAACCTCTGATATTTAGTCAGAAATTCCATCCTCAGTTTCTTCTTGTTTGTGGGCTTCCTCAAAAAATGAATAAATAAAATGATGATGGTTGTGATTCTGACAACAATGAAAGACAAATAATGTGGATAGCAATTAAATAAGAAATTAAAAAGGACTTAACTGATGATTCTACTGTGGAACATTTGTCTTCAGATAGTTTATTTCCAACTGAGAAATCTCTCATTGTGCAAATTATCATCTTTGGATTGTATCTGTTATCCTAAATCTAGAGTCTACATTTAAGGCTTGGCTTCTAGTAAGTGAACTAGGGAATTGTTAAATTTCTTTATTAAGACCATTTTACAGTTTTTAAACATTTTTCCAGGTTACTCAATTATTCAGTACGTTTTGGTTTCAGTGTGTTTCATAGGCTAAAACAGAAATAAATTGTGTGTACGTTTGAATAGCCTTACGAAATACGGTCTCAAAAACCCTTTGTATTCTTTCACGGTACTCTGTATATCTTCGCTGTGTTCTCTTTCAAGTTCCCTTTGGCAAGAGAGAGAGCACAAACGCACAGACCCATGAAAGTATCTAATCTGTATGCAATCTGTGGCCATAGAACAAAGACGAGCTAATTGGTCCATAAGTGGGATCTATGATCTTGGCATCATTTAGTATGCTTCTCTAATCCAATTAACCAGCCACACTGCCCTCTTCTATATGCTGCTCAAGGGCAGGAATCATAGGTATTTTTGTGTACCCTGCATCTAGCACTTTTCGTGGTACATGAATTGAGTTCAATATTTATGAAACAAAACTATAATCCCATACTATTCACTTTTAAAAATACCTGCTTGCCTTATATATTTCTTCTTTCTTCCAAATTTTGCAGGGGAAAAAAACATTTTTTTAAAACCCAGAATTTTGAAAGAGAAGGCAAGATTGTCATTTTTCCTCTTGACGGATTCAAATCAATAGTTAGTTTACAGTATTGGAGGTACATGTAACGTAGAAATGAGTTCTAAAATTCTTTTATTGAATTCAAAGAAGAAAAACCATTAAAAGGAAATAATTTACCTTCTTTGATAAGAAAACAGATTTTAACGTCAAATGTGCTTTTATTCATACAAGGTCAAACTAGGAATTAGATGTTAAAAGGGCAGGCAGCACCTAGATACTGAATGGTGGGTAAAATTAGATGCGAGGAAGCAGGTCAGTCTTAATGATCCTTCTCCATCACTATGTTTTTCTCATTTAACTATTATATCAACTCTGAGTCCAGAATTCTTACCACTACGCTAGTGGTATATGCTATATGAACACATATATCATTTATATATCGCCCTGGCTTTAGGTCGGCCCGGTGGGGGAACTGTCAAAGCTGGAGAATGTGTAAGATGATACAGGTCCAGGGGCAAGAGAACTTACAGAAACTTAGATTGTTGATTGACATGATAAAATTGCATTAAAAAAAAATATACGTATATGTTTTCTGTTATTGTATTACAAACCTGCAGTCTCTCTATATTTTCCTAAGTTTTACTACAAAAGAATAATGTTTTGTCAGAATACTAAAATAAAGACAACTGAGATTTTTCACTTGTATTTGCAGCTCACTGCTTTCCTTCAGCAAACATGAGTTCTGTTTCTGTATCTTGTTTTGTTTCTTTTGCTCTCTGCCCCGAGATTTGTTTTTGAAGATTCCTAAGATAGATGTCAAGAGGAAAAAGGAGAGGGAAGACATGTCTTTTATTTCCAGAGAGTACGTAGTGTTTTCATCTTCAGCCAGCTTGTGCTAGTCTCTGCCTGACATATTTTTACTGAGTTGCAAAAATAAAATAGTAAAAATAAAATAAGGCTTAACGATGTTCTTCAATGGTAGCTGGCAGAGCCGTTGTTTTATACTTCATGAGAATAAATTTATGACATTAAATACTGCCTGAGCATTTTTACAATTGTTTAAATTGGGTAAAATAGTATCTTTAACAGGAGACAATATTAACCAGAATTTGGACCCCTTATTTTAAAAAGCTAAAGTGCTCTATATTTTGTAATGGGACAATATTTCTTAGTGTCTTCTTCAATATCCAGATGCTAACAATATTTACCCACCTACTCACCTGCTAAAAAAAGAGTCTATCAATATTCATGAGTGATCCAAAATTCTACCAGCAGAAGCAGCGATCATCAGAAACTTACCACAAGTACAAGAAGTACATCTGTGGATGGTACTGATACTTAGAAATCAGGCCTTTGGCTGAACTCAAATCTTCATAATACTTTGCAGAGCTCTCCATAATTTAAAGAACCACCTCCTAATCCTTAATTCAAACATGTATACCAATATTTTTCTAATTTTAATGACAATTGTACCACATGGTCTTTAGTATGGCAGGCTGCCTAGAAACTGTTTCAGTAAATTACACACCAAGATGATCTACTCTTTGGATTGTCTCCAGAACAAAGACTATGATGTATAATTAAAACCAACTAACAATTAACTGCCATCAAATATAACATGAGGGACAAGCGTTGTAAATCTAGTTATTTACAATAAGAAGCAACATAAAAGGCTTTTTTTTTCAATGAATGATAAAAATAGAGTCATAGCCTTGGGGTTCTATTTTAAGGTTTACATGAAATAATAATGAAGCAACAGAAAGCTAACCTGTTCCATATTTCATTGCGTTGAGGTGACTTTGTTAGCATAATAAGGAACTGTCTAAGAACTCAAAAATTATTCTGTTGATTGCATGTTTTGAACTAAAGAATTATTTTAAGAGAGTCGTAGTAGTATTACTTCGGCATCACGATGAGTTATGTAAGTGTGAGGGTGTTGAAATGAGCCAAAATTATATTTTTGTACACTATAATATATTTGTGCGTACCGAAAAGTTACTTAATTACTGTGATGTAGCTTTTATATTTAACATCCACTTAAGAATCATATCTTGAAGATCTGAACTAAGAAGTTTCTTTCATTATTTATTCTTATATAACCTAGGGGAAAGACACAGGGAAGCAGCTATCTAATTATGACTGTTTTAGAAAGACATAAGAAGGGAGCAAAAGTTTTTCAAGGCTTTTTATATATGGATGCAGACGCGGATTTGCTGCGAAGCTCACAAAGCTTCAGGGCCCCTCTCTCTCAAGGGTCCTTTCCAAGGTCCTGAACTTAATTTTCTATTCCTTATTTTGTATTTTATTTCTATTGCTTACTGTGGTTTCCTCCCAAACCCCAAATTGTATAAGGCTGCAGGCTTCATACAAAGCAAACCCACCTGTGTGTAAGTATGAACATCTGGACGTCTCTTCAGTTTTAAATAGCAGGGGACCTCAAGATTGATAAGGGGCTAAAAGTAGAGGAGACGGAAGACTTGTGAGCAGAACTGTGGTCAAGTTTTCATCATCTTCAGAAGCAAATAAAGAAGAGGAGCAAAGGACAGCATGCAGAAAAGGGAAGAAAAGAGAGGGAGGAAAGGTGGAGGAATGGAGGACTCTGAGGGAGGAAGGTACAAGAAAGAGTGGAAAGTTTGAAAAACTCACGTGGGAAATCATTTGTGTCTTACAGACGGAAAGAGTACACACAAGTCTCACGTGCTTTCTCGGCCACGGCTTTCAATTCTCACTTTTCAAAATGAATTTGTAACCTCAAGTTTGAAAACACCAACTTGGCAATATTAGTATAGATTATTGTTACTTTTATCTTGGCTATGCCATTTACTTTTTATTTCATGAATAAAACACGAGTTGGAGAAAAATCACATGATACCTGTTCAACACAGGAACCTCCTCTTATTCCTCCCTCTTTCCCTCTTTGAATCAGATCCCTTTTAGGATGCTTGCAAAGGAACTGCTAAATGGCCGAAGGGCAGCAGATTACATTTACTTCAACAAGATGTTAAAATAGATTATAGCCTAGACTCTAAGGCAATAGGTGGCAGATAAGTAAGGACGTACCCTGCAAGAAATTCAAAATAGATAAATAAAAACTGAAAAAACAGTTTTACCTTACCTACTTCAAGCATAGAACATGGTTAGAAAGTAGATACGAAGTGGGGGGTGTTTATATAACAGATTTCCTGGAGAGAGCTGTGCTGTGAGCCTGTTTCCAACACGGGGGAAGAGAAGGTGCATGTCAGGAGAGACAGCATTTCATGGGACCACTTGGAAAATCGTTGCATATTTCCCTGCAGTTGGGAGATACAAAGAACCAGAGTCCAAATTCTACCCAACAGACCTAACAGGAAAGAAGCTCACTGACTGCTTTGGTGCTGCAATGGCTGTTGTGTTGGAATGAGCTTGGATTCCTGTGGTTTGTTCAAGAAAAGGAATGTAGAGTCCTGGTTGAAAGAACCATCTGAAGGGGCAGCGAACACTCAGCCAGCCAAAGCTGGAAATGGATTGGTGGATTCCAGTTGCTGCTGAAGCAGGAAGCAAGCAGCTAGAACAGAGAAACTTTTATCCAGACTGAATTTCATTTAGATCACAGACCTCAGGATAAGTGGCCCATCAGAGCCTAAACATCCCCTAGGCCCAGGGCAGGCAAAGCCGGTCAGGAGCTCTCCTGTCTGTCTCTCTCCATTCTTCTATGACTCTGGTGAGGTCAGAAATTTTAGTTCACAAGACGGTGGAAGGAGTGAAAGCTTGGGAGAGGGTAAGGAGATAAGAAAGGCAACATCTGAAATTCTCCACGCTAGTAGCCAGCCTTTACCAGGCCTCAACTTTGGAGAGGGGGAGGTGAAAAAATGTACCCTTAAATCGGTGTTTTGATTATCATATGAAACTGAATGTTATGAGTTTGCTATTAAACAAGGTACCAGTTATGGGCTTCTAACATTTCAACCATTGGCTAGATACCTCTCCCAGCTGAGTAAATTTTAATAGGACAGTAGGTACTAAAATAAAGATGCTTTTCGATTACATTGCATTCACCTGGTTTATTCAAAGCACTGCTAACAAATATTTTATAATTTTTACAGATTGTTTTTCTGTGAATGTCCTTTGTTTAATGGATTCAATGGAGCATTTTTAAAGTTTATGTTCTGAAAAACTTAAACTTTGTCAGGACATGTTTCTTCCAGTTACCCAAAGTGAGTATTTAATGGAAAATTAAATTTTAAAAATGAAGATGTTTAAAGATCTGAAACACCCAAGGAAATCTAGAAAGCCACAGGAGGAAATACATGATCTCATGGACAAGAGTTGGAATTCCCTAAACAGAGCAGCACTGTCAGCATAGGCTGAAATTCTCATGTTCGTGTATGTATGTCTGGCTGCAATTCCCAGCCCGGAAATGTATCAGAGAACATGTTGGGTTGAGAAGCTAAATAATTCAAGTAGATTTTGAATTTAAATAAATTCTTCACCTATGCAAATAATTCTGGGTTTTTTTTCAAACTCATAGATTTTTTTTTTTTTTACAAAGGTGATGCTCTGAAAGGGCAGAGGGCACTGATTTACATGCCACTTGTTTCTACTGCACCGGCAAATGTTCAGTTTTTAGACTGTGTATGGAAGAAATATGATAATTAAGTGCATTGCTCCAGAACCTGAATCACAACTCATTCCTTTTCTGTATGCAGTTATTCTCGCCTATAATGTACAAAACCTTAAGGGACCTGTCATATAAACATTTCTAAAGATCAGTCAATACCTGCAGCCCTGCCATCCATCATTGCTGAACAAGTTCTGTTTCACACAGTAATCACATAAATCGAGTTACAAGAGATTATAATTCTTTAAGACGCACCTCTTGGTCCTTGGCAAGGTCATTACTGTGCTGTGAGTCCGTTCCCCTAGATGAGATATGTCAAAGTAGAAAGACTGGTGCAACTGAGAAGCAAAGAACTTGGACTAACAGATTCTGGAGTAACTAATCTTGCTTGAAAAAAAAAAATACTGAAAATATGGCTTAAGGTATTAAGCTAACATTTGATGAGTTCTTACAAAGCCTAGAGAATTCAGCATTGCATTTTTTTTAACACAGAAAGAACAAATTCTAGCCAGAAGTCAAATACAAATTTAACCATTATTTGTGGTACAACAGAATGAAAAGTGACTCAAAAGTCACATTATTTATTCACAGGCTTTGGTATTATAGGAGGAATATTCTCAGTAATGATACTTAAACCAATATTCATCATAACTCGTAGACACACATGTTTTAAAAAAGCAAAGTTTATCTGTGAAATGAGGTAAAATTTTAAGTTATGTAACCATGAAGTTCTGTTTTCCTTTGGGAAGCAGCATAGCCTAGAGAGTTTTGGTTTTATTTTGCTATGGGTACTGCTGTTTGTTAGAGGTTTTGGTTTATTCAGTTTTGTTTTGTTTTGGTTTTTGATTGAATTACCCTAGGACATTAAGAAAAAAGGTTTTTTTAAACCTCTGATCCAGAAAATATTTATTTGGAAGAACTTCAAAGAAATACAAGCACCTGAGAACTTTTAACACTGGGAATTATGACATTCCTCACAAATTTGGTAAGAACGTTCCCAGGGTAAGGGCTTAACATCAAGTTAGATACCCCCGAAGACACACTGTACGTTATTACTCGATAGGAGAAGAAGATAATTAGCACTGTTAAAATAGCTATGGAAGAGCAAAGTGCTTAAGGTACAAGAGCACTGATTTACGTTTAAGAAGATTGGTGAAGATGATGTGTTAAATAGGGCCCTTCCTCACCAGGGGATTACTCTGAACCACAGAGTAATCAGTCATTTCCATCTCTGCACTTCATTGTTAATCCAAATAAAACCTTCTTAACGTACACCAGACTGCCAAAAATGCTGGTTAGAGACCTTCTCTGATCTCTGAAGACAGTATCTAATTTAGTAAAACAATTAGAAGAAAACACTCAGAGGGAATCAATTCTTTGGAACTTAAAAAGCCCACATGCAAAACATTAATGTAATGAAAATGCCAATATAATCCAGGATTTATTTAAGTGTTGCTAGCTTTTGCATCAACGACTATTGCATTTTTTGAGCATTCACCACGTGCCCAGGACTCTGTGTTACATGGAGGCAGTGTGGTACCAGCATTAATCAGCTAGGGATTTGGTGCTCCAGAAATAAGTGGTCTAATAGAAGAGATAAGATGAAGTCAGGATTCTATACTAAAAGAGCACGTGCTGTATGATAGATCAGACAAGTTCCTGTGGAAGGCAAAAGAGGCTGGCATGGCTTTCAGCGGGGACAGCATGAAACAGCTTCACAAGAGCATGTAAGCTGGGTCCTGGAAATTACGGAGGATCTGCTCCAACAGAAGGGTGTGGGATGGGACACGGGCAGAGGGGACTGGAGCAAACTGAAGGGCATTCCAGATAAAGAGAACAAAGTGATTAAAAGCTGCACACTATGTATGAGAATTTCTGTGATGAAAATGATTACCTGAAAGGGGCTTTACATTCTTGAAAAATAAGGCCACACTTTTTAAAATGTACTTTGTATGGATCCCAAAGACAGCGTGCAAAATCAGAAAAAATGTCTTTTTGCTACTGATGATAAAAATAAGGAAATACAGTTTTCTCCTTTATTTTGGAACTTTAAATATAAAATAAAATTAACAGAGTAATACAGATTATTATTTGTTTTTAATTGAGTTATAATTTACTTGCAATAAAATACATGAATCTATTTGAACATTCATTAGTTTCTATAAGTCTGTCGGAGCTACTGTGTAAAATTCCCCTTATCAGAGAATCCATTTAAATACAGCTCAGTATCTAATGAGGTTTTCTTCCCTTTGCTTCAGCTGAATATTTAGCAGTATAGGAATTTGACAGGTTAGGCAATTAGAATATAATTTATGGTACATGGCTATGTGGACGAACTGCTTCCTGCCCATAATTCTGAATGCACGTCAAATCACAGATCTCTTATGCTAGTCCCAAAGAAAATCCTTCCTAAGAAGCGAATAGTATAATATATTAATAGTTTTACTCATATCTTCAAGTGACCATGCTGGAAAATGTTATCTAGTGCAATCCATTTGGCCTCTTTAAAAGCAATTAAAAACACAAAAGCTTTATACACTGGTCAGCCTAAGCCTTAGGGACAAAATTTATTTCCCGTGAGCAGACACTCACATGCTCTGGCTTCCACAGTGCCTTTTAATACATTGTTCTCATTTGGTTTATTAAATGCTCTTTCGGTCACCCCACTGGGAGCTGCGCCTTATAATGTGCCTGTCTCAGCGACAGTGGTATCTGATACTTACAAAATGTTGGTAAATGGATAGCTCTTTGGAATGATTATTAAATAAGAAACTATGGCAAACTGCAAAAAATTCTTAAGACCTTGTTGCTTCCCCTATTCCTTTATTAATTTGTATTTCTCTAGAAACCTCCTTTTTAATGGCTACTGTTTTGTGGCAGAGGCTGTCAGATGTCCTCCGCTATCCACACTCTTCCTCTTCCACCAAAGTCAGACCTCTGAGTTTTACCTGAGTGCCTGTAATTATTTGAAATAAAACTACCTTCCCAAGCTCTTTTGTGTTAATATTGAACTACATAATAAATTCAGGTCAATAAAATCTAGTTGGAAGTATCCTGTGCTCCTGGGACCATTCCTTAGAACATGGTAGCATTACAACCGTTGCCACTTTTCACATTGTCCATGGATGTTGAGTGTAATGGATGGAGCTACACCTGCCATTCTGGAACACAGGAAGGATGGTTACACCCTGGGATGGCTGGAAGGTGCCTGGGTCCCTGAGGACTTTGTGGAGCACAAGAAAAAGATAAATCTCAAATTTTTAAAACCTATCAACACAATCCTAACTGAAATAAACATGTGACCCTAATCTTATGAAATACAACTTGTTAACTCTTATCATTTAAATATGCTGAGGACTCATCTCTTTCAGAATGTCTTTCAAGATTGACCAGTATCATGCCCTTTCATTTTCCAGTCATGGCTATGTTGATCTTCCAAAGGGACCTTCAGGGCAAGATGATCTCTTAAAACATGTATCACATGAAAGGAACCATGGGAGCTCGCTGGCAATTAATACTAATACAACTAAAGAGATCTTGATAGAATTGGATGCTCTTATGTGCTTACTATTTTTACCTCTAAATGTTAGCAGTATCCTTTATTTTCACTTCACATTTCAGTCTAGGTAACAAAGAGAATAATTAATCAGTATTTTTACATGCCACACATAACACTTAGCAGAGAAGGGATATTATTATAACTTCAGATATATGACAGTTCCTGTAAATTATCTTTATCTTAAAAAGAACTTGGACAAATTCAAATGCTATCATCATCATCATTAAAGCCAGATTAATAGCTTTTCATACGGTTGAGTACTGAATTTTATTCAGCTCTGCAACTGACTGTACTAAGCAGTACAGGGTGTGTATACAAATTACCTATAATTCCAATTGTTAGGGAGGTTGACATCTTACAGGAAAGGTAAGACAAAAATAATTAAAATACAAACCCAAGTAAAAAACCTGCTACAAAGTACAACAGAGAGCTGGAGAAAAGAAAGGTCAAAGCTCTTCCACATAGGAAAAGCTTCAAGAATTGGCAGTAACACATTTTCCCACTGTGAGTCAGTTTAGAATACATGGCCTTCTCAGCTGACACTACCTGTGGCCTCAACTCCGACCAAGAGTGGCACTACCAACTGAATCTGAGAATAGAGATCCAAGTCTTCCAACGTCTATCAAGGAAATATCTCAGGGAGAGTGATATGGTTTACAGAACAGCTTTTGCCCAAAGAGATCTCTAAGCCAGAGAAGACCTGTTTTCTTCTTATTATTAAACTACCTCTTCCAACAGTCACTGGTCTTGCCTTCTTGATTTCTACAACCTTTGAAAATGACTCCTCTTGCAATTAGTTCTGAAGCTACCTGTCTGCATGGATCTTTTCTTTATTTGATTTTGGCTGTCTCTTGTGTTAATTCACCCCCTTCTAGCATTTCTTTGGCTATGTCATATGCCTGCTTCCTGTCCCTGGTAGGCTGCCTGTTAAACAACAGGGTAAATGAATATTTCACTTCCTCAGAGTCTACAAAGTTCTTAGCCTTCTTGCTGCCTTACAGACAGTTACTGATTGGAAACTTTGCTTTTGCCTAAACTAAGGTAGACATCACTCCTAAGGTGGGTGGAGCAGGACATGGGTGGGGTATGTTGGACTATTACCCTCACCTTTCTTTCTAGTAATCCACCTCTCAGTCTTGACCTCAACCAGAAGAAGTGAAGTAGTTTCTATGAATAACTTTTTGTCTATGAAATTCAGGGAAACAGAGAATCTCAACCAAAGGTCTACCTATGACAAATCTAAAATTGTAACTCTAAATTTTCTTTTCCTTTCTGGGGATAGGGAAAAGTTAATGACATTAAAATGCATTAGGTTGATCAGCCATTATGCTAACGAACAATCTGCATGGTTCTGGGTCAGCAACATTATAGCCCAAACTTTCCTAATTGAAAGGGACACAGTGACCTGGGCAAATTGGTTTGACAGGCTTCTTTCTTATCTCCCAATGATAAAGTGGGTCTCACTGATGAGCTAGATCATATTGAATTGGTTAAAAAAGGACAGCTGTCATTCTATCCTGCTTTAAAATATCCAAGAGTGGGTGGCTAATATTTTTGTTTTTGAAATGGAATGTTTGATCTCATTAATTTTCAAAACAACACTGTGCTTAAAAACAACCCGCATTTTTTACTGCTTGTAGAATGCACTTTAATCTTAGCTTTTATAGAATGTAAACATGAAGAGTTTCCAGGTTAGTATACTAAGGGAGAAAAAAATAAATAGAACTAACATGTTTTAAAGGTTTGATTATATTTCCAAGCATCTACTTATTTTAGCAGCTTTATTATTACTAATGCACATGATTTCAGGGGCGTAGAGAGAAGCTGAATTTAAATAACCACTTGTGGCAACAACAGCACCAATTATACACTCCATGGCTATTTATGTCCTCTGGTGATCAACTAGCAGTAGGAAGTGAAATTGACAACACACTGGTACAATCACAATTATGGGTCAAACTTCAACAAGCCTGTTTAAATGGTTCCATTAGGTCCTCCTTGAAATACTGATTTACATATATTTTGACTATTTCCAGACATGTTATCCACGTTAACATGCAGTGATATAATCATTTCCTATTAGGATGCATTAGTCTGGAGCACTGAAAAATAAAACAGCATGCCATGCACACAAATTTCTGCAGAGTTAAAATTACACTAGAATACATCCCCAACCATATTTTAGAAGATTAAAATATCATTTGGCTTTCACGGCACGGCTAATTCATAGGAAATTTGGATATTTTTAGAATTGTTTAAATGGGCTTTTCCTTGTAGCATTAATGTATTTTTAAGGTTAACAAAAATTGTCCATAAACCATAAGATGTCTTCCCTGTACAGATCCATGCCTTATCTAATTTTTATTTTTTATGTTAGTCTGACCTAAATATAGTTTTTCCAGGTGATTTCTCTTTCCACTACAATTGCAATTCCTCTATGATGCTTTCTAAATATTGCTCTTTTTTAGAGACATGTTTCCATTTAAACTCATTTAAACTCATTCCTTTTAAACATGATCTCATAATATATAAAAAAAAATTTGTAATGTATACTAAACTAAACAGCATAATGATAATGTACACTTGAAAACTCATCAATTAATGTCTAGACATTATTGCTACTTGACGCTACCTGATTGCCCCTTCTGGATACCATCATCCATCTTCCCCACCAAAAGAAAGCGCTATGCTAAGCTTTATCATACGATTTTACTGCTTTAAAATTTAGCTTTTACTCCACATATCTTCCCCTAAACAGTATATTGTTTTGTTTGCTGATTTTTAAACTTTCTAAAAATGATACTGTCCCATACACAATCAAATGGCACCTTTTACTTATTTGTATTTTTACTATTTTATGATCCATTCATTTTGAATGTAATTATTTGTAGGTTAGTAATTTTTATGGCTTACTTAAGATACCATTGTATAAATACATGGTGATTTATTTACCACTTGGATATTTGAGATGTTTCTTTTCAACACTATTTTGGCTATACACCTATGAGCACTCTAAATCATAACTCCTGATACAAATATTCAAGAGTTTCAAAAGTGGTGGTACCAATTTCTACTCTCATGCACAACATACGAGTTTGCCTTGTTTTATATCTTCACCAACGCTTAGCCTTGTTAAAGATCTTAATTTTGTAAATAACAGACGGTGTCAAATACTATTCTTTTATGGTCTTAATTTGTATTCTCTTATTTTTGATGGTATTGAGAATCCTTTTATAGGTTTATAGTGTTTCTGTGTTTGCTTTTCTGTGAAAAGGAAATGCCTATTTATGTCTTTTGTCAACTTTTCTATTTGCTTATCTGCCTTTTTCCTTTGGTATCTTCATGAATTCTTTATGAAATCATATATTATTTCTTCAGATGTCTGGCTCAATCCTATTAAATTTTAAATTCCTTGGAAGGAAAGACTGTACCTTCTTTATTGTTATATCCTCAATGATCATCATTGTAATTCAATTATATAGTTCTCTCTTTTGCAGATAGCATGATTCTTTTGCTAAAATTTCTTCTTAAATAATTAAGAAAAGAAGGAAAATATTAATCATTGTTCTATAGGATTCTTATGGGATGATGGTCTAGGAAGGGGGTGGGAAGGAAACAGCAGCTTCCTTCTAAATATATATATACTTACATATACATACACACATACACATATATATATGTGAAGCACTGTTGTAGTAGAAAGATGCTATCAAACTTTGGTATGGAACATACCAGTTTGTCTACAAAGTGACTTCAAGAAATCTACCTACCTTAAGACCTTCTTTCTAAATCACACATTATGTTATGATTTTGCTACTACAGAGAATATATAATCTTCTTTGTACATGTTTGTCTTACTTTTCAGTAGATTCTTATTCCACAAGAACAAGTAGAGAAGTGTTCCAAGATCTAGAGAAATAAATTACTTCTTATTTGATTGATGACCATGAAATAGTGTGGTCAGGAAAATAGGGATGTCTGGAATCGACTTAGGCAAGGCATAAAGAAATTTTTTTCCCATCTGAAAACATGAAATTGTAACTGCCATTTTGCATGGCACTATTAATGAAAAGTTTGATTAGACATGATTTAAACAACAAAGAGTTAAATTAAAATTCCTGCTGTTATATGAAATCCCTTAGCGTTACAGGTATTTCACTAAAACATAGCAAACTGTTAAGTGCTAGGTTGTAATTATTTACATTAATTACATAATTGCACTAATTGCAAAAATAGGCAGTAGCACTGTTAAACATTTCCTAACTGCTTCCAAAACTTCAAATATATAAAATGAGAATTAAAACTAAAATTAAAATGGTTAATCACAGAATTCTGAGAATTCATTTTTAAAATGAGTTAATGTCTTTATAGTACTTAAAATAAACCCACAAATATTTTGCTAAGATTTGATATTATTCTTATGCCTTTAGCACTTAAAGATATGATTATTTCCTGCAAATCTGCATGGAACTTGAGAGCAAGTTCTATACTATATATATTCTATATATTCTATACTAAGAATCTAGACTATTATTCTTATATACCTGAGGTGAGACTTTTTACTGCAGTTGCATGAAAGATAAAAAGAAGTTACCTTTAATTATGAATGATGAGCTACCATAGTATGCTATCTCCTCAAAATAAAGAAAAACTTTTCTATAATACTAAAAAATCTCTTTTTATGATTCTAGGATGTCTGTAATCATGCATCTGTATTGTTTCTGTAGGAATTACACATTAGTGCCTTGCCCATAGTGAGCACCCAATTGCTACTTGTCCCATAATTAATTGATACATTTACATTTCAGAGAACCTAGTCTTACCCAATAAGAAAGTTTTTTTGCTTCTCCTTGGTCTCGTCAACTTAGTGAACTCAGCACTAGGAATGTGATATGCGTTGATGTGTCTTAAACATGATGCAGAATCTTATCGTGATGAACACATGGGAAAGTCTCTGCTTATTTTCAAGGACGTAGAGGTGTTTCTTTACTCCTATGTTGAAAGCATGAGTGGCAGGCTTTCTCTCCTATGTCTTGTCAGTGTGAAAGCACAACAGAAGTCCTTTGGTCGTTTGGTCCTTAGCATTCCCTAAGCAATCACTAAGTCCCTCATTTTGGTTTGTAGATGTGACCTATTTGAATATGTACTTTGTCCAATCGTTCTCTGAACCTCAGTATAATTTGAGCAATGAGATGACAGATTTACTTGCTTTAGCAGTTTTATGCCAGATGGTGATGACTAATGCTGACTACAGAGAGAAATATTATTTCCTGAGCTATCCATATTTGTTTTTTGTAAATAACTCTTTCATCCAATCACTCCAAATCCCTTTGTGGCTATTTAGCACTTCTGCAATCTCCTAGGGAGTGCTTAAGGTACAGATCAGAGCCACACAGGTATGGCATAAAAATCACTCTACAGCTTAGACTTGATGTGATCTGATGGTCTGCATTTTGAGCATCTTCACTGTTTATTGCCATGCACTCCTTTGGAATTTTGATGAAGTATATGGGTACCTTTTCTGAACCGAGTTCTAAAATGTATAAAATAAATACATAGGATGACAGCAAAAACCAGTGATACTGAAGTTCAGTTATAAATCTATTAAACACTAAAATCATGATATGCTTTGTTCCCAATGAATCATATAAGATGATATCTAGGATTGGGTTCTAACAACTACCTAGATCACATGGTGGTGATGAGTTTTTAACTCTGAGTGCTACTACCATAATGCAATACGGCGTGATGAGGGGGTAGTAGAGGGATACCACTGTGTTTGTGGCATATACTCATATTTGAGGGAAATGCTAAATATCAATGGATTTGGGGAAAAGTGAAATTATAATTTTGTTTCCACCCAAGTTTATGAACACTAGAGTATTACTGAAATCTCTGATTTGGGGGAGTAATGTGCTCCAAGCCAGATGGTCCTCTGCCCAGGAGAGCTGTGCTGACAGAGAATTCTGGTATCTCTCCTAGGGTTCAGGCTTCCAGGTCACCCTGACAAAGCCTAGGTTTTAAGTGGAGTTTAATAAGGACGCTTCTTTGTTTACAGAATGACATGACAATTTGCCTGGTTTTTCGTTCTTTTTGCTCACCTGGCTGGGCCACATTTAAGGGTGGGTCTTAGACTCAGTTGCCATCTAAAACGCTTTCAGAGATCATCTGTATTTCTGCCACAATTATCATAGAGCACACACAACGGAAATTTAGGTAAGCTTTGCTAATTTCTTAAATTTACAGGATCCAAAATGTTTACTACTTTAAATCTCAAATACTCCTTCTATGTTCCTTTGAGATAGGACAAGAAGCCTAGTGCCTTCTTTAACTACATGAAATACCACCACTTCTGAGATTAACACTGTTTCTGATAAGGGTGTGACTGAGCAAGTAGTAGCAATGGAAATAAAAGTATTTTCATCTCCGTTGAAATCGCTGTTAATGCAACATGGAAAAATAACTTTATAGAATATGCCTCTGTCAGCAAGTTGGGTGATCTAGCAGGGGTAGGGGGAGGAGATCTTCATACCGGATGTGGAATTTCTGTGAAAAAAATTCTGCTTATTCAGAGCACGTTATGAGGACTTTTATTTCAGTTGGAGGTTTGCAGCTTAACTTGTATAACTATCAATTTTATAAATGCCTATCTTTCAAAAGAAAAACAAAAAGAAATTCACTAATCAAATAATAGAACTACTATTCTACTAAAGTTATTAATCTTTAATTTCTGTAATGTATATGTATACTGTATGTGATGCTTACATTTATAACTTATCCCCATATCTGACTCATTCATATATCAGTTAAAGAGAACTTACAACATAGTTATAATGATCTACAGATATATAGGACATTTGTATGATTATATAAATTAATTCCTATTTATGCTAAGTGTTTTAGATATAACATATTAATTACACAAACATAAAGTATTCTAGATGGGAATATAAGATTATTTTGGCTTGTGTTTAATATACAGAATATTAATGTATATATGCAGAAAGATTGAATTTATTTCTAGCAGAGTGGTAATTTTAATCAGGATACTTGTTAAAATTTAGTTGTAATTATTGATTTACCCTAATGATCTAACATTCTATACTTTTAAATGGTTGGGGAAAATTGGACAGACTATTTAGAGTAACTTACGGAATATGTGCTTATTTTTTTAAAAGTCTTGCAAAATATACTTTGGCTTTAATTAGCATGCTAGATACCTAAAATAAGCCACAGGTGATTATGTTGGCTTTCTTATGAATATCACTTCTATTTAAAGGACAATAACATTTTTATAATTTGTTTATTTTTTGCAAACACAGAATGGACCAAAAAAGACAATTTGTAAAAGAGAACACAGAATTAGTAAATAAATATGAAGTAAATTAAATAAAAAGAATGAGGGTAATATATTTTTCCAAATGAAGAAATCAACTTTATTTTACATTAACAAATGTTATTTTAATGTTTAAATAACATAATATTTTACAAACAATATTTTAAAAATATTTAAATACATTATAATTTAAATATATAATTATAATATTTACAAATATTTTAAGCTATAAAATATACTCTTAATCCTTCTATGAAAATAAAGCCACTGGTACTACTTTCCAGGCCCCCTTTTTCACTTGAATGGGTGTCTCTAGAGAAGATAACTAGTTTTGAATCTGCTTTTGTACTTGATATGCAAAATTTTCAGATCGTTTCTATATTAAGTGAAAAAAAGTCTTTGCAGAGGTGAAGTCTAGGCAGTTGAGGTGAGATGCAGCTTCAGTATTTCATTACGTTCACCTTCCAAGAATACTCAGCATAACGATGGTGAGGCTGTCCAAACACGGAGTTCTTGCACACGACCCATAGACGGGGAATGCTGGGGGAGACCACGCATGACCCATGCAGTTGGACCCACTGTTTAGGTTCTGTGAAATTTAGTGACAATAGAGACAGATGAAGACATACTATTTCTCTCTCTCTCTCTCTTTTTCTCATTCTGTCTCATCTCTTCCAGTTCTTTTATTTTTCTTGATATTCTATTTTTTCAATAGTTGTCCATTTTCTCCTGTTTGGACCTTGATGCTTAGTTGTACATAGAAGAGTGATTTAGCTCAGTTTCTGATTCCTTATTTCTAGTAAGAGCCATACGCCTACTTGGCAAGAAAGCCAAACCTGTTGAAACATAATTTACAGACTGTGGATGCCAGGCGTCGGGGGGAGCCAGGCTGATCACTAGAGTGCTCCCGTCCTGTGCTTTCCACGCTGGCTTCCAGGAGCTAACCATACTGATTTCACAATTTATGGCTTTCAAAGCCATTTGCAACCCAGATCCTTCACAGAGCTCCAATTTGCTTACGGCAGTCAAGAACACTGAAATTCTTCTGTGGTAGCATGTTTCCTTGGTAGCTCTGATTTTTTTAACAGTTCAATTCATTTAAATTGCGGTTGAAAGTTAACATTGATTTTGCTTTTTAATGTCTAGCATTCCTCAAATTCTAGTCCCATATATTTGGGGCTTATTATATATATGTTCAAAAGGACAGCACTGATAGGTAGCAGTATTTTACAAATTCCCTTTGCATTGTCTCAGGTATGATAACTGAGTCACATAATTTTCATTATCATATGGCTTGTAATTAAAGTCATGTCACAAATTATTGCATTATGATAAATACACATAAAAATATATCAACTCATGGGTGAATGAATTCTAGCAGTTCAGATCTGTTCATTCACTCATTCGTGCACTTACAATATTTACTGAAAACATTATATATATTAGGTGCTGCTAATACAGCAGTGAATAACACCAGCGAGGTCCCTTCTCTTATGTAGCTTACTTTCTAGAGAAGGGAAATGGAAAACACAAAAACAAAGAAACACAGTGTGTGGTAGTAACATATGCTAGGAAGAATAATAAAACATTGTGAGGGACCTACAAGTTACTATTTTATAAAGAATGGAAATGATGTCATCTCTGAGGAGGTAGCAATTGTTATCAATTTTCTTTTTCATATTCCCTACTTGATTTTTAAAAAAATTATCTAGTGTCTCCCACACATAGAGTACTTGTCTTTCGTCACAAGGAATCCAGTGGAGGCAAGTCTTTTGGGAAACACCTGGAGGTCACTCTTCTGTCTGAGCAAACCAAGCACTACTGTTCTCTTTTGTGCTTTGTGAAAAGCTGTGGTCACAGGCCATGGTCCAGGTTCCTAGGCAGGCACTGTATTTCCATTCCTACACTTTGATATTTCATGTTGCCATGGAGTCAACTCTTCCTGGGCATTATCTGAAGGGATAATGGAGATTTTTCTCATTCCAGGGTAATTCAGCCTGGGCATTTTGAGACTTGAGATTTAGATGAGAGTTTTATAAGTTGCAGAAATAACATCCAGAATACAACCTCGGTAATTTCATCATTAATGTAACACTAAACACACCAGTTAGTGTAAGGAAATGTTAATGGGTGCAAGAATTACATTAAATTAAAGATTATTTTCTAGGTCATCCCAAATTAAAAACAAAAACATAAACATTAAAAGTTTACACAATGTTGATTGAAATGACTCTAAAACATTTTAAACTTGTTTTAATTTTTCTCTACATATGTATGTTTATTATACATGTACATAAATTGTGTGTGTGTATAACACATAAGCCAGATCTTAGAAACAGGGTATGTGTGTTTAATTTATTTCATTATGAAGAAAAAACTCCCCAAAAGTATAAAACTCTCATATTCATAGCTTTTTTTAAAACACTAAAACCTTGACAAGTTTGCAAAATATAATCGGGGGGTCACATAAACGGTAGTGTCCATCTCTTATTGGAGGTTCTGAAGTAGTTTTATATTATATATTTGATATGTTATATAAAAATAAATTAGAAAAAATGAAACTACTTAGAGTGGGAAAGTATTAAAAGAAATAGTAAGCAAATTTAGCTGGGAATGTTGAAAAGGACCATTTTAATTTTAGGGTAAAGACATATTTGTTGGGATGTATTTCAACAGAAGTGCATTCCACATTAGAATTTTTGGAGATATATATTCCTCCTCCTATGTAATAAACTATATTCCATATCTGCATAAAAATAGGTGTAAACCTTTTATAGAACAACAGAAAATAACTCCACAATTGGTGGCCTTAAGAGGACAAAAGACACCTGTCCATCTGCCTGAAATCTTAGGATAGTTATAACCCCTTTCCAAATCTAGAGGCAGAAACAAAGGATCAGATGGTAATAACTACTTAAAAAAAACAGATTCACAATAGTCACACTGGAGTGTCCTTTATCCACACCTGCCTTGCCCTCACTTCCTCGTTAATGAATTGCCTTGTTCTTTGTGAATTTTTCCCTTGTCTTTTTTTTTATCTTCATATTAAAACATGTTTGGACTTTTTTTTTTTTTTCAGCTATCACATATTCAAATTTCTCCACGGTAAAACAAATTTTAAAAAGCAAAATAAAACAATAATAAAACAGTCACCTCTGGATTCCTCTTCTTACTCAGATACCTGCTCAGACCCATGCTTCCCTCTCTTGTCAAACTGCTAGGAACAATATTCTGTACTTGGTGTGTCTAATTCTTCAACTGATATTTACTTAACAGTAACACAATCAGCCTTTCATTTTACGAGTTGGGTAAAACTGCTTTCTTCAAGGTTACTGGCACCTTTCTCATTTCCAGCTTCTGAATCCCTGCCCTGTTGAATGCCCTGTAACATTTTCTGCTCCTGGTTCTTTCTTGCACTGTTTCTCTCGTTGGTTGCTTTGACACTGCACAGTTCCTGACTGTGCTTCTCCCACTTCTATGAATCCTCTCAGTTACCACTGCTACATTCTTTATTCTCCTTTCTCCAAATGCAGGTATTTTCAAGAATCCTTCAGCAGTCTTCTTCTTCTATTTTTTTTTTAAGCTTTCTACTACTTGTTTCAGATAATCTCAGATATTTCTATTGAGAAATACCACTTCCATGCAAGTAACTCTCAGATCCATGTGTCTAGCTCTGACCTTTGAAACCACAGAAGGCTCCAGATTCATATTTCAGTTGCCTGTTGAATATTTCCTCCTGCTTGTCACTCTGGTGCTTCAAACTCAACCTGCACAAATTCTAAAACCATCACGGTTTCTCTTCTTGTGTTCTGTCCTCAACATTCCCCTTGTTGAAAGCCACAGACTTTTCAAGATCTGGTGCAAATATAACATTCTTATTAAAGTCTCTGAGACGTGTCAGTGAAAAAGGCTAATTGAAGTATTCTTTTTAGGTCAATCCTTAAATAAAATATAAGGCCTTTATTTCAAAAAGCCCTACAGCACAGTGGTTGAGAACCTAAGCTTTCAAGTCAAACAGTCCCAGGTTTATTCTCAGCTGTACCTCTTAGTAATGCTGTGAACTTTCTCAAACCATTTGATCTTGCCAAGCCTTGGTTTACTCACACATTAAATGAAGATAATACCAGAACCTAATTTAGAAGATTATGAGTAATCATAAGCAATTTATCACTGTCCTCAGAACATAAATACTCAATAAATGATAGTAATGGTTATTATTATTATTAAAAATAAAATATAATTATTAGAGTATATGGGTATATTCCCAAATGGCAGTCTGAGCTGGAGGCATCTTGCCTATCTTTAGCAGTAAAATAAAGAGAAGGGCACTCTGTTTCTTTCTAAAAATATTTCCTGGAAGTTGCCTAACTTTTGTATCTCAAAATATAGCTGCAAGGGAATCTGTGAAATACCTCCTTTAGTTGGGTGCAGAGCTATTGTGAATAAAGTAAGGAGAAAGAAGAATGGATTTCAGGTAGGCACTTCACTGACCCAAGGACTATGGTAGTTTCAAGTTCAGCAAGATTAGCCAATTAGAATTGATTATAACAGCTGTATAGCTTAATTAATGCAATTAAGTTATCCAGTGATTACTTGTAAAAAAAAAAAAAAGCATTTATAAATAAGTTTATAGATAAACTCAAGAAATATCATGAGGGTCTTACTTCAAGGCTCCTTAGAGTCACACTTAGAACTAATCTGAGTTGTGTATGGACTGCAAGTTTAGATGCTATGTGAAATGGCAAATGTATGTGAATGTGGAAAAAAATCAATTTGGCCTTTAAAAGTAAGAAGAAAAGATTTTGGCTTATAGCTTTCCAAAAGCTTTCCAGACATAGATTTTTAGGTATCAAAAAAGTGTCACAAAACATTTATTTTAATGACCAAAAGGAACTCAAGACATATTTTCCCCACATATTTCTAAAATTTGGAATGTTAAAATTAACACAGAGGTAACAGAATTAAGTCTGATTTCAAATGTGATGAATGTCTGTAAATTATCAAATTTATAATTTTTAATGGTCAACTTAGAAGATGTTTTTTAAAAATTTTATAAAGAAAAATTTAAAACAGAAATGTAGAGAGAAAAACAAATAAAATCCTTATAAAATCATGAAACAGATTCAATAATTTTCATGAATTTGCCCCCTTTGCTTTAACTACTCTCTCTTCAATTTTCCTTAAGTATTTTAAAACAAAGCCCTATATAGTATCATTTTACCAAAATGATATCTTTAAAAAATAATATTCAATCATTAATCGACAATGTGTCTCTACCATCTGTCTGTCTAGAGGTTTGGCAACAATATATGTTAAAATCTCTCAAATGATGCCTTTATCAAAAAGGAAGAACACTTTGCAAATGCTCTGTGATTTCTATTAGGTATTTTTTTCCCTGTATTGCAATCGTCCACAGATCTTACTGTGAAAATCTTAGCGTGAAAATACCTTCTGAATGGTAAAAGAAAATTTAGCATATGCACAGACTTAATTACAGACAATATTAAATTTACTCATTTAATCACCACATGAAAGCTGATCTATATGGTCAAAAATAGTCTATTGTAATTTTATCAGTTTAAACTTAAGCCTTTTTTATGACTAAAATTCTGAATTGAGCACAGAAGTTTCTGCTTTGGTCAGGTATCAGCCTTCATCACCATCCCATCACTACCATGTAATAAAGGTCTGTATATCTTTTCTGTATTTGAGCATTCTGATTCTTTCTCCTTTTAGTGGGGTATTTATACAAATCAGATAGAAAATTCATGCTAAGAATTTCCAGAATAAATCCTTTTGAAATCCCTGGAAAAACATCAGAATGTATTTTTTAAATATTTCTTGAAATTCCTCTTCCATAAAACGTAACTACTGTTGAAAATAATGACGCGTGTTTTGAGGTTCATTACAGGTTAGCTTTAAGGAGTAAAAAGTCCTTTGTAGTTAAATGCATTTTCCTGGTTCTTTTGTAACTCTATACGCTTATACTTCTTTCTTGTCTTTGAGGTTCACAAACTCACTAAATTAAACAGTATTTCAGAATCAAGCTAAAGAAATACCATTTCATCTCCATGGGTTGATAAAAATAGATTTGGATGTTCGATAGTCTATCTCTTTCTAAAATATTAGGTTAATTTTATTACATAAGAAAGCTGAAATCTTATAAACACCAGTATAATTATCATCTTAACCTAATGTTATACAGATATACAGGATCAACATTCTATTAAAATGCATATAAAGGTGAAATCTGAGTGGATAACAATGATCTACTAAATCTGAAATTAAACATTACTTTAACTCTACGTTCTGTATTTGAAATGAAAACAAACAGAAATCTGTAACACGTATTTAGACTTTTTCTAATAAATAAATACCAATGCACTTGTGCATTAAAAAGCTGCCTTTTAAGCTTCTTAGGGAAAAAATTATGTTTTGCTTTTCTTTGTTTCTCATTGATGAAATTGTATGCACAAAGCCTCACAACACATCTCAGCACTACAACCTTGAATTTTAAGTTGATATTGCCTGTAGTCAAGTGTGAGTCATGAATTTCAATACATTTGTTTCAATCGTTCCCTACAGCACAGATGCAGAAAATACTTATTTCCCTGGTTAGTATCAAATTCAAATGAATTTTATCATTTGAACCAAGGAGAAGACTCAAAGGTACTATCTTTCTTATAAAAATGCATAATGAGAGAGAAAAATATTAATGGTTTAATACATTATTAACTTACAGAGGATCAGGTTTCCTTCTATTTTACTTGGATATAATTATAAAATCTCCTGTATGGTTATTTTCCTGGCTTGTCTAAGAAAGAGATAAAAGATCCTATCTCTGGAGTCTGATAGAAAACATTATAGCCAGAGGCCAGTACAAGAAATTGTTATAGAGTCAGAAATATGAATTGTTAGTAGGGCTTTTTTTCCAACTCAGTTTTTTTCTTATAGCTACAATTGCATTATTCAAAAATATTTATGCAAATCTTTACCCAGATCATCAGAGATTTAAACATTTTTTAAGTTCTTTATTTTTCATATTACATCAGGAAAAGACTTTGTTTTCATGATTCATTGTCTAAGTTGCAAGATAAATTAATTTCCACTCTTTCCATGGGATTCTGGCTTAAAGAAAAAAATGAAGACAGTAGCAGAACTTGCTTCCAGTAACATCCTAACAGTAAAGCGAAAATGTTACTTCATTGACAAGTTGTTTTTTTACCTGAAAATCAGCAGAACTTATTGTTGGTATCAATGGGGTAGCTAGTATTACTAAGTGATAATTTATGGGTGATGTAAGGTAAATTTGAATCTATGACATAGTAAAAATTTATGAATGATAAAAGCACAATTTAAAAGTGTCATATATACTATGACACTACAATATCTTTTATGTTTGTAGTGCATTTTAACTAGTGCAAATGTTGTAGGACATATTTCCCATTTGGGCTACATTTAGGGGCGATCCTAAAAGTATAGGTATTATAAATGTAATTGACTTTATAAGGTCAATTTCTTGTTTATTTTTATTACAACTTGTTGATAAATTAATGTGTAATGTATGATAAATAAATGATTAAAATTAGTAATAATAATAATAATAACTATTATATTCTTAGCATACAAAAGGTACGGAATCCACCCTGAGCATTCTGAAGGGAAAAGTTAGTGATGAGAGATAAATGGAGAGGTTTGTGACCAGAATTTTGAAGAAAAGCAAGTCACTACTAGTTCTGGCTCCAATTTATGTGTCTTTAATAATTATGGATGCTCACGCTGATCTCACCTTACAAGTGAGGGCGTCCAAACGAGGATTATCCAGCAAATGTTGCTGAAATATTCAGTTGGACCTGTATTATTCTAATTTACTCAACTCTAGGTAAATGCCACCCCAATTTGTGCAGCATGCTTGCCTGCAGTGCCTTAGTCAGCCTTAGTAAATAGTTCTGTGTAATTCTCTCTCTCTTCTCTTAAAATTAAATTTTAATGTTCAGAATGCTTCTCTAAGTTACTTAATACACAGTAAGATAACAAAGAGTAAGCTGGATAGCTTATAGCAAAGTAGTAGTACAGAGTGAGGTACTTCTAAACAAATTCAAACTATCAAGTAAGTATTCTCTTATGTATCTGTTTCTTAACATTCATACGCTGATGTTAGGTTAAAAGGAGAAATATGCTGATGTTACAGAACAATCTAACTACTCCAAAACGTCCTGTGGTGATGGCTGCCTAATTTACCACTTTGGTCATGCGATGAGGCCAGCTCTGCGGGTTGGCATTTGTAAAGGCTGTGCAAATGTTTAGAGTCCACTGTGATGCTCAAACACAGCAACTACTCTTACGATTTAGATATTTCTTGCTTTTCCTTTTATTGATGGAAATTTTCCTATTTCTATTTTATTGTGTGTTGTCCTCTAACATAAGTCAGTGCAAAACTCTGAAAAGAGAAAGAGTGTAATGGATATTTTGAAAGGAGTAAGAATGCAATTAGCAAGGTCATATATAAAAGCACTATCTCCCACCTACCCCCACTCGCCCTTCCACACATATACACAACCACACACCAGAAGAGCAAATTCATATGAAGGGCAAGTCAGCTCTAATGTATTGACTTAGAGGGTTCATGCTATGAACAGAATGGGATGGGCTGGTTAGCTCCACACTGTCTAGTTTGCTTACTTGACTAAATGGTAATTGTTCAATTAACTGACATACATTTGAAAGTATCTTTCTAAGTTAAGGACTGTTATAGACACTGGAATTATAATAATCAATTAAAAAGAATGTCTGCTTTCAGGAGCTTACACTCTAGTGATAGCTAAATATTTCTTGCTCTGTGCCAGGAACCGTTTAAGTGAGTTTAATGTGTTTTAAACTTCACAGCAACCTCATCAGACAGGAACTACTAACACCAATGAGAAAAATGAGTGAGGCACCAGGATTAATTTCTCCTCGGGTTGTATGCACTTAACCCGAGGACTTCATAGAAATAAAGATCAATATTCATAAAGCAGCTGTTTTCTGGAAACTCCTACCTTCTTTTATAATGGGATTAAGAAGCAGTTCTTAGGTTGGTTATGATAATGAACGTTCACCTTTGAAACTTGTGGCATTTGCCATCGTCCCATAACCATTTTCTGGCGGTTGTCAGCATATGATGTGAAGTATGGGGATTTGATTTAGTGGGGACTTTATTATATTTTGTTTCTTCTGTCTTTAATTTTAACCAAATGTAAGTAAGTTGGCCAGATCTGTGTTAAGATTAGCATTCAGCAGTGTTATATTGCCACTGAATTACACAATTTATGTAACAGCACATTAAATATTCTATCGCTTACTATAATCGTCCACCACACTCTAATTTGGCACTGGAACTAGTCATTTAAACTCTGGGCAAGGGGTGGGCAGTCGGTATAGCTTGGTGGTAGAGTGCATGCTTAGCATGCACAAGGTCCTGGGTTCAATTCCCAGTACCTCCATTAAGGAAAACAAACAAACAATACATTCTGTGACCTCAGCTCCCACCCCTAAAATAGAGCTACTAACAACCTTCTTCCACACCAAATGGACTGCTGCAAGGATCTCACTTGGAAAATGTAATTTAAAAGGCTGTGACATTTTTTAAAAAGTATTCAAATTTTCAGTTACGAACAATTTTAAAGAAAGGGACAATGCATTTAGCATACTCTGTAGCAAGTAGTATATGAGCTCGTTACAAAGAACCTACTTCAGGGAGGAGGAAATGAAATGACAGAGCCGCACCCTGTACACGGCAGACCCTTGAAAAATGGTCAGTTTACTTTCTTTATCTTTTCCCCTGATAAACACTGGAATATATTTCTATGTATTTATGTACAACTTTAAGAACCAGATTAAAGAAAATAAAAATTTAATTATCTCTGGTTTCTTAAGGGCATATTGTTTAGAAACTCTTAATCCCTTTTTTTTTCTCTTTTGTCTTTCTGAACATTACAATTTTCTGAGTAAAAATGTCTGGAATAAATTAGCATTTCTTGTAGCAATAATTCTCATAGAGTGAAATGTACTGTGCTCCGTTTGGGGTATCTAAAATCAGGTCCTTTACGGTCAAACGTGAAGGCCCTGAGGTGAGCAAATGGTGGAGGTCCTGCTTGGCAAAGACTAGGATGAGAGTCTGTAGAGAAGGAAATGACCTTGGCATCCCCTGCCCTCCTTCCCTAGAGAAGCCAGATGAAGGTCACTAGTGCTGAGGTGGGGAAGTGGTGGTTAGGGGAAGTCAGAGAGTCGAGGAAAGCAGCAAGGGCAGAGAACACTCCTGCTTCTACTCCTCATTAAGAACTCTGAGAAGCAGCCACCACTCAGATGACACCCCCCCCCCCACCCCGTGCACCACCAATGCATGAACTTGGCAGAGCACAATGGTCAGGCACTGGGAGACCTGAGTCCCTGTGTGGAATCCATAGCACCCACTCGGAAGGTGTGGCCAGGGGATTTGTGGGTGGAGAACAGCATGGAAAAGTGTGGGGCCGGGCGCCTTTGTAGAAAGGACTGGGCATCGCCCAAGCTGGCGCTGACAAGAAAGCGCAGCAAGATCACAGAGTGCCAGAGTGAAGGGACAACTGAGACGAGTGGGACATGGGAAAGGGGCCTCATCAAGCCACGTCCCAAGAGATATGACCACAGATTTCAGTCAAGAATGACCACAGGACAAGTATCAAGTAGTTGAATAAATGTTGTTACCTTGAAGTCCCAAGGACCTGAGGACTCCTCTCAGGGATTCTGAAGCTCCCTTTTCACCATAAGGTCACCAAGCCTCCTCCTTCTCCCTGTATACCTAGTGACTAGCTTAGGGAAGGGAGCAGGGCTAGGGGAGAATAGCCAAAAGACTGAGCATTTTTATCCATAAAAGCTGAATATTCCTCCACACTGTTAAACTTACTGAATTTTTTAAAAAAAACAAAAAACTTCTGATTGGATTAAAAAGGTTTTTTTTTTCTCTCTCTCTCTCTTCTTGTTAACCAGTGCAAGGGCAAGCATAAAGGACGTGAGGGTAATTACAGAGATGAAAAGAAATTACATGACCTCTAAGCGTGCGCTGGTGTTTAGTGCCATTTGCTATCCTGATACAAAATTAAGTGAGGGTGGGGGAAGAGGAACTCAGCTGTGGGGATCAAAGGAGGCCCTTTGGAGGAGAGAGCACTTAAGCAGCACACTGAATGGTTAGAAAGACTCAGCCAAAATCTTCGTGGTGGAGAGTCTTTCTGTCAGAGAACATGCACAGCCTCTGAGTCATGAAACCTGACCTCGATAACTTCCGATAATGATGTGTTTTGTTGTTTTCGCCAGACACATTACTCCCTATGAGAGTGGCCGTGCAAGGTTCAGTCCTAAATTAAGCACAACCCATTGTTGCTTCAGATCACATTCCATCAACCACCAGCTCAATCACAAGCTCCCCACCCAGCTCTCACATGTACCTCAGAGCCACAGTTTCCTCCACCCCTGAGCTATGCATCTGAGCCTCAGTACAGCCTACCTGCAGCACAGGGGCTGCGTGCTGGCCCCGTGCAGGCTCGAGGGCTGGCTGTGACCAGAAAGCTCCACATTCTGGTTTAGGCTCTAGCCACTCCTGCCTTCGGGGCACTTGTAACTGGCACTGTCTACATTTTCACAGATGAATTTCTTTTTGGCTTTGTTTCTGAGTTTCATTGACTGTTAATGATTCTTTGTCAACCCTTACTTTGTGCATTTCAGCCTCATGCCGATTCCCAGGTCCAGGGCGGGAGCTTTCCTACAGTCACCAGCTGTCTTCACAAACTGACAGTTACGGCCAGTGTTGGATTTCCTGTTGTTCATAGCATTTCTGTATCCTTGAGGTTCCTAAGCTTTAAGAGTCTAGTTCACAGAATCTAGTTACAGCTGTTTTAACCTTGAACTTTTCACAAGACTCCAAGCCTCCCCTATAAAGTTAAAAAATAAAAAACTAACCAACCAATCAACTAACCTACCAACCAACCAATAAACAGACAAGAAACAAACTATGTGTGTGTCTGTCTGTGTGTATATGTATTTCAAGCCTCACAGCAATCTAATGAGAAAATATATTATTACTGCTATTTTACAAGAACTTGAGGCTTGATAAAGCAAATTGCCCATGATCCCATGACCCTACGATGACAGGGATTTGCTGTTTGCACAATGTTATTCTAAGCCCATGCACTTTCCACTGTGACACGATGGACTTGACCCCAGGTACTCTCTCTTCTGTCATTTTCCCTGGCCTGCTGTTCATGCATTCCTGAGGTCACACTATCCTCGCATATTCCTTTTAGCAAGACCCCCACCCACTTGCCACTCGGTAGCAATATAACCTCAGGTAAATTATATCACTTTCCTAAACCCTGCTTTCCTTATTTCTAAAATGGGGATAATACTTACATAGTGAAGGTTAACTGAGGTAATACATGACACACGATGAATGTTTATTCTAGTCTAATTGTTGTTTTGCTATTGGCCACATGTTCTTTGAGCCTTTTACCATTCATGACTCCCCCAACCCCGCTGAAGGTATGTGATCTCTTTCCCTACATTTTACTTCACTGAATGTTACCGTGCTATTACAGCTCTCTCCAACACTTGGCATTACTCAGTATGAAAAAGTACTGCAAAGAATAATTGACGTACACGCTGATATTCTGTAATTGACAATAGGGTTCAGTATCCCATCCAATGGGGTGAATTTTCAAAGAATATTGTTATCATGTCATCATTAGTCTCCTCATGACAATCCCTGAGGACGGTGATTGTGAGATGATAGTGAATTAAAGTCTCAGGGAGATTAAATAGCTTGACTATGAGTGAAGTGGACAGACAGTGGCAGTAAAGAGCTCAAATTTCTGGACACTCATTATTAGAATCCTACCCGAGTCAAAAAAGGTGTACCTCACAGTGTCAAATGTAAGTGATTCCATATCCATGGTGTTAATATTTCATGCATGTATTTTTTATTTAGGGATAATTTGGAGATATTTTTAAAAGAGTCTTTTCCTCCAATTAAACATTTGGAGGAACGTATAATTTCAGTCAAGACAACATAAGTTGCTCTATTTGTATATCTGCCACAATGATTTATCTTTATTTTGAAGGTTTATAATATGAAGAAAATAATGGTATCTTCAATTTGAGGACAGGTAGGCAAAAAAGTTAGCAACTTTCCAGCAGATTCTCAAGAAGTACTACCATTAAATGAAGAAATATAGTATTTCCTATCATATTAAAACATAGTAGCTCACTCAAAAATTTCTTTATTTACATGATACATATGTGTGTGTGTGTGTGTAGAGAGAGAGAGAGTTAAGTATGGTTTGCCTATAATTTGGTGTGACACTAATTATATGGAATTTTGATCAGCATATTAACCAACTCCGGTGTCTTCCATGTCTATTAATTGACGGCTCACTTATCATTTCTAATGGTTTTAATATTACACATACACATTTTTCTGTTTTCTTATTTAAGTTAATGGAACGCATGCAGGAAGTTATTAAGCTCTGTGACCAACTCCCACGTTGGCTTAACTGTGAGGCATTAGCAAGAACATTTATTCATTCCATAAATAAAGACTGGCTGCATTTGAACTATATTCTATATTACATAAATAATGTCATATGATAGTACATGTATGATATTATTACAAATGTATTGCATTACCATAACATCCATCCCTTTCCACTCCTCCTTGTCTGCTATAATAGTTCTCATTCTATGCCTTTTCTAGACAAGTTATTCATTCTTACAGAATCATAAACTCCTAAACTCTCTAAGCTTTGGAAGTGAAGTTAAAAGTCACCCAGTTCCTTCTTGTTTCTATTCACTATTTTCTCTGAAAGCAAAAACAAACTACCGCCACCACCAACAAAAACAACCACATCATTTAAAAGTTCATAGGAATTGCATGAGAACTGCGGGAGGAAGAGTCTATGAAGGAAAGAATAGCCTTTGCATAGTTAAGTATGAAAAAAATGTTTAGATTTAGGATATAAAACCTTTTAATCTGCATTAAAAAAAGGTTGACATTAGCTCACTTAGAGAAGAGACAAGTAGGCCAGCACGTGCAATGCACTTATGGTAAAGTGCTTGACAGTTGAGTGGAAAATGGAGTGGGAGCTCTCAGGGATAAATGTCCCAGACTTAGGGATATTACTAGTTGGCAAAAATTTAGCAGTGCACAACTCACCTAACAAAGTAAACAAATTTTATCTCTTTCTTTTGAGCTGGCAGTGGTAGTGGTGAAATGGTGTTATGTAAGGTTTGAGCTTTATTAATTTGTTACAGCATGAATGTTTCTTAGGGAAGAGAGGCATTATGTATTACAATTATGCACAAGTATGCAAGGAATATTAATTTTGCTATTGTTAAAAGGAAAACAATTTCAGATACCATGTCATTCTAGGAATCTATGCTCAATACTAAGTAAGTAAATGAAATGCAATTTGACTACAACTCCCTACTCAAAGATAAATTACTAGCCACAATCTTGGATCTCAGAGTACTGCTCAACCAATATTCTTAATCTGTATAATGAACCCAAATCTAAGTGTGACATTTTTACACTACTAAAAGGACCTAAATATTCAGTGTTCTTACTTTTTCTTTCTTTATGAATGAGTAGATAGATTTTCAGCCTTTGATGTAAGTAATACCGAAGCTAGCTAGCATCACACAGTTAATTACATTTCAATTTAGCAGACTCCTATCAGACATCTAATCGTTTCAGTCAGAAATACACTCACAATTGGTCTAATAGAGAGGATAGGAGAAATGTGTTCTGATCTATATTTCACCCCGGCTCATGGCCACAGTCCGCGGCTGCTAATTTGGTTTTTGACTCTTGTCATATTCCACTGAACCTTTCTGGGGAAATATCCTATGCACCTGGCTGTTAAAAACAGACAGAAACAGAAATGGGACTTGAGCTCCCAATCCTCTACTGCTGAAACAGAGCGCTGACTAATGATGATTTCCCTAACAATATTAGTGTTGTTAGACTCTCCCATATCCTTTTGTTGAAGTTTTCTGGCACCAGGGAGCCAAGAATGAACATGGAGGACGTATTTAATGCTAAAAAGCTGTGCATCCACTAAAGACATTTCAAATTCCAGAATGAAATTATACGTAGCACTTCACTGTGAACCGAATTTAAATATGCCACTCATGGATGAAAACATGAATTCCATTTTACTTTCAAATACACATCTTTGTAAGATTATAGTCAGCTAATAACTAAGCCGATTCCATTACAGAGGTATGACAAAGATGAAGTGCGGAGCCTCACTAACGAGAGGATCCAATTCATCTATGTTTTGTGAGTTACTCATGCTTGACATTTGAGGAATTTAGACCAATAAAACGCATCATGGATCAAAAGTTACTAAGTTTTCAATTTAATTTTCAAATATAGGGGCTTCAGCTGGGGAGGGGTCCTTTGAGGTTGAGAGGAGCTTTGTGTGTGTGTGTGTGTGTGTGTGTCTGTGTGTGTGTGTCTGTGTGTGTGTGTGTGTGTGTGTGTGTCTGCACACTATATACATACAGATCTTCCCAGAATCTGCCATTATCATCGAGGGGCCATGTTTCCTAAGTAGGTTCTAATACGGAAACAAGTGGGATTTCATGGTCAGCAGCATCCCCGCTTCCAGCCAGGGAATCAATGAAGAATAAGCCTGAAGCTGGGCCTGTATCCTATGCAATCTCATTATGACAGGTTTCGAGGAAATCAATCTGGCGGCTGTTTATTGCACATTTCTCAGATAGATCACATTGAAATTCAGCCCTAAAGTTCCTCAACTCTCATCCCATAGAAAACAGCAACAGTGGAACCAATTCAATGTTCAAAACTACATAAATATGTAAATAAAACTGTAGCATAGAGATAGGCTTGTGGTTGCGACGGACTTTTAAATATCCATAAAAGCATACAATTTCCTAAAAATATCCTGTAGAAAATTAAGTTTCTAAGTAGAAGTCAGCTGAATTTTTTTTTTCCCCAAAAAGGAATGTTACAAGTATAAATTAGGGAGTTTTCATGCAGATAATCAGTAGGAAGAACCATTACTGCACTACTGTCTGGCGGATGTGACAGACGTATATCACGGATAAGGTAATGTTATTAGGAAGAACACTCCTTAAACAGTGTTCAGATAAAGCCATGCTCGTTTCCCTATCTGCTTCAGAGAAAATTGTATTACAGTAGGGAGACTCCATTTGTTATTTTCCTTAAAGCTGCAAAGAAATTACTGTCTTTCTCTTATTTATCTATCTGTGAAATGAGAATGTAAGAGAGAATTAAGGAAAGTACTTAGTTACTATTTGCAAGGGATTTAAGTGGGAAAACAAAGGGAAAAGTCCTAACAGAGGATGCTGTCTTTCTGCACTCACGCGGAATTAACATTTTTCACATCCCAGTTACTAAACCTGCTCCATTCTCCCAGAGACCAATTAGTTTACAACACACTTTTTCTTTAACAGAGGCCCGAAGCTTCCAGGTCCTCCCTTGATGAATGCCAGTTTGTATATATATGCATAATTGTCATTTATCAACACTAATGTTAACAGTGAGCTTCGTTAAGTGGCTATTAAAAGTTCTCAGTAAGGCCTGATTTTTCATTACAAAAATACTACAGAAGTACCTTTATGGATTTATGCTCCAGATGGTAGTACCATCTGGGAGCTAACTTTCATTGTCTAATTTTTTTTTTTTTTGCTACATTTACATGTATTAGGCATCAACATCCACTTCTGGTTACAATCATTCTCTTTCCTGAGTCAGAGCTTAGTACCCTGTGTTGTGTACAGCTTATTATGAAACTGATCTCAGGTGACAAAATGAAGGAAACAGATTGCGAATTTCATTCTGCTAATAATAGAACGCACAGAAAGAAGGCGACCTCCATTGACCGCTTCAGACGTGAGATCAGCAGCATTTGTGCCCTGACGTATTTGCCTGAACTGCGCACCCTAAGCAGCCTGGGTCTGCCACCTTGTTCCCTGGTGAATGTAGACTTGCCAGATGGTTCTGATGAAACTTTATTTTCTTGAGAGGATGCATTTAAAGAACACCTGATGGCCTCCAAATGCACCGGAAATTAAACTGCTAAATTTTCTAGTAGATTGATAGAAATGAGAATGAAATGGAGTGAACATTAACTACCATAGTGTGTAACCCTTTTCTTAGGGACACTGGGCCTATTCTAGTTCAGTCTTGAGGATCAAGCAACAGACGGATAGGCCAATCTCTTTTCTGCCACATATCACGACCAAGGTTTGACTTACTTTCAGCTGAAATGTCTTCCAGATGTAATTCTTCCTCCTCAGTCCCATGTAGCTAATCTATGTTATTCGCATCACATTGTCATCATCTTCTTCCCACCGTACAGTAGCAGACCCCCCAAATATGTCCACGTCCTAATCCTTGGTACTTCTTAATACGTTACCTTACATGGCAAAAGGGAATTTGGGGATGTGATCAAGGGTAAGATGCCGAGATGGGAAGATTATCCTGGATTATCCGTGTGGGCACAGTGTCACCACAAAGATCCTTCTAAGATGGAGGCAAAAAAGTCAAAGTCAAAAGAAGGGGATGGGATGATGGAAGCAGAGGCTGAAATGATGCGCTTTAAAGACAGACAAGGGATCAGGAGCCAATGGATGGAAGCAGACTCTAGAAGCAAGAAAAGACAAGGGAACGGATTCCGCCCTGGAGCCTCCAGAAGAACACAGCACCTACAGGCACCTTGATTTTAGCCCCATAATGCTCGTTGCTCATTCGAGGCTCCTGGCCTTGAAAACTGTAAGGAGGTAAATTAGTGTTGTTTTAAGCACAGAGTATGGAGCAATTCCTTACAGCAGTGATAAGAGAGCAATGCACATGACCTTTGTGTCTGTGGGCTCAAGAACTGTTTTCACAGAATCTTGAATTACTTCACTACCAAAATAATCTGCAGAGAGGGGCAATTTGTGACTGAGGAAGAGTAAGGAAGCTTTGCTATAACAATGGTCTTGAGAAGGTGAGAATGGCTGGAATCCAGGACACAAGTGGAGGGATTGTCTTCAGCTAGAAACAAAGATAACTGGCTTCATTTTTAACATATCTAATGCTAAGAACATTGCAGTGTTTCTCCAAACTCTGTGCACAGTAAGTATTACTCTTCATTGTTTCCTTGGTTTGTTTTCCTCCATCACTGAATGGTCTTATGCCCAGTGATCCCATCAACTGACAGCTTCTCCTTCCCCACTGGATCTCTCAGTATGCAGTCTCCTCCTCTTCTAACTGCAGATATGCTTATTGATTGCTTAATTAGAATGAATGCCTTCTAGAGCAATGGTTCTCAACTGCGGATGGATTTGGCCCTGGGAGGCATTTGGCAAGGCTTGGAGATAGTCAGCTTGTCACAACTTGCTGGCAACCAGTGAGTAAGCTCAGGGATGGCTACTAAATATCTTATGATGCACAGACCAGCTCCCCATAGCAAAGTTACACATCCCCAAATGTCTACTGGCTGTAGAGAAACCCTGTTTGAGAAGATACATCTTTAACTCATGTTATAACACTCACTCTCCTCTGAGCCAAGCTTCTTGGAAGCGGCGTCTCCACTCATATTTTCTCTGCTGTTTACTTCCCATTACTCCTTTGCTACAGCACGTTGTGTTCAACTCCTGCGCCCTCATGCTCTCTTTTGGGATGCCTCCTTCAAATCGCTGACTGGAAATACCACCAACTCACAACTGATGCTCACGTCCTTATATTTAGTCAGTTCTAGCTCCAAACCTCAGACAAATAGGTCTAACGAACTGCTAGGCATCTCCACTTCTTCCCTGCAAACACATCAAACTGAACACATACAAACTGATCTCATCAGTTCAACACGGACACTTACTCTTTCTCTTGCATATACCTCTTTCTTCCCCTCTTTGATATTTTGTTTCTCTCTTCCTGGTCCTCTCATGAGCCCCATCCACTTACCTGGCAAATATGTCTGTAATCTGTTCAAGTTTCTTCATGGAAATCTTTCTTGATACCTCCAGCTGCTGAGAGCTGAGTCAGAGGCCCTTCCTCTGCACTAATTCTCTACATCTCATAGTATCTTCCTTTTGATACATCAATTACACAGTTTTGCATACAGCATTAGCCTTTAGCTACAAAGGAATTAAAGTCTGTGAAACTGCTTAATATTTCCCCAGAAGAATCCAAGATGGGTATTACTTGACTGTTTTGATACAACTACACTGGACTGTCCCAGCTTCCTTCACAACATGAGCTAAACTTTAATGTCCTGTGTCTCTGTCCTTTCTCTCCCAAATGCTCGTGTTCAACCTTAGATCTGTAAAAAAAAAAGACTCTAAGTCAGTGTGCAGAATTCCAGAATGGCCCCCGTGACCTTTGCTCCCTGATGTTACTCTAGTGATTATATTTACCTTACATGGCAAGAGGGATTTTGCCCTTCTAATTAAGATTACTAACCAGTTAATTTTAAAATAAAGAGATTTTGTAGATAGGTTTAATCTAATTATGTGAGTTGTGGAAAAGCAATGAGTTTTCTCGTGCTGGGAGCAGAAGGGAAAATCAGAAATACCTGAAGCATGAGATCTTCAAATGCCATCTCTGGGTTTGAAGATGGATGAAACCCCATGAGGAAGTAGGCAGGTGGCCTCCAGGAGCAGACAGTGTCCCCCTGGCCCACAGCCAACTGGGTGCAGCCAACAACCTGAGTGAGCTTGGAGGCAGATTCCTTCCCAGAGCCCCTAGGTAAGAGCTGAACTTAGCTGACATCTTGATTTCAGCCTTGTGAGATCCAGAGCAGAAAACCCAGGTAAACCCATTTGAACTTCAAACGTACAGAACTGTAAGATAATAAACAGTTGTTTTAAGCTGCTAATTTCGTGGCAATTTTCTAGCCAGCAATAAAAAACTAACGCCCTAAGCAAGCCCCAGCTCTCCCTTGATCTCAGTGAATGAATCACTCCTTCTATACTACAGTTCAAACAACTCTTACGATTCCTACACGTATCTGCTTCCTCAACCACTAGCTTTTAAGTCTCCTAAAGGCAGGCATTGTATATGATTCACATACTATCTAAGGAATAAATAAACAAATGAGAGAAAAAATTTTATGTGACAAATAATTAGTCACACTATTGGTTTGGCTCTGTGGAAGTGAGTGTTTTATAACCTTAACTAGGCAAATCAAACCATCCAACTACCTTGCAGGAATGGACTCAGCCAGTGCCAGGACCCCTGACAACCCAATTTGATACAGCAGTGTGGTCTAACTGACAGCTTGGGGAAAACCAGGCAGTTCTGTGACATGCTATGAGGGTGGCTCAGTACATACTCTTTTTGAAAGGAAAAGGCTCAACTGCAAGGGAAAGAAATGATAAACTTTGCATTACCTAAGGCATTAAGTCAGGGTACACCACTACAGTATACATGCTTCAATTCTTACACTTCAAGAATAGACTGGCATTATTTTCTACATGCAAAGATTCCACTCATGTGGTAAAAAGTCCTGCCCATGACCAGCAGTCCTTTTCTTGGAGTAATATAATCAGCAGGGTCACCTTCAATTTTTGATAAACCAAGATACAAATGGTAACAGAGGTTGCAATCAAAGATGACTCCTTTGTTTCTTTCTGCAAATCAAATACTGTGGCTCCTGGTAAATTCAACCTATAATTTACAACCCAGGAGTAAAGAGAGAAGACTGACAGCTGAGTGATTTTGTTTAAACGATATAGAATAGCCACTTTAAAGAATGTGTCTCTCATTTCAGACTAGGTCTTAGCAAAATGGGAAAGAACTAGATAGAGTGACCCAGAAATGTAGAGGAATTCTGCTTAACACAGCATACTTACTACCTGTAATACTTCGCAATACAAAGTAACTTGAAGAATAAAAATAAACAATTAATACTCATTTACACACCTATGTATCTGACTTTATAGATTACAAATGTGAAAAATAAAACCCTAAAATAAACTTAAAGGAGAGCACTTTAAGTTAAGAAATATCACTTGCATTTACTTTGAGAGATTTATTTAATATATCCTTCCAGATTATACCGTTACAATTGAAAAAGAAGGATATAATGAATCCTCTGTCTTGAAGCATACAATATATTGCCAAAGGTTAAAATTAAGTCATGATTTAATTATCTTGACCTGTCTGGGGGAAGATTACATTAAAAAAGTGGATACCAGAACAAAGTAGTAAGTTACATGCTCCTTTCACTGATCACAGGACTTCACAGGCGAACAAATAAGCTTATGGGCTAAGCTTTGAGATTCTGTGATTTGTAGCTAGTAGCAACATGACCTATCTTGGTTGACATCCAGACGGTAAGAAAGTAAGTATGGGTGAAGAATAGATAAATAGAAAACAGGATTAAAGCAGAGCAACAAACAAGTGTACCCAGTTATTTATTTTTAGTTTCAATAGGTGTCCACTCCACTGAAGAACTGAAAATCAATTATAGTGGTATGGTCTTGTATTATGATTTTTATTTGAAAAGTTCACTTTTTCCTCTCTTGTGCCTTTCTACTATATTCTATACTATATTACAGTTTATTCTAACTATATTCTTGTTTTATTTTTTTCTTGGAAAAGGGCAATACATGGTATGATAAAATAGGAATTATTATCACTTAATACAGAATAAAGTAACAAGGTAGACGGTTATTTAAGCCAACAAGAGAAAGGGCTCAAGGCAGAGAGTACACACTCTCCTATTTTTCTATAACGGTATATTTTCAAAAGCATTTTAGGGGTTTAATATAGTCATAAGCATTATTCTATTAAAACAGCATTATTAGAAATAGAAATATTTCTTCCTGGCCAGACACCCATTACAGTTAGGGTCTTTACTGTCTGTGTTCTTTAAAATGCTCAGTTACCTGCAAATTTATTCTCAACCAGGCAAAGCAGAATGAATCTCGAAATCTAGAATTTATTCAAGAGAAGAATAGTAAGCATTCGTATCAGGCTTTCCTCTTTTAAGAGGATGATACTCTATTTGTACTAATTTTATCAGATTTAATAACTTTGTTTATAGGATTTCACTCCAGATAGCAAATTTTAAGTATCTGCTAAAGATCTTAACTCTCTAGATCACTGCATACAAAAACAAAAAAACAAACAAAAAAACTCCACTTTTTTTTCCTTGATATTTTTGGTCCATTACATTTTTGAGTGTGCTAAGGAAATGATATTAATGAAATTACTTGTAAAGAGAGTAATTAATACTAAAAATCTATTAGCATCTTCTTACACATCCTATGCCATTATGAGAAGAACCTAACTTTATATTTTATTTCTGATGTTTGAAATATCCTAAATGCCTTAATTTCCATTTGGATTGATGAAAATAATTGCCTTTTTTGGTTGTTTTTAAAGAGGAATACAAGTAAGGATCCAAGTACATTTCTTGAGTACATTTTAACATGTCTTGAATTTACTAAGCATATCCACTGATTTGTTAGATCTGCAGTGGAAAGCTACAAGTACAGGAGTGGGAAGATTATGATTTTAGAAAGGTGACAAAAGCAGAATTAAATGAGGGCAGAAATCTGTTTTTTTTTTAAAAAAACAAAAATAGCACTCTATATTGCAGAAATAACACAATTTCCATTAATCTACATACATATTTATAGTCTTCGTTGAAAAAGCATCCTGAACCTCTTAGAAAACTCTTGACAGTTAGTAGAAGTCTCTGTCAATTATCTCACTTCAAATGGCAACACAAGTATTTAGCAGTCTCCCCAAATATCTAAAACCATACACGTGGCAAAAAGAATAACATGAATGGAAAGGGAACAAAGAAACAGAGCCAAGTGGGTTTAAACAGGGCATTGATGAAAGAATCTGTACATCTTAAAAGTGAAACAGGAGTACCAGGTGTTGGCGGGCAGGGCACAGTAGCAAAATATCTGAAACACCCAGCTGCTTGAAGATAACAGCAGTAATGGAAGAAATGTTGTTTGGTTTTTTTTTAATCTGAGAAAAAAAATGTAATTATAATTTACTCTAGGAGCCCTAGTGAAAAAGCATCCGCTTTTGTGAATGTTTTCCACGAAGAGGACAGAAGTGAGTGACCTCAGTGGCAGCTGACAAACCACGGAGGCTAATTAGCTGCTATCCTGTCAATAGGTACAAGTCATCGTAGGGGCTGGAGGGGCAGAAGGTGCTAATGATGCCATAACCACAACCAAGGAGGCTTGCGGCAGCGCACTGACTCCTGTGGATTTTGGCATCCAGAAACAAGGAAGGTGCTGGGTGACAGCAGAACAAAAGTCAGACGTTAGGTTTAACAATAAAGCATGAAGTAGAACTTTTTTCCAAGCAATATATCAAAGCAGTTTAAAAGAAAAACATGTCCCTTAACTATCTGGGAAGGTATTAATTTTTTCTAATAGTCTATAAGAAAAAGAATTACTTGTCTTGGTTGAATTTGTAAAGAAGAGTGTCAAGCCTCTTAAATCTTTTAGTATTCTATGTGCTTGTTTTTGTTTAGACTGAAAGAAAGTGGTCAGGGGAAGGCTGAACCCTCAAATTAGGGTGATTGCCTCGAGTTTCTCCTTAGCCTGTAAAATACAATCAGCATCAGTATATAAATGCCCCTGATACTTCCACAGGCTGTTCTTAGCTTTTATTTTTTGTAACTTACCTCCCTTCGTGTGCTCAAAATGGGTAATTGCTTCTGTGGTTTATATTCTAGATTCTAATTACAAATGTTAAAATAAAAAACAAAAGATCTTGGTGATGAAACAAATTCTCTTAAGTTTTTCAGTAAGTTAAGGATGCCTTTGGGGGCTGAGAATAAAACTGGAATGATGAAAGAGGAGACAGGATGCATGAAGAGACATTTGCAATCGGATGCAGGAAAGTGGAAAAAGAATCATTTCTGGAGTCAGGCTGATATGAGGTTGGATGTAAGCTCCATCACTAGATAGCTGACTGTGGGCACACTGCCTATTTTTGTCCAACTTCAGTTTTCTAGACTGTAGTATGGGGATAATAATGTAGAGCTCTAATATTGTTGTTCGAATTAAATTACATTACAGCTTTGAAAGCTCCTAAAGGGTGCCTGGTCTATAGTCCTCATTTAATAAAATTCTCTAAGGAGAGCTCAACTAAATCTACGCAGAGATAACAATTTTATGCTTAGTTATGGAGGAAGTTGGTGGCCTCGGACAAACTTAGGAAAAGGATTTCCCTCTTCCTGAGTTTGAACAAGGGAAACATTCTCTTCTAATGAGGAGCATTTATGTTTCTGCCCAGATTAACTTCTAGGATAAGAAGCATTATCAGAGAGAAGCAAAAGGAAGGAGGCATTGAAAGAGAAACAAGTAGAAAACACAGTCTCAGTTTATTAATTGCACTATTTCCTTGCTCTTTTATCTTTGATATTTGGAGGACAAGAAAAGCTGGCATTTATCTGGGAGAGCAGGAGGATTCTTGGACCGTGAGTTGATGTTCAAATAAATCTAAAATTAAATTACTAGGTATATGAATTCTAAGACACAAAAAGAAAAAGTTATGGCAGAAAGGGAAATGTGTATGTGTTTTTACCCTTCAACTGGGGTCTTTACTCAATCATCTATTTGACAAATATTTTTGAGTATTTACTTTTTGTTTTTTAGGCACTACAGATGGAGTACTAACCAGATAGACAAAAGTACTTGCTCTCATGGAGCTTACATTCTTGGTTAGGAGGCATACAAATTGTATACAAAATAAAGAAACAAACTACATAAAACATTAGACAGCGATAACTGCTATAGAAAAACTGTAAAGCAAGGAAATGAGATGGGGAGTGACACGTTAAGGGTGGGCATAGTCACTGAATTTTTAAACAGGGTGTTCAGAGAACCATTCACTAACAAGAGATAAGTGAGGGAAGACAAAAGGAAGTAAAAGAACATGCTAAGCAGACAATTTAGAGGAGAGCACTCTAAGAAGAGGGAACAAACAAGAAGAATGTGAGATCAAGCACCCAAGGCAGGAACATACCTCCTTCACTGGGAGAACAGCCAGGAGGAAGTAGGGTTAGAGTACAGGAATGAGGGAGAAAGTAGCCAGAGCAGCAGTGGTGAAGTTGACAGGCCATGTCTTATAGGCCACTGTGTAGGCCACTCTAAGTATCAGGAATTTTCTTCTGGGAGAGATTGAGAGCCACTGGGAGGTTCTGAGGGACATGATCTGACTTCCATTTTCATTGGTTCATATTTGGCTGCTTTGTTTTGCAAAGACAATATGAGTTAGGAAATTAATAATAATAATAATAATAATAATAATAATAATAATAATAATAATAATAAAATAATATTTTTCTGGGTACTAACTGAAGGAAGAGTCAACAGGATTTGCTGATGGATCAGGTACAAGGTGTGAGAGAAAGAGAAGAATCGATGAAAATCCAAGGGTTTTCTATGTAGAAAGAATGCTGCATTCATTTTCTTGCTTTAAAGTTAATAACAGGACAATTCACAAATAATTCTCGCATATAGTTTCATCTTGTCAGTCTGCAGTTCTCATTTTTACAGTCCCCTTGCTCCTATCACTTAAGATTCAAATTTTCCATTTGCCATCACCCTAACTAAACTCTGTTCCTCTTGAAAACAAAGAACATGAATTATTCATTTTCACTTTCTCAGGGCTGGTACACCGTGTGGTTATGGTGGGCATAGAATAATGCACACTTCTATTCATTTTGGCCTCCTAGCATCTGAATCCATTTCTAGGTTGTGGGAACTCCTTTGTCTAATGAGTCTCGGATGATAATCAAAACTGTGTGAGTTGCAGAAGGTAAACCTGTTAAATATTTGCTTCCCTGGCCTCCCTTCTCCTGGGCCCAGACTTGTGACACGGGGTTCTCCTGGCAGAGACAGCCATGGAGAACACAGCCCGGAGAGTTAGCACACAGGATGCAGGGGACAGTTAGCATGTCCTTTTCTCAACTGCCCTTTCCTTATCAGACTGGTTCTGAGGTATGATTTTGGATGTAATTTTTGACTCCTTAGGCCTATGCTTGGTTCTCTTAACTCCTCAACTATACTATGAATTACCCAATATCCCTTTATAACCTACTTCTGCTTAAATAGCCATCCTTGGCTTTGTTACTTGGAATAAAGAATCTTCACCAATGTAGTGCTTAATAAACAATCATTTAATGAAAGAATGAACATCACATCCTACTTTTTAAATGCATTAATGTATATGCATTACCTTGAGATGAAATAGAAGACAGTGGTTTGCAACCCCCACTTTAGTCTTCCTATTTGCCGCTTGCCAAATATGGAGGAGCATGTTAAAGGGAAAGAACACAGCTCAGGTGGGATTTGACAGGAAGCAGGTCAGAAGTAACGGAAATAGTTTCTCATGTTTGGGTCACTGATAATTCAGGAACCTGATAGATAGTATGGATTCTTTCCATACAGTATTTCGCCTGAGCTAAAGTGCAGAGTTTTTTCATAAAATTTTAATGAGATCTAATGCTTTGCCATCTTCTGTCTTTGATAAAATTTTATATAGTTTTCAATAACGCATTCTGAAAGATGAGATACCAGAATAACTCTATCCTTACTATGCTGATTTACACACATTATTAACATGATGATAATTTCAAGTTCGTAGTTAATAAGATAATCAGTTTCATAGTAATGAAATTGCATTTACTTACTGTGATATTCCCCAAGAGAAAGTAAGCCAGGAAAGCCGATATAAATAGTTGAATTTCTCCAGGTACCATATTGATATAAAGATGTTAATATTGTGAAAACTAAAGGGTAAATGAATTAAAGTTTGAAATGCTAAATCAATACTAAAACATTACTACCAATCAAAGAATAGATTTTGAGAGTCACACAGATTATTAAAGATCATCCAAACCAGTGCCATTATTTTACAGTAATGGGTTTCAGGGAAGTTAGGCAAATTGCCCAACGTTACCCACTAGTCACTACTTACAAAGAAATGTCCTTTCATTAGACCATCATTTTAAACAAAAAGCATCGTATCATTCTTTGTTCAAAGGAAGTTTTGTAGCCAAGCGCATGCACATGAATTAGATGGAAGCAGAGTTGAAGAGGGAGACACTGAGGGGCCTGCCAGTCTTCTCCGTGAGGAGCATGGTTTGAAGGCTCTGTACAGTACCACCTCTGCCCTTTGGCATTAATATGCAGTAACAGATAAAAAATAACAGCCTATGTGTGGGCAGGCCCCATGCTAAGTGCTGTTGGAGATCTTGTCACACTCATCTTTCCGTCAAGCCTATGCAGTGAATACGATTTCTTAACTCCATCTTACAAAAGAAGAAATCAAGGAGTAGAGCTGTGAAGTCACTGCACAAGGAGATAGAGTGACAGAGCCAGAACCTGAACTCACAGCTACTTGACACCAAAGTCTGTGCTCTAAGTCACTATGCTCAAAAGCCCTTAAATTTAAAATATGTTATGCATTTTCATAGACTTTATGAGTCTGTTCTATATTCACATTTTTCTTGCCTTTCATAGTCTACAAAATGAGCTCTTAAGTAGGAATTAAACAATCAAATTTAGAAGTATGTTATTAGTAAAAGAAAAAAAATCTCAGCGATTTCTCCTATAGTTTGGATAATCATAGATGCGGATACCATCCAGACAGTTCACAAAATAGGAAGGGTACGAAAGATGATTCTCTTGATTCGTCAGTACTTGTGGGCTTAGCCTGTGACTTGCTATTTGGAAAATTCTTCTAAGCTATCGAGATGTCTAGAATCCTATGTGATAACTAAGCAGAGCAAATCAAGAGTTTAGAACCATCTGGGGTTATGATAACACCAAGAGGGCAAAAAAATTTCACCTTTCTGCGTCAGTGCAGATGGAACAGTAGTGATTACGTTGTGATCCATCGGCAAAGTCTGAAATGGTCACGGAGGGGAGGCGGTATCACCAGAGTCATGTGTTTGGTTTTCTTGTACAAACCCGTTTATGTCATTCATTTGGGCTTTACCAGTCTACAGAAACACTGTAATCATTACTACGTAGTATTAGGAGTTTGTCGATCTGTAGTTTGAAGGTGTTGGGAATATAAAAATATGTAACACATAGTACAGCACTTGGCTTATAATAATATATTCAATCAATGACACCCAGTATTATCTTTATTACTTTATTTTTTATAAGAAACATCTAAATAAGATAATTTCTTGCTTCAGCACAGAATTATGTAACAAAAATATCTGCCATTTAAATTCCCCACTCTGTCCACAGAGTTCTTCTAAATATGTACTCTTCTTGAAAGCTGATGCTCCCTAGAATTTAGTAATTTATTGGTTGCTGAGCTAAGCCAAGCAGTCGACCTGTTTCTTCCTATAGATTTTAACCAACTGCGAGCAAACACAGAGAGCCACGTGACAGTCTGATACAGTACTGGCTTTGTTATTACATGCAACAACAGAAAACTCAGGCTTCCTATTTTAAACCAAGTGGACCATTGCAATGGGAAAGTTCTGCCTTGAGCCACAGGCAGACAGGAAGCAAAAGTGAGGAGAAATGCTTTGCTTGAGAAAGAAGCAAGAGAAAGACAGAAAGAGGGACTGAGAAAAGAAGGGAGAAGAGTGAGAATGAGGTGAGTGTTACAGAGAACTGCTTTCTACTTTTAGTTAAAGGAAATGCCACCCTTTCTTGGAGCATGGCCTAGTGGGGGTTAGGTTCCTCAATCTCAAACAGGTAAATCCCTCCATCTCCTCTTCAGGGAAGGCTGAGTAGGGAGAGGTATCAGAAACATTCACTTCATTATTTATTTATTTTTTTAATTAAACTATAGTCTGTTTACAATGCTGGATCAATTTCTGGTGTACAGCATAATGCTTCAGTCATACATATACATACATACATTCCTTTTCATATTCTTTTTCATTATAGGTTACTATAAGATAATGAATATAGTTCCCTATATTATACAATTGAAACTTGTTTATCTGTTTTACATATAGCAGTTAGTATCTGTAAATCTCGAAATGGGAAGGGATAAATTGGGACTTTGAGAAACATTCACTTTACTATCTTCTCTCCTTGGCAGTGGATCTGAAGTCTCAATATCTTTACGAAAATATGAGGTGAAGGAAATGTGCTCTATCTGAAACATTACTATCCCTACGGCTTTAGATGCTTTTATACTTACCCTGATCCAAACTGTATTTCCTTTGTCTCTCTTCGTAGTACCTGGAAAGTGGATCACGCATTCCAATCAGCAAACTTGAATTGAGTCCCCATTGTGTACTTAGGTGGAGAATGGGTACTTTCTTCACTTGAGTCAAACACATGTATTTAAGTCATACATGTAATGAAATCTTCAAAGGACATTATTATGATGTCTTACTGTAGGAATTCTTACCGATTTGGATTTGTTTTTTCAAAATTTCATTATAGATAGTGATTGCAGTGGTATCTCTAAACCTCTGAGTTTCACTCAATTTTTTTTTCCCACAAAAGGCACTTTGTCACTACAGATTCAGATCTGAAATGGGCTCAGTAAGCTGTAGTGTAATGTACTTTGACGTCACAGTTGTCAGGCATTGCAGATAAAGTATAGAATGATGGCAGACTTATTTAAGGACTTTTTCTGTTTTTTTTTTTTTGCTTCCTTCAGTTGAAATTCTCCCCAAGGGATGATTTTCTTATCTAAATTGTTTAAAAATTATGCATTTGCTTTTATTAATGTTAATAAATCTAAGTCTTCACAGCCTAGCTTATCACAATGAAATTAAACTTTTAGCTCTAAATGAAGATGTATCTTTCAAATGTTAAAAATGTTTAGCTGCTAATGAATCAGTGTTTTATAAAAACAAGCAAAAACTAAAACAAACTGGGTATATATTAGTTTTTCTTACAGAGAATCTAAAGTCGCCTTAAATGGTGATTAATTCTTATCTTCAATCTGATCAGGGAAAGGCCTGTAGGGCAATGTGGACTGGTACAATGTTTTGAAATTTGAAGGAAAGATTTCTATTCCTTTATGTATGATTGTTTGTTTAGGTGAGAGGGGGCTGGTGAAACCCATATGACAGACGCTGATGTATTTATATATTTAATTTAAGTTCAATTTAAATATAAAGAAGGGAGAAACTGAAATACACTTTCATTTTCCTAACAGTGATTATTATATGATATGAAAAGGACAAATATTTCAAATGAATCCACATTTTAAAAATTAAGGTTTCCTTTGTAAAATTTGCCAGTATAATTTATAACATTTGTTATAACTAAGCATTCAGGAATCAAGGTGGTGATCTAATCTAATAATTAGTAAAAACTAAGCTTGAAAAAGTAAAACTATTGTATTTATTTCATGTCTGGCTAAGAAGAAAAAATAGATATATATATAGAGAGAGAGGGAAAAAAACAGCCTTACAAATACAATCATACCCATATGAAAACCTGAACGAAATTAAGATGCTCATAAATATTCAGATGGGAGTACTAGGCTTGCTGATTAGAAGTAAATGTCGTATTTTATGACAAGATCTAAGAGTAGAAGAAATGACAGAGTTTCATATAGTTTCATCTATTAGGAAGTTTTGAGCCGCAGGTAACAATATTCAACAGAAAGGAGCTTAAGCAAAAAAAAAAGACAGTACAAGACATTCATAAGAAAGGAGGTACAGGGTTGGCTCACAAGCTCAAATATGTGCAGCCGCTGAATGATTCTGTGATTCTCTTGACCTTCTTTTCAGTTGCAAGATGGGTACAGAAGCTCCAAGCATTGCCTCCTCACACATCAATATCTAAAATTAGGGAAAAAACTGGGCCTCTTTTAACACATCTTTCTATTCTTTTTTTTTTTTTTTGCACCAGTGTAGAAAATTAAAGACCCAGAAGGCATTTCTTCTAATCTTGTTGGGCAGAACTAGGTTATCTAATCCACCCTTGCCTTCAGGGAGACCAGGAAAGAGACAATCACACAGAAGGCCTTCTCAGAAAGGAAGTGGGTGGCGGAGGCTCTGTGTAGTCAACCTATGAGGCCTGCCAGCAGTATGGTACGTGGGCTGTGGGGCCAGACTTCCTAGCTTTGAATCCATCCTCATCCGTTTCCAGCCTGTGTGACCTTGAGTCATTATTTAACCTCTTGGAATTTCAGTTTCCTCATCGATATAAAAATGGGGATAAAATAGTGTCTTCCTCAGTTAAGGAGAGCTATTATTTGTAAAATATTTGCTTATAATTTATATAGTAAAACTGTATTATTTGATTAACTGTGCTAAAGCTATGAATCTTTTTAACTGATTCTTTACAGAATTAGAACCAGCTACGCCAGTTTTTGAGAGATGCAGAACACAAAAGAATGGCAAGTGAATTACATTAATTCAATTATAATAGCCTCTGTAACTGATTAATAGCTGTATCAGACTCATAGCAAACTCCATGGTATTTGCTTTGCCATCCCCCATCTCCCACAACAGTAGAAACTGAGTACGGGGTCAACTCATAGTTAGCCTGTGAGTATAAGGGAAATATGTACCCACTTAGTCTCTCTGAGTTAGAAGCTGGAATCCTGCCCTAACTCCCCAACTTCATATGATAATATATGTGCTTGTATTTCTGCATATAAGATATACAAATGCAATATTGCAACTCTTCCTTCCTTTAACATTGGAACAATTACACTCCAACACTGGAACAAAAAGTGAACAATTCGAGTAGAGAGATTAATTTGGCAGGTAAAAAGAAATCCTACAGTTAATAATTATTTGTTGAGGGCCAATTGTGAGATGTTACCAAAAAGCATCAAATTCATCTCTGCCCTTAAGTTGCACACGATCTAGTTGAAGACTCAGATTCAACGTGAAACTAAATAAACATAGTGCTAAATTGTATTGCACTGAACCTAGTTGTGAGAGAGTTGGGAAGGCAGAGATAGGGGTGGATTAGAAGCAGCCTATAGGAATCAGGAGGTCATGGCACTCAAACCCTTCCTTGGATGGGAAAGACAAAAGCTCAAAAGCCACAGGGTGTCGTTATGTTACAGAAATGACAGGCCAGTCAAGAAACAAGCACCACTCGGAGGGTTGGAGTACTCAGATGTATTACTCCGGCGGGTTCAGAGGGGCTTCTGCTCCAAAGCTCTGAGCACCTTCAAGATGTGCACATGAGGTTTTATAGGGTAAAGTACAAGCTTGGGGTATTCAGCCAATAGGCATGGAACAGCTTTAGCAGCAGCATCAACATAAAGTGGAGGCGGGGAGGCAGCAAACCAACATTCCAAAGCCAGATATATATCTTTGAAAACCCAGCTGGCTAGCAAAAAACATGAACAGCAAACCAACACTAATTAACCTAGATTTACAAGTTAGTCCAGCAGAACTCAGATCAGTATTCCAATACTTAGATTTGTGAGTTATCTTGTTAGCCCAGCCCAGCCTCTCCTTCACATTCCTAGACTTGTGAGTTATCTTGTTAGACCAGCCCAGCTTTTCCTTCACAGTTAAGATTGGTTGGGTGTAAACGCTACCTGGAGAAGTACAGAAATAAAGTAGAATTTAGGGGGGAGAAATACTGAATTAAATTAACATTTACTGAGTGCCTACTATATGCCAAACCAGAGCTAAATGATAAAAATGAAGAATCCAGTAAGAAATGTTCCCGATACTCAAGCAATTAGATTGAACGGCTGTGTTGAATTAAGAGAGTGGGAGATACATACAAAAATTGATATGGATTAGTCAGTAAGTCTCATTCTTGATTATTCATTGATATTAATGAATTAAGAGTCCTCTAAAATAATTATATAACATATCTTACATTAATATCCTTTTCCCTAATATATAATGAAATAGAATAATCATAAATAATTTTAAGAGCATAATGAAACAAATGTGTGATTTGGTTTACCTTATGTTTCTTCCAACAGAATATAATCACATTTATGACAAAATAACAATATTAATAATGACAGCACCATGAGCTAAGAACAAGTGTTTTAAATGTATTAATTCATTTCAACCTCACACCCTTATGAGATAGGAATTCTAGCACTTTCAATTAATCAATGAGGAGACTGAGGACCAGCAATGTTAAATAACTCATCTAAGGACAGAACTGGTAACCACCAGAGCCAATCTGTGAACAGTCTGGTTCCAGAGAATGTCCTTTTAACTACTATTCCATATTTAATTTATGACCTCTAAAATGAACACAGAATCTTAGCATTAAATCTTTTCCAACATGTGTAGTTCATCCTGAAATTTTAGAGTTCTTCAGTAATGGCTTTTCTTATCTGTTTACTCAAATTTGTTTTACAATTTCAAATCTTTACAAAAGTGTTCTCTAAGTAAGACGGTATTTTGTGTCCAGATTCTGATTTTCAAAAGTGAGTACATATTAAATAATATTGCAGTTTTTGCTTTTTATTTGGTGTTATCAAGGATAACAGAATCAATTTTATGGTAAATACAATGTGTGAAGAAAGATGTTCAACATCAATGCTCCAGTCATCCAGCCTGACATCTCTTTGTGAAGTGGGCAGAAAATTAAATTGCCTCAAATTAGAAGAGAAAATCACACACCACGAAAAGTAACGTGTTCAGTGACAGTTGAGGTCATGCTTCCACTGAAGTATGTGTGAATTTTACCATACGAGTTTCATCGATGGTAATGGTGATTGTGCAATTGCCCTTCTTAATGTGTTCCGAATCGTTACCCCTAACATCCTCAAAATATCAAATTTTTCCTGGCATTTTATGTTGGTTTCATAGGATGACATTGTTATTATGTATTTGTTTGAGAAACTGAAGCCAACTTCATTAAGTTTCTTCAATTTTAATTCTTGAGGCTGTTCTCACCCAACTGTCCACACCTCCTCAACCCCCTAACCAATAATCTGATATTCTAAATCTTGACTCTTTTGAACTGCCCTGGGTTTTAAAATAAGCACTTAAAATTGGAATACATTAGTCATTTTCTCAGTATCCAGTATTTTTAAAGCAAACATTTTTTGAGACCTATTTGAGATTCCAGTGTACTCTGTTGGGGTCCTTAGGATGTAAGAAAAATCACATGCTTTGACTTTAAGGAGCTACTATCTGGTACAGAAGGTAAGATATGCAAATAGGAAGTCTAGGCAATAACTAAGTCAATATGTTGCCTTTGTGAAAATTAGTAAAAGGTGCCTTGTACCTAGGATAGAAAAAGCTGAATGTTCAAGGTCCAATAAGATGAGAGAACTTAGATTTAACCTCTAACTTGCCCCCTGATGGGAAGGAGATGAAGCGGTAGGAAGGGGTGGCTTTTGCAAAGTCAGTTCATTTCAATACCACTCACTATGAGGAAGGAAGGACAATGATAAGTGGAAATAATAAATATAAAGCAAGTAGCAAGACTGCCTGGCATGTGTAGACACTCAATGAATATGAATTGCCTCGGGAATTCAGAGGGAAGGTTTTCAAAAACTCTTTGAACTAGAGTTTGAGGTAATTTCATTAAGGCATCATTAGTTAGGACATGAAGACATGAGGGAGGGACATTTCAAGCCAAAGCAGCAGCATAAGTAAGGAATGAAGGCAGGAAGGCAAATGAAGTTCAAGGACAGATCTGATGTTTCAGAAATGGGTGGGACACTTTTCACTGCTTGTCACCACGATTGAGACGTGCTGTTGGCATTGACTGTGCTGAAGCCAAGGAGGCTAAAGATTCAGCCACACAACAAAATGTCCCTGCAAGAATGCCAAAAGCATTCCAGTTGAGAAAAACTAAGGGATAGGGTTTATGAAAGGAAGTAATGAGAAACGAAGTCGGAAAGTGGGCTCCAATATCACGTACAGGAGATCAAATGCCATGCAAATCAGTGGGTCTTAACTGGTAGACAACAGGGAGGCTTTGAAAGTTTTGTTAATTGAGGAATGATATGGTGAGTCTTTGAAAGTGTTGAGAATAAGGAATATTATGATTTAACAAGATGAATCTGGCATTCATTGGCCAGGTGACTGAGTTGGGGAGAAAACTGGCAATGGGGAGGGGAGTCAGGTGGAGTTTATAGGCAATGAGGAGGAATAGGAGAGAACTGATGGCAATGTCAACTTCTCCATGAAAAAGAGACTGAGACCCCAATATCTTTCCTCTGTAGGACAACTCACTTTCCCCACCAGCGAAACATTCAGGTTTTTCTGAGGGCGTAGGACCTGAGAAGGAGATGAAAATCCTATCTAGTCTTTCAAAGCCAGAATTTCTTCTATCTTACTCTTTAGTCTGTCACAATAACGTTGCCTTGAGGGAGATAGCAGGAAAGCAAGCGTCAGAAATGCAATTTCAGCGGCACAGCTCACCCTGATTAGCTGTAAAAAGCAAGCACAGGGGCTGCTGCTCCGGGACTACACACCTGAGGTTGTCTGTCAAACCTGACACAGCTCAGTTCTTCCTGACTCAGAGCTACGAGCCCAGAAATACTTGGAAGTGACAGAGTGAGTCACACACACACACACACAAGCATACACACTCTTTCTCTCCCAGAACAAAACGAAAATGACAATGAATAATCCCGAAAACATTTATGGACCTAAAATTTCTTCCTTTAATTTATCTTTAACTAAAAATTCAAATAGCTTAAGACTAATTCTTCTTGAGTCTGCTTATTTAAAGCAAAAGCTGGAAATGATGGACACATACAGCAAACCACACTGGCCAGCTCTGTACAGAGGATGTGGATGGCTCTCTACAGTATGCTGTTGGAACCAGTCACAAAGCCATTTCATGTTCTTGAAAATGTTCTTCTGTGACTTCTTAGATGAGTGTCTTTAAAAAATTATTTGATGTGTGTTATGTTAAACCCACCCAGCAATTAATTCCTCTCCAACTATGTAAATCATAATGTTCAATAGGTTAATTACATGTGGCTTCAAAAAGGATTTGCTATTTTCTTTTCTCACTCTACTGACTTTAAGATTCCCACTTATTTTTTGCATAGCATTTTGTATTTTCTAAAATTCTGTAGTTTCTACTTATTATTTTCCTTCTCAGATAAAGAAAGGTTTAATTCTTTAACTCAATAAAAGAAGGAGTTGGGTTTGCAACTCTTGGTTCTATATCGAGTTGCAAACTCAAATCTACAACCTTAAAGTAATAAATAGGTTGCAGAGGGGGCTGTAGTAGACTAGGCAGAGAGCACCTGACTAAAGGCATTCGCATTCAGTTTTCTTAGCAATCACCATGTTGGATGAACACAATGGATGTGCTGGCTGCATTAGACCCATGGAACCATAATGCTTCCTTCCTTCAATTCTTTCATTGTTAATGGGGGCTCCACACAGTACAGTTGTGTAGAAGATTCTCTTTGTTGGTAATAGGCAGTGTCCCCTGATGCATGAACTTCTGAACTTCTGTGGAATCTGGAAAGGAGCTGTGGTAATGCAGTCCCTGTTTCAATCAGAAGGAAGTATATGCCAGTGTTTGTGGTGCTTTTTACAAAGAACTGGGTCTTGTCCCCAATTCTGAATGGGCTTCCCTGGCTGTCAGTTAACCAAAGAGAAAAGATAAGAAGTGGAAACTAGGAAGGACTTTCTTGGATATCATCTAGCTGCCAATTTGCTAGTAGTTTACACAAACCCCACAATAGCCACGGTGCCAGAAAGAAAGGTGCAGCCACGGACAGAGTGTGGTAACCAAACATCTTGAGCACACACATTATCTTCAGATAAGCTTCTTCCTTGAAGCACAATGCTACGTCCCCTAATTAACTTTAGTTGCATACTTAGCCATTTGTTAAACTCACTCAGCAATCAGCTGTTGTCTAGCTAGCTATAGGAAAATCTTTTATAGATTAAATGCATGTTGAATAACAGAGAATTTTCTATGTCTCATTCTCTGGGTTGCCTGTTAGGTATCCATATAGTTTCACAAGTTGATTTATTATTTTACAGACTATTACAAAGCTAATACTCATTCTTTCCACAAAGAAAAAGTAAACAAAGCCCACCCTGCCATTTGTTCCCAGTATTAAAAGTAAACCCTGACTTGGATAAACAAGCCTCAAAATCGAAGAGCTGTCTCCTAAAGAATAAAATGAATAGGACTGTGCCCACCTGTTGTGCAACAAATTAAAGAAATATATATTAAGGTCCTACGGTGTGCCATGTACTCACATACCTCTCATGTTAATCATAGTGTTAAATTTCATACTAACTTAATTCTCCTAAAAACTTTTAGACATATTTTGTTAAAATAGGTGATCAAACTTGTAATAGAAAAGTTATATAACTTGGACAATCTCACACAACTACAAAGAAAAGACTCAGGATTCAAATACAGGTCCCTCTGTTCATTGTTCAATTTTAAAATATCTGTAAACTTATCCACTCCCTCATTAACTAGTTTTGCCTTCCCAAAACCAGGCAATTGGTTTCATTTACCTTGTCCTCCAGGAAATCACTAGTTGTGATGTAAGGTGAGGTGCTCTTGTATTACTTTATTTTCATGTAACCATCAATGTGGGTACCGGGAGCTAAACCAATGGCACAGAGGTTCTGACTGCTTCTCACTCAACTGAAGGATTACTACAGACACAGGAAAAGGATACCCTCAAAACCTGAGCGTTTTGGTTGCTTGCTTATTGAAAAACTGCCCTTGATACTAAAGAGATTTTTTTTTTTTTACAAAGATGGAATAATTAGAGATATCTTCAGAGAAGAGCAATCCTGGAAAGATATAACTCAGGAATATAAAAAAGCTCACCAGGATCATAGGAACCCTGAGATTCAGAAAATATTTATGCATCCATTTCAGGAGGAGACATATGTGTGCACATTTCAGTGTGTCAGAGGTTCAGGTAGGAAGCTGGTTATACAAAGAAGTTCTGGCATGCCTCTCTGGGAGGGCTATGAAAGAAAATAAATGAGAAATAGAAGTTCTAAGTACACATTTTGGGTTAACTACTCTGCTTTTAAAATAGTTTGTTAGTATTTCATTACCTGCCTTTATTCCCTCAATTTCCGTAAAGAAAAGTGCATTCAGAAGCTTAACAAGTAACTAAAGAAAATCTTGCTTTCTATCTGAATGAATGAAATGACATAAATTCTCACGTTTTTGAAAACTGTTCATCATCCCTCATCTGAAATCACTAGCCATCTGTTTTAATTTTGTAAACGGCCTCATCTAAAAGTCAAAGATTAAATTATATCTTTTTCCTGTTACTCGTCCTTCCCTAGAACATGAGCTTGAAAGAAAATATTTGTTTTCAACAATCCTTTAAAGAGGGCTAACAAAGACTGCAGAGTTAGCTTCAGCATTCCTTTTTCTATACTGGGTCCCAATGAATAAAATTCTATACTGAAAGGAAACACAATTCAAGGAATCCTAGAATTCCATTCCAATTTGGCTTGGTGTATTTGATGACAGAGCAAATGGAACTCCTTACTATCTAACATTCAGTACATCTACAGGAGATTGAAAAATAATGTTTCATAACAATGAAAGCATCACTTAAAATCCTCTGTGCATTCTGAATCTTCAAACATAGGGTTATATTTAAAATAGCTTGAATTATGAATGTTACATATGCCCTTCCAATTTCTGGTTTGAGTAGAGATTCTAAGAGGTAAATAAAAGCACCCTGATATACGCACACACATTCCTTTTTGGCAAGGTAGCATGCGAGAAGAGAACCCGGGAAAGGCCACGCAGGAGCTGTGTACATTCAGATCTCATTATTAGGTTTCTATTTTCCCTAAAAATTTGTAGTATAGGAAATAGCTGATGAACTAATGATGAAGGTAAGTTTTTATGTTATAATTTCAGGAGAGAGGCTGTGGGAAACACAGATGCATACATAAAATAAGACGAATAACTCTAAAAAGGAAGCCTTGTCAGTACTGCTGGTCTACCACCCTGACCGACACAGAACGGGGATTCACTTAATATTCAGTATTTATTTGGTGATGATGAATAAATGATGAAACTGTTGGTGGAGAATGGAAATTCAAGTATTTCTCAGAGTTCTATATTAATGTGTCTACTTTTATAGAGTCAAGAAGCATCTGAGTTTGGAACTCAATTATTCCTCCTAAAACTACTATTTTGACTAAATATTTCAAAACAAAACACAAGGTGAAGATCCTTTGACTCAAAACTAACTTAAATCCTATTCTAATTGGTAGGCTCTAGATCCTGAGAAAAAATCTATTTCAATTATTTCCTTAAATGTGCTACCTATAACATATATTTGAAGCACAGTACACCCTAATTTCCTTTAAAAGGCAATTCAAAGTTCAATCTCTTTCAAAATATGTCTGCTTTCTTAATTAAGTGGAGGTTTGATTCTCTCCCAATATTTCATATATGGATCAAAGAGGCGTCAGACGTGGCTATGCACTCCTGGCCTTTTTGAACTAAGACCCAGCCACCCTGAACAGGGTTTAAGTTACTAGAACAAGGGTTCTGACATGAATAAGAAAGTTAATAAATACCTGCGAATTGACAAATTGCATGAATGCTGTGGGAAAAAAGCTGTTTAAAACAATATCATGTGGTTCATAATTTCCATAGCTGTATATAAATGAATTGAAAAATGAACAAAAACAAGCTATGAGTCAGACTGAATGTACATAATAAAATCTGACTTCTAATGCCACCAGAATCAAGGCAGACAGAGAGATGCCCTGGCAGACCGCTTCCCAGTCTCACAATATATTTTGTAACGTATGACTTTATGATTTCAAATCATTTTAGATTTAACTGGGCTGTTGTAATTTTTGCAATGCATGTTATATGGTTTTATTACTATTTTGATCATGAAGTGGCCACAATGAAAACAAACACACTAGTCTTAGTGCCTATCAAGTTCTTTCCTGAAGGTCTAAATATTTATCTACTTCCAAGCATCCATCCATCTTTCTTTCTTCCTCCTTTCCTCCTTCCTTTCTTTCTTTTCTTTTTCTTTCTTTCCTTTCCTTCCTTCCTTCTTTTTCTTTCTTTCCTTTCCTTCCTTCTTCCCTTCCTTCCTTCAGTCACTAGCTAGTTTATCTATCTATCTATCTATCTATCTATCTATCTATCTATCATTTATCTTGCATAAATATTCTACACAGTTATTGTCTTTATCTTTGGTAAAAACCATTCAAATTGACTTACATGAAATGGTTCCATTTAAAACTGAACACTTATTATCAAATGCATACACCAAGAATCTTACCAATGAGTCTAAGATGTTCCAGGAGAGCTTCAGGGAATTGTTCCATCACTATGGCCAACTCCTGATAACACCTAGATTGATTGATTTTTAATTTTCCCCACTTACTGCTGTTATCTATGTTGTGAGAGTCTGGCTACTAAATCAGGCACTGATCCCATGCTGCCACACATCCCGGATTGTTACTGGAGAAAATGAGGCTGCCTATGGACACTTCTGATTGGATGTGAGCTGGTGCTCTGTAAAGTCTCTTCAGTTCCAAAATAACTCGCCAAGCATAACAGCTGCTCATCTGGTTTCCAAAGCACATACCTTACTTTCTATGAGCAATGAAAGCCGAATCTTCCAGGCTTTGTATGTAGCACAATCCCAAACTCCTGCTCTTCTACTTCTGATTCAGAAAGTCAGAAAAGTGATTTTTTTAGTGAGAATTATCTAAGAGGCATGCGTTCCCCAGAGGCATCCAAAATTTATTATTGGATAAAGATGGATCACATTTGTTTAGCCATTTGGAATTTGACTACACAGAGCTGCATTCTAATGTGATGCCTTCAGTTTGTTTCCAGCAATTACAAGAAAAAAGTTTCAAATCTAGAAACATATTTGCTGTATTATTCAGTATCTGATATTAAAATAGGTGAAATAAATATATCACTAAAATTGTTCAGTAGCATATATGCAAATACATAATCTAGGTTTAATTAATTGTATCTGATTATTTGAAAATTATCTCTTGATGGTTAGAATATTATTATATTACTGATGTGACTTCTGTTCTTGGTATTGGTTTTTTATCTTATGCCCTTTCCCCTAACTCAGTTAAAATATTCCTTTCTCATTGTGTCAATTATTGATCAACATATTAGAAATAAAAGGAAATCACACTTAGCTACTAGATTTTTGAGTGTCAAAATCCAAAAGATTTGGAAGGATGCAGAGTAAGTAAAGAAAAGTTGTTCTTCCAATATGAGCTCCCTCTCTAGGACAAAATTCCACAGGCTAGGAAGAAAAAGAATGTCAGAGGCAAAAAAAAAAGAAGAGTCAAGGTGTTGGTGACATCACTGAGAAAGGGTGTTTGCTTTCCCAATGCCCACAGAACAAGCCCAAGGTTGGGAGAATAATGACAAAAACTTCAGATGAATTGGGGCTCTCTAACAGCAAGATCTGAGTAGGCATGTGCGCTAAGAGTTTTCCTTAGCCTAGAGCAGTACAGGAGAAGCAAAATTTCTCCAGTGGAAAATACACAGAAAGCCAGCAGGCTTAATGTGTCCTTGGAATGAGGACAAGGAGGCTGCAGTGGCAACCTGCAAGGACCAGTGACCACAGACCAGACTGAAAGAAGGACGTCTCAGTGGGTGCCAGCAGGGATAGCTGATGACACCGAGGGCCAGATGGCCCCCCACCTGGCATTTTGTAGACACAGTCCTGGAGGAAAGTCAGTTAAGACTGATTGAGATTGAGCTTCTGCCACTTGGTGGAACTGGGGCCCAGAATACAAATTAAGTTCAGCTAGAGAAAAATATAGAAAACTGTGTTTCTTGCCTACTTGAACACCTGAGCTTATACACTGAGATTTCTCTCTGCTACAAGTTTGAATGACACACAGGACAATTCTTATTAATCAGACATTGCATTCTAATTATTGTATTTACATAATATACCTCATTATTTTATTTACCTACTACTCTCTATTTCCTAACTGAACTACATATCATCATTATTTTATGTATAGATTACCCTTCATTCCTTAATCATGGTACATATTAAAATCTACCATGAGAATATGTGTCTACTCTACCCTGTGTTTCCCCCCTACTTTTTTTTTTTTTAATATTCCCCTTAAGCTTGTCAACAGTAATTATGGCCAATTTCTACCACAAATAATGTAATCTTTTTATATATAACAACAGTAGTAGTTTATCAGTCTCAGAAGTATAATAAAGTTCTATGGTTTTCCCTTCTCTTATTGTTTGTGTGTGTCTTTATTTTGGTTTCAAGCACTGTATTCTCATATCTGCAGTCATATTATAATTCATTATGGTCAACACTTCATCCTCCATACTTTAAGACCAATTTCCTAACATTTTCATCTGATTAGACCAGGTGGCTGTAGATCTAAATTCTGAATCTTAATTTTCCTTAATATAGTACACAGTGCCTTAATGGTGCAGCAAACTCTGCTAGTGGAGCTGAGAAAACACTTGCATTGATCAAATCCTCAAATAGACATACTCTATGGAGAAAGGGAAAAAGCGAAAAGACAGAAACGCTGGGCTCCACTGAGGGCAGCGATAACATGCATACAATGGTTATATATTCCAGAAGGAATGGTAGTTCAGCTTCGTGATTTAGACCCCCTTTCAGTTCTGCTGTTGTTGTTAGTTATTATTGTTATTATTTATGTCCAATCTAGGTTGATTGGTTCTAAAGTGTATGAATGTACAATTAATTTTTAATAAGGTTCTTCATTTGTTATAACCATCATCACACTGTGCTCTATACCATTTCTTATAAAAATGAGATAATTTCCTTCCCGTGTAACCAGTTACTCTTAAAGTTCAAGAAACACTGGCTTTCTAAAACATAATGTAAACTAGAAGGAATGGGAGGGTAGCTAGTCTAAAATATATTTTTTATATTCTACATATGAATGTTAATATTTGCAAGATAAATTATTCATGTTTTCCCCATACAGATTAGATATGAATAGTTTTCTACCATGCAAATATATCACATTCCTTCAAAAACAAAATCTGGCAGTGAAAAAGTCTGAGTCTTAAATAGAAGACAATGTGTCCTCTGACATCTACTAATGGACAATGATCACAGACTAGTGCAGGTGGGAAATGCTATTTCAGGGTAATAGCTCACACCTGGAAAGGTCTATTTTTTCTCCAAGCTCTTTTTACACAGCAGTGAAAATAAACTAATTAGGTCAAAGCATCACACTGGGACCCATGAGCTTCGATAGTCTCTCTAGTTTGTGTCCCCAAAAGAGACCACTGTCCAAAGGCAAATAAGTAATAAACTCCAGCCAGAACAGGCACTCTTGGTTTACCCATTTCTCCTTTTAGTGTAGCTGCCATTGTGTTTCATTGCATATGAATTTCGGCATTGTTCACAGAGGAGAAAACTGGTAAAAAAAAAACGGATGAAGAAGATGCAAGAAAGGAAAGTGAAACAAGGAAGAAATGGTGTTTTCTAGAACCATAACCTCTGCTCAGACCCAAGCACTACAAGGCCTGTAAGAAACAGTGTTCAAACCAGGGGTCAGGAATGTTATTCCTCAGCTGCCCCGGGATTCTGTGAAAGTTCTACACTGGCAGCACTCAAGAAGATGGAAATTCCAGGCATGGACAAAACTGCTTCTCTTCCTTTAATAATTTTACCCACTGTACAAAAGGAAAAAAAGAGTCAAAAAGCAAAGCCAGCACAATCTTGCCATCTTTCCTCTGGTAGATCTCTCCTGTGGTTTAGTCAAACTCTTCCAGGAACCTTAACCTCACAACCACCCTTAGCGTACAGGTGGGGGCTCTAAAAGAGCAAGACATCCAACAGCATGAGACTTATCTTTACCTGTTTCATCAGTGCTTCAAAACGCAAGGAAGCAAGTTTAGCTCTGACTCAGTGGAATCCCTTAACAAAAGATTGTCTAGCTATCGCTCCCCTTACATATCTTTCAAGGCACTTAAATTTTCCATTCACTTAACAGATGGTTATTGGTCATCCATAACTACCTGCATTATGCAAAATGTAAGGTGACGCAAAGATTTAAAACATTCTAGGCCCTCAACAGTGAATAAACAGTATGACACATGCATAACCTGTATTTAAAGCAAGCTTAAAAACATATTTTCTAAACGCTGGAGAAGGTATGGAGAAAAGGGAACCCTCCTACACTGTTGGTGGGAATGTAAATTGGTGCAGCCACTATGGAAAACAGTATGGAATTTCCTTAAAAGACTAAAAATAGACTTACCATATGATCCAACAATCCCACTCCTGGTCATATATCTGGAGGAAACGAATTTGAAAAGATGTTTGCACCTTAATGTTCACAGCAGCACTATTTACAATAGCCAAAACATAAAAGCAACCTAAATGTCCATCTATAGATGACTGGATATAGATGATGTTGCACATGTGTGTGGGTATACATATAAACACACACAATGAAATACTACTCCGCCATAAAAAAAGAATGAAATAATGCCATTTACAGCAACATGGATGGACCTGGAGATTATCATACTAAGTTAAGTAAGCCAGACAGAGAAACACAAATATCACATGATATTACGTATATGTGGAATCTAAAATATGATACAAATGAACTTATTTACAAAACAGAAACAGACTCACAGACACAGAAAACAAACTTACGGTTACCAAAGGGGAAAGGGGTCGGGGAGGAATACATTAGGAGTGTGAGATTAGCAGATACAAACTACCATATATAAAAGAGATAAACAACAAGGTCCTACTGGATAGCACAGGAAACTATATTCAATATCTTGCAATAAACCATATTGGAAAAGAATATGAAAAGGAAAATAAACATGTATGAATCACTCTGCTGTACACAAGAAACTAACACAACATTGTAAGTCAACTATACTCAACAATAAAAGTATTTGTTAAAAAAATATTAAGAAAAAAAAATTTTTTAATTAGGAAATAACCATAATCTCATCACTTACCCTAACACTTGATGTTTCTTTACAAATTTTGTCCACTTGCATAAAACATCCTCTTATATTTAATCTTGTTAATATACTGTAAGTACTACTTCATGTTTGCTCATATTCTCAATACTGAACTAATTATTTGATGACTATAAAATGTCATATTTCTTCTACTGTTGAATATGACGTTAAATTATTTCTTACTAAGCATCATTTGATTCAATACTCATTTACTGAGCAGTTACTACATGTCAGATAATAGTGCTGGTTATCAGGGACACAATGTGGTTTCTATGCTTCAGAGGTAACAGTACAAGTGGGAGACAGATTTATTTATAAACAAAGGTTTAAATGCAGTGAGATGTGTGTTCAGAGGTCTGCTAGTAGACTGAATTATATTACAGTGAGTTTCCTGAGGGCTAAGAATGACCAAATAATAGCCATTTGATATCGTCCAACTGAATATAATGTGTATAAAACCCCGGATGATAGAAGACAGACAGGGCTTCAGAGAAGAGGTAATATTTAGGGTTTGGGGGAAGTAGCACAGTGGATTAAATCTGAACTTACATTACCAAGTCTGAGAATGATCTAGTGGACAGACTGAGGAAGGGAGTACAGTTGAGACAAATAATTCTCCAGTGGAGAGACAATAATATTCAAGCTAAGACAACTGCAGAGGGATTTTCCTTTTTAAAAATTATCACTATAAAATTAATTATCTGGAATGGTATTACTTGGTAAAACGTGATAACTATTTTTCATTTCTCTTAGAAGATATTTTCAAGTTGCTTTCTAAAAATGGTGAATGTATGCACATGCATGTATATATATACAATATGTACACACACATAAATAAGAAGTAGAATAGGATTCCATTTCAACTTGTCTCTACAAAACTATTATTCTCACCATGCTAGATAAATAAATGTACATTGATATGATGTTTTCTTAACTTATTAAGAGAAAATGTGTGTCTATGTCAAAAGGGACAATAGTTCCAATGTACATGTGTATTTTTAAACACACCTGAAAACACAAAATGCAATTCTGGGCAATCTTTATAGAGGTATTAATATTCCAAGATATGCCTTGAGGGAAGCTATCAGGATGGATGACGTAATAAAAATCTTGTCATCTGAGAATTGCTTGAAAGAATTGGATATTTACATTAGGGAGCAAAATACTAAAGGAATAAGTAATGATTGTCTTTAAATATTTGAAGGTCTGTCATAGTGAAAATATTAATGTTTTGATTGATTTAGATGTCTTCTAGGATTCATCTAGGATGAACGAGCATACATTTAGTGGAGTTAACTGTAGATTCATCTTGAGGCCATATATTTTAGGAATTAGAACTGATCAACAGGGATTTATGCCAATGAATGGAGTAATAACCCTCCTACCACTGCATACTAATCTAAGCTCTCAGGAACAGTTGGGAATGGAAGACTGTGTGTGTGTGCGCGCGCACGTGCGTGTGAGAGAGAGAGAGAGAATGGAGAAAGATGGTTAAAGTGACAGAAAACTAAGATTATGGGCACCAAAGACTCTGGACACTTTTCTTTCTCATCTGAGACAGGACCAGAAGATGACCCATCCTTGAGTGCTGACGAGGCAGAACCTTCAGCATCCTGCACCCACTCCTCACCCACTGACTCTGCTTTCAACAAGCTCATCATAACCAACCTACCTGATGCCACAGGGAGTACTCCTCTGTCCTGACCTAACTGAATTCTCTGCAGTCATGGACACTCACCACTCCCCCCTTGAAGCTAGTTTTCCCAGCCCTTCAAAGAAAAGATGTTCTCTCTTTTTCTATGGGACTATAAGCTCAGTGAAAGCATGAGCCATCTTTGTTTTGCTTATTTCTGTGTACCCAGATCTCAGCACAGTGCCTATCAAAAAGTAAATCTTCCTTGTCATTCTTCTTTGCCAGTTCATTCTTCTCTATCTGGCCTTTAAATATGGGTATTTCTCAGGCATTTGTTTTTTGAATCACTTACTGATTGCTTCTTACTTGTTCTTTGACTTTGATGAATCATTTTCAGGATAACCACAAGTTCTAAACCCTCCTAGCCCACATCCATACTGATACTCTAAAGCTGCAGATGCTAAACTTTTGGGGCTCAGGAAACTCTTGGACACTTAGAAATTAATGAAGACCCCCAAAGAGCTTTTGTTTATATGTGTTGTGTTCATTGGTATTTACCATGTCAGATATTAAGATACAAATTTATTGATTCACTAAAAATGATAGTAAAAATTCCAATGCATATTTTTAAAGCATGTTTTCAAGATAAATATCTTTGAAAGTAAAACTTCAGTGGAATAGTGCCATTTTTGTACATTTTTGCAAAAATGTGATTTAATAGAAGGCAGCTGGATATCTGCATTCAATCTTTTATGATATGCAGTTTTGGTTGATGTATGTGAAAAAAATCTGACTTCAGAAAAAATAAGGCAGTAGTACTTCAACAGCACTATCAGGTAATTATGGATATTCTTTGTTACTACACCTACTACACCAAAACTTGGCGAGTGGTAGATGTTTACAAGTCGATTTCAATGTGGAAACTGAAAACAGACTCTTATGGACTGAATTATGTCCCCCAAAATTTATGTGTTGAAGCCCTAACCCTCAATGTGACTATTTTTGAAGATAGGGCTTTCAAAGAAGCAGTTAAGGCTAAATGAGATTATAAGTGTGAGGTCCTAATCAGAAATGACTGCTATCCTTGTAAGAAGGGGAGAGACACCAGGAATGCATGTGCACAGAGGGAAGGCCATGTGAGGACACAGCAAGAGGACAGCTATCTGCAAGTCAAGGAAAGAGGCCTCAGTAGAAACCAAATCTGCTGGCACCTTGATCTTGAACATCCAGCCTTCAGAACTGTGAGAAAACAAATTTCTGTTGCTTGAGAGATCCTGCCTGTGCTTTTTTTTTATGGCAAACCTACAAACTAATACACAGATCAACGAAAATTTAGAATCTTGTAACATTAAAATTCATTTCTCTACAAATGATAAATGCTGGAGAGGGTGTGAAGAAAAGGGAACACTCCTACACTGTTGATGGGAATGTAGTTTGGTGCAGCCATTGTGGAAAACAGTATGGAGATTCCTCAAAAGACTAAATAAAAATAGACTTACTAAGTGATCCAGCAATCCCACTTCTGGGTATGTATCTAGAGGGAACTTTAATTCAAAAAGATACATGCACCCCAGTGTTCACTGCAGCACTATTTACAATAGCCAAGACATGGAAACAACCTAGAAGTCCATCAAGATGACTGAACAAAGAAGCTGTGGTATATTTATATAATGGAATGTTACTCAGCCAGAAAAAAGAATGAAATAATGCCATTTGCAGCAACATGGATGTTCCTGGAGAATGTCACTCTAAGTGAAGTAAGCCAGAAAGAAAAAGAAAAATACCATATGATACCACTTATATATGGAATCTAATAAAAAAAAAAAGACAAATGAACTTATTTACAAAACAGACTCAAAGACATAGAAAACAAACTTATAGTTACCAAGGGGGGAAGGGAATGGGAAGGAATAAATTGGGAGTCCCAGATTTGCAGATACTAACTACTATCTATAAAATACATACACAAGAAGTTTCTACAAGGAACTATATTCAATATCTTGCAATAACCTCTTATGAAAATGAAAATATCCATGTATATGTATGACTGAACACCAGAAATTGACACAATATTGTAAACTAACTATACTTCAATAAAAATTAATTAATTAATTAAATACAATAAAATTCATTGGGATAGCTTACACTTTGAATGGCTCTGTTATCTATGCATAATTTTGTAAAATCATGCATAGCTCGTTTGAAAAATATTCATTCATTGAGATACACAGATTTTCCAAATGTTGACATATTTCATTATATCAAATAAAATAAGTCATATTTTAAAAAACTATTATTCCAGTGCCATCTAGAATGTCTTTATTAGATACCAAGCTTACAGTGGCAGGCACTAGGCTTCCAACTTTCTGAATTTCACCAGAAAATCTGAATTTTATTATTGACAAATACTGTCAGTAGTTTTCCTTGAAGTGAAGGGCTAATTTTATTCAATTATCATATGTCAGCCAGATGCCCAAATCTGAAAAGAGATGGCCTATCATTTGTTCTTTCAGATAAAAATGGTACTCCATGAAAAAACTGGCTAGTTCAGCTCACAACTGAAACAATCCCACTAGTTTTTTTTTTTTTCTACTCGTCCCCGCAGATAATCTGTATGTAGTACAAGTTCTTTTCGCATACCTGCCATTTGGTCACAAGGTTATTAAAAAGATCAGTATCCAAGAGTTGACATTTATTAAAATCAGTAATTTAGTGGCTTTTAAAATTTCTTTTGCCTGTGAAGAATAAAATGACTACAAGTGACACTGCAAAACTATCAAGAGTTTTACCCACCACTGCTTTTGCACCATTAGTTAAAAAAAACCCAACATGGTGGGAAAAAAAGAAGTGTCTTAGTAATGTTATGAAATTAGATTTGATCTTGTGAATTCCCAGAAACATCCTGGGGAACCCAAGAGGTCACTGAACCTCACCTGGAGTTTGGCTCTTCCCCAGAAACCTAACATTCAAAAGACCCAACACTGGCCTCATTTCCTTCCCTCTAGGACTGAGCCTCTCCATTCTTCCTCTCTCATGGGTCGGTACCGCCAGGTACATATTTTCTTAAGACTGCAATCTAGAGTCCTCTCAATCCCCTGTTCTTGGATTTTATGATGGAGAATCAGGAGAAATGGAGGTTAACAATTTTAGAGGCAAAACAGAGGCCTTCTAAAAAAATATTAAAGGGTTTTATGTGTTCTTTTCACAGTCCAGAATTAAAGGCAAGAAACTGAGTTAAGTTAGAAATTAATTTTAATCTTTTCTTTTCATTGAAAATCTATCACCACTGAGCTTACTTGATTCAGAAAACATCCCTCAGTCAAATTATCTCAAGATGTGTCTAGATGTTATGTACTGTACCAGCCTTGCCTCCCTCTGATTTATTCCTCCTCCTAGAGCCAGAACCCACTGATTCACTTACAATTCTTTAGTAGTTCTCCATTTCCCTCAGTATAAAGTCCCAAATGCTTTCCCATAGTTTAATGCTTTCTAATTTGACCCTGCTTAACTGTTTCTTCTTTTGTCATTTACCACGTCTACATCAAACTTCATGGTAAAGTCAAACACATCTTCAGTTTCTTAAATATGACATTCTTTCTCTCCAGGTTCCTAGTAATCACATGTGTTATCCTCTTCGAGTGGACCATTCTTTGTTTTCTCCTGATACTCATTTCCTACGCCTGCCTTTTCTACGCTGTGGTTTCAACACTTCCTCATTGTCCAGTCCTGCTTCCAGCATCTGCACCTCCTTCATCATAACATTTATTACATATGTTGGAATTAATTGCTCCATTGCATGCAGCCCCTTTTAGATACTAAGCAATATGAGAGCAAGTACTCACACAATCAACTAAGACAGTTACCTGTTGACTTGGTTTTACAGAATTTTAACTGTAGAGCAGATGTTTAGAGGTTGGGCTGATATAGTTAATATAAAACATCAAGTTGAATATGATAAGTGTGCTTCATTTTAACACCCAATGTTCAACTCTTTGTAATATTCAAATTGAAAAGCATAGCTCTGAGAATTTAATAGGAATTGCTTTATATTTATACACTGTTTCCATTAATAAGACATAAACCAACTGAATTACCTAGAACTTGTCAGATGTACCTTATAATGCAGCGATTCACTGTTATACAAAATGGAAACAGGGGCAATTTTATGATCATACGGAAGGCCACTCTTACCACAAAAATGTATAATCCTGAAAGATTTTCAGACATGCCAAAGACTAAAAGTAAAAGGAGGGAGAGAGAGATACAGGTGTCTTTTTCAATTATTAGGTAACTGTGTTATCTCTATTGTGAAAAGAGACATGGCAGCACTGGAGTGAAAAATTACTCTAGTGGCACACTAAACAAGAATCTCAACTTTTTAATTAAAATATATCAATATTATCTTTTTACTAGAGTTAAAGGATTCCTTGATACAAAGTTTCCTATAAAATTGGATAAACATTTTCTCACATATTTTCATATTCTTAGATTTGTATATTTGTTTCACATGTTAAAAATAGACATTGGCTGCCAGATTTTTTTCCCCCTTTTTAATTTTATTTTTTAATTGCAGTGTAGTAGATTTACAACATTAGTTTCAGGTGTACAGCGAAGTGATTCAGTTACATGTGTATATGTGTGTGTGTGTGTCTGTCAGACATATATATTTTCAAATTCTTTTTCATTATAGCTTATTAGAAGAAATTGAATACAGTTCCCTGTGCTATACAGTAGGTCTTTGTTGTTCATCTATTTTTACATATAGTAGTGTATATCTGTTAATCTCAACTCTTAATTTATCCCTCCCCCTCCTTTCCCCTTTGGTAACCACAGTTGCCAGCTTTTAATAGTCCATTCACAATTCACTGTACTTGATAATAGAGCTTTGGCATGGCTAGAGTAGTGGGTGGAATGTTGATATGCCAGCTAAGTCCTTCCCATTTGTGGATGTTAATGGTCTGAGAGCATTCTCATGTGGAGACCAAAAATGATCAGTCCAAGGCTGAGGCTAAAAGTCAACTAGATGACGGGTCCCCTGAATTATGTTCGAGTGTGCAGTGCACAGGGGCAGAGTGACAAGACTCTGCTTACAAGGGACATTCCTGAGTGGTGGCAAGGAATGTGGGAAAAGGGCTGGGGGAAAGGACTGTGTGCTATGCCCTAGGAATTTGGAGTCTTCATGTAATTTAAATTTGTGTGAAATATTGGCAGATGCCGGTTTATGATCAAAACAGTAAAAATGACACTGACTTAGGGAAAGCAAACATGAAGCAAATTGCGGCAAAGGCACTGGGAAACACTGGGGGATTTGTTCTGAGACCACACTCTACATCAAAGCAAACAGGAAAACATGACTAGCTTAAAATGCCAATCTAGGGTTTTTCTGTATTTGTCACGTACATTTGACAATGAAGACATTTCCCATGGAGATGCTTCTACTTTCCAGAAGTAATATTATAAATGCAAGGGAGACCTTCAAATAAAGAGTACATAGCCTTTCACAATATTCTCCAAAGAGAGTACTGTATATTCCAAAGTAGCAGTCAATACGATTACTACATTTAAATTTAGCTTTGCTCCTTACATTTAAATTTAACTTTTAAGAGCCAACCCACAAATTAAACTGATTATCCACATCTTTAAAACACAAAAGTGTAAATCACTTTCCAATGTTATATGTCTCTTAGAACATGGAGATATCCTAAATTCTTTCTTCCATTTGATTTCTATTACATGAACATCCTTGTCTTTGAGACATGAAAGTGTCATGGAAGTAACATTTGGATAGGATTTGATAGTTTCGAGAGGGTAACATGTAAAGAATATATTTCAGTTTAAGGAAATGTTATATGTATAAGCAATATAGTTTAATTTTTATTTTATTTTTTCCCTTCAATTAGTGAAGCATTATAGTTGCATATAAACTGAATTATGTGCCCTTTTCAATTTAGATCTGAGAGATATTTTCTTATTCATTTTTAAAAAATATGATCAATTATTGATACACCTAAGATAATTTCTATATAAGCAGAGAAGTTAAGGACTATTTCCAGGCCATTCTCTTACTCCCAAAATAAAATTGGCAAGTTATAAAAAATAAAAAGAGCACAGGAATGGGAAAAGAACGTAAGGGAGAAAGAAAGGGAAATAAAAGAAAGTCGCTGAAATTTAGGAAGGAATTTTTCAGAAATACAAAAAGAACAGTGCTGCAGTCAAAGTGATCGAGAAGGTTGATTTGCCTGTTCTGCACGAGGCAGGTGGAAACATGATCTAGCACGGCCAGGGCCAGGATTAATGTGCTTCCAGTGCATCGAGGAAAAGAATCACGTGACGTCCGTGAATGGTGCCGCCTAGAATCAGAGAATGGGACTCTGCAGCACACTCACAGCAAGACGCTGCTCTGCTAAATAACAAAGGGAGAATTCGAGAGGAGTTGAGTTACAGAGAAAACCCTGTGACAGAGAACGGAAAATGTCTACAGTGTAAAAGTAGGTAGACTGTACAGCACTGCTGGCTGCAATTCACACAGGGGATGTTGACCACCATGGGGTCACCATGAAGGCAGAATTCATGTATTCATTTCAATGATTTCATCACTCTTTGTCATATTCCTTAGCATATTAACTCCTCAAAAAATAGTTGTTGATTGAACAAATGTTGAGGAGCACTGTCTCAGGCCAGCATCACTTATCTGTGGCCTTGGCAGTGTTGTTTGTTTGGGGATTATGTGTGTTTGTGTGTTTAGGTGTGTGAGCTATATCCCATGCTTTCATTCCAATATCACCTTGGGAAGTGGCAGAATGTTCTATATAATGGGAGTGGGTAGGGCAACGTGCATTTCTAGTAACCTAGATGGAGGGGGTGAGCCAAGCAATGACTGTTTATTACTGCATTTTTCACTCCATTATATGCTCAGTTTGCACCTGTTATATAAATATAAACATAGCAGAGAAGAGCATAAGGAAGAGGAAAAAGAATATGCAAATAAGCAATACAAGGAAAACTAATTATATACACTTTTGAAAAAGAACAGGGAGAGAGAAATGATTCTGAAGGTTTACTAGAAAAAAATGGAATCGATTTGTTTCCCCTTTTAGCAAAATCTGCCTTGAAATGTTTCCTTTTTTTTTTTCCAGGTCAAAACTATGATAGCAGGAGATATTAACTGTGGAAGTAAACTAGCAAAATGCATGTCACACGAAAGTGCAAATATACTTAGCTCTGTCTTAAAAGCTGTGTAGAAAAAAACGTCCTTCACTAATTTGCCTTTAGATTAATGGGTAGAAATACTTGACTTCACATCTATTGTCAAGTAAGCTGGCAGTTTATTTGTAACTTCATTCACTTTTCTACCTCCTATTATTTTCTTTAGTAGGTAGGTTCAGATTGTTTACACAGGGCTGATTTGTGGTCTCTGCTTGTGACGCGGAAGGTGAGGTCAAATTGATCTGCACGAACACAATGTTTACTAAACAGGGGATCTATTTCAGGAGATGCTGCAAGAAACTGCATAGCTCCAGATCAAATACATCTTTCTTTCTATGGAATCTGTTCTTAGTTTGCAGAGTTAGGCTCATGCCATAAATAGACGTGAACGTGACCAAAATATCCCACCACTTTAATTTGTTGTGATTGATTTACATGGTAATATTGAAATCACCATCTTAATTAGTTACTGCAAACTGTATCTGACACATCATTAGATAACATATTCACTCTTTCTATAGCGGTCTTGTGCTGAACCAGATTCTTTACGTACTCTGTCTCAGGTAGGCTTCATCCAGTTCTATCAAGTAGCAAATATCATCTGCAATCTGGAGATGACAACCTTAGAGACATTATTAATGCACACAGGGTCACGAACCCAATGGTGGCTGTGTTAGGACCTGAATTCCCAAGGTCCTGATCCCCAAGTTCCTCTTCTTAGCCACTAGGCTCCACCAGCTTGAGAGTCAAGTTCATGGTGAAACAATATTAACTTTGTCATCCATATTAACACAATCTCTAACAGTTTGTCAACAGCACAGCTACAGCCAGGACTTAAAGGACATACAGAGCAATTAACCATTTGCTGAGTAGCCTGTAGGATAACATACCTTTTTAATGTTTCTATCAAATGAGAAGAATTAAGAAAAGTGCCTTATAGTTAAACCTAATGTGAAACTAGCCAAGTTTGTCTTAAAAGGCTGTGGGGATTTATATATCCCTAAATTATTACACCTTATTTTGTTCAAGTTGAATTAGAATACTCTGATAGAAAATAAAGAGTAAAGTCACTAAAAGAAGCAGTTTGGTTTTGATAGAAAGCCAAAATTTTAAATGCCAGCAGTGTGTACCAGAGCAGGAAGGGTTAGTAAACAAGGCAATAAAATGTATCATTTTGTTATAAAAGCCTGTAATGCAGCATGAGTGTAATGGGTTCTTCCAGAGAGAGAAATATTTCCTGTCTGTGATGGAGGGTAAAGGAAGACAAGTTAGTCCAGTTTCAACTGTGTCCCGTCTTAAATGAGGGGAGGTTATTTTGCTCAGACCATACGGAGACTCTGTAAGCAGCTTTATGGGAGAAAAACAAACAGATGCACAAACCAACGCAGGCATCAGTTTAGTTGTGGTATGTAAGACTGATGTCTAAGAGGGCGGTGTGCTCTTACGTTTAGGGTTAAGCTTAAGGTTTAATCTGACAATTTACTTCTGGTATCTCCAAAGAACTGCTCCCCGCAGATTCTTGTATTAAATCTAATGTAAAAGGAAAATCTTTTTAAATAGTATTGAGCTGATGAATAAATCATCTTCAACAGCAACCCTTCCAACTGCACGACACCAGGTTAGAGAGAAGGGCACATGCTGTGATAGAAAAGAACAAATCTGACTCCATATTAGGTCTGCTCCTTTGGCTCTAACCCTGTGCTCTTGTGCTTCGTCCTGCTGGTTCTGTGCCTTTTGTAAAAGAATGTTGCCTATAGCCTGAATATACAGGATAGCCTATTCTCAAGGCTCTGATCTTTAAGGGTGTTAACACTTTTCCATTCATATAAAGATAAAAAGTTGCAGAATAGAAAATAACCTTTGTCTTGTTAGAGCTTGTCTGACCTACATGGACAGCTGCAAGAACAAAGGATTCCACACCAAGAAGTTTGCAACAACCACGCCTCCCTCCCCTTTTTAGTATAAAAGGAGCCTGAATTCTGACTTGGGGAAGATGGTTCTCTAGGACATTAGTCTGCCTCTTCTCCGTCTGCCGGCTTTCCGAATAATGTAGTTATTCCTTGCCCCAACACCTCATCTCATGATTTATTGGCCTATTGTGCGGTGAGCAGAACGAGTTTGGACTCAGTAATAATGCTTCTTCGAGAGGAGACAATGAGACTAATGGGGAGAATTTTGTAAAACAGGAAGTTAAGTGAATGAATGCCCTGTGGTCTAAGGGAGGTAGTTGGGGGTAGAGAAGAAGTTGAGTTAGAGGTCTGACCCCAAGGTCTCCATTTAGGGACAAAATAGTAAAGTGGTGAAAACTGACCAGAGAGTTTGGGAAAGTCCTTTTGCAGGAATTTGCTTCTTTCTTCTCAAGGTGGAAACCCAACAACTGCCAGCTTCTGAGAGGAGTCCTGGTCTCAGATGCTGGAGGGCACTGAAGCTACATGGCAGCAGTTCAGAAATGTCCGTGGGCTGTGTCGGTGCAGAGGGAGGGCTGGGACAGACTGCCGAGCAGCACGCTCCCTTGCAGACATGAGGCACGACGAGCAGATACAAAATGGCAATGAGGTAGATTGACTCTGATATTCTATCTTGACCCCTGGAGTAGAAAAAAAAATCCCCAACTCTCACAGGGTCCCAATGAGGACAGAGGGAAAAACCTAGGTTGAGGGCCAGAGGGCTGCCATGAAGCTACCTTCACAGCAAGTGGAGGAACAAGGAGCTGAGGCTACCGACTGGGGAACCCAAAGCAGAGGATTGGATGGAGGAAGGGTCTGAGCCTCAGGTTTCACAGCATCTGTGAAAGAAGACAGAGAGTCCAGAGAACCAGGTGGGAAGCATAGGAACACCATGGTCATCTCCCCAGTGGACAGTTTCAGCTAGAGGGGCTACTAACAAGGAGCACGTGAGAACCAAAGAGGGGTCGAAAATGCCTCAACCGTCAGCAAAACGACATACTCTCAGAAAAGGGCACCCCATACCACCTGACCCACCGTACCACATGAGGTGGGGACCAGTCCAAGCCTAGAAGTTAGCCCAAGGGAAATGGGTCCCTTTCCAGTCTCATCAGGATCACTGCATTGACGAAGGAGGGGGAAATGGGAAAAACAGCACTGAGTGGGATTTGAATTGATTGAGTATTCTCTCGAGACCATTTCCAAAGGTTTTGAAGAACAACAAAAGGTTTTAAATAAGGAAAGCTTGAGAACCGTATATTTATTTTCTACCAGCCAGAATGGTAAGGCTTCTGATTCAGATCACTTACAGAACATAAAGACGGTACAGATTTTGGCATATCTGCATTAGAGTATGCAAAATTTCAACCATGGTACATATGTCAGGCCCAGATGAGAGGATCCACCCCTTCACTCTTTTTCCACATTTAGCATTTCATGAACTTAGTAATTTTCCTAAAGATTGCATGAGGAGGATGTACCGAACAGCCCTCCACCATTCTGCGACCCTGCTGAATCGCGACACTAAATCTCCCAGCAGCCACGCTTCTGACAGGTGATCCTTGCACCCTTTACAACTCCTTAAAACATGTTCATGAGTCCACCACTCCCCACCAATTTTCTTGTGAGGAGCTGCTGTACTGGGCTGGTTGGTACCGGGATTGTGGATGGAGAAGTTCTGTCTTGGTATCGAGGGTGTAAGTGGAAGAGCCTAGCAATTCAAAGTGTGGTACCTCAATAAGCAGCCTGAAATGATGACTGGAATTCATACAGCCATAACTAAAAACGGGAAGGCTGGATAAACTGAGATCAAGGAGTACGTGAGATTGAGTGGCTCATGCCAGATTCTCATCAAAATAGCATTTCCAAATGGTGAGCTCCAAACCTGGCTGAAAATGAGCGATCACCAATGGGTCTTTGGAGAAAAAGATTCCTATTGTCTTCACAGACAGTTTGACCCAATAACATGGTAAAATGTTTAAAGCACTTTCACGTTGTTTTTCTTACCAGTTCTCCACTGTTAAGGTAGAAATCTGAGTTTCAGTGCAGATGTCTTGTACGCAGGTCACCTGACTGAAAAGATTGAAGTATCTTGGCCAAGGATACTGTCCTGTGCTTCCACCTCAAAGTAAACTGTCTAACCTCTCTGGGTCACAGTTTCATCATCTCTAGAGCAGAGGTAATTACCTACATCTAGAATTACCATGACAATAGTGAGAACAGTGCTCAATTCTTACATAAAGGACACTGACATTACTGTTGTTCTTGGTGGCTGAGCATCACCTCTCAGTTAGCCACACTTGTCACTAACTAAAGTGGCAGACACTCGATTGCATGTGCAATGATTAGGAAATCTAACAATGTCAGGTATAAACATATAACTTAAAATGTATTTCAGTGATAACTCATTCTTGTTACAGACATATTTTATTTTTGATAGGATTGAATACCTGTCACATTAATAATAATCATAGTTGCTATTGTAAAAGTAGAATATATGGGTTATTGTTGTAACAGTATCACTCAGCACTCCAATTTGCTCTCATAAATTTCTGTCTCAAGTAGCTCATGGTTTTACGTATGCCAAATTACATAGTAAATGCTTGACTCCTATGTTAATAGTTTTCAGAGACATATCTGCCAGCAATCATTTGAAGATGTTGTTTTCTTCCTTTGGTCTTTATATATGTGTGGTTTTTTTTTTCATATTTGAATTTTTTCCCTCTTACCTATACTTAGATAATGAAATGTATCCGGCCTCCTCAGTCATCAAGAGACAGGATGACAAGATTACGGATTTTGTTTCACTGTCTACTCACAGGCTGATCGGACACCTTGTTCAGACACTTCTCTCTCCACTCCAGATGGGTATGTACCTTTCCACTGAAGTTGCCCTCGACTATTGAGCACGCAGCTGTTCTGAGGTACGACTGTCTCCCAACTGGTTATCTGAAGCTGATCTCATTAGGTACCCGGGAAACTGGCTTTCAAGAATCACCATTGCCAAACTCTTCCTTTCCCCTTCGTCTCCCATAAAGAACTATTTTCATTAATTCTGCAAGTAATTGTTGGGCACCTCCAACCTACAAAGCAGTCTTACACTGAGTCTCTTCTATTGGCCCACTGACTGCAGGAGATGGTGGGTTCCTGTTTATAAATGCTTTGTTTCTCTCTGTTTTCTGTCATTTTTCATCTCTGAATAGATGTAAAACTATAACGGGCATAATATCTGCTTATAAAAATACCCTTCTTGCTGTGCAGTATCAATCTTTACTAATTATGGAGTAATTATTCTATGCTAGGCACTAACTAAAGGCTTTGCATGGATTAAGTCTGCATAGTTCTCATAACAACACTAGTGTAGATCTCTTCCGTTACAAATTTTATCTTGTGTCACAAATTTAAAAAAAAAGAAACTGATGTTTAGAGAGATTAGAAAATTCCTTAAGGTCAAACTGCAAGAACTTGGCAAAGCCAGGACTCAGATTCAGAGAACTGCACTTTTACACAAAACTGATGACCTTCAGTTCTTGATTCTCTGCCCAGGGTCTAGACAGGAGGAGTCATGGAGGAAAATAAAAGTATCTTTCTACAATCTGTTTTTCAGGCAGTGAGAGTCACTGGGAGTGAAGTTTATTTAGGCCAGCCATGTTTATTGTTTCTAATTCATTTCCAAAAACCTGACAATTAGTGGAATTAACTTTTAGATCCTGATTATAGGTTATGGACATCAGCTTCTGATAGTGTTTTTGGTTTTAACTTCTCCTGTGTCCTTACAAGAATATACACACACACACACACACACACACACACACTTGAACCTTGAACAATGAAGGGGTTATGGGAAGCTGTCCCACACACAGTCAAAAATCCACATAATGTGGTTCCTCTGTAACCAAGTTTCAGCACCTTGGAGTCAAGCAACTGCCGCTGTGTAGTACTGCAGTATTTGCTATTTTTAAAAATCCACATATAAATGGACCCACCCAGTACAAACCCATGTTGTTCAAGGGTCAACTGTATACACAGACTCCCACCCACTGCCATTTTCCATATTGTCAAGTGAGATGCTCCAATAGTCAAGGACCCATGTGGGATCAGCTTCAAGAGAGGCTTCACACTGGGTCCTACTGCTTAGGCAACTGCATGCAAAGGAGATCCCTTTGTACATACAAATGCCTGTAACACATTGCCAGGACAAATGGGATTCAGCTGTATTCTAAATATGCTTAAATTTAACAGAAATCACTTATAAATAAAGGGTTTTCTTTTCTTTGACCAATCACTTTAATTGTGCTTCCTAAAAAAATGCAGAACCCATGAGAAATTCATTAGCAGCCCTTTCAGCAATGCTTAGCAGATGGGAATTCGGAGCTTTAAGAGAAGCAGGAGGATAAAGCTGCCCCTCCCTAGTAGTAGACCTTTTATTTCAGGATAGACAGCGATCCAGGTTTAAAAATGACTTGTGGGTGAGATATATATATATATATGAAGTACAATATGTTCCGATCTGACAACAGGAACAGTAGTTTTTTAGAAGAAAATATAATGCAGGGAGTCACTCACATTCAATTATATATTTTTAAAAAGGCAGAGGAATCCAGTGGTACAGCGACAAATTATTTTACCAACACAGGATTTGGGGAAGGGCTATCTGACTGAATATTCAGTAGAGAACCTGTGGCAATTTAGCTAAGCAAGCGATTTAACTCATGATTTTTTTTTTAACCAAATGTCCTGCCTGCCTGCCTGAATAAATTAATGCCTCATTTTAGCAATGGTTAGAATATCAAATGGATCCCTCGGTGGAACAATTTAGTGAAAAAAAAGAGTCCAGCTTCTCGAAGGGGATGGGGGTTAGGGGTGGGTTATATGGCATTGCTGGAGCGGAGTTTCAGTGACTCAAAGCTCTTCCTTTCACACGAATGCTGCTCCTCTGTCGATTCAGGGAGTGGTGGGTTGAGGTCAAGCATCTCACCAGCGAAGTCTCAAGCCTGGCTGAATACGATCATCAGGTGGAAACTAATCAGAGAAATCCTATGTTGGGGCCCCACTCAAGACCAATTTCATTAGAATCTGTGTGTCAGGCATCTGAGGAATGGGTATGCCTAAAAGCCACCCCCTTTCTGTCCGGGGTGATTCTAACAAGCTGCCTGCGCTGAGACCTGGATACATATTAAGTCCAGTTCAAGGTTGAACCTGGTTGTTGAAAGTAGTCTGTCTTGAGCTATACTTTTTCCATCACAAGATAAATTCTCCTTAACTTTTCTTGCTTACCAGGTTGGGAAAATAATAGAAAAGGTGCTTATAAATCTTGCCAAACACTCCATTTTGTGAAATGGTAATTAATGTCTGAGCCCCTTTCTTCATTATCACAATGAGAATATAACCTTCTGAAAGGCATCCTTGTTTATATCTAGATAAATGCTTGCTGAGATCTTGGCATTAAGATGATAAAGTTAAGCTTCTGCACTCTCTTAATAGGATTTAGAGAGAAAAGGAGAGATTAATATCACAACTGAGGTAGAAAGTAGAACTGACCTTTTGTATTAAATGAAGGACAACCTAAAAAAAAGTTGTTCTATCTTAAAACAAGTAAAATACTTCATAATCCAACTGAACTCTTTTCTTGGATCAGCTTTTACCAAGTGGCTATTTAGTGGTTTCTTTTAAGAGAATATTTTATTATATTTCTGAAATTTATAAAAGGCCATTAAAAGATGTCAAGAATGCCCAATGTTAAATCTACACATCAGGCCCTAAATACCTGGTTCAAAGAAATTAAGTTTATATCCACCATAAGCCAGATCTTTTTCTTTCTTTGAACTTCAGATTCTGTGTTGTGCTGTTCCCACTGACACTGTAAATTAAAGGATAAAATGGTGACTTTCCACGCTGCTTCCCATAATGATGTATTCTTAGCTGAGCTTAGGTGAGAAATTTGAATGCTTCAGAAAACCAGATTGCTTTTTTTCCTGCCTCAGGGACCAAACTGGCACAACACAGGATTGTGTATCATTCCAAAAAATTTATACTTGCTTACAGTATTAGATTTTGTTTTAGCCTTTTATTTCTTCTCAACAGATTTTTCACAGCCACAATACTGGAGGCTGCTTCTGAAAACTGCTAATTTTTAAAAATAGACCAGTCAACCAAATTAGCAGGATGACTGAGGGAGAACTTTATTAGGGAGTGAACAGCTGTAAGGTCTCAATAAATCTTTTCAGTCATCTGAAAAAATGAAAAGCTCGGAAGGATGAGGGGGATGGGGCCCGATTAGCTCAGATTTATTCTAACAACCAAGAAAAGCAAATGTATGATTTCGTGTAAGTCTCTCTGAAATTTCATTTCTCCAGACTAACCTTTTTCCTACCTGAGGGGCACAAGCGTTTCCTGTGATAACATGGATTTAGGAACCAGATGTCCTATTACGAGGGTATTTACTTTAAATTACTTATCAGGCTTGCCCAACGTTTCCCTCATAAGAAAGCTTTCTTAATACCTGCACTATATATAGCTCATTATATTATAATTTTTTAAAATGTCTTCCCTGCTAGCCTGAATCTCTTTAATGCAAGGTTTATGTCTTTCCTTTGTGCCTGGCATATGGTAGGTGCTTGGAAAACATTCATTCATTTGAAGTGAGGGCTGCATTATTCTTTGAAAGTATAATTTTGCTTACTTTTTTGAAAATGTGGATGACTTCTCTGATAGATTTATGCAATTTTCAAGAGCAAATACTGGGTCTGGTGCTAAAGGAGGCACTCAGTAAATGGTTGCTGAGTGGAACTGATTGTTTCTCATGAGATGGTATCATTATTTCAATACATACTTATTGATAAGCTTTCAGGGAAAATACTTAATGAGATACTGTGAAAGTCAATTGCAGGAGACGAATATTATCTGGAGTGTCAAAGGAGATTTCTATGAAGAAGTAATATTTGAGCCAAGATCATAAAAACAAGTAGGCAAGGTTGGTGGGGGGGGAGAAAGGTGGGAGCAGGGAGGAGGTACCTTTGCAAGGGTATGTGCAAAGGCCCTGAGGTAGATATGGGGTTGACACATTAAATAAACTGAGAAAAGCCAGTGTCACTGGTGCACAAGCTTAGGTGGAATAGTTTTAAGCAAAGAAAGATGAATAATAATTCAAACTATTTCTGGCTGTTATATAAAAAGAGAGAGCTCTAAGAAAAGATGTCAGCAGGTCAGACAGGACACTACTGAAGCAGACCAGGCAACAGAAAAGAGTAACTTGTACTTGCGTGTGATAATGAAGGTGATGTTGAGACATGGAGTGACTCAAACATATCTGGAGGCTATATTAACAAGGCTTGCTAACAAACTGAGTAAGAGGTGAAAGAAAGAAAGATGTTCAGAATAACTCTCAAGTTTTTAGTTTTGTAACAAGTAGACGGCTGTCTGTTCCGTTAAGGAACGCAACGCAACAAGAAGGCAGGGGGGCAATACCGTATAACTGTGAACACACTGAATTTGATGTACTTCTGAACATCTAAGTGGTGACATCTAGAAGACAGGTGACACACTCTGGAGGTCAGGAGAGGACTGGGCTGGAAATATAATCAGTCATTGGCATGAGTGACTGGTTTTGAGCTGAAGCCATTCACAGGGTTAACTGGCCTGGGGTGAAATATAGAATGGAAAGGGAAGGGCAGGGCTCAGACTGAGCCTACAAGATCCCAGGATTTAACAGAAAAGTAGAGGAAAATGGACTAAGTTTATTGAGAAGGTGGGTACGGAGAGGTAGGAGGAAGGCAACAACCGCAACAACTGTGTTGCAAGAAGGAAGGTGTGACCAGCTAAGAAGAAGACCCAAAAACATGCTCAGATAAAGAAGTGGACGTTGTAAATCCAGGTGGGGTAAGAGAGTGAGGCTTTGTAAAAGTTGCTACCAAGCAGGTTTTGTTTCATTTTGTCTATTCTTGTTTAGGCTAGGTTATGTACAGGGAATGAACAGAGTAAAAGGGATGTTGGGGTTTTGTAGAGAATAGAGCAGGCTTGAAATAATCTTTTCAGAAGGTCAGAGTGACAAAATGTAGCAGGATTACATGGCAATGACAGTGCAGTTGAGGTTAATAAATATGCACTAATTACAGTGGCACGAATTTGATGTGCATTGCTATTGTCTCTCGCTGAGCCCAGCTGCACAGATACAGGCCAGATAAAAGAGAAAGCTGACTTCATCCAGGGGCTGGTAGTTTTCATGATCAGAAGGTCAAAGCCAGCAGAGCAAGGGAATTCTGTGTATTGACATGATGATCCATGCAATTTGAACTGGTTAAGAAGAAAAATCAAAACATCAGGAAAGAGTGGGAGCAGCTAATGCGTAAAGAGAAGTCTCTGTTGGTGATAAGAAGGAGCCAGGCGTCCTGATGGAGCAGAATAATGGTCATTCAACAATCAAGCTGATGATGAAGACAGGTCAAGTACAGTAGCATCAAGGAAACTAAGGCGACGATGAAGTGGAAAATCATCACATGGGAGTTATGTCAATCATTAAAGGTGTATTCCCAAAGTAAGATGCTTAAATTAGCAGTGGTGATATGGTTTTGAGGGAAAAACATATGGCACAGCTGTGAGACCAACTGCCTGAATTACAGCACAAAAGTTTATGGGAGATGAGACGGTCAAAATGAGGCACTAGACTCTAGTAACTAGGGTATCTTGAAGGTCATTCACATCAACATGCACCAACCACCACTACAGGAAGTGGGCTGCAGAAAAAACCAAAATGTGTGTGAAATAAATATTAATTAAAAGATCCACAATGGCAAAACAGTCCAATGGGGGTAATGGTAACTGAAAAATTGGTAATTATTTTGTGACTGTTGTCTGGAAACTTTCTGGAATAATCCCAAGTGGCTTTTGATCTAGGTGAAGTAGAATAATCTGTTTAAACTGTTTTAAAGTATAATGTCTTGTTTCTGCCTCTGGAACCATATTTTGTATACAAATTAACTATTAGAGTGAGTCTTTGTGATTATTTTTAAAGCATGGCACAACTGGACTATTCTCAATTTGAAATAAAAAATGTCAATAATGATAAAGGATGAAGAAGTTTTCCAAAGAGAGAATTTTATTCTGTATTGTCTATTTTTTTTCTCCAGCAGGAGAGAATTATAACCTCATCATCAGATTTAGTACAAGAGGGAAAAATTGAACTTCAGTCTAATAGATTAATTTACTCTACATGTTCTGAAAAAAAGGAAATTGCCTTAGGAAATATCTGAAACATAATAAATCAGTTTAAGGAATAAAACAGTAATATATATTGTAATGCCAAAAAGTCATCCTGGAAGCACTGATTTATCTAAGTCTTCCCCAGGAAAAAAAGACCCTTGCTCGCCAATGTTAATCACCTCACATGAAGCATTTATTTAAAATATTCAGATAGGAAACGTCAACTGACAAGCAATAACATGAACTTCTCTTTTCTTATCAACTTAAAGGACTTTTCCTGGTGTTTTATTATTAAGCATAGTGTAACGCTTCTTCAGAATTTCAAGGATAACTTACATGAAAATGATCAAATTACAACTAAAATAATATTTCAGTATGTAGTACTGAGTAGTTTGAAATATTTCTAGATATATGTGTGTATATGTAGATGTATGTGTACATATTTGGGAAAATTGAACATTATACATCAAGGAAAGGTCCAAAATTAACCACACATTCTTCTCTAATAATATGCGAATACAGGCATAGCTGATCAAAATAACCCAGAAGAAATTATGGTTTATTTAGTACCTGATGATTCTTATACTGTTAGTTATTTTCTAGTTGAAAACTAACTTATCTTGATAAAATATTATTGTTTGATACTGTAGATAGCTCAATAGTAGTCTTCAATGATTCTTGAAATTTTCATTGTACTCAAATAGTACTTTACCATTGCATTGGATTATTAGCAGATTTCCATCAATTAGCCACTATCAACATTATCAACAGTGATGTTGTGAATGATGAATCTTCCTTTAAATATCCTACTTCTTAAATAAACATTCTTAATTACAGTCTTGGGAGAAAGGTGCTAGTAGTCACAATTCCTACTCTACACACATCATATCAAACTTCGACTGCAGGGAATTTTCGTGCTTTTTCATTGGCTAGGATTTCAACAGAACTAAATGGAAGCAGGGAATTTATGTTTAACATATGAATGCAGAGCACGTGATCTGGTTTTGTAAAGGAGCACGGACAGAGCTTCTGCGGAAGTAATAGGTTTCAAAGGGCTGCTCTTTTCGTGTGGCCTGAAGAATCTTAAATGAAAGCATTAGGAGGTTGGGCTGATATTCCAGGATGACATTCTACCAGAAAGCAAGGCTGACAGTTTCCTGAGGAAATTAATAGCTCAGAGAGCATTTAGAATATATTTCAGATACTACAGCTTCACTGAATGCATTGTCTTAGAAAAGGCTAGCAATACACAGATCCTTGGTGACCACACAAGGTGGGGAGCTCAGAATAGAGTGACATCAGCCACACAGTTATTTTCAGGCTCAGAGGAGAAAAACAGAAACTACAGAAAAGGAAACTACACAGAAGACCAGGAGGAGTGAGTGGTGTAGTGCATGTACTATATGTAAATTTTTTGAAAAGGAGTAAGAAAAGATAAAGAACCAAGGGGAATCCAAATTAAAAAAAAATAAAGCCTTGGTAACAGATTAGCTGCAAACTTAGCAGAGTGGGATTTTTAAGCATTCTCTGCAACACAGATCATAAGGAACCAAGACTTTAAAAGAGAAGAACAGAACTGAGAATAGCCCAATCATAAGACAACCATTATCGATTTACTAGAAACAGAGATGGTGTTAAAACTATGCTCATGCCAGTTCAGTCATTCTGAATTTAGTATTTATTTATGTATTTATTTGATTTAAATGTATAACTTCTCAGTGACTCAACTTTAAAGTTTATCCACAATGATATTAAATTATTATAAATCAATCCTTTTTTGCTTATCTTTTGACTGAGCAATCCCAATGAAGCATTCTTTTTAAGATTCTCTTGGACCAGGCAGAACATAAATAAAAAATAAAGTGTAGTATGATATAGTTAGAAGTAGATGGTACTCAGGCAGGGATAACTATTTTTATGTATTTCTCTTGAAAGATGCAATTGGTTACATGAGTTGCAAAAGCCCTAACTAGGTAACCTGAGAGGAAAACAGTACAATCAAAAGATACAGGATTTGCAAGACCCAAGCACTGATTCATCATTTGCTACCTACTGTTTCTATAATACTGGGAAAGACACTAAATTTCCAATCGTCAATTTCTTCTTCCGTAAAATAATGAGTAATATAACCTATACATTATGTGATTCTTGAGCATGTACTATGAAAATATTGAAGTAAAAAACAAACATTAGATGTAATTTTCTTGCTAGTATATTTTCCAATACTCAGGGTCTGGTGCTATTTCTTCCTCTTCTTACAGGGTCTTTTCTTTCTGTGTAAACCTCCCCACCTCTTATTTTTTTTTTTTTTAAACACATACACATTGTCACACCCAGAATGGACCTTACCAGGCTAACTTGATAAATATCTGTAGTTAGAACAAAAATCTTTCTTCTTTTTTACTTCTTCTAGCATTGTTAAATTTGAATTGTAACGAATGTATTACGGTCACCAATATCTGCATCTAAGGCAAAGGTGTTCAAAATGATGATGGCAAGAAAAGAAGTTAAGCAAGACAGTACATAACCAGGTATCAAGTAAAGTTAAGAGCAAAAAGATGTGTGTTTTCCCCCATAGCTTCCATCTCAGTGTTCAAGGATAATGGACAAGTAAACATTTAAATGAAAAAGTGCCATTTATGATAGCATCTAAAAACTTGAAAAGCATAGGAATAAACTTATAAAAATATGCTCAAGATATTTACATTGAAAACTACAGAACATTGCTGAGAGAAAGTATAAAAGACATAGTAAGTGTTGGGATATACCATGTTCATGGAATAGAAAGCACGATATTAAGGTGCCAATATTTGCCAAATTAATCTACATATTTAATGTAATATCAATCAAAATTCAGGAGGGATTTTTGTAGAAAGTGACAAACTTGACCTAAATTTACATGGAGTTACAAAGTGTCTATCATTGTCAAAAGAATTTTAGTAACCATAATTGGAAGAAATACACTATTTCATTTGAATACTTACTATAATGCTATAGTATAGTCCTATAAAAATAAAGTTGATTTGCACATGTGGTCAGATGATTTTCAACAAAGAGCAAATGTAATTGAATGAAAAAGAGTAGTATTTACAACAAATGGCACTGTAAAAACTAGACCTAGACAGCCATGTTCAAAAAAATAAAGAAATAAACTTTGACTTTCAATCTCATACAATATAAAAATAATGAGAAATGGATTATAAAATTAAACATAAGAGCCCAAAGCATAGTACTTCTAGAAACATATATGAGATCTATGTAACTTTGTGTTAGGTAAATATTTCTAAAATAGCATAAAAAGAAAAAAAATTCAGAGAAAAAATGATAAACTGAATTGAATAAAATTGCAAAACTTTGCCCTTAGAAAGAAGACAAGCTGTAGACTGGGGGAGAATTTTCAGAATATGTATTTGGTTAAAAAAAAACTTGTATCTAGTATATATATGCATTAATCTTTCAATTAAATAACTAGAAGACAAACAAACCAATCAAATTAATGGGCAAAAATATGAACACTATTTCAACAAAACAAACTATACATACAAAAAAATACATGAAAAGATGTTTAAAATTAATAATCGTTAGGGAGATAAAAATTAAAACCACAATAAAATACTGCTACACATCTACCAGAAAGGCTCAAATTACAAAGGTTGACAATGTCAAGTTTGGGTAAAGGTAACGATGTTACGACAAATGGAACTCTCATACACTGTTGGTAGAAATGCAAAATGGGGCAAACTATTGGGAAAGCAGTTTGGCAGCTTCTTATATAGTTAAACTTAGATATTTTTTGAAAGGAAATGAAAACATATTCACAAAGAGTGTGTTTACAAATGTTCAAAGCAGCATAGTATGTTATTAATGATAGCCAACTGACCATTAGCTGATGAATGGATAAACAAATTGTGGTACATCCTTACAATGGGAACAAACTACTGACACAACAATGTGGTTTGAACCTTAAAAATGTTATTCTAAGTTGAAGAAGCCAAGCATAGATGACTACATACTATATGATTCCATTTATGTGAAATTCCAGAAAATTCTACAATAATTCTATAATGATAGAAAGCCAATCAGTGGTCACCTGGCTTTGTGTGGTGGAAGGAGTACAAGGGAACTTCGGGAGGTGACAGAAATGCTCTCTATCATGCATGACAGGAGTAGTGGTTAAAGGATTGTATCCTTTTGTCAAACCTCAACAAAGTTATTCTTAAAATTAATAAATTTTATTGTATGTAAATTATACCTCAATAAAGGTTTTTTTTCCCTCAGATCTACAGGGCAGGATCTAGAGCAAGAAAATTAATTCTAATAAGGTCTGTAGTCTTAACCACCAGAAGAACTCATGTCAGTAGTTTCTCTAAAAATAGCAAAATTGAACATGGATAGAAAATACATTTATCAAATACCTACTCAATTCTGGTAGTGCACCGTTTAAGTTATCATAATTTTAAAAAATTGTGTCTTTTGATTAATCTAATTCTTTTAGCCTTTTTATGTCATAGCACTAATAGGAAATAACAATATTTTTATGTTCCCATGGGATAAAGCTGCTCAATTTGGTGGTAATGGGTTTGTGGGTTCCAGACACTCCAATCTCCACATGGATTAGCTCAAAGGCTTAGAAGTTCCTTCCTCAGCACATCTGTACCCTGGACTACCACACACTGGCAGGTCAACAATTGTTTAACATCATGGGTTTTTCTGTTTTAGGTGTTTTATCTGTCTCACTTAATCATCCTAATTACCCCATAAGGGAGCTATTATTTCATAAGATATTTCAAATGAGGAAACAGAGACTCATAGAGCTTAAATATCTTGTCTAAATTTCCTTACCAAGAATGGGGCCATGCTATAAATCCAACTCAGACCTGTCTAACTCCAACATCTCATTCCACCATCTCGCACTGTCTCCCAGCAGCTCACTGCTTTCTAAATTGGAATAAATCATGTTATTGCCTTGGTCTTGATTAAAAGACATACATAAAAAAAGGAGTATATGCATTTGCTCTCAGCATGGCCTCCCAGGCTCTCTCCCTCTTAGGAAAATGTGTCAAGTAGTTCTGGCATGTCATTGTCTCTTTTTTTTTTCTAATGCCTTTTGCTCTATTGTTTTTGTGCTCAGGTCATGGAATTTAAAGAATTCACATGTTGTACAACAAAGACAAGTGTGTCTGGTGGACAACAGTTTTCAAATACATACTATGGAATTTATTGGGAAAACAAACCCATATAACAACGTCGGGAAAGGAAAAAGAGTGCAATCTGTATCTGATTCTGTTCCTCAGTGAGTAAGAATACCAAAGTTCATATGTGTGTGTGTGTGTGTGTGTGTGTGTGTGTGTGTGTGTGTAGGCAGAGAAGGCATTGGTCACTCGTAACTCATGAAAGAATGAGGAAGTCCCATTTAGGGTTGAACAGTAATAGCATATAAAACAATTTCTAATACTGAATTTGGATAATAATAGTCTTGATCTCTTTTTGCTGTATATTCTGCATTTTTCTCAGGTGATGTCCTTGGTGATCCTTCTGTCTTCACTATATGGTCTGTGCAAGTGTTCTCATCCTCTCCTATGTCTTATATGTTGTATTGTGTCATGTAGTGACTTGCAAACCTTTATCTCTAAATCAGATCACTCTCCTGGATTCCAGATATATAAGTCGGAACATCTCTTAGATAGACTCCTCTGTATGTACAACCGGGACCTCAAACCCAACACTCACCACAGATTCATCTCATTATTTGTCTTCCTGCACTATTCCTACCCTTTCGGCTCTTCTTTTGTTCCCTAAATTGATTAGTGATACTGCTTTTCAGTGTCCTGAGCTCCATGATCAACATTCATTCTCAACCCCTTCCTGTCCTTCACAACCCTTAATCATCAAGAGTTTAGGATTACAGTCTTTAAATATTTTTGAACTAGACCTTTTTTTTAATCCATTTCTGCTGCCACTGCCTTGGTTTAGGCCCTCATTACTTTAATGAGTGATTACAGGAGCCCCCTGACTTGTCACCAGGGTGACTTTTCAAAACTATAAATCTGGATATGACAATCTTCCTATAACTTTTTCTTGGATCCTCATCACCTAGATAAGCAAGAATCTGCATCATCAAGTGAAGACTCTTCAGTGTAACTCTGCAGCCTCATCTTTCACTTCTTGCTTCTTCATATGGTACCCACCAAGAATATCAAATTATTTAAAATTTCTAGAATACATGAAAATGTTTCACATGCCTGTGCCTCTATAGATGTAGTCTTCTTTCTGGAATACCTTAGCCCTGACACTTCCTTCTCTACCTCTCACTTCATGACCTTTTATTCCACCACCCAAAGGTAGGTAGCTTAGATGTCATTGCTCCTTTATGCTTTGATATTATATGGTAATTATATGAATATTTACATATTCATAGCAAGCACTGTTTTACATAACAAGTACTGTCAAAATGCTTTATGTGCATTACCATTTAGTCCTCACAGTAACTATCTGAAGTTGGTATTATTTTCTCCATTCTACAGATGAAAAAAACTGAACCACAGGAAAGGCCAGTATTATATCCAAACACACAAACTGGTTAGAAGTGAAACCAAAATTAAAAATCTAGTGATTTTGATCCAAAGTCCCTGTGCATAAACACTACTTTATCTTGTCTCTCCCTTTTCATGTTGCATTCATTGAGTGATGTCACACTGCTTTTTTGATTCATGACCACACTCTGAGCTCTTTGAAGATAATCTACGTATAACTTACATCTACCTTCTTACTCCCTAATATAGGGTTGGCACACAGTAGAGTTGAATGAACTTGGAATTAATGAAATATTTTCAGTCATCCTGTTCAACAATGACCAACATTGGTGTTTCCTAAATGTTGTTCCATGCACACCGATGCTGTGAGATGCTCCACTGGAAAAGACTCTCACAGTCAAACATGTTTGGGGATCATTTAGCCTGTATTATTCTCTTGCAGTATCACGATGCACATTAATGTATTAAGGGTTCTATACAGAACCGTTATATGGGAACTTGTTTAATCTTTTTTTTAATTGAGAATTTCCCAAATATATTTAACTTCTAAATTTCACACCAACCTTTATGCCATCCCCAGGAGTAGTTATCATATGACCTAGAACTTTTTGAAGTTTTGAAGACCATGATCTGGGAAATACTTATTTAAAGGATAAAAGTCAAAATCACTTAGCCAGACATTCAAAAGACATTATACTCTGACTCTAAGCTAATTTTCTAGTCTTTATACTCCACACAAATATGCTTCATCTATCGATACTCACTCTTACCTAAAAAAAGTCATTTTAATTTCTTATGTCTCTGTCTGAGCTCTGGGTACTTCTTCAGGCTAGAATGCCTCTCTGGCCCTGACCCATCCTTCGTGACTCGGCTCGGTTCCTACCTTTGGATTAACATGTGGCTCACCTCTTCAATGAAGCAACCTTCTTCTTTGAACTCCTTTAACAATCATTGGATAGCCATTACTTTTCCAATTAATCATGAATTACTTCATCGCCTATTTCTATTCTTGCTTAGAAAGGTATTTAAATTTTTAGGGTGCATATGTTTTGCTTTTCAAAAAATCTCTTTAAACTCCTTGACCTCTACCTGAATTCTCTCCCCATTCAGCCAGTCCAGTACATATAGCAGGCACACCATAAAAGGCTGATCTTTTGTTGCTGCTTTAAAAACAGCAGAAGGGCTTTGCTAAAGTCACAAGCTTTTATATTAATGCAGTGAAAGAGAATTTCAAATGATGGGGAATTTACATATTTTGTGTTGCACCAACTAAGTTGACTCTGAGATTCCTAGCAATAATGCATGTATTAAAGATATTGCTGTATTCAAGAAGTAAAAGCAAATTTCATCCATTATGATTAACTACTGATGCATCATAGTTACTTCACCAGATGTATTATACCTCTCCTGTTCCACTGGAGAAAAATAAATTACATTAAAATAGTTTGTCTGTGATTAGAATTGAATTCTAAAGTAGCACCTTTCTGCTTCATGCACAAGACAAATACACCTACCAGAAAGCACATAAGTGAAAAATGAAAGCGACAAACAAATGAATTTTCCCTCACTTTTATCACTAACCAATACCTACCACCATGACAGAAACCAATAAACACTCAACGCAATTTATAGTCTCACTAGCATATGGTGTTTCCCCAGGAGCTCTCCTAATGTCTAAACCACTACCTTGAGAAGTACTGAATATTCCTTCCCCCATTCCCTTCTGCATTAGTATCTGTCATGATTCTGCCTTCAGAAAGACAAATTAGTCATATGATGACAGGCAGTTCAGTAATTGTCTGACAAATCAGATTTTTTTTTTAAATCTATTTTCTTAATTTTGATTTTGAGGTGACATGTATTGTTATGAATTTGGCAGTTATAACCTTATAATGGTGTGCACGTAAATGATATCTTTTAGTGCTTATTTGTGCATTTTTACTTGAAATATTTATGTAAATCTACACAGAAGTGTGGTTTTTCTTTAAACTTACATAAAATTTATTCTGTATTTTTGACAAGTCATCAGAATAAGATGCCATCTTTTAGCAAGATGTATTTTTCATCCCCCTTTCTTGCTTCTAAACCTTAGTTGTACCCATCTGGATAAGCACCACTCAGCACACCTGAACCCACCCAACCATCAGTCACCCTTGAGGAAACGTCAGGAGAAGACACTCTGGCTCCCCCAGGACTCACCACACTAAAGACCAGCAGTGACAGGCTGTGCAAAGTTGGCTTGAAGTAGCACATGCTATATGTTAACTTTAAAATTGAAAATAACAAATGACGTACTGGACTTACTTTAACACAATCTTTATTACGTGCTTTGGCCTTTAAAATACGAAAGCTATACTGGATATTTTTATTTCTGGTCTTTTTAAAAAATGTGGATCCTTCGCTTTCTCGAGGTAATTTATGAAATTCAGAAGGAGGCATTTAAAGCTCATATTCTGCTGCTTCTCTCCATCAACTTGTTAACTGCAAATAAACAGCATTCAAACTTTGCTAAATTCATTCCCCAAGATTTTTTCTTAATACACATATGAACTTGGGGTGAATGAATCCACTTGCATATTCCAATATTCCAATATTCCATATAAGGAATAAAGTCCCTGATTTTATCCGCAGTGCCTATGAGCTGTAGGCATTTGTTACTTGATCCCTCAACATTCATGAAAGAGAAGAAGGAAGGGAGGAATGGACAAAGGAAAGGAGAGAGTGGGGTATAAGAGGAAACATTCACAAAGAGCCCTGGGAAAAATCAATGTAAGAAAAAAGAACCTTAGGACTCTTCTCCTGTATCATGCATGCCAGAGGTTAAGAGAAACACAAGTTCTTACTGGCAGAGCTGGGTCTAGAACCCTAGCCTGAATCACAGGCTCTGCCCCTATGGGGTGTTGTGTCCCTAGGATATAAGGGAACAGGGAACAAGCATTCTTCCCACTCAGTGTATTGGCATACTTTTTTGTTTTACAAAGTCTATGGATTTTTTCTCATTTTCCTTGCTTTACACTATTTCCTCATCTTTAGAACATGTTTAAAAAATTCAACAAGCTATTAACAGGTTTTTTTTTTTCTAAAGAGATGTGACATTAAGAGATGTCACAAATGTAGAACTGCTCAGTGTGTGTTGTGTTCTACCAGGGATGCTGTGGAGGTGAGAAAAATGGCATGCACTAATAAGACCATGGCACTAACGAGAGGGGCTGGTGCCACACAGCATCTTAAAACCCTCCCCAGGGGTCACTGCTATGCTGTGTTGGTCATGTCATTTTTAGTAAGTTCAGGAGTGGCTCATTCCTGGCTGACAGGTTAGTGCAAATACTGTTATGTTACCTCCAAAGCTCTGGCAGTGAACTTGTCAGAAGATAAAACAGAGCCTCCTTACTAGGAAAACACAAAGGTCTAAATTTCCGTCTTTTGTCTTAATATATTGAAATTTCCTACATGCTCTGCTGAAATATTAATTTTCAAGCATAGTCTGAACAAGCAGTCTTTACAAAAAAAAATAATCTTTGTAGTTTGGCACAAAGGTTGTATTATCCTTTTTTTAACTTGAAAATAGATTTTATTTTTATGTTAGTTTCAATCATGTGCAAAACCTTTTAGAAATTCCTTTAAATATCTTAATGTCTTTTATTTATTTTGTCTATATGCAGAAGAAAATCTAAATTTCTATTTCCCTACACAGAAAACAGTCATTTTTTGTATCTGGGCAAAACTGCTTCTAAAATGTCTCTTTGATAAATAAAATGTGAAATATGAGTGTTGATACATAATTATCCTAGTGTGTGTTTTTCACAAAGATGACACGTTCTTATTTTAACTGCTTTCACACAGTTGAAATTCTGCATGTGTAATTGTTTTCAATCATAAACTTTATATTTAAGAAAGGGAGAATGGTGTTGGTGAGCAGGTAATGTGGCTAAATTTCTGCATCTCTCTGTAACTGTCCTCTCTGGGGGCATCTTCTTACCGGGCAGTGAGAAGTGTCCTTCACACACCATGGTCACCAATACTCTCTCCCAGGGAGTTGGGATTTAGATCTTATAGCTCAGTTTGGGTCAATCTCTGGAAAGGAAAGCTTATAAACTCTTGGGGACTTTGGCTCAGCCATCTTGTCATGTGGACAGTGCAAGAGAGAAAGCCAGTCTGCAGAAAAAAGGAAATTATGGAAATGCAAAATAGACAGAGACAGAAAAAGATGCACACCATCCCCTGAGGTCCTGACCACTTCCCAGTTCTTACATGCAATCCTGAGGCCATTCTGCATGCTTTGATATTCTGAGGCAATTCATATTTCATCAGTCCCCCGTTTTTGTTTTGTTTTCCTTTGCATTGCTTTTCTACTTAAACTTTCTCAGTTTGGTTTCTGCTACCCGTAAATAGAGTCTTATATTGTACCCCGGCCTCAACTGTTGTTGGTGGTGGTGGTGTATGTGTGAAAATGTGATGAGGATAGATTAGTTCTGTTTTGCTTTGTTTTGTAATTAATTAGACTGCCAGAAGTAAGGCTCTGGTAGAAGAATGGGACAAAGTACAGATTACAGATGAAAAAAAACTATGGATATCCATCAGACTGGGTCCATCAGGGAAGATGCCTTCAGAAGTCAATGGATAAAGTCTAGCAGGGTAGAATATTTATTTAATCACTGAGGTTTTACAGACACATGGTTCATGGGAAAAGAGGAGGGAGGAAGGATGGTGCGTAATCTCATAGCTGAGAATCTGACTGCTTGTGGTGACTGAAAGCTAAGAAGAGCGCAGTGTTTACGTTTGGGGCTGTCCCGTTTGTGGCTATAAGTAGAGGTGCCTTGGAAGGTTAAGTATAGAGCACAGCTACCAAAAGTGGGTTACAAGATGGAGGCTGGTCGCAGAAAAGAAGGTTAAATAAGTGTTCAAGTACTGCAACCCAGAGATTCCCCATTAAATGTGATTTTGCCCCCTGGGGGACATCTGGACACCTTGTTGGCTGTTCCAACCAGAGTAGGGGTTTGTTAGTGACATCTAGTGGGCAGAGGCCATGGATACTTCCAAACATCCTGCACATCACAGGACAGCACCCTTCCCATAGTAACGAGTTAACTGACCCAGATGTCAATAGTGCTGAGTTTGAGAAACCCTGCTTAACCAATAAATGAACTCAGAGTGGAATTTTAACCTACTTCATAGAGAATCTCCAACCTCCAAGTTCAGAGTCATGGTTCTCATCTGTGGAGTTAAATTAGTTTCAGATACTGAATAAGGGTTGTGGTGAGAGGAGCTTATCCTTAATCGAGTCGAGGTCCATTTCCCAACTGGCTCATTTAGTCACTGCAGCTATTTTTTACGTATTATTTTTCTCAGCATATGTCTAGCCTGCATATGTAGCACCCAACCTAACTGCATCTCAGTCGCCCCAGAGTCTCGTCAGTATTGCAGTTCTCAAAGGCTTAGAGCAGTTCCATCAAGACAAAGCCAATTGGCACCATGACCTGTTTGTTATGCCAGCGCAGAAATACTAAGCTAAGAGCATCATACTATTTTATAACAAGAATATTATAGAAAGAGAAAAGGTTTATGACTTTGAATTTGATGTCTAATAACATGAAGGGTTAACATGGTAAACAAAAAAGACAGCATTGTATAACTCTACTTTTAAAAAGAACTACAGGAAAATGTGGCTGCGTCGGTGCAGAAGCGTTTAATCTATCCTGCCTCTGCATGAAGCCTCAGGACCTGTAGCTACTTTGCTGTACAAAGATACTGAATGCTGAGGAGTTTCAGAGAAGCGCCCTTCCACACAATCTCCCAAATGTGGGAATTCAGCAATTTTGTTTGACCGACTCTCCATGACACATCGTAGGAATGCTTCTGTCTTTGACTCCAGTTCTCGCTGTTTTAGTTTCCTATTGCTGCTGCAACAAATTACCAAACCCCAGTGGCTGACAGAAACACAAATTTATCATCTTACACTTCTGGAGGGCAGAACTCTGAAATGGGTCCCACTGAGCTACACTCCTTTCTGGGGCTCTAGGAGAGAAACCGTCTTCTTTCACTTCCCAGGTTCTAGAGGTTTCCCCTATTCCTTGGGCCATGACCCCCTTTCTAGCATCAAAACCAGCAATGATTTGAGTCTTTCTAAAGCCATCTCTCTAGTTTTGACTCTTCCCGCTCTAAGCAAGGACCCTTGATCCAACAAGATAATACAGATAATCTACTTATCCAAGGTTAGGGCTTTGCCATGTAACACAACATATTCACAGATTCTGGGGATAAGGATGTAGGCATCTTTGGGGGGACCATTTTCATTGCTACCACATTCATTAAAAATGCACTTTACAAATAAGTAAATCACAGAATCGAGCTTTGGCTTTTGAAAGGGAGTAATTGCATCAGACATTTAAACAAAGATAGTTAAGTAAAACCTTGAGGCTTTAGAAGAATTTCACGATTCTATTAGAAGATTCATTTCTTAATACAGCCTAACTCCTGGAATGTTCTCAAAACAAATGAAATTGTAATCTAGGAGTGAAGGAATCTCAGGCTAGCATGACATTATCAAATAGTTATTAATTTTATTACTGCCATAAAATTAAGCATGGATTTTTCATTTTATTAATCTTCTGATATGTCACAAAAACCCTGCCCACACTCTGGCTCTTCACTCCTAAAAATGGAATTCTCTATCAAAAACTACGAAAGTTAAAAATACTCCTCCTTCCTACATTGGAAACCAAATCAAAGCAAGTACTGTAGAGGACAGGGTGAATACTGCAGTGTTGTAGATGACCCTTCACATGGGCGGTGAGGACCTCTGTGATGACATTTCAAAGATAGTGACAGCCTCAGGACCACTGATATCAATAAGGAAGTTGATAGTTTTCTACAGAATGAAATTACCCTTTGGAAGAAGTATGCTTTAGCCTTTGATTCACTTATTAATTTAGTAGCAATTGAGTACAAAGGGTGCAGGAAATCACCTAAAGGCCTCAGACATTTTTAGGAGAAAAAATAAAAATGACATAACAGTAGATCAATAATGTATTTTTTTCCAGGAAACGAAGAGATTTCCATCATATCCATTATATATTGATGATTTCACTTTGATATTATCACAAACCCTGACACACATAATGATGCCCCTAAATAGAAATATATATATACATACTCGATGTGTTTTTTTTAAGACATCAAGGAAATAAACAATGGATTTTAAATGCTTACATCCTATAATAACAAAATGATGATGAGTAATAAAATGAACACTTTAGCACTTAAAAGGGTTTTCCTTTATCTATGATACCTAAATTATTCTAGAAAGCAAACATAAAAAACCAAGTAAATGAATCTCCTCTGAGGTACAAAAAGTTCATGAATTTAAATAACTATTTAAAGCTACAGAATAGGAGATGAAATATGGTATAAATAATTGTCAGCTGAATTGCAAGAAAAATAAGGCGTGTGAGATGTGTGCTCCTGAAAATAAATACCATGTATCTTATCTATCCTTTTATCTATCTATCTATCTATCTATCTATCTATCTATCTATCTATCCATCCATCCATCCATCCCTGATCTGACCAAAAGCATTTTGAGGTCCTGGAAGGCTGAGAACATGTCTACATTCCGCATATCCCATGCAATGCCCAGCAATAAGTTGATCTTAGTAGGTAGCGTTTTTTTGTTAACTGCACTCTGCAGTACTGAATATTGACATCAGATATAATAAAGTGATTAAATGATAAAGAGCTCTAATACAAAATTTTTAACTGCTAATCCACTGTTATCTAAATTAGGTATATTCTATGCATATTCTATATTTCAAGTAATGCTTCTCAATTTTATCACACTGATCTAATTAAACACCATTGGCCCAGAGTAGTGGGTATTGGTTCCAAAACTCAACCTCAATATCATGAGAAGGTTTTACAAGGCACTTCATTAAAATCATAACCTCATCCATTGCAAGTTCAACAGTCTGATAATTCAAAATATGTAGATTATATAAGTAAACCAAACTAAAAAGATAATCTGTACAAAAATTTAAAAGTCATGGGTGCAATTCAAGTCCCTGGCAACATAAAAAAAAAATGCTGGAATACATTTATCAAAGTTTCCCCTGTTAAGCAACAAAATGAAGCATCTTTGGACAGTAATGAAAAAATTTCACTCTCAGGTACACTAGGATGTAACTAATAATCTTAAAATAGCAATCAGCTTGCAATGACCAAAGAAAGAAACTACCACAGCATTAATCCACATAATGTAACTGACTTGATATTGCCTTCTCCAGTATCTCTCACATCATAAGATAAAACCCACTATACCATGTTTCAATTGAGAAAAAATTTATTAAAAAAAAACTTCAGTACATAGAAAATAAGCATTCATGGTTTTCAAAAGCTGGACTGCATTAGGTTGCTAAGATCACAACACTGGGCTCACGGTTCCTTGCTTTCTGTGTTCTGGTCTGCAACCATTTTGTGGGAAAAGGATGCACACGGGAAGCTTCCTTAATTTAGTTCCTGTCACCTGAAGATTTCAAAAGCTTTGCTGATGGCTATTATTTACAATTGCTGAATAAATGGGAGCACTGAGCCAATGGGAGGCTATAACCATTCTGTAAGCGAATTACAAAGCAGCAGAATCTTGTTAAACAAGTCAGAATGTAAAATGTCTTAGGTGTCCTGCTCAATTCTGAACTCATCTTCCATTTTTTTTAAGCAGCTTTATTTTGTAACTTTTCTCTTACATTTGTAGATTAATAATGACCTTGCTCACTTGTTCCCACAGAGTCATCGGCCCCTGATTTTTTTTAGAAATGTAAGCCAGCTAATTTACTACCTATGTGGGCATGCGTGAAAAAGTGGGTGGGGAAGAGTGTATGGCATTATGACATGCAATTTGAATGTGCTTCAGGATATAAATTGTGCAGAGGAAAAAAAAGAAGAGAAAAACAAGCCTTTAGACTGAAAATTGATGGAAAGCTAATAGAGGAAATTACTTTTATGGTTAGAAGATTAGAGTATCTGAAAAACCGAGTCTATCACAAAGTAATTTTGGACAGGAGGTAACTAAAAGACAGATTAGGAGAGGAATTGTGTGCAAGAGGCAGAAACCTGTGGCTAAACATGGGGGTGGGGGAATATGACTCCTTATAAATATAATACAATTTTTTCATCAATGAACTATCTATGAAGGCTTTTCAAAGTCATGGCTCCCACAACAGGGCAATCATCAGAACCACTTAAAGAATGTTCATACATCAATTCCCACTGTGTGCTCCCTGGAGATGCTGGTTTATTAGATCTGGCTTAGAGTCCAAGAATTTGACCAATATTTTTCAGAGATTCTGGTGAATCAGAAAATACACATGCTTTAGAAGATGTAACCTTCCACCATGGTCAGTACCTAAGAAAGCACATCCAACTCGGAGCAGCGCATGCTTCGTCAGCTCCCACCCACTAACACAGGGAAAGTCAACTTTAAATAGGAACAGAAGAAGGACGGGTCTGTCCGGGTATCAGAAGTCAGACTAGTTTCTAGTGTCAGTGGGCTAACGTGGTCTCTGTCTTGAGATGTTCTTCTGTTATCCGGTCTAGATTTTGCTCCCAGCTTATTTTTTTATTTGAACATTGGATAGTGACCCCCCAGTGCAGCCCAGCTGGAAGACTAGACTTTATCTGGACCCTTAGGGTCATCCTGTCGTTGGCTCATATTATCTCGTTTGTCTTTAGTTTTACCTTTTATTCATTCCAACGTCACAAATCTAACAGACACAGGATCCGGGTAAGTCTGAGCAAAGGCTGTCACCAGTGTGCCCCAGGAGCCCCTCAGGCCTCTTCTGACACCCTGTCAGTCCTCACTCACTTTGGATCTCTCAATTCAGAATAGCGGACAAAGGCCCAATGATTTTGCTGAAGTTTACCTGAATCAGGAAGTGTTCTTAATCACATGAATGATATTCCATCAATGTTTTAAAAGAGTGATCTCCGCTCCTAAATCAGAAACATCGGTGGCCTAGTTAAGATGCGTGCTCTCCGGCTGCGTAACCTACTGAATTAGAATCCATGCGTGCAGGAGTTAGCAATTTGCATTTTACAACTAAGTTTCCGGGTAATTTTTCTGTACATTAAAGTTTGAAACTCACTGGAAAACACAGCGGCCATTTAATTAATTAAATAATTATTTACTCCATCCACTGATTCCATAAAAAAAAAAATTCTTTTTTTTTTTTTTTTTTTTTTTTTTTTTTTTTGTCTTCCATGTGCAAAGTACTGGATAGGCTCTGGGAGCATAAAGATGGTTTGAAAAGAATGAACTACATTCCAGTGGGGAAGACAGACAAGTCAATGGATGATTGAAACAGTTCATGACAGGTGCTATGATAAATAAATGCAGAGCCCTCTAAGCACACAGGAGGGTTAGAGGAGTCTGCAAACTTGTTGTGTGACAGCTGTGCACTATGATAACATGAGTTTGCTCTATTGGAGTGTCAGCTGCTTGCTGTTGATACACTTAAAAAAATCATAAAACGTTTCTTTAAAACTTTTCCAATGTCTTCCTTATTGTATAGCCCTTTGGCATTTAGATATTTTAAAATGGCATAATTGTTGACATAGAAAATTATTGTTTTCAGATGTAACTTTAAAAAAAAATCAAAACAGAAGAGCCACGATAAGACAATCAAAGTGCTTTGACTTCTATTTTTGCTGCTACTCAGTGAGCTGCTATATAATGTTTTGAGATAATAGAATTGAATTGTTAGTGTTTCACAGGCACAGACTTACTGAAATTTTAATTTACATAATTAGTTGGGATAATTACCTATTGGAAAAATAAATATGAAAATTATTATGAAGGACGACAGTATGAAAACCAAATCTTTGAACTATCTATACATTATTTGTTGCTGGATTTTTCCAGATATTTGTGTTATATGTGAGATTTTAGCAAACATGAGACATTTTAATACAATACTTTCAACACTATATAAAGATTTAAGGTTTTATATCATATCGCATAAGTGACAGGACATCTAATATTTATTTTAAAGAGCAAAACTAAAACCCAAGTTTTTTCAAGTGGAAGAAGCCCATGGTCAAACTTTTTCTTTTCTCTAATGCAGTGTAGGCACCATGAATATACATAGACTCTGACCACAGAATCCAGTGTTATCAAAAAGATAACACAGTGTGACAAATGCTGTAACAGTTACCACTGAACCAGATACACTGTGAAAGTATTAAATATTGTGTCATATATAAAATATTTAAAGTTTGTGCCTCTACTATGTAGAATGTACGATAGCCAACATGAAAAGGAATACAAGATGAATAAAGCCCTAGTATCCAGTAAACTGGATGTGACAAGGACATGTACATCGTAATCTCAGTAAAAGTATAGATAAATGTCAAGAGGAAGTACAAACAAAGAGCTTAGAAAAGGGTGAGACTGACTTTAGACGTAGTGAGAAATAAAGCGTTCATGGAGGGGAGAGAACTGAGATGAGCTTTAGCACTGACATTATTAGACATAATGATAATAACAACAGTGTTCATTATTGCTATCACTTACTGCATGCTTTCTATTGACCAGCCACTCACCTAAGAGCTGGGATAATAAGTTCTTATTGAATCCTCATATTTGAGTTAGATGTTACTCTCCCCAGTTTACAAATGAAGAAAATGCAGTTATTTGAGTTTAAGCAGTTTTGCCAAGGTCACACAGCATCACTGAAGAGCCTGGATGCCTCTCTCTGACTTAACCACATGCATTTTCTGCCATATTGCTCTGTACCCCTGCCCTAACCACTGGATCTAAATACAAAAAAAAAAAAAATCTGTGAAAATAAAAGGGTATTCAGATAGATCAGTGGTTTTCAGCTATTTGGTGTTATAATCTTATAAAAGGATCTGATAAAAAGCATGAAATTTCTCCCTAGAAAAGTACCTATTAAACACATCAACTAACTAGTTTTAGAAGTTTACCCAAGAATCTGAGATGAGAATCTAATAAAGCTATGGATACTCATCTCTCCGAATTGTTGTCCATAAATTCAGGGCAGGCACTGGCCCTCTCATGTCTCTGGGATCCTTTTACCGCAGGATAGGGATCCCAGTAGAAGATGGTACACTACAGCACAGTTAGTAAAAAGGTAAAGGAGTCTATTCTGTAATAAGATTTCTTTGCAACCTCATGTCTTTACTTCTTCCCTCCTCTTCAACTAACACATCCAGTGGATACCATAATTCAGCTTCTCTCCGCTGCCATGACCATCAAGACACAGCCTCTGTCATGTGGCCTGTTCTGGTAGTTTTCTCATTATTTCCTTGCCACCAGTTTCTCCTCCACTCTGGTCTCTTCTCTAAATTGTCTTAGAGTATTTTTCTTATATAAACAGTTTGTCATTCTCTTATTTAAAAAACTTCTTTTGCTAGCACAAACAGCAAAAGTAAAAATCAACAAATGGGACTATATCAAATTCAAAAGCAAAAGAAACAGACAACAAAATGAAACAGCAGCCTATGGAATGGGGGAAATTTCTGCACACCATATGTTGAATAAGGAGTTAATATCCAAATTATATAAAGAATTAACATATCTTAATGATTAAAAAAATCTGATTTTAAAATGCGTGAACTAATTAGACATTTGTCCAAAGAGGACATCAAAATGGCCTACAGGTGCATGAAAAGATGCTCAACATCACTAATCATCAGGGAAATACAAATCAAACTACAATGAGATATCACCTCACACCTCTTAGGATGGCTAGTATCAAAAAGGCAAGATACAAGAGATGCTGGTAAGGATGTGGTGAAAAGGGAACACACACACACACTATTGGTGGGAATGTAAATCGGTCCAACCACTATGGAAAACAATTTGGAGGTTCCTCAAAAAATTAAAAAGAGATCTACCATATGATCCAGAATTCCACTTCTGGGTAAATACCCAAAGGAAATGAAAACAGGATTTTGACAAGATATATGCACATCCATGTTTACTGAAGAATTATTCACAATAGCCAAGGTATGTAAACAACCCAAATGCCTTTCAATGGATAAATGGATTTTTTTAATGTGGTATATATACACAATTGAATATTATTCAGGCATGAGAAAGGAAGATACCCTGCCATTTGCTACAACATGAATAGATCTTTAGCACTTAGTGTTAAGCCAGATAAGTCAGAGAAAGACAAGTATTGTACAATATCACTTATATGTAGATCTAAAAAAAGTCAAACCTGAAAAAAACATGGAGTGAAAAGGTGGTTTCCAGGGGATGCGGTGGTGGGGATAGGTTGATGATGTTTAAGGGTACAAACTTCTAACGACTAGTAAATAAGCCACAGAGATCTAATGCACAGTATAATACATATAGCCAATAACACTGTACCATAATAATATAATGTGATAAATACTACTTCAATGACAATCATACCACAATATATAAATGTATCAAAATTTAAAAAAAAACTGTTTTGCTTGCTTTATACACTAATTATGGAACTTCTTAGCAAGGTATGGGCCACTCTGTATTCCACAATGTGGGCCCAAATCACATTTCTCATTCATTTGAAAAACAAACAAATATCTGTACTATATACATTTGCACGTGTTTATTTTTCTTTTACCTTTTGATAAACTCCTCCTCATACTACTAGAGCTAGCTCTAATAGCTTCTCTGTGAAGCCTCCCCCACTTCCCCACTCACTCCCAGAACACTTTGTTCAGGCATTCCTTGCAGCCATGTTTTACAGAAATGGACCTGTTTTATGCAAGTATATACTGTGCAGAAGTACAAGGCTAAGGTCAAGGTCATTAATCCTTGTATCCCAGTCATCCAGTGCAGTGCCTGGAATACAGTGTGTGTTCAGTAAATAATTTTTTACAAAAGTGAATGAATGGTCATTGAATAGAAGTTTCATATTATTTCCAAGACAGTTCTCAATGTATATTTTTTTCTAGTTTGTTTTTACAAAATTTATTGGTGTTCACTTTCAATTATTACTTCTACCAGGTCATTCTCATTATTTTATTGTTAAAGGAAATTGTACAAACACACACACACACACACACACACACACACACACACACACACATTTATCCCAGTATTGCTATGCATTCAGAAATTGGCCAAGTTTACAACCAGCTGGGTGAGATATAATTACTTGAAATATATTTGGCAGACAAAAGAGCAATATACATATATGTGTCTGTGTGTATATACACTCACACATGTATATATATATATTTCAAAACTGTTTAAGCTCTTGGAAGCAGCAATTGAGTTTTTAGAAATCTGTTCACCAAAAGTAATGCTATTTAATTATTTAACTCTAATCTTGTTCAGTACAGCAATATTTTCAATAGGTTAAAAACTTGAGATATTTGAAATTTCTAATCAGCATGATAATATATAAGAATATTTAAATCATACAGGGAAATAGTAATTACATATTGTTAAGTAGACAATTACTTGTACTAGACACTTGACTAAAATATACATTGTGGGAGTCTAGGAAGACATTTAAAAGAAAACAACACTGGAAAATAAATTTTAAAAATAAAAGGAAAAGGAAAGAAACCTTTTAAAGTTAAAATATATCAAATAATTAAAATGGTGTTAGACAGCACTCATATGTTTGATACTAAAATCAATCTGCTATCACTTAAAGTAGATGTTACATTGCAAGGATCTATAGAAGTGCAGGATCGCCTACACAACTTCTACCACATAAATGCTCTTAGAAATCAGGTCATGCTTCACATTTTCCCTAATCTCAAATGAATAATTTAATAAAAGGAAAAAAATGAAGGGTAAAAGAACCATTATCTTCCTTCCCAGGCATCCTATTTTAAGGTCAAAATACACCTAGCACTTAATAAATGGAGGCACTATGGACAAATATTTAGGAATCATTACAAAGAGTCTTAAGCACTGGGAAGACGTAAAAGTGGCCCCATGCTTGCCAAAATATGTTTCTTTTTATGCTGCAAAGAAAATCATATCTTTTAATGTAAGAGATTTAAAAGTGGTTATTATTTTCTCAAGAAATGGTGGTAGAATCATGTGTTTGTATGTGTGTGTGTATAAAACTTTGATGAAAATAAGCCCCACACGCCATGAAATAATTACAGATGTATGATAAATGCCGATTTTTATGAGAGCCTCCAGGTGACTTAAAAATATTAATAAAAATACACTTATACCATTTTATTCCTCCATTTATTCATTCAATAACCTATGGATAAGGCTCTAATACATGTCAATACTATGCTAAATTCATAGTGACCAAGATGTTTTACTGCTTTCATGGATCTCAAATTCTAGCTACTAAGCAGTGCCTAAGAAAATAACGCTATGTATTTACAGAGTATTATGGAAATTTATGGAGGTAGGAGGGGAAAGAATTAGAGAACTGAGATGCATTGGACTTTAAAGTTTGAATTAGGCTGAGCTGACAAAGAAGAAGACTGGTGTCCCAAAAGGAGCAGCAAGGGCAGAGGCACTGGGAGTGCAAAGGAGGTACTGGATGGGAAGAGTGAAAGGTCCTTTGTGTCTGGTTTTGTGTTGACCCAAGAACTACAGAAGGTAACTCTGGAAAAGCAAGATGTGCAAAAGTGAACAAACACACACTAATGAATTTTCATTTCGTCTGGTATAACAAAGAGCCAGAGATGTTTTCATTCGTTAGTCTGTTTGCCACAGAATGTTTTCATTTGTTGTTTGCTTATGGGATAGGCAAGTAGGTACGAAGGCAGGTAGGCTGGCTGCTGACTGGTTGGCTGCTTGCTTGGTAATTTTAGCAGGGAAGTAAAGCAATCAGAAGTTTTCGAAGGATGGCCAACAGAAACAAAGATGAACTGACCAAAACTACCATGGTCATCGCTATGAACATCAATTAAACACTTAATTAATAATGTTTATTTTTCTTTGCCTTTTTAGAATATAGTGAGGACTCTGGATGTTATATAAATTGCCATGATGATTTGAATAGGCCATTAAGATATTCTCTGTGTGATGTCTTTTTCTGCCAACAAATTCCCCTTTTGTAAGCAAAGGTTTTCAAACTCAGTTTAGTAATACAGTTGCCTCTAATACTGAAATTGGTTACTAATTTATCCTTAATGATATTTCTCTGACGTAAAAGTATTGTTTAAATAATTGAATCTATGTCTTTTTCTATTTCTAATCTCTATTTCTATTTTTCTATAAACCAACTTCTATTCAAAGTTTGTTGATATCAAGTTAAATAACAACAAACAATAAAGAAGCAATAGCTACAAAGCACTTTATACGTATTTGAAACTAGTAAAGATACAAATTACCAGGACATTATGATTTAAGTAAAACCATCTGACAGAAATACTAAAACTGCAACCTGAATATGTTCGTTCCATTGCTTTTCATTGGACTTTTGGCCTCAGTCACCAAGTGAATAGACCGACCAAAGTTATGACTTAGTTGTTAGTTAGCACATTTTAAAGAAAATAAGGAGCACTCTTAAAATCAGCAAATGTAGAAACTACTTACAACTGAGAGCTTTAAAGTCCATGACTTGGCAGAACCACTGTGCAAGAGAAGAAGCATCCCCTAGGATTTCTAACTTTGTATTCTATGTTGTAGTCGTAGCCAAGAGACCTTGTATCTAATAGTGGAATAAGCAAAAGAAGCACCAACTACTCACTGCATAGGTAGAGAATCTGCTCAAAACACGCAGTCATACCTACTAGGGGCTGTAGTAATATTTCCGGATACATTTTGAATCTTACTAAAATGATATTTTCTACTTTGGTGAGTGAGTTTATTGAGAAGACTCCAAATTGAACTTGAATTTTGCTAATTTTAGCTGTCAAAATGGGCACTTTTACACTGGCTGGTACATAATCTCTCTCATCAAAGCGAAGAATTAAGATAATACTTCATTATTCATTCTATGGAGAATGAAATGTGTACCTAGATACAGAGCCTTCATTCCTTAGAACATGTAGATAAAATAAGAGAAAATCAGATAAGCAATGCAGGAATAACTTAGGAAGATTAACTCAAAGAAAATTGGAAAAAATTAACTATGGATAGCTGGGCTTTCTAAAGCCTAAGGGGATATGCTAAATCCTGATAAAACAGAACAATAAAGTCATTTAGCAAGACAAGTAATTCTATAAAATAACAACAATAACAAAAAAACCCTCTATTGTCTGGTCTGTTTTGTAATATGCTCATGGCATTCCATGGTATGTCAGAGATAAACTTGCAGTTTCTTGCTTTTGCCATTGAATCTCCCTATGACCAATGGATAAAATTCTTTAAATATACAGAAATTACTTAGAGCATTATATTAGGACACACATACACATATGCACACACAAAAATTAAACTCAGGAATCCTGAACACATATCCTCTGAGTTGGCTGTAAGTCACATTGTTTCCTAATGCTAATAAGAACTCACAAATAAGAATCAACCCAGCTAGTTAAAAAATACAAACCCAAGGAAAAATACAAATTCAAGTTAGTTGACCAATGTTAGTTGACTATTGAAAAAGAAATCATGTAATAAAGTCTTATTATTAATGTTAAAATATAACTATTATACTCAGTCCAAAAGAGTAAATCATTTGGGGTTGCTCCAGGCTAAGTCAGCAGCGTGTCATGGACTTTTTACTTAAAACACACTTCTTAACCCTGAGGATATAAATCAGGAAACTATTAGCTGAGGCACACTAGTTGATTGTGTGAAGCTCTACACAGAGCCTCACATAATGTCCTCAACAATCAAGAGAAAAACCAATTGATCTTACAATTAATTTGACCAACACAATGTACATTTAGGTCAAAGAGTGAATATTGGGTTTGACATTGACCAACCTAACTATCTACATAGGTCAAATTAAACAAGTAATTGCCAGCATGGGGCCAGATCAGACTGTGGACTTGTACCTATTAATCTATGTTTGGACGTTCAGCTATTAAATTTGGGCGATCTATTTACCTCAATGTATGCCTGAACTTCTGGAATTTGCTCTGTTGGAAGTCCTACATGAGTATAAAAGGTAGTCTCAAGTAAAATAGGGAGTTTACTTACACGGATAGTACAAAATTTTGAGTGATTGTGATGAGGGAGGAAAAAAATACAATTCTATGTCATTGGAAAAATTACTTACTCAATTCTCAAAGCCAATGTTAATGTTCCTACCTTGAAAATTAAATAAGAAATCAAACAACTGGGGCTATTTTGCCGGTTAACATTGACTTATATTGAGTGACACTGAGTTTGAAATTAAATATTAAAATAGTTACTGAAAATTATCTCAAATATGTTTATTATATACAATGTAAAATTATAACTAAAGAATATAGAATAATCTTTTAGTGTTTACCATACAGTGGGGATTTTTTAAAAATACAGATTAAGCCAAATTCTTGCAGAAATAAGGTCACCTCCACTGGTACGGGAAAATAGAAATCTTTGGGAATAAACTCCTGCATAGCTAAACAACTAGTATATAAAAGTCTGAAGAGTTATAAGTAAGAAAGTTTCAATAACATAGTATCTAAACTCAGCATTGTTCATCTGAATGGCATAAAATAGCATGTTCCTGACAATCAAGTAACCAAAGAAGAATCTGCTTCCAGCAAAGTTAAAAGAAAATCCTTTTCTTATTCAGCCAAAGGCAGGTAAAAGCAACATTAATCTTAAGACATACATGAACATTTCATTTGACTTAGATGGTTTAAGTGATGACAGCAGGAAGATCAATCAGATAGTCACTACAAGTCCTTTCCGTTCCTGATTATTTTTCCTCATAGAAATTCATTACAGCATATACTTAGAACAATTATTTATACCCTAAAACATACTATCTGCCTATATTAATTTATCACATTTCTCTCTCTCATGAAGGCCTATGTTTTTTAAAGTAGTTTAAAAAGTTGCTTTCCTTCCAAAAATTTCACCATTTGAAATTTATGGTGATTAGATCATTTTATATGTTTGGGTTACTAGACACAGTAGAATGACAAGAAATTTCTAAGAATAAATTTCAAACATTAAAAATAGAAAGGGATGCACCTTATTTGCCTTGTTGCTTGATGGTTTATCTGGAGATGGTTCAGTGAGGTGCTGAAAACAATCATCACGTGAAAAAAAATTTAAGTAACGTAAGCCCCAAAACAAAGTCATCAGCCTGAAATTTCTAAGTCTTAAATCTCCAAAAATTTCCATAATCAAATATCATAGGATATGGTTTAAGTAAACTAGAGTTTACCAAACACATATTGATGTATGATAAAGAGAAAAGAAAGTACACAGAACACTGCAAACATCATGGAAAACTTTTTGGGTTTGTTTTTTTTTTTGTAAATCTCTTTTTTTTTAACATTTTTTATTGATTTATAATCATTTTACAATGTTGTGTCAAATTCCAGTGTTCAGCACAATTTTTCAGTCATTCATGGACATATACACACTCATTGGCAAATTTTTTTCTCTGTGAGTTATCATAACATTTTGTGTATATTTCCCTGTGCTATACAGTGTAATCTTGTTTATCTATTCTACAATTTTGAAATCCCAGTCTATCCCTTCCCACCCTCCACCCCCCTGGTAACCACAAGTCTGTATTCTCTGTCTGTGAGTCTATTTCTGTCCTGTATTTACGCTTTGTTTTTGTTTGTTTGTTTGTTTTTGTTTTTGTTTTTTAGATTCCACCTATGAGCGATCTCATATGGTATTTTTCTTTCTCTTTCTGGCTTACTTCACTTAGAATGACATTCTCCAGGAGCATCCATGTTTCTGCAAATGGCATTATGTTGTCGGTTTTTATGGCTGAGTAGTATTCCATTGTATAAATATACCACATCTTCTTTATCCAGTCACCTGTTGATGGACATTTAGGCTGTTTCCATGTTTTGGCTATTGTAAATAGTGCTGCTATGAACATTGGGGTGCAGGTGTCATCCTGAAGTAGATTTCCTTCTGGATACAAGCCCAGGAGTGGGATTCCTGGGTCATATGGTAAGTCTATTCCTAGTCTTTTGAGGAATCTCCACACTGTTTCATGGAAAACTTTTTGAACAGTACATAAAGTGCATTTCACCTGCTTAAAGAGATGTGAGAAGTCAATTTATTTCTAGATGATACTAAGAAATTTCTTTCTGAGAGTATCTAAGATTAAGAGTTAAAGGTAAAGAACTTTTAAATTATTTTTCAGGACTTTATTAGATAAAAGGAACTAATATTCTTGGTCTGTCTCCGAGCCTTGTACTATTCTAGGCAATTAACATATTGGTATCCGATTTCTCTTCTTCCAAGTCTCATAGTTTTGTACTATTATCCCTATTTTCTCTATATGTATACTTAGCCTCAAAGAAATTTTTTCAAGGTCACACAGTAAGTTCCATTAGGTGGGAAATGTACTCAAGTCTATTAATTCAAAAAGTCTGAGTATTTTGGACAGTTCAGAAAGCAAAAGAAGAGAAACTGAAGCTATCAAATTTCACCCTGTTAACTTTCATACTTCATAGTGAGTGTCAAACACCTCCTCTACAGTGTTTGGAGGAAAAAAGTGAAAGCAACATAGCATGACAGTAAATGAGGAATTTTATATGGTAAATAATATTTGTTTAAAATATATGTTCTTACCACTGGATTGTGTATTAGACAGGGAGGTTTGATTGGTAAATAGTTAGGGGTTAACAAGGTATCTCTAAATCCTATGATATTTGTGTTTGTCAATTTTTGTGTCATATACAGGATTATATACTTGATGAAAACAATCAACTCTGTGCCTGTGAACTAACTGCTTGTAACATAATCATTGCAAAAGCAAGGATGGTGCTAATGACACTTCTGGCGAAGTGATTATGGAGCAGCAAAAGGATCTCCCCAGTAAGGAAATCATTTTGAAAGTCATTAAAATAGGCTTTGTTGTGATAAATATCTTTTTACATAAAATAGCCCGGAGAACAAGTTAGCAAATAGAAGGACAAAATTACTCACAACATTTCACATAATGAGTCTGGAAACCATTTGTAAGTCTCACTTTGAAGAGAGACTCTCTTTTAAAACATCCTGTTTGCCTTAACCAAGTTTTTGATATTTGAGTATTTGGATGCATTTGGATGCATGGAGAAAAAAGGACAACATCTTTCATCTCTAATCCATACAAATTTTAAATGTTAATTATCCAGGGAATGATGAATGATACATAAGTTTCATTGGTATCTATTATTGAACAAGTGAAAAATTATAAACAAAGACATTTATTGATAAAATGAAAACTAAAAATAATTATCATTTGATTGCTTATCTTAAATTAATTTTGATTACACTATTTAATACTTTATCTTAAACATAGAAATACTTTAATATTTAATCAAAAGTTTAATATTTTTAACTTTGAAGGGGAAGTATGTAACATAGGGAATAAACTGAATCCCATCTAGCTCCACTTTGCAGTAACTGTGTGACTCAGTCTTTCTTATCTGTAAAACAGGAATAATGACTGCATCTTTCTCATAAGGCTACTGTGAGGCTTAAGTTAGATAAAATATGTAAGCGCTGACCATGTACCATGTGCCGTACCACTGGCAGGTGGTTGAGTTCCTCTTAACTAATGGAATTTATCATCATCATTGTGATCAGAATCATTATCACAAAATTTATCCCTATAAACAAGGAATATGTCACTTTTTGAAACTGTGTCATGTATTTTTCAATATTTTCAATAGTAGTTAATGCAACATCTTATACTTATGAAACCAAATCAAAGGAAAATGATACAGAAAGTATTTGCTTTGAGAAATTAGTAATGGGCTCATTTTCCCCTCATTAGTTAATGTAATCTTAAAGATTCTAATAGGAAATAATCATTTCCATCCATTTATCCAATAAGGACCATGAACATGAATTCATAATGAGATAAAAAGTCCAAAGCAGCTCTCTCTCTCCTTAATCGCTGACCAAAGGAATTTCTCATGATTCCACTTCTCGAGCTGAAATCTGAGAAATGCCCAGGGCTTCATATGAAGGTTTCAACAACCCAGGATAGGTTTGAGTTGTTTCTATACTGCATAACTATATTTTAAAATAATCTATGTTAAACATTCCTTAAGCTTATAACTGTCATGAACCTAAAGTAACTAAATGTTACAATTTAAATACAAAAAAACTAAAAACCAATACAAATCAGGTTAATATTCTAAATTAAATTAACAAGTTAGGTTAATGTAAAGGATAATTTTAAATAAAAGTATTTTCAACACATAGCAATATAAGTAACTAGTATAGTACAGGTCTTTTGAACTCAGCAATCCTATTCCATTGAACAGGCTATGTGGGAGATCATTTTCCCATCACATTCCCTATTGGACAATGTAAGTTCTTGTTTCTACTGTGTGGATTTGACCTCTCTTTAATGAAGATACATTATTTGTGTATTGTCTACTTCTCTTCTAAGTAGCCCTAGACAATTAAATGGGACAACATGGCAGCAAAGTGTTTGTACCTAAAAATTCTAAAGCAAGGAGTAACATCTAGCAGCAAAATACATGTATTTAACACAAAAGAAGCTTATATTAATTTATTTTAGATGACCAGCAAAGAGATGTCATTCATTCTAAAACAGAATTATTGCAGAGAATCTACACATCTCTGAGAAGAGGCCCATGGAAGCCCCTATGAACAGATTTGTTCTAGATCATCTGGACTGGTTACTAAGGCAGAACCTTCATTGGGGTGGGTTTTGCTCTTAGTGAGCTCCCGCAGATTTAAAGCTTTCCAACTCTTTTATTTCTAAACTTCCTGACTTGAGATTTTAACTCTGGTTTCCTTTAGCCCCTCCCTAAAACTACAAAGAGGTTTTACCCACAACCCTATCACACTGCTCTCTTATCCCAACCTGAGACAGAGACCAGGCCTCTGGCTTGCTGAGAAATGGAAATTTATGCACAAACTAATGCACCCATTCAGTATACGCTTATTGGGCATCTACTTTGTACACTGCCTCACGTTGGCCCTGGAGAGAAGGGGATGGATTATGCCGACGCTGTTAGGTCAAAATGTCTCTTACTAAACTCTCATTAGCATCAGCAGGTATAGTTCACTGATTATAGAGAACTCTACATAGTTGAATTTAGAAGTTGGTTTTTAATTAATTATATAAAACTACTTTTCCTGGGGGCAGGGGTAAACTTCTACATCTCTGTAAAGTTTTCTCCTTTACCAATAATTTGAAATAGACACCAGATGCTTTAAACTTTCATTTTCTCCAGAAGTAATTAGTAAACACTTAAACAATAGCCACTCAATAAAAAATTTAAACATATCAAAACTTTAAAAATATAAGCACATTTGTAATAATCTAGTTCTCTGAAAACAGGCAATAGCCAGTTAACACAAATACATCAGAATTTTAGCCTAAGAATCTCAAATACCTTCTTTGATTATATAAATATATGTTGATGACTGTTATTCATCTGTCATGATGACCAAGAGACATTGGAAATTTCTCATTAGGGATATCAATAATACTACTGGTAAAAATAATAATTTATTATCACCAGCATCCTATTAAGAAAGGACAGACAATCATTCATAAGAGGTTACTTTTGCACTATAAAATTAAAACAAATAGAAGTTTCATTGCTTACTGGAAAAATAAATCCTCAACTGTAAAGAAAAACACTTAACAGAGAATATTCATTTACTCCAAACTTCTGGTGATCAAGGTTTCCCTATTTGTCATTCACAAAAGGACATCTTGAAGAATTATTTTACTGATCAATTTATAAAATACGATTTGGGTTTCATGCTGCTTTCTTAATAGCTTCCATAATGAGAAGACCCAGGGGACAAGGATATAGTTAGAAGGAATACCGTGTGCTTAGAAATTTAGTGCAAAAGTTCCCATTTGGCTTTTGCGAGGACATAGAGGCAAAAATATAGCCACTTACGTATAAAATTGGTTAAAAAATAAATATTCTTCATTAAATTGTTCATCAGAAAAGAAAACAATGACAATTTTTGCCATTTTGGCAATTTATCCAAGTCATCAACATAGGCTTCAATTAATACCAAAATTTTTGACAATAATTGGGAAAATCTCACAAGTAACATGACATTTTAAATAAATATCACATGTCTATTTATTCAAAGTGTCATTCAATTATTCATATAACAAATATTTATTGAGAGTGTGCTATGTGGCAGACACTGTTTTAGCAGCTGGGAATTTAGCAGTAATCAAAACAGAATAAAATTCCTTATTTTCAAGGAGATTACATTCCAGTGGGGGAAGGGAGATGGTAAACAGGACAACAAATAAAGTAGACAGTATGTTAGACAATAATGTGTCCAGAAGTGGTGATGGGCGTGGTGATTTAGTTTAGTCAGAATGGCCTCACTGGAAAAATTACATTGAATAAAGAACTGAAGTTGGTAAGGACAGAGACATCTTTTAACTGATGTCATACTTTGATTGTAGAGACTAATGAAAATGTTAAGTGGAATACAGTTCCTCAATATTTTCCCCTCCGTTTCCTTCAAGGGATTTCAGGAAAGTAGTTTAATATGAGCAACATTAAGACAATGGTAAGAATGCTAAGATACACCTCTTGATGAGGAGGTAAGAATGATCACTCAATAGTGAAATTTCGGAAATGTCAGCATTTGTCAAAGGAATATAAATAAACAGTTTGTATTTCTGAGGTTAAAAAAAAAAAAAACCTAAACAAGAAGATGGGATTCCCATAAATGGTTACTTAAATATTCAAGTAAGGGATGCCTTCATTCTAACTCTATTGGCTTTTTAAGAAATATTGCTAATTGATTTCCAAGCAATATTTGTAACTGTATTTACTCTTACTATATGGGCCATTTGTACTCCTCAGGGCCACCTCCTGTGGCTTTCAGTCAGCCCTGAAATACTTGGTGACATCCTAAGTGACTCTGTGCTCCAAAGAGCGACTGAGGAGGGAGAGGTAAGGAGATAGCAAAGAGCCAGAGGAAACGGGTACTGGCCAGAGATACATCAATTACACATGATCATATAAAACACATCTCACCAATGGATGTGGAAGAAACACAAAAATGAACATGATTTAACCCTTGTGAAATAGTTCCACATCCTGAACTATTCCAGGACCGTCTTCCAAGTTGAGATCAGAGTGCAACAACTCCTGACATAAACAGTGTACAAACGCTTCTGACTGTGTCTGTCCAACCGTCAAGCCTACATCTTAATGGCTGTGTCATTCTGACAGACTCCTGAGGCTGGACAAAAAAGGTGAGGCTTGCACTGAATTCTGAGGATCAATACAGAGGACTGTCAAACCAAAAATAATGTGTTCCCAGTCTTGGAATACAAAGAAGGCTGGATGGAATCAGTATCATCAGGTGGTCACTGCACTTGCTTCCAGTTGAGTCTGAAAATAACTATGTGCTGGAATCAAAATAGCTCAATGCGACTGGAAACCAGTGCATAAGCCAACTGAGCTATAATTGTAAAGAAAAGGAGAAACATATGAAAATACTGGTATGTGACTGTGTAATATGAAGAACATTTTTCTTTCCTCAAAACCTTTAATGTTGTCTTTGGCTAGGCATGGCTCACAGTTCAGCTATTTCTAGAACAGTAATGAGTCTACAAATGAAAACATCATATTCCCTTGGAACTGTGTAATTTTTTGCTGCATAAGTTATTGGCTTTGGTGGCTGTTTTTTACTGACTAAGAATTTGGAAGAATTGAGTAGCTTTTTTTTCTAGCCAAATTAGAAGTTAAATTTGTCCCTTTTCAGTATTCATCTATTTGCTAATTCTCCTTAAGGTGGGGGTAGGTAAATATGATTGGTGATAACCTGGATGTTTTAAAGTTGGGAAATTCATCAATTCCACTCTAATAATTACTAGACACCTGTTCTGGGGGGGCCAGGCATGGATCTAGGCATGGGATGTTCAGAGACACATAAGGAATGCCTGCATTCAAAAGACTCATCCTCACAAAATGGCAGGATCCACGCTTTAAGTGAAGTTGTGTACGAATGTCTTTGTTCCCACAAAGGAAAGAATAACTAAACAGTCTGGGAAGTTATGAAAGGCTGTTATTTTTTGTTAAATATTCTTTCTTCTTTCTGTAAGAATAGAGACTGAACGCTAAGACTTCCTTCTGTGAGAATAGAGACTTAAGACTGAATTACTAGCTTTCTCTGCAACTGGATATGGCAAGGTGATTAAATTCTGACCTTTTGAATGTGAATGGCAGTGATCTGAGCTAGTTCTGAATTTTTCTCTCAAAATGGCTGGGATTGTTATTTTAAAGCAACGATTCACTTAGCCCGATTCCTATACCATGTCTAATACCTTCCAGGCAGGATATCAAAGTTCTAAAAAGATTTTGTATGTCCATATAAAAGAGACTTAGACCAACTCATATAGAGAATAGTTTCAAGTGGTATTTAGTATCCTGCATACCTGAGCCAGCCCACCAAGCATGTGAGTACACCGTCTTAGACATGGCCCCTTCCGCCCCCAGAGAAGATGCCCTGCTGGTGCAGCATGGAGTAGACCAGCTGTACCTGCTGAATGCTGCCCAAAGAGAAGATTCCCAAGCAAGAAGAGTGACTGTTGTTTTGAGCTATGAAGTTTTGGGGGTGGTTTGTTATGCAGCAGTAGACAAGTGACACACACGTCCAACTTCAAAAAAGTAGTCTCACAAAAATTCATTGTAAAACTATAGAACATATTACGCAGGCAGATGTACACTGAAAATAGGTGTCATGGATGGAGGGAAGGGGAGTAATTTGTGCTGATGGACCTACTAGTAAATAATAATGTACGTCATTTAAATAGTAACTTTGTTGACAGTCTTTTGCTTCCTGTTTATATATATATATATATTCATAAAAGTTACCAATGGGTATATAACTGAGAAGACAGACTGCATTACAGATGGTCTCCGACTCATGATGGTTTAACATGATTTTTCGACTTTATGATGGTGCGAAAGCAGTAAGGTAGAAACCATACTTCGATTTTTGAATTTTGATCTTTTCCCAGGCTAGCAATGTGTGGTATGACTCTGGGAAGCAGCAGTGAGCCGCAGCTCCCAACAACTCATACACTTACAACCATTCCTCACCATATAACCATTCTGTTTTTCACTTTCAGTACAGTACTCAATAAATTACAAGAGGTATTCAACACTTTATTACGAGTAGGCTCTGTGTTAGATGGTTTTGCCCAACTCTAGGCTAAGGTAAGTGTTCTGAGCACTTTTAAGACAGGCTAGGCTAAGCTATGACATTCTGTAGGTTACTTGTATTAAGAGCATTTTCCACTTATAGTATTTTCAACTTACAATGGATTTACTGGGAAGTAACCCCATCATAAGTCAAGAAGATCTGTTAGAAGAACTTTGTCACATTTTGCCACATATAGTTTAATCATACCGGTAAGGTAGATAGGGCTTGCCTTACTAATATGGCCTTATTTACATATAAGCCATCATATAATTAAGATGACTTGGAGTATAAGATAAAAGGTGAAATGCACTCTGTCTTCTTGTAACAAAATGTTATTTAATGCTGCCAGAGAATATCCCTTTAATTAAGCTTTGCATTGTTATCTTTTTCTTCTGAGTTGACATATTCAGGGATAATATGGTACACACATCTCTGTGTGTACGTGCATATGTATACATGCACATATATTTACATATATATATTTTATACAAACACATCAAATGCGAGGTCAAATGTTCCTAGTCTATTTTTATTTATTTACTTTTTAAATTTTAGTCATTTTTATTTTCATGGGGGAGGTAATTAGGATTTTATTTATTTTAATGAAAATACTGTGGATTGAACCCAGGACCTCATGCATGCTAAGCACACACCCTACCACTGAGCTGTACCCTCCCCCGCTTGTCTATTTTTGTATATTCAATAATGCTTCACTCATTCAAGTCCCATTACTTATTTAGCCATCATGTCAACAGGTGGATGATTTTTGACTAAATTTGAGAATATATTAGTGCTTATTAACTTGATGAGTACACTGTGGGGCTGTGTATACATTTAATACCCTCCAATACTTTATATAATTACTATTTGCTAACCAAAAAGAAGACAAACTTAGTTTTAATATTTTCCACATGTGTGCATTAAGTAAACTGTTCAAAAAAATAAATAAACATAATGTGCTGGAAGTCTAATGAGACAATAAAGAATAAATGTAAAAATAAAAGCAATCTTTGCAGTCTGGATTCTGGGCTGATACAGAATTGGACAAGACAGAAAAAAAAATCTGGCCAGAGAAAACAAGGGAGAAAGGAAAAGAAAGAGAAGTAGAAGTTTAAATAATGCATTAAGAACCCAAAGGAAGATGATTTTATTAAAAGAAGTGGTAGGTTATCATTCAAAATTGATTCCAGAACAATTCTGCAATATCTAAACCTTCGAACTCACTTTAAAATATTTTCTTCAAGAGAAACAATGAAGTCCCATGACTTAGTATCATGCATTCAAAGTTGTAAACTTAGGTGTGACTAGTGGTCAGAGGGGTAATGTCATTTAAGATGATGGTCATGGTGTGACTGGCAAACACATCCACTAAGTGACCCTGACTGCTAATTTTCAAACTCTGAATCTGAGAAAGGAAGAAAGATTATGGACAACACACTGTCATTAAAACCAAAAATATTCTTTAGTAACACAGAAAGATAATCTTCATAGGATTTTTTTTGTAAATTCCACCAACAGTTTCACAATACTACGATATAATTCAGTTTTACTATTACTTAGCTGTAGCTACTTCTTAGTTACATGAAAGTCAAGATGAATGATAACTAGACTTATCATGGTGATCATTCTGAAATGCACAGAAATATCAAATCATTTGTCATGTACCAGGAACTAACATCGTGTTGTAGGTCAATTATAATTCAAAAACAAACAAACAAACACACAATTTCATAGAAAAAAAGATCTGTGGTTACCAGAGGTGAGTGTGCGTGTCAGGAGGTGGGGTGGAGGAGGCTGAATGAAGGTAGTTAAAAGGTACAGACTTCCAGCTATAAGATAAACAAGTATTCAGGATGTAATGTATAAGATGATAAATATAATTAACTCTGCGTAAGTTGCATGTCAAAGTTGTTAAGAGAGTAAATCCTAGAAGTTCTCATCACAAGGAAATATTTTTTAAAATGTTGTAAAATGTATGAGAGGATGAATGTTCACTAAACTTGTAGTAATCATTTCATGACGTTTGTAAGTCAAATCATAATGCTATACACCTTAAACTTATACTGTGCTGTATAAGTCAATTATATCTCAATAAAAGTGGGAAAAGAAAAAAAAGATGAGAAAAATATATTCATAGAAAGATACTTAATACTTTATCTTTACATGTTAATGTTGATCATTAACTCAGAGTAGCAAAAGGTAAGAAGTTAACAGGAATAACATAGCAGACATTTCTGTTCCAAAGTGAAATTTTAGCAACATGGGGCAGTAGAACTTAAAAAAAAATCGCCATCATTACACTTGTGTCTGAATTCTAATCATGATAAACATGATTATTTCATTTGGGACAAAAAAATGTATTATAAATACTCCAAGACGAATAGAATGCTTTTCCATGCTTGCACTCTTCCAGTAGCTTAACAAAATTTACCTTGTTCTTGTTCCCAGCATGGAAATTTATGCTACATAAAATTGTCATTTGTGCTCTTAAATGACCTAATCAATATCTGACCAGTTAGGATCTTGGTCTCATATTCAGTCTTCATTCAATGAGAAGCTTATTATATAGAGAGAGTAAAAGAAAATCGGGTATTTTTAGATTCTAAAACAGTTCCTTATTTTCTTAAATTAAAAAAGAAAGAAAAAACACTTTCTCTTAGTTGGAATATGCTTCATCATCAGCTACATAATCTTCGAACTCCTTGAGGAAAAATAAAAATGTGTTCAGCATGACAAAGTTGATTGGATTCTAGACGAACTATAAAGTCAAGTAAATAAATCACATAAAACCACTGACTATACTCTTGTCCCCTATAAATACAAAAATTATGCACTTGACTTTTGAGTCTCATCATTGTTTAGATAGTTCTGTTAAACTGAGTGAGAAAGTACTGGTCCCCTCCTTTCTCTTCTGTAAAATTTAATGGCAGATTGTAATTCCATTTAAATTGTTTTTACATACCTAAAATACTTTCTACCAGAAATAAAATTTCAATCTAATAAAACCTTACAATTACACATCATTAGAAACCATTTACTCAAATTTTTGATATACTTTGTTTATTCATAATTTTTATGTATATTTTTGGCTAATATTCGGGCAGATATTATCTCTGAGGATACTGGAAACTTCCTCAGTTATATCTGAAATTATAAACAACATTTCCATGTATTATTCTATCCCATTAATTTACTACTTATTTTTCCAACTAGCACTAAAAAAAGGCTTTCTTTCATCCCTCCCATTATGTCAAATTAAAAAGATAATAAAGAATTTGGCAGAATGTAGCCACCAATAAATCTGCCATGTCTTATTTTCATTGTGTATCATATTATTAACAATAAAACTAGAAATCACTTCCCTCAAGCAAAAACCAATTACAGTATATAATTGCCTTCATGGAATAAGAATTGTATTATGTGTAATATTTTGTTACCTGATTTCTTTAGCAATGTATTCTAAGAATTTTTCATATCTTCAAACTTTCTGTGAGTTAACATCTTTAAATCTTTGGTGTTTTTAAGAAACTCTTTAAGAAACCATTTTTGTGACTTTCAAATAATCTAATTAACCCACTTTTATTGGTAAATTCTCAGTGCTCTTGAGGTAATTACATTTAAAACAATTTTTAATTATATTTAAATATGTATAGCTAAACTCTGCAAACCTGTTTATATACCGTAAGGCAGAATGCTGTTTCCGTTTGGGTTTGAAGGGACTTAGACCTATTTTTGTCAGCCTTTTCTATACATTATAGCCATGATTTGTCCGTAAAGTAGTTAATGCCAATATAAAACTGGATATCTTCCTTACAAAAATATTTAATGTGGTATCATTAGTAAGTCTGTAGCTCTAAAATTTGCTCATAGAGAAACCACAAAAGGAGTAAAATTTATTAAATATTTTCCGTCTAAGGATGAGTTAGATTTGAAAACCTACTAATTAACTCTTTCAATTCCTACATATTGTCTTGTGCTTTTATTATTGTCATTTCCTGAAGTCATACTACTTAGGGGTTTGTGGTGCCTCAGAAGCCACTGCAGGTCTTGAGCTGTCAGGCACCAATTCATCATCCACACATTCCCCTGAGTTAGAGACCCTGCTCACTTCAGAACAAATACAGTACTTTATAAACAGCAAGAGGAAAGACATACATGAATCGACAAAGACAATGCCACCATCCAATACACAAATAGTCACATAAATGCAGTCCTCATTGGTTCTCTGTCTAGTGCTGTTAATGATGGTGTTGGTAAAGCAATTCTGGTAAGGTTTTATAATATTCCTGTATAAAATATTTATGACCATCAATGACTTTTCCCTGTGCAGTAGGTACTTCTAAAAGCAATCTACACTTTGAATTGGCGTTACAATGTTTCCATATTTTTCTCATAAATTCATATTTTCACATAGTAGATAAACGTATCTATTGCAGTTATCATCTGTTATATTTCCTTCAGAATAAAAAAAGATACATGTCAGGATAGTATAGGTTTTGTTGTGGTAACAAACAAACCCCAAAGTAGAGTATCATATCATAACATCATAATTAGTGTCAACGAGAAATTTATACTTCGTTGATATAAAGTTACTTTCCGCAGCACTTGAGGGCTATTTTACATGGGATGCACCTGGTGATCCAAGCCAACTTGACTTTGTGCCTCTACCATCTGGACAGGAGGCTTGCAGTTTGCAGCCTCAGGGCAGAGAGAGACTGGATATCAGGGTAGTGGTGTCCCCCTACCCCTGCCCAGATGTCACACATACTTCCTCCAATTACATTTTATTGGCCAGAACATTATGTAGTCTGACTAACTCAAGACTTCTGGAAAGTCCACTTTCAAGTGTTCTCAACAAGGAGAAATGAGAAACAAAACTTTTAGAAAGATTTTCAGGTCACAGATAGAAATGAATGTGTGTGCAAATTTTAAGGATGACTCCTAGAAAGGCCAATTTGAAATTCCTCTGGCAGTCACCCAAAGACATTTGTGTGTATTTTAGTTTATTGAAATAAACAATATTAACATATCATTTTTCAAAGCGATACAGTCACTGGCAAGGGAGCAAGGGTCATGAATATTAAGCTGAAATCAACCCGTTGTGACCTTAAAGCCTAACCCCTTATCTAATTTTTCTGTGTCACCATCCTATCAACCAAATAATAGTAATAATACTAATTCAGTGATCATTTCTATTTCCCTGACATATATTATTACATATGAATGAGGGGCTTCTTCCATGGCTGCATGCCAATAACTGAAATATTATCAGTGGCATCTTCAAACTCAACTGTATTACCAAGATCAGAAATTCCATGGTTCATATACTGTCTTGCTTTCCTGGAATATGCTATATGTCAGTATCAACTTATTCCATTCTTAAGAAAGAGTTAACCATAAAGAAAAAAGCACATTAAACATTTCTTACATCAAAAATTCACATGGGTTTACATCTACCTGCTTTTAAATAACTATTAAAATTTCCTGGCCACTTATTTCAGTTTTATTGTATTTTCAGTAACAAATGAGTTCTCCTCCTAAACATGCATATTGATTTCCCACATAGATTAAAGAAGAAGACATGAACCATTTGCTACTGAGAAAAGTAACATTACAACTAAGATTTTATCACTCTCCTGGTCCCTCGATTAGTTCCAGTATATGATATTCTGTATTTTTTAAAAAGTAAGAGTCAAACAAAAAGCAAATTATTCAAGGAAACTTTTTATATTTCTTGCTACATTTTTGAAATGTTGGCATTTTGGGGCTGTTACTTAACATAACAATAAGATAACTTTTTTTAAATAAAGGGGAGGGAAAAGATAAACTAACATTTTTTGTTTGCCTTAAATGTTAGGCTTATGTGTTTCCTATTTTCATTCCTTCACTAAATAGTTATCTAGTACTTCCTATGCATCATTTTCTTTCCTCTAAAAGTATAGGGTCTAGTTGGGAAAGGGTAGGCAAAAGAAGAAAAGAAAAAGGAGAAAAAAAACAATGAATCAATAATTTAACAGTATTATTGGAGGGTCACATTTTATATGCAGTGTGAGCATATGAAGAGTGCCACCTAAGCTGGCTGACAGATTCAATCCCCAGCATCACAGAAGGCATTACTGAGGATATCATAACTTTTGAGATAAAACTGAAAAGATATACAGAGGTGGTCTTCTAGAGAATAGAAGGGTAAGAGCATTCCAGGCAGGATAGCATATGCAAACCCATGGAAATATGATAGAACCCTGTAAGTTCCTACGATATTTGCCATTTAAGAGAATAGGGAGGATGGGTATATATAGCTCAGTGGTAGAGCGCATGCTTAGCATGCACGAGGTCCTGGGTTCAATCCCTAGTACCGCCATTAAAACAAACAAACAGAAAAAAAAAAATGGCAAACAAAAAAGTACGCTTCTATAAAAAAAAAAGCTGAAGACAAATTTTTTAAAATAGTACATAATAAATATACTGGCTTCCATTCTCATAAATAAAGATAAGACAGAGTTTAAGAGTATAAGTGGCAAGACTGAATATAAATTTATGTTTGTCAGACTCCTTAAAACACCGCCTTGACTCTATTCTTTTCTTTATTAGGGTCAGGGAATAGGGAATGATACGTATACAAAATTGTTATCTCTGAAAAACCTGTCATGTTTAGGAAAACTGCTAACATACTACTCACTGATTTTGGAAATTAAACAGGATATATTTTAGAAAACTAGTCAAGGGGTGAGAAAGTGAAATTTTAAAAATCCTAGCATAAACTCCTTTGAAACTTTGAGCCCACCACACTTTTAATTGTTTGCCTTCTCTGGATGTATTTTCCATGCATCAAATTAAGGAATAAACTATAATATTTTGTGATAAATGCTTCACTTACATGTCATAATTTTGCTTTCAAAATTAAATCTAGATCTCACATTTCCCTGAGCCTTCTAAAAATTCTCAGAGGGAATTAAGTCAATATGATTACTTTCAGGCTTAGGAGGACAAAGTTAACTTATAGAAGTTAAGCAGCCTAACATCACACAGCTGATACATGGCTGAGCCAGAATTTGAACTTAATTTTTCAGGTTTCCATTTCAGCACTTTCCTCATTACCAATTCTAATGTTACTCAAAAAATTTTCTAATTTGAAAGCATCCTAACTTCAACTTGAGCCAAAACATCGAGAGACACTGTCTGAACAGAAGACCTACACATAGACGTGTCCTATGTGAGAGAAGAACACCTGAGCTGTAGGTTCTGCCAAATCTACTAGAGCAGAAATTTTTTTAAAAACTAGCGAATTATCTAAATGCTCTAAAAGAGACAAAAGCATGTAGAAATTTGAATAAAACTCAGGATATATGAATTTTTTCATGCTGCTTTTTTAGTATCCAGTTGAGATAGAACTGGTAGAGCCTACAATTTTTCATGATTCTTGACAGGTAGAATTAGCCAATGAACTCAATAAATGCTGTTAACAGGTAGTAACTAAAACTCAGTATTTCAAAGAGGGTGAGTTCAGATCTGGGGATTTTAATTGAATGCATGTATGTGTATATATAATATCATATATTCATATTCATGTTATAAATTATTTTCTATTTATATTTCAATATATTTATTTTTTAATTTTTATATAAAAAGAAAATGAGAGAAAGTCTTTTAAAAAATAACAGTAAGGAGATCTCAATTACCATTAAGTGAACATATGTGAGGTTTTCAAATAACTTTCTCTTTCTTTTTTTTAACCTTTTTTTTTTTACTGATTTATAATCATTTTACAATGTTGTGTCAAATTCCAGTGTAGAGCACAATTTTTCAGTTATACAGGAACCTATATATATTCATTGTCACATTTTTTTCTCTGTGAGCTACCATAAGATCTTGTGTATATTTCCCTGTGCTATACAGTATAATCTTGTTTATCTATTCTGCAATTTTGAAATTCCAATCTATCTCTTCCCACCCCCTGCCCCCTTGGCAACCACAAGTTTATATTCTATATTTGTGGGTCTATTTCTGTTTTGTATTTATGCTTTGTTTGTTTGTTTTAGATTCCACATATAAGCAATCTCATATGGTATTTTTCTCTCCCTTTCTGGCTTACTTCACTTAGAATGACATTCTCCAAGAGCATCCATGTTGCTGCAAATGGCGTTATGCTGTCGGTTTTTATGGCTGAGTAGTATTCCATGGTATAAATATACACTTCTTTATCCAGTCATCTGTTGATGGACATCTAGGCTGTTTCCATGTCTTGGCTATTGTAAATAATGCTGCTATGAACATTGGGGTGCAGGTGTCATCCTGAAATAGGGTTCCTTCTGGATATATGCCCAGGAGTGGGATTCCTGGGTCATATGGTAAGTCTATTCCTAGTCTTTTGAGGAACCTCCATACTGTTTTCCACAGTGGCTGCACCAAACTGCATTCCCACCAGCAGTGAAGGAGGGTTCCCTTTTCTCCACAGCCTCTCCAGCATTTGTCATTTGTGGATTTTCTAATGATGGCCATTCTAACTGGTGTGAGGTGATACCTCATTGTAGTTTTGATTTGCATTTCTCTGATAATTAGTGATATTGAGCATTTTTTCATGTGCCTATTGATCATTTGTATGTCTTCCTTGCAGAATTGCTTGTTTGGGTCTTCTACTCATTTTTGGACTGAGTTGTTTATTTTTTTCTTATTGAGTCGTATGAGCTGCTTATATATTCTGTAGATCAAGCCTTTGTCGGTTTCATTTGCAAAAATTTTCTCCCATTCCGTAGGTTGTCTTTTTGTTTTACTTATGGTTTCCTTTGCTGTGCAGAAGCTTGTAATTTTCATTAGGTCTCATTTGTTTATTCTTGCTTTTATTTCTTCTAGGAGAACATTTTTGAGATGTATGTCAGATAATGTTTTCCCTATATTTTCCTCTAGGAGGTTTATTGTATCTTGTCTTATGTTTAAGTCTTTGATCCATCTTGAGTTGATTTTTGTGTATGGTGTAAGGGAGTGTTCTAGCTTCATTGTTTTAGATGCTGCTGTCCAGTTTTCCCAACACCATTTGCTGAAGAGACTGCCTTCATTCCATTGTATATTCTTGCCTCCTTTGTCGAAGATGAGTTGACCAAAAGTTTGTGGGTTCATTTCTGGGCTTTCTATTCTGTTCCATTGGTCTATATATCTGTTTTTGTACCAATACCATGCTGTCTTGATGACTGTAGCTCTATAGTATTGTCTGAAGTCTGGGAGAGTTATTCCACCAGCCTCTTTCTTTCTCTTCAGTAATGCTTTGGCAATTCTAGGTCTTTGATGGTTCCATATAAATTTTATTATGATTTGTTCTGGTTCTGTGAAATATGTCCTGGGTAATTTGATAGGGATTGCATTAAATCTGTAGATTGCCTTGGGCAGTGTGACCATTTTAACAATATTGATTCTTCCAATCCAAGAGCATGGGATATCTTTCCATTTTTTAAAGTCTTCTTTAATTTCCTTCATCAATGGTTTATAGTTTTCTGTGTATAATTCTTTCACCTCCTTGGTTAGATTTATTCCTAGGTATTTTATTACTTTGGGTGCTATTTTAAAGGGGATTGTTTCTTTACTTTCTTTTTCTGTTGATTCATCATTAGTGTACAGAAATGCCACTGAGTTTTGAACGTTAATCTTGTAACCTGCTACCTTGCTGAATTCTTCGATCAGCTCTAGTAGTTTTTGTGTGGACCTTTTGGGGTTTTCTATATATAGTAACATGTCATCGGCATATAGTGACACTTTTACCTCTTCTTTTCCAATTTGGATCCCTTTTATTTCTCTCTCTTGTCTGATTGCTGTGGCTAGGACTTCTAAGACTATGTTGAATAGGAGTGGTGATAGTGGGCATCCTTGTCTTGTCCCAGATTTTATTGGGAAGCTTTTGAGTTTTTCACCATTGAGTACCATGCTGGCTGTAGGTTTGTCATATATAGCTTTTGTGACGTTGAGATATATTCCCTCTATATCCACTTTGGTGAGAGTTTTTATAACTTTCTCTTTCATAAGGCAAAGAAAATCTGAAATTATTTCCTCAAAAGTTGTTAAAAGATTTTTGCAAAGGATTGTCTATTTGTAAGTGGGTTCTTGGCTCAGAACGTAAGTGTGACCTCTCCCCTAGTCAATAGCACCCTTCCTGTGATAATTTAAATTCATGTAAAACTCAATGGAATTTCAAGAGGGAGCAGAATACAGATAAAAACTCAGTGGGAATTTTTATTTGATACTTTAAAAAATAGTTTCTTGTTTGAGAGAAAGAAAGGCATATCAAATGTGAATGTATTTCTACTTAAAGTAGAAATATACAAGGGTGTGGTAGTAATTGGTTGGAACTGAATAATTAGAAACAAAACAATACAAAACAAAACTTTGTTTTAAGCCAAATACTCAGATTTCAATACAAAACATTTGCTATGACAATTAATTTTTCTTACAGAATTATTTTTCCTTTAAAGCCCTGCATGTCTTATTTTGATTAAATAAATATGACTTGTTACTTTTTGTAGGTCATGCCAGCCTTAACTGAAGGCAGAAAGGGGTTATTTTATAATGTTAAGAAATAATTTCATGATCATTACAACACCCACACAAACAGACTTAATTCATTTATAAACTTGAGCTTCGTCAGGAAAACTCCACGTTAACTGGCTATTCAAATGCCAGAGAATGGTTCATTAGCTTTAACTGTAATATTACGATGACAATTCATGTAATAGAATGGAGAACCGTATCTTTTTATCTGTGTAAAAATAATGTAGTCTCTGATGAATTTAGGATTTCTGACAGTTCAGCTATCAAGCCTTGATATAAATTCACATAGCATATTGAAAATGCATATTTCTGTTGTTATGGTACATTTAAGCTGACAAGGAATGGAACTGAACAATGATTCTTCAATCTGAAAAGACTTCCTATGATATGTGATAAGCATTGCACCACACAGCACCTACATATAGGAGACTGAAAGGAATCTGAATTTCCAAGAATATTGATTAGAATGGCATGGACAGAGTCCTCAGTTAATAATTCTTAATAAGCTGTTATTTTTAATAGTGTTTGTGAAGAAAAAGATAGCTGTTTTATGTATTCCTTCAAAAATGTATGTTCCACTGGAACAATATCTACACAAATCATAAACACCACAGTCCAAGAGACTTCTGAGATTCTAATTTAGAGGTTGTGGATATTCAAAAAACAACAACAAAGCCATGTATTATACATCTCATAGGTTCCCAGCACTATGCCAACTGTTACAGAAGTGACCTCTCTTCTAAAGAAGCTCAGGTTCTTTATCACAGTGAGAGGTGATTATAAGGCAGAGATGTAAGTTCCTTTTCCAGGAAGGCCAAGGCTCCATAAAGACTGAAAAGGGCTATTATTCTTGCCTGAATAGATACGGATTGTTGAAGCTCATCAGAACAAAGACAGTGGAGGTAGGTAATTGGCTCCTGGACCCCAAAGAGCATTCCAGGATCCCCATGGATACCAAAATTCAAGGATGCTCAAATCCCTTGTTTAAATGGCACAGTATAGTTGACTCTCCTTATCCACGGGTTTCTCATCTGGGGATATGGAGTGCAGACTCAACTATCGGACTTGTATCTTAAAGGACTACTAAAATATACTAAGGCCGGTGAAAGGAAAGGTGTTCACTCAGGCAAAAGAAACACAACATGTAAAGGAACTAAAATGTCAAAGGGCAAAGTGCTTTTGGGAAAAGTGCTTCAGTAATTTAAAACATGCCCTACAGGTTTTGAGGCTGAAAGATAAGGTAGGGCCATGTGAGAAAGGACTGAGGTTGCTCATTAAACATTCTAAATTTTATCTGAAAAGCAGTGTGTGATCTTTAAAGAAAGTCTCTTAATTAAGATCAGAGTTTATATTAAGAAGCTTAACTTGTTGGCAATTTGGAAAATGAAACTGACACAGGGCAAAGCAGAGACAAAACTATATGGAGGAACTTGCAGTAATTCAACAAAGAAGTATCTCAAAATAGTAATAGAAAATATAATTAATTATACTAACCTTTAGTCTAAAGCTACATTCTTTTCACCACCCACACCAAACTGTATTGTAGAAGGAAATAAAGTAGCTAAGAAGAATTATAAAATGATCATTTAAAACAATATCTTTCCATGTCTTGGGTATTGTATATAGTGCTGCTATGAACACCAGGGTGCACATATCTTTTCGAATTAGAGTTCCCTCTGGATATATGCCCAGGAGTGGGATTGCTGGATCATATGGTATGTCTATTTTCAGTCCTTTGAGGAATCTCCATACTGTTTTCCATAACGGCTTTACCAAACTACATTCCCACCAACAGTGTAGGAGGGTTCCCTTTTCTCCTCACTCTCTCCAGCATTTCTCCTTTGTAGACTTCTGAATGATGGCCATTCTGACTGGTGTGAGGTGATACTTCATTGTAGTTTTGATTCACATTTCTCTGATAATTAGTGATATTGAGCATTTTTTCATGTGCCTATTGGCCATTTGTATGTCTTCACTGAGGAATTGCTTGTTTGGGTCTTCTGCCCACTTTTGGATAGGGCTGTTTGTTTTTTGTTGTTAACTTGTATGAGCTGTTTATATATTCTAGAAATTAAACCTCTGTCAGTTGCATCGTTTGCAAATATTTTCTCCCATTCCCTAGGTTGTCATTTTGTTTTGCTTATGGTTTCCTTTGCTGTGCAAAAGTTTATAAGTTTAATTAGGTCCATTTGTTTATTTTTGCTTTTATTTCTATTGCTTGGGTAGACTGCCCTAGGAGAACACTGCTAAGATTTATGTCAGAGAATGTTTTGTCTATGTTTTCTCCTAGGAGGTTTATCATGTCTTATCTTATATTTAAGTGTTTAAGCCATTTTGAGTTTATTTTTGTGTATGGTGTGAGGGAGTGTTCTAACTTCATTGGTTTACATGCTGCTGTCCAGTTTTTCCAACACCATTTGCTGAAGAGAGTGTCTTTTCTTCATTGTATATTCTACAGATGACTGGATAAAGAAGTTGTGATATATTTATACAACAGAACACTACTCAGCCATAAAAAAGAATAATGTCATTTGCAGCAACATGGATGGACCTAGATATCATCATTCTAACTGAAGTAAGACAGAAAGAGAAAGAAAAAGACCATATGATAGCACCTGTATGTGGAATCAAAAAAAAAAAAAAAAAGGAAAAAGAGGACACTAGTGAACTCATCTACACAACAGAAACAGACTCGCAGACATAGTAAACAATCTTATGGTTACCAGGGGAAAGGGGGTGAGAAGGGACAAATTTCGGAGTTTGAGATTTGCAAATGTTAGCCACTATATATAAAAATAGATTTTAAAAAAAACAAATTTCTTCTGTATAGCACAAGGAACTGTATTCGGTATCTTATAACAATCTTTAATAAAAAAATATGAAAACAAATATGTGTCTATATATGCATGACTGGGACATTATGCTGTACACCAGAAATTAACACACTGTAACTGACTATACTTCAATCAAAAAAAAAATCTTTGGTCACAAATGCATAACTTCAAGTTTCCTTTAAACTTTTGTTTAAACATTTGCTACTTGAATATCTACTAAGGAGTAACCATTGCAGTACGAATAAACAAATATAAAGTTTAAACAAGTATATGATAATCATGAAGATAACTGCAAAAATTATACTTATTCAAAGTATAAACAATGCCATCCCAGGCTAAAACAGACAAGCTTCTCCTCAGAATAGATGAAATAAGGTAAAAACCTACTTAAAAAGGCAATTTTGGGCAACCTTTTAAAATACTTTCAATCTGCATTTTCAACAAAATTATGCTAATTATGAAACAAACTTTTTTAAGCACAAAAAAACTAGTAGTAGGATCAACGATTTCAATTATTTATCTTTCTGGGTTTACTAACTAACCAGAACATAGAGCTATAGAATACAAAATTACTGCCTATATTTAATTTTCATGTGATTTCAAATTTTCTGAAAAATTCATATTTGAGGGAGAAAAACTTCAGAGTTGTTTAAGTTGAATGAGACGGCCTTAATTTTTCAATAGTGGGTAGGAAAATTCGTCAGCAAATTTCTCCTGGTATTTTTCCGAGCTCAGACTTGCTATTGAACGGGAGCAGAATCTGCCACCTCAAAATATGCCTCTTTGAGCTGGTTATTTCTTAAGAAACAGAAGACAGAAGACACTCTGAACACCAAGTAGAAGTAACACTTTTGTAAAAGACATGCAAGTTTATAAGGGAAATCTCAGTGTATAAGGGTGTCTTCCTTTCTATACTGGAAGAGGAAGATGACTACATGTCTAGAAATTTATCAGTGAAAAAGGCATAGACTTAAATCTACATAACAACCATACCCTTGTTTACTGTACTAAGGCCTGAAAACCTCCCATAAATGGCTCTCCATCCCCCAACCATCTTCTTTTGTCTTTAGCCTTTTAGGTGTTGGCTTAGACCATTTGGAGAGCTACTTGGTTTTCCTGAATATCTCCCATGTATACATAGGAGGTATACATATTATTAAAATTCTGTTGGTTTTTGTCCTGTTAATCTGTCTTTTATTATGGGAGGCAGGGGGGGGGTTCCCAGCCAAGAACCTAGAATATAGAAAGAAAAATTTTTTTTTCTTCCCTCCAATACCCACACGAATAAAATAAACGTTTAAAGAAAAAGCCAAACAGGTTTGTTAACATACAGACATTTTAATTTTGTCTACTACCTAATCTATCCATGGATCTAAATGTTCAATAAATTTCTATTCATAGTTTTGACTATTTGGGCAAAAGTTCTAGAATTATAATTTCAAAAAAGGAAAAGAAATGAGGGTTGTTATATAATGGGTCTACAATTCAATAAGATAGTTTTGCTTTGTAAAAAATAGAAAACCATTGCAAATTTTCCAGTTTTTTCCCCTAGGTCTACAAATTAAGAGGATGTTTTCATCTTAAAAAAGGAAATAAAACAAAGCAAATCAATTTAGTTCATATACACTGAAGTAAGTTATTTTACAGAATTAAAATAAATTCAAATTTTTAAATATTAGCCTTTATTCATTGCATAGTGGAATAATAATAGTGTATTAGATTTTGAAAGTAACTTTTCCTGAGAGAATTCCACAATTTTCCCTTTTCAGATCAATGTGATTTAGAGCAATTCTAGATGTATAAGAAATGAAGGGGTGGGGAAGCATGAAGTTTAAAGAGAAATTAGATGGAATACCTTGGACACTGAAGAATCTTTAGCAAAACAAGTACTTCAAGAAATAAACAGGGTAAGTTAGTCCCTAAAAGGATCATAAAATTATCCTCAATCTCAAGAAAATTGCTATGAAACAGCTTGTAATTCCTATCTAAAACAACACCAGAGATTGAAGAGAAAACAAAGCAAAACAAACAAACAAAAAAACACATGTTCTCTGACATAAAAAAGACCTTTTTTTAATGACATTCAAGAGTGGCCACTTCCCCCTTGAACAGCCCATTGCTATGGAAGGCCTAGCGCACAGTCCAACTCAGTGGAGAAAAATCAATCCTGTAGAGCCATTCATAAAGATTTCATGGAGTGGCTGTCTGTATTTCCTCTTTGGAAAAATATCTATTCAGTTCTTCTGCCCATTTTTTAATCGGCTTGTTTATTTGTTGTTTAGTTGTATGCTTAACATTACTAATCATTAAGGAAATTCAAATCAAAACCACAATGAGATATCACCTGACATTTGTAAGAATGGCTATCATCAAAAAGAACACAAATAACAAATGCTGGTGAGGAATTGAAGAAAAAGGAACCCTCCTACCCTGTTGTTAGAAATGTAAATTGGTGCAGCCACTGTGGAAAACATTATGGATGTTTCTCAAAAAACTAAAAGCAGAACTACCATATGACCCAGCAATTCTACTCCTGGGTGTATACCCCCCTCCAAAAAAAGAAGAAAGACACTAATTTGAAAAGATACATGTACCCTCATGTTCACAGCAGCACTATTTACAATAGCCAAGTATGGAAGGAACTTTAGTGTCCATCAACAGATGACTGGATAAAGACATATACAATGGAATACTACTCAGCCATAAAAAATACAATTTAACCATCTGCAGCAACATGGATGGACTTGGACAAGGGCATTATGCTAAGTGAACTATGTCAGACAGAGAAAGAAAAATACTATATGATATTATTTATATGTAGAATTTTAAAAATACAACAAACTAGTGAATAAAATAAAAAAAGAAGCCGACTCACAGATACAGAGAACAAACTAGTGGCTGGAGGGAAGTGGGGAGAGGCAATATAGCAGTGGGGAGAGAAGAGGGTTATTATGGGATTATATGAAGTCATGAGTGTGAAACTTTTAAAAATTGTAAAATACTATAGAATTTAAAGAATCTTTCATTCAATGGGAAAAAAATTTAAAGAAAAAGATTTCATGGAGTGAAACACAAAGAGCAAAAGTCAAACTGTTAAAACCACTGGCAGACCACTTTCTTTCAGGACAACTTTGATCAAAAAAAGTCATCTGGCTTCAAGTTAGACCTTTCATTCATTCATTCACTCATCCATTCCATGAATTCTGACAATTTTCTCTTTTCCAAGTGCTATGACAGACAGTACACACAGCTTTTTCTCTTCAGAGAGAAAGCTGATCATAACACAGGACTTGTTTTCAAGGAGTTCACATTTCATGGGAGAAATGCACATAGTGAAACATTATGATATTACATGTCTTCTAAATAAAACCCAAAAGATACGATAGTGAAATAATAGTTTACCTAAGTCCTACTAATTCTCTCCCTTCATGAGATATATACAGCTGGCTAAAGTTCACATTAACCACCAACATTTTAGAAAATGATATTTTTATTTTTCTTCAGAAGAAATGAGTCTCTTCTGAAGAATGGAATCTTATAATCCATTTGCTGAGAAAAGTCAAGAACACCTCTTCCCTCCTTTCCCCCACTGAGCTTCAATCAGGAAATCTGTCAAAGTTCTTCACAAGGGTTCTCTGCCTAGGCACTGATTTAGTCTAAGAGATTGCCCAACCCAAGGAATCCATTAGCTGTGCAGTGTGTTGCCTTATTTATAGACTAGTCCAGCCTTGAAAAACACCGGCAGATAAGCAGCTACAAAGTTTGTAAGTGTGGTTAAATGAAGGCAGTGCCACTGTTGTAGATTGCAATCTACTCGTAATTCCTTGTCCCTCTCTGTGGGGCCTGTCCCCATAGGATGTGTGTATAACACTGCTCTGCTGTGCTTAGGAGTAGTCATGTGACTTGCTTTAGCCAATGAAAAGTGGGCGAGGCCATGTGTGTCTCTACCCGACAGATTTAAGAGGCAGCCTATGGCCTGGTACATTCTATTTGCCATCATTTGTGATACAGACACGTACCGGATTAAGGGCTGCTCCTTCAGCCTGACTCCCAGAGTGAAGATACTAAGAAGTGAAGCTGGAGCAGGCTCTTGAGAGACTTATAACAACAGGGAGAAATAAGCCTTTGTTGAGAGACTGAGGTTGTTCCCACAACATAGACAAGATATTACTATCTGAAGTCATGTAATCACTCCTCTTCAGCGCTGTCAATACTTTCCAGCTTTGTAATCTTTTCCTTGTAAAGAAGCAAAAGAATATTCATTCTAAAATAAGAGGTATTCATTACCTTTTCCTATTTGGGGCGTTTCTCATAAATAATCTTTGCTTTAACATATAAATAGTTCAGGTTATCAGCAGGGCCCTGTGTAATGCCCTATGTAATCCAACTCTGTCCCTTTCTGGCTGTGTGGTTTTGGGCAAGGTTTTCTGTCCCTCACAGTCTTCTTCTGTAAAATGGGAATAATACTCTATCCCCAGTGGGATGTCATGAGAACTGATGGAGTTTGCACATGGAGAACAGAGGAAGTATCTGACATCCAGCAATGCTTTGGATATTAATATTTACTATGACAATGACTGTTATTATTTGCCATTACTATTAGTTACCAAGAAATCTACAGTTTCCATAGGTAATGCATGTAATTGTGCATCTTTCTGAACTCAGTTCTAATCCACAGAAATTCCTGTTGACTCAACATTCAAAATGTATCCAGAATCCAAATAAATCAGATGATATTACTCTATGCTCAAAACTTGGCAGGAGCTGCCCATTTTTCTCAGAGTAAACACTGGGTCCTCACAAAGCTAGTGATGCCCTCCAAGATCTGCATAGGGTCACAGCCCTCCAGCCCTCCCCAATCTCATCTCCTACTGCTGCCTGCCCCCCATTCACTCTGCTCCAGGCAAACAGTCTTCTGCTCATCCTTAAACACTCTAGGAAACACTTCCTGCTCTTGAGTCTTTGCTCTAGCTCCTCCTTCTGCTTGGAAGTTCTTCCTCAAGTTGCCCCACTTCCTTCAAGTCTTTGCCCAAATGCCACCTTCCTAATAAGGCAAACGGAGCACCCTTTTTTAAAACTGCAACTCTCCTCCCCACCCCCACGTGCACTTGGCACTCATGACTCCGCTTATTCCTACCTACATTTTCTTTTTCAGTTTTGCCACAGCACTTACCACCTCCTACCACATCATGTGATTTGCTGATGATGTGTGTTTATTATTCACACATTTTATCTTCCATAAAAATGGAAGCTTCATGAGGGTAGGCTCCTTTGTTCCATCCACCAATTCTAAGCAGTCAGAGTAGGGCCTGGCACAGGATAGGTGGTAAATAAATCCTGTTAGCTGAGTGAACCAACAACGAGGTGGGCATCATGTGAAAGCTTCCTTTTTGTAAACAAAACCTTTATTTAGCAGTTAACTATGCCATCATGGAAAGTTAACTTCTAAGAAAACTGTGCCTGTTCAAAGAGAGGAAGCGCTACCAGGTAAACAAAGCCCAAATGACGAGGTATCGAGACAGAATAAGGGATTTCATATTCATGCAGATTCTACATTTAGATTGAGGGAGGCCAGTTATTTCAGGCTAATAAGAAAACCATGCTCTCAGAAGCCCTGAGACGGCAGCCCTGTTTAGATCTGTACTTTGATATTTAATTTCATATACTTCCTGAAGGAAACTGATTAATAATTGCAACCAGGGAAGCATATACTTTAAAAGACTGACCCCCGCAAGCTGCTGTGTTTTGAAGATCAAAATAGGGCCTTTTTTCTTATAAAACAAGTCACTGGTGTGACATCTTTCTAACTTCACAGAGCTGAAAATAAACTGAAGCAAAATATGAGATAACTAATTAACCACATGCTTTGCAGGTTGTTTATGGGGGTTTTTCTTTTTTCTCGAGAAAACAACGAAGTGGATTGCAGCACATTTGGAGAGTCTGAGTTGAACTTAATGAAATATTAATTGGAAATTATTATGCTTTTCAAAATTCCTTTCTATTTTAATCAGTTTACCTCAACCCCCAAAATACTGTCAACTCTGAAACTCGAGCTCATGTACATTCATTAAAGAAGAAGGATCAAAAACAATAAAACCATCACCAAATACCATCTCTACCGCAGCAGCCCATCAACATAGGCAGGTGTGTCCAATCAGTAACTCCAGTTTTGTCTGGGCAATAAGCAGCTGCAGGTTATTCACAGAAAGTATAATCTTTTAAGGTAGACAGAAGGGAAGGGGGCAGGGCACAACCACTGAAGGAATGACACAGCAATTGAGGACAAGACGAACTGGTTAGAACCAAGACGGTGGAAGAGCAACTTCCAGTGGACCTTGAGCCTCATGGCACACCCACAGGCACCATGACAGTTCCTAGACTGACCATAAAAGGTCAGAAAGGTCCAATTCCTGGAAATCCCACCCCTTCCCCCAAATAGTTGGAATAGTCCACTTACTCATTAGCATATGAGATTACTGAGCCCATAAAAATGAACAACTCCACACCTCACGGTTGCTCTCTCTCTTGCCTTCTGAGATGGCCTGCACTCTGTCTATGGAATGTGTATCTCCTAAGCCGCTCTCCTTTCTGAGTGAGATGGACCACACTCTGTCTGTGGGGTATGTATCTCCCTGAATAAACTTACTTTTCCTTAACTATGCCTTGCTCTTGAATTCTTTCCTGCACAAGACAAGAACCTATTCTCCAGCAACATGAGGACAATGAATAACTGAAATCTGATGAAGTAAAAATATTTGAGGAGAAATTTAGTGGTTCAGTTTCTCTTCAATGCCTTCTTTAATTCAGTCCTGTCCCCTATCTTCCAGGAAAGCATTCTATGTCTTCATTATTGTCTTCTTCCCCTTTTCAATTTTCAATGAAAACCAATAATTACTTCCAAGAGATTTGACTTAGAGTCAGATTTCCTATAACCACCTTCATATTATTAACCAAAATAAAAATGATAAAGGAGAATCAGCCAAAATGATTGCTCCTGAAAATGTAAATGGAATGGATAGAGAGCTTAAGCACTTTGGGATAAACAAAATTTGTAAATTTTATTAGAAATAAAAATGCTGTCAAATATTCTTACGTTACAATCAGATTTCCTCTAGCAGACAAAGTTAACTTTTAGAATGACAAAGATAATTGGTCATTTCCATGTTTACTAAGAAGCACTTTAAGTAGACTTTTAAAATTTACATCAAGGATACATGAATTGGTTTCTTTCAATATAGTAGTTTGGTGTCCATACCAAAAAAAAAAAAAAAAGAAATACACACACACACTTAAACTGTCAGGAAATTCCTAGAAACCCAAGAAATTTGCACTAAAAATAAAAATTCCTTACCCTATTCTCAACTAGCAATTAGCAGTTTCACCACTAACAAGAAAAAATTCTCTCTGGATCTACAAGAAGAATCTGAGGAGTAATATAATAAAATTACTAAAGGTTAAGAAACCCTTGACCTTTACATTCTGGAAAATTTCTTTCTTTGAAGCCAGTGAGAGGCAAAAGCCAAAGCTGAAATGCTTTGGATAAAATGAACCTTGACATAGTACTATAATCTGGGACCAATCACGGTGGAAGATGCGGTGTGTTCAGACGTTTAGATGTGACATTCCTGGTTATGGCTTGCCGGGCTGAATTAGTATCGTATAAAACAACTATCCCAGGCCTTTTTATACTCTGGCAACAAAGATCCCAAAGGAACTTAAACCTTTAAAGCAGATATTTGTCAGGATTGATGCAGACCTTTCCTGGTCACCTTGATAGGACAGTGAATGAGAAAGATTTAGCTGTTAACAGCTGTGTCCTTACTGCTACGTGTTCCTTTTCAAAATGATTATAAAATTAATTGGTCGCTATTTTCTGAAACTCATTGACCCCACAAGCTGAGTCTCTGGCTTTCTTCTGAGAAGCAAACCTCTAGCTATTTTGTAATTAGAATAACACTCCTAAAATTTTGTAAGGACTTGCTGCCCCTCCTGCTTTATCTAAGTGCTTTAAACCATTGAATAGAAGTTCTCATTGGAAAGAAGGTCTGTTTGAATCATCTTTGGGGCTTTTAAAAGTTACGCATGTCCTGAAATCCCCCATAGAGGCACATCCTCTTTAGCACCTACTTTAGAACAATTATTAAAACTTCAGGATTCTAGTGGTAAGGTGTTGCAGTGATGCCAATATCATAAGGGGAAAGAACCAATTTTCAAAACTATCTCCCAGCTCTATCCCACAGAAGAAGCTATTCAGTCCCCCTTTGTCTATTTTCAAAAGAAACAGAAGAGTAGCCATTATATTCAGTCAGAACAGAACAGGAAAACCCCAGCTGCCTTGATCCCTTTGGTTCACTTCATGAATCTCCTTCTCTGAAAGCCACAGGCCACAAGCTTGGCAGAGCGGCGTCAGGCAGACCTGGGTTTGCTATTTATTCTGCTGTTTATGTTTTGACCTTAAATATATCCTTTTACTGCCATGAACCCCAGGTAGCAAAACCACCTTGTCAATTTAGTAAGCTTGGATGAGATAATATATTACAAATTATTTATTACAGCATATAATGCCATAAGCACATGTATTATAAGCACATGTTATGTGCCAGGCACAGAACATGCATTCAATAGCTGTTAACCTAGACTCCCTTACAAACTGAAACAATGCCTTGAGGTTATATACCACATTTTGAATTCTTAAAGTGCTTTCCCATGTATTGTCTCATTCACTTCTTAGAAGAAAGAAAGAAGGGAGGGAGGGAGGAAGCGATGGATGAGGCTAACAACTAGTATCCTGCTTAGTTTTATGAAGAGCAAACATGACCAAAAACTTGGTAATCTACCCAAGGTCACACAGTTATGACAACGATTCAGATTCTGGAAATAATTTGGCTCAATCTGTGCTTTTAACAAATGTATAGATTAAAGTTTAGAGAACTTCAAATGAGAAGCTTAGAACCCAACTGGTGTGCTGTTTCCTAGGACAGCTGTCTTCTACCTACAGCCCACCGTTTGCTCATGTGTTGGGTTCCAGCCAAGGAGCAGGGAAGGAGGAAGCATGAGCTTGGCACAAAAAAGTAGGTACATTATTCTGGAGTAGTCAGGAGATTCTCCCCAAATCCCAAGGCCTTTTTACTTTCCATGTCCACACCCAGAGCTGTATTACCCAGCCCTAAGAACTGAAAAAACGATTACGTGAATAATCCCCCAACACACATAATTATGTTACATAATTCAACGTGACAAAACAGTACTAAGCCCTAAAATTAAGCCAAGAAGCCCAACACAGTTAGAACTCTACCCATGGGACCCTTTTAACACTTATTTAGAAATTTTAAATACAAAATTAATTTAGTTTTTTCTAATAATCTCTGCCTTACTGGTGCCCTAATCACACACCCAGTTGGCCATCTGGACAATCCAGCACTGCCCACACATTTGTCCTCCTGAACACCCTGAGCACCCAGGCCATGCAGTGCGGACTAGAGCTAAGTCCCTTCTCTTCTACCTTTGCTTTCTTTAGCCCCGCTATTTGTTCCATTTACACTTTCTGCCTCTGATTCCACGGAGATAAAGACTCCTCACCCTTCCAGTCCCAGGCCTATATCCAGCTTGATGAACTTGCTGCCTCATGGAAAGAGGATTTCGAAAGATAAAAATCTCAAAGGCATGAAGTTATCTATAGTGCATCGAAATATCATGTCTGAGTTATTGGAGTTATTATAGTGTAAATCCTCAGTAGCAAAGATGAACTTCAGGACACCAAGTGAACTCTTGGTTTTGGAAGTTTGGATGCGGTGCAGGAAAATGCCATGAGAAAGGAATATAAAAGTCAGTTAGATGGAGATACATTCAGTAGATCATCATCCCTGGCCTTCCTCCCTCAAAAATTGTGGACACCAAATGGAAATCTCCTTGGCGCCTAACCTACTGTTCCTCGTACACATCTCCCTGCTTCTGTTTAGTCATCACAACTCAAGGTTTTCCCATCTGTCAAGACACAGCTTGCTTTTCCATGGGACTGTGTGATTCACTGTGACGCTGTTTGCTAATTGGAATCATCTCTGCTTTAATTAACAGTTGTCTAAAATCACTTACGAGTAAGGGCACAGTTGTCAAGCCCTACCAGCCTTTTTCGAGATCATCATTCTTCCTCCACTTGAACATTTTAAATGTGTATTGGAAAAATAATTTTAAACTTCCATTAAACATTCTTATTTTACTTCAACTTAAATTAGTATAAAGTTCTACATTTTTTTTTTGATTAGAGTAAAAGAGACACGATACAAAATTTACAGTTTTAACCATGTTTCAGTGTAGAGTTCAGTGGCGGTTAAGAACAGTCACAGTGCTGTGCAACCACCCCCACCACCCGGACTTTTTCATCTGCCCAACTGACAGGGTTTGGTATTAACTTTGGCTCCAGAGAGTCCCATGGTCTTGCTCTGTCCAGGTTTCGCAGTGGCCTTGCCATCAGATGCCCTCTCCACTTGGGCAGCATTTCTGCTGCTGTTTCTTATTCTTTTCTGGTTTAATTCTCTATTTCAGCCAACGAGCTTCTGTGAGACCGCACTCCTCTGGACAGGACTCCATGCTAAGCCATTTATACAGCACCTCGTCTGTTTCTCCCAAAGGTCCTATAAGGCAGTGATTATCGTCCACCCTTTCCAGAGGAGGAAGCAGCACTAGAGATGTAACATACCCAAGGTCATAGTAATTTCAGAGCCAGGATTTGATTCTGGGCCCTCTGATCTTTCCTCCTTCATCTAGATAGGAACGTCCTACAGAATCAAGTACAGCCAGCCCTGACGCTTACACTAGTGTCTGCTCTAGCAAGTTTCTAGAATCTGCATGGATTGGGGTATGTATTATATGAACCATCTTCCATCAGGATTCTCAACTAGAGCCTCTAGCCAAAAAGGATTTGCTTGAAAATAGCTTAAATGCATACCATCAATAAGCTGCTAATGGAATTTACCAATCTGCTGAATTAAGCTTTTCAACTAATTGCACATATACTGTAAAAATGCAAGTTTACCTTTGACCATGGGTCCCTCCCCAGAGACAGAGACGGCAAATCTTCTCTGGCTGGCAGGGGCTTGGTCACCATGTGATTTCTTGTTCTTGTTCATGATCAATTGGGCTTTTCTGTTCCCTCTTGGTATCTTGCTGTAGCTTGACTCCGCATTTACTAAGGACTGGGTCATTTATTTCTAGGGTGCAGTTGTTCTGGCCACAAATATGGCTGAGCGTATTCACCGTTTCCCCAGCAGGCATTCTTTCTAGCATTTTCACCTTTCGCAATGTGTCCCTCTGGTGCATTTCCTATTGTTTGTCATTACCTTCTCTGTGGACTGCACTAGCTCCTGCTGTGTCTCCCTGGACTCATATTTTGGGGGCTTGTCCTTGCTCAGAGCTTGGGGTTCTGGCTTTGATAGATATGGCTTAGCGCTCGGAATGAAGTCAGCTGAAGAAGCAGCAAAGCATTGAACAGATTTTCACATGGGCCCCCATGCATGGTAAGATGATTTACTGAGCGCCTGCCACATTGCCAGGTGCTGTTTCTAATCTAGGACTTAGCATTCCCATTTTACAGATGAGGAAACTGAGGCTCAGGGGAGGTTAAATTGTCTGAGTTCACATCTCTAGTTCTGGCACAGACACCTTCATCACAGACACCTCACTCATGCTGTTGATCCTTCTGTAGCTGACTGGCTCCCTACGAAGGGCTGACGCCTTGGGATGTGGCATCTGCTTGATAACAGAGCTTTGTTAACACACCTATAAAACGAGAGACCAATCCACTGACTCCACACCAGGTGAGCTGCCCCAGGCACAGGCCAGTCAGAAATACAGGGGTGGGGAATATCAGTTTAAAAGTCTGCTATAGATCTTCTTTTTAAGAAATGTCATTTTAACACACTGAACCACAGCCTGAACCAAAAACCAAGGCACAAAAAGGAACTGCTAAGTGAAATGAATGTTAATGGAAAAGAAAAATTACTAGGCCCCCATTATGTAATCACACATTGCAGGCTAAAAATTTTTTTTTAAACACACAAGCCCTATTTACTGGAATTAGAACAAAACTAATTTGTATCAAATAGCAATCACTTTATACCACAAACCACATCTGACTTTTCTGACATTTTAGGAGCTAAATCAATGTGGTATTATTGAGTATTAATGCCAAAACCCAAAAATACCCCCAAAACAAAAATAAATAGTTTAACAGATACTTCTTGAGCCCCTACTATGTGCAGTGCATTGTACTGGGAGAAAGAACAAAGGTCATAATATTTCTTCTGAAAGCGTATGTGACGATTGCCAAGGGAATGGGACAGCTATGGTCTCTAGAATGAAATGGGTTTTGGAGGAGGCTTAACTAGATAGGTGAGAACTGAGCTGGACTTTCAAGGACGGAAGAATTCAGCAGATAGATGATGGTAGAGAGTCCTAGGAGAAATGTTCCATGAGGATCCATCAGTCCATCTCAATAGGCAGAGTCTGAGGACCAGTTTGCATGGAAATTAAATCAATGAAGTTCTGCCCAGGCTATAGTATGAGCCCAAAAGCTACCAATATTTCTAAGGGTTACCCCCTCCACTGGCTGGCCTTCACTGACTTAGTTTACCATCTAAAAGATGTGAGGAGCCAGGACGGGTTTCTGGACTCTCTGACACTTCCTCTTTCATGTAGACACGAGGTCATATAGAATCAAGCAGAGCCGGCCTGCCTCCCCTGGGAGGCATCTGGAATCTGCACGGATGCCAGTGCGTGCTTTAAGGACTGTGTTCCATTAGGATGGAGATGGCGTCCAGAACCTGTGCAAGGTGCCGAGGGGCTGGCTGCAGGGAGAAGCAGGTGAGGCCACCCTCACGACTCATCCTCTTCGCACAGTTATCTGCCAGGAAAGCCAACCAAAACAGACTGAGAGAAGCAGCCCAGGTGATAACCCTTTTGACAACAGGTCCACTATTGAATTCCCCCATGTCTGCGGCCTGATTTCTTTTCAGCCCTGGTTATAGGGCCAAAGGCAGCTTTTCGCAGTCTGCCCTGTCTGCGGCTTGGTAACAGTGGTTAGTTCAGTCCTTTCTGCCCTGCCTGCCTGGGTTCCTGATGCGCCACTCGCCAGGCAGCCATGTGAGGATCTGCCTGCAGCCTGCAAATTCTCCCAGAGGCACTTTAGAAGGAGATGTTAACTAGCACAGTGATGATCACATGACTGTCTTAGTTACAAGTTATTTTTAACACATATATGATGCTTTACCTAAATATCTGTTTTTCATACCTACAGAAATTTACATTAATACACAGAGCTTCTATTTAGAACATGTGCATTCAGTTTGAAAAAAAACTCATTTATCTTTTCTTGCAGGTGTATTTTCCATTTCCCTCTTTTTCTGTAGCCTTAACCATGCACATCGAAAGGTATTACATAATCACACAACTGACATGCCACAGTATTTTTCTCATCTCTGCATTCATCCACCATGCTCCCAGCACCTCTGCCCTTACCTTCTTCAGGAGAAGGTAGGATTGTTGAGGGCACTGACTGAACCCATGGCTGCAATAAAGGCAAACACATATCTGCATCTTCTGTGCTCTCTGAGCAGAGATTGAAAAGAGGAGCAGGCTCTCCAGCAGACACACTGAACTTCAGCCTGTGTTGTACTGGCCTTTCAGTCTTCTTGGTCCCTTGAGTTGATCAAATATGAAAGACGCTGGATTGTGACTGTCTGACATGACACCTGGTCTTGACTCATCGACCTGGCCTTGAGCTCTTACTACTCACGTCTAAAAGTGACTCCTTGACTCAGGATACCTCTCAAAAGCAGGCACTGTCAATTAGTACTCTTGAATTAACACCCTCCTTCTTTCCTTCCTTTCTTCCTTCCTTCCATTCCTCCCTCCCTCCCTCCTCCCTATCTCAAAGTAAAATACAGAAGAGGGAAGTTAACAGTTGTGAATTTTTCCTTAGCTTAGTCATAACATCACTATCTTGCTATATCTTTAAATGCCTCTTTTTCTACCTTTGTCCACAATATCAATTGTGTATTCCAAGACAGTCTTTGAGTAGTTTCTAACTTTTCTACTTTGCTTCTTACAGTCTTTGTTCACCTCCTGTCATCATCTCAGCTGATCTCACCCTTCAGGTGTGTCTCCTAGTCTGTGGATGGTTCCGTACTGCAAGTTGATCTACTCTCCTCCCTGTTTTTCTCCAGAGAAATCTGGGTATCAAAAACGCGCATTTACTAAACCAAGCTTCCTTCTGGAGAACATTCAGTGCATTTAGTTGCAGAAGGCACACTGGACAATGGTAAAGTGCCCCCAAGAGAACTTGGCAGCACAAAGTACAAAGCTGATGTCAGGGTTGAGTTTATAAACTAGACACTGGATGAGATTAGCAACTGAGAAAGGAAGACAAGTCCACGTGGTAGAAACATAGCACCTAAGATTAACATGTTCAACAAATATTCACTGAGTATCTACTCTGTGCCGGCCACTGTTCTAGATGCTTGGGATGCTCAGTGAACAAACCAGACAGAAGTGCAGGATTCAATCACACGATACTGGAGAATCTTGAAGGCGGGGATGCAGTCAGCCAAGTGGATACCTGGGAAAAGGTGTTCCAGACATAGGAACAGTGAGTACAAAGGCCGCTCACGTGCTTCAGAGTTAAGAAAAGCAGTAAGAAGGCCAGTGAGGCTGGGCATAGGGAGCAAGAGGAACAGCTGGAGGAGACCTAAAAACAGCAGAAAAGGAAGGGGATGTCAGAGAAGACTATGGCAGGGATGGCCGAGATGTCAGACGGGAAGCTATTGCACAAATTTGAGTAGAGAAACAAAATGACCAGACTCAGGTTTTGACCAGATAACTCTGGCCGCTGAAATGGGGCAAGGATTGAGCAGAGATGCTGGTGAAGTGGATGGTGCAATGATGCAGGTAAGTGAGGGCAATGGCTCTGACCAGTGTGGTAGCAATTTGAAGCGGTTGCTTTCTGGGTGTACACGTGGCTTGTGAGAAAGAGCTTGGAATCACGAAGGACTCCAAGGTGTCTCACCTGGAAATTGGAAGGACATGCTTTCCATCACCTGAGATAGCTAAGATATAGTTAGAGGAGATTTTGCGCAGAAGATAAGAAGTTTAAGTTTGGGCTTATGTAGTTTGAGAGATTTAGTAGGCACCCAAGGATTTATACCAGAGTCACCCTGAAAGACAACTCTCTCTCTTCTCCCCTTTCACTCCTCCCCTTCTTATCTCTGAATTAATCATTTATTGGGAAAACATTCTGCCTGGACCTTTCCTGCTTCTGGTCACCATTGGTCCAACCTATAGTAGTGTTCGACAGAAAAGCTGGAAATATACCATATAATTTCCAAAGATAAAATATATTTCATTGTTGAACTGATTCTAACAGGAAGCCATAATATACAGCCTATGTCAGAGAATTAAAGACTTTTAGGAAACTTACACAGAATCTACAGCAACCTCTTATTTTATACTTGAGGAAACTGAAGCCCAGGGAGGATAAATGACTTTCAAAAGGTCAGTCATCTAGTTATTACAGAGCTAGAGCGAGCACCCAGAGATCCTGCAAGCTATTAGAGCACACAGCCTCTCAGCTGACTTCCTGCTTTTGCCATTATTCATATGCTGCAGCATTCACATTCTATTTACATATTTTTATTTGGAAATATAATTAAATACCAGGCTATTAGCATAGGGTCACCACTTTCCTGGCCTTGAAAACAAAACTTTTTCTTTTCCTTCCTTTTCTAATTAAATGCCTTTTGAGACCTTCAGTTAACCTCAGGATGAATAGGGCTACGGACTGTAAAACATCAAGCAGATAAATGATTTGCACCAATAAGATGGTCTGGGATTTAAACCAGAGAAAATGTAACTTTTAACGTTTAAGACATTTAAATGAGTAGAGTTGGGCTGTATAAAAACCATGACATTACAATAGTTCCAAAAAATTATTTATGGAGAGAGTGCTGGACTATCATAATTTCGAAAAAAAAAATTTTTTTCTTAAGATTTTATAGCAGCACCTTCTTCTACTACAGGTTGAGTTGCAATTTCATACTGAAGAATTTGAGATCAAATGAAAATAAATGATAGATTCAATACCTACCCAGGTAGGCTTTAATTACAACCTTCTGTAGTTACATACAATGGAAGGTTATTGGTTTGGTTATCATTTTCTAGCTGTACTTGCTATATCTTTTTCAGGAAACCCTCACACAGCCGCAACATTTACTGGATTCACAAAGAAGGTACTAGATTTTTCGGGAACTGTATACCTTCTACTTACTTCTGACAGTATAGAAATGGACTAGACTTCTTTAAGGTAATTGAATAGTCAGCTGCCCAATAATGTTTACAATAGAATTAGAACTTACTTTGGAACTTCCTTTCAACCAGGTCCTCTCATTACATTAATGAGCCAAATAGGGATTAATGTGATTAGAGCAAATCAGCATGTGCAATTGTCGAAGCTGTGTTATCAAGCACTTTTACTTTTGCCTTTCTGCTTTTCAGTCTTCGATCATGACTGTCTCCTTTTCACACACATGCTTAACATGCAACTCACTCACCATGCAGTGGTGTTTCTCATTCTTCTCATCTGTCCTGAACGCCGCAAATCCCAAGTCTCCAGCCCTGAATCAATGGCTTTTACAAATTGTCCTTTTAAGCACAGGAAGGTGATTTATTGAAAATTTAATGTAGGCAGATAATCTACTGAGAAATTAACTTATGTTTTATTCCTAAGCTATATTCATTAGGGAAAGAAAAAAGAAGGGAAACTGTCTCATCTTCAAGAATGCAGTAAGAAATTATTTCCAGAGACTAAGCTCTGCATATACTAAGGGGTGAGAAATTGATTTTTATTTTGTTTTTCCAGAGCTAGAAAGGAAAATTTTTAGGATAGAATGGGCTAAAGGCAACTCATTAAGCAGCCCTTGGTTTCAAGGTTTAGGTCAGGTATTCACTGTAGACTTGGGTTACTGTATTGGAATAAAGGCTGCTGTGACAGTCAACACAGAGGGACCACTTTGGGGACTGTGTAAGCACTGCCAAGCCTGTATGTAGTCACACAGACAAGCATGGATTTTCCTGCCACAGTGAATGACCAGTATTGAAAGTCCTACCATAGATATGTGTGTCTATAGGGAAAGGTGAATATTTGAACTGAACTTAATTTTATTTAAATAAAGATACATGATATTGCCTACACAAATGTTTTAGAAGAATCTTACCTGTTGTTTACAGGCAACAGGCTCATAAATAATGCAAAGTAGAAAAAGAGAAAGAAAACAAAAATGAGCACATCATTTTAAGTCTGATGAAGTAAAATGGACAAAAGGCCATTTCCATTTTTTTGAAAGCTGTGAATTTATTTAAAACTTCCATTCATTGTCTTCTTGGATCTAAAACTTAAGTTTTGTTTAAATTAATATATATGCAATAAAAGCATCAGTATTTAGAGGTAAAGACCAAATCACATTTCCTTTAATGAAGAAAGGATATGGGAAAAAAGGTTAATGAGACAGGGAAAAGAAATTAAGCTTCACTCTGTCCCAAATCATCTAAATCAGATGTTTAATTAAAAATTTATTTAGAGCCACTCAGTCTACTTTCAAAGTGAATGTCATATAGAGCCAAATGATATTGGCACAAAGCATCATCTCTGTACAGAGTTTGAGGATATTCTGTTAAATGCTTGTAGCTTTTAAACCTGATACCTTTCCAAGGCTTCCGGATCAGAGGTTAAAGTATGATATGATGTGAAAAGAGTATGGCAGGTGCAGTAAGATGAAGGGCAGATGGAGGTGGCTTTGATAAGAACTTATCACTATTAAAAGATACCTGGAAATCTTTGGTCAGAAAAATTATTAGGTCAAACAATAACCTTACATAGCTCTTTGAAATCAAGACAGGTACCTCTTTGCCCTCTCCCTGCAAAACCTATCAGAGATTTGATACACAATAAAGGTCAGTAAAAATACATGGTATCGAACTGACATAGGGAAAATGAGTTTGTGATAAGAATTGGTACCCTCTCCCTCAGTAACCTAACCAGCATTTTGCTTGGGGAGCAGAACTGCCCGCAAAGGGAAAGGCCATACTGACATAATTTCTGCTCTCGGATCCTCTGGTTAAAGCTTTGATGATGCTGAACTTTTCCCAAATTAAACACTTTTCATCATCAAAGGAGATGTTCTTAAAGTCTACCCCTCTTATTTACACTAGCAATTATTTTTATGGAAAAGAGACAGGAACAATGAGAATTAAAATTTACCTTACCATTTATACAAAATAGATGTGACTCATTGGTTTTGTTTTTGTTTTTGTTCTTGTTTCTGTTTTTGTTTTTGTTTTTGTTGTTTGGGTACTCAACAAGGTGAAGATACATAAGATCTTGAAATATCATGAGATCTTAGAATATCTGAAATGTTTGGAGATGTCACGCATTTTGTGGCTTACATGGTGTGTTCACAAGGTCACCAGAGAGGCAAATATAAAACAGTTTCCCTTCCTACCACATATGGTCTGCATACCTTTCCTTGTAATATATAGAATGTATGTGATTATGAAGAGAGGAGGGGTACCTTTATTGGCAGAAAGCCCAAGAAATTACTTAAGCACAGAGTATAAAATCTTTTTCAAAGTTGCCATTTATAAGGCAGGCTTCAGACAGAGCTCAGTCTATTCCATTATAAGAAACCACCGAATATCATAACCTGATCAATTCCAGTTTGTACAATTTATTCCACCCCTACTAATCCTTTATGAAGCACCATGGGAAAGATAAAACACTATGCAACAAGACTGAATGCCATCTGTGGCTTGCGAGGGTCTCTTTTTCTCTCTTTTTAAGTATCTGACCTTTGCCACAGAATAGCCCCTGCTATAGCAAGCAAAAAAGTTTACAGTATATCTATTGTAGGTACAACAGAACATAGAGGGAGCAAATGAGATCTTTGCTTCTAATTGGGAGACAACATTTACCTGCGTGGAATATCCAAAGACATACACAAAATAGCATATTATCAAATACTTCGCTACATATAGTTTAGGAATTCACCGATTACAAACCTCAGGCAAGGCTTACCCATATGGAAGCTGAACTTAAAGGCAGCCTTTACGAAACAATCCAAACAATGAAGAGGAGTTGGGTGGAGCACTTCAGGCAAGATAAATTCATGAGCAAATGCATCAGGGTAGACTTAGATACACTATGGATACTGCCGATATCGAGCTAGTGGAAACGCACGGCTCGTGACGGGAAAAAGATAATGTAGGAAAGATGAAACCTTACATTGCCGGCATTCCAGCCCTAAAATGCAAAGCTTGAACTCAGTGCAATAATGGTAATCATTTACCTCATCTACCACCAACAGATCATTTTAGCTTTGAATCAATCCAATTTAGATTATGCATTCATATTTGAAACAAAGCAGCTTAAATCTCAGCTAGATTTTGCTATGGATGAAGGACTATCCTAACACCAACTTGGAGAGGATTTTTCAAAGCCGTCACCATCTGAAATAGCACGTCTTCTAAAGCCTGTTGCACACACCAGGTATACATCCCTTGCTAACTCCTATAGAAGTACCTTTGCTCTTAGAGTCAGTTTCCATCATAAGAAGTTTTGTTTCTCCTGTGCCAAATTTTCTTCAGATTATAATTATCCATTAAATTCTAGTTTTTGTCTCCTTTTCTCCAGGAGATGCTTCAGAATCACCTCCACCTCTACTATACTTAACTCTCAATCTTCTAAACATCCATAGGATGTTTCCTAAAACTCACTGGAGACAATGACTCTATTTGTTGCCTGTTATACTCTGAATTACATCCTCCCCAAATCCCTGTGTTGAAGTCCCTTCCCAACAGTGTGACTGTAATTTAGACACAGGGCCTTTAAAAAGGTAATTAAAGTTAAATGAGGTCCAAAGGGTGGGGCCCGAGTCCTAGAACTTGTGTCCTTCAAGAGTAAGAGACACCAAGAGTGCACAGGCATAGAAGCAAGTCCCTGTGAGGACCCGGCAAGAAGGCAACTGACTGTCTGCAAGCCAAGGAGACAGGCCTCAGGTGAAACCAAACCCACATATGCCTTGATCTTGGACAATAACCCGCAGAACTGTGAGCGAGAAATCTCTGTTGTTCAAGGCACCCAATTTGCGGTATTTTGTTATGGCAGCCCTGAAAACCTAATATACTGCTTGTATTTACTGAATACTTTTCATATCTCCCTTATTTGACTTTGATCCTCTGCAGGGCAGGAAATAAAATGATTCAATTTTTCAAAAAATCTCATACTACTTGGGGTATTTGATTTGTCGCAATAATGTCAGATGATTAAATGTTTGCACACACGAATGAGTGAATTTCAGAATCTTACAGAGGAAAATACTCTTGAAGGAAGATTTAAACTACTGCTAGGATAGGAGAGTGAAAATCACTTAAGAATCCCAGTATCAAACAGGAAGAGCACATTGTAATGGAAATGACTGTGACTTGGGAGTCATAAAACCCTACCTTTGAATCCTGGCTCCTCCAATTAGTAACTGTGTAGGTTTCATCATTTAAAAATTTGGATAATAATAACACTTAACTTTCAGCAATAACAGAATTAAAAGAAATTGTTAAGTACTGACTAATTTCTGGTGACACTCGCTTAATAAATGTTGGCTATTTTGACAATTTCACATAGTACAACTGGAAAAAGAATAACTTAGGGAAACAATAAACCTGACAAAAAGGGGTAAACGTATTATAAGAGGTCTGATAGATGCTGCTGAAATAGAAAGAACAAAAAAATCAATAAATAAAGAGCTAATGAGGGTCAAAGCAGGACTGAAAAGTACAGCTTAGTCTGTTACCCTAACTTTTTAAAGATATCCATCCACAGGTCCATGTAGTTCTTTCCAGAAATGCTAACGAGCCTGGAAATAACATAAAAGAGACAGACTGGATTCACCTGGGGCTTGAGATCAGTCTGGAGAGTGTGGCCAAAATAAGAGAGTCCACAGAGAGAATGGGAGCACTGTGAAACATTAGTCTCAGTCCACGCTGGATAAGAAAATATGGTACGTCAAGAAGGAGCTGACAGCAAGGGAGGGCCGTGAAATGGAAATCGGGATTTTTTTTTCCTGCTCCCATTTCAGTTATTTCTTGACTTTACCTACACTATGGCTTTTCAAAATTCCACACTTGGTTACACACAAACGGGGAACCAAACTGGGATCCTTTATGCTGATCACCTACGTTTTCAATTATGTCATGCAACCTGGTGTTAATTCTATGATCATTTCATTTCTTACCTATTGTTACGATTCACTGCTGTAGGACCAGTGGTCCTTCAAAACACTCATCTATGATTTAGAATGCCCATTATAATATCCTACGATTTTATGTTTATAAACACAGAATTACCCTTAAAGAAGCTGTTACCCCTTAAAGAAGCTACACTCTCAGCCGTGTAATTATACTTTATATGATGCTAACAGCATACCTCCAGGAGCACATATTATTTCATGACTTTGTAAAAAATGTTGTAATTATATAATCACCAGGGATGACATTCCGTCTGTTCAGGGAGTGTATAACATCTCAGTAGTTTTCCATTAGAGCATTACTGACAAAGAATTAGGTGCCCTCTCTCAGTTCAAGGTTAACACATAGGAATTACAGAATTCATACCCCCAATGAGACTGGTTTGCCCTTCCTTAGTATCTTCCTCATCTAAATGAGTTATTTGATATCCTAGAAGCTCTTACCTCTGAAATATAGCACTTTAAATGCTCCTTATTATGAGAATTCAGGAAAAACAAAAACGCAATGCTCTTTGAGTATCTAAGTACAAATCATGTAAATCTGCTCAAGTGATAGAGATATTTTAATTTACTCTAAGGAATTTTCATGGAGAATTTAGAAATACTATCAAGTAGAAATTCCTCAGAAATTATGAGTAACGATAAAAATTGATGAAGATGTGGTTCCTACGGCATGAATTTCCTCCTAGAAGATGCATGTGTGCTAGGGAGCTTCAAAAGACAAGCAAGCAAGGCAGAGAGGGTCCCTTCTTGGTTGTTCTGATGGATAAAGTTTAAAAAGAATGACTGTTTACCAGGATATTGACTTGATGATTTCTCCATTCCTTCTAAAAATCTGTCTTGATATTATTTGTTTGAACATATTTTTGGATATTTAAAAAAACTGAAGTATATTATAGTTTACATAAGTATGGCTCCCATATGAAATGTTTGAGTTCCCTCTAGAGCATTTCTAAATTAAAGTTACTAAAGCAAAATAAAAAGTCTCCTAAACCTTATTAGCCTCTATCAAGCATCTCCTCAGTCATCTGATTCTTTATGTGTATATGTGTGTGTGCACACATTTATGCACTGGACATCGTATGCAAAGGACCACAAGATTATCTGAAATAAACCTTAGTGAAGGGTGAGTAGCTAAGCTTTACCTTTTTCCCTTAGAATTGAGAGTGAAGCCACTTTCAAATCAACCATAGAAGACAGCTGGAAAAAGAAAGAAAGAAGACAGCTGGATTCTCATATCTGCCTCTGTATTCAATCTGTTCAGATATGTTCTTTTGATTGAAATATATGAAGACAATTCTGACTCACAAAGATACATATTTGGGAAAGGGTGGTGCATGTTACTAGCATTCTCAGATAACTCTGGCTAGTCTTCTTTGATACCATACCAATCTGGACAAGCAGCAGCTTCCAAAAGAGCAGGTGCAAGATGGAATCTGAAAGCCTGTCAATGAACTTTCCATATTCTCTTACATTAAAATCCATTCTTCTACCTTGCACTCTGAACAATCTGCCCATGCATAATTTTGTAACCTCTTGCACTGGACATTTGTAAAACATTAGTTTCCTGAGTTGCACTCATTTTTCAAATGTTGCCACATTTGATTATGTAATATCTATTTTCAAAACCACATTTTCAACGTCACCACCAACCTTATCAGAAAAGTCTTTAAGTACCAGGAAGCTGTAAAACTCATGGCAGTGGTTACGACAGGCTCACCTCACTTACTATGGAGAAAATGTCTCCCAAATACCCACATCTGAGTACCCAGGGGAGGCATGTCCATTGCTCTTTTGAAAAAAATAATAATACTACATGAAAAAAGTGGTTACTTCAGTTTGCCACTTGAACAAGTGCACAAGTGATTCTTGCTGAGACAAGCAGAACATTTTGTTCGAAGCAGAAGAGCTCTATGAATACCTACCATTTCATCACACAAAATATTTAAATATTACAAACACCAAAGGTTGAAATTTAATAAAAATTAATAACTTTCGTTGCTTCCAAATTCTTAAGTGAAACTGGCTTTTTATTTTTAACCATGAAAAGGTGGTGATGAAGAATAATATGAAAATGTGGTGACCCTGCCTTCATTTGTGTTAAGGCATCTCTACTCATTACTGCTTTTGCAGCATCAGTGCAAATGTGAAATCAATGAAAAAAGCAAAGTCTTAGAACATTATTTAGAAGATTTGACCCCATGTCTCAAGAGACCCCCAGGGGGATGTGGAGCACAATTTGAGCCTCCAGCACAAGGTCAAAACCCTTTCTTGAGCTGTAAACGTGTACATTCAAGGGTCTACTGGATATCTATGAGCTCTGCTATTTCAAGAATCTTAATTGATTATTGGTCATATTTCTTCCCTTTCCCCCAAGCTGTTTCTTTCACTTCTTATCTTTGACACCATCATTACACAAGTCACTCAGGACAGAAACCTAGGAGTCATTCTTTTTTTTTTTTTTTCTCCTTGACTTCTTATATCTAATTAGTCACTAAGTCCAATCTCTTACATTTACTGATTTCTGTCCAACACTATTAAGATTGGGTTAGGTCAAGCCTTCAACATCTCAAAAAAACTGCCCCATAACTAGTTTTCTTCCCATAATATCCTTCTCTTCCTATTCACCCTCTACTCCCCTACTAAAGTTAGCTTTTGAAAAAGCAAATTTAGAAAAAAGAGGCTCTGTGTGACACACACTGGCCTCAATTCCCTCTTCTGCCGCTTCTCAGCTGAGTGATCCTGGCGAATTACTCAGGCTCTCTGTGTTATACTTTTGCCTTTAGAAAAGAAAAAAACGAGTAGAAGTATTTATCACATATGGTTGCAAAGACAGAATGAGAAAATTCATACAGAGTGTTACCCAGATGAATTCGTAAGAGTGTTATCACATAGTCTGACATCCAGCAAGCTGTTAATAAATGTTAAGGATTATTATTATGTCAATTCTCTCCTTAGAATTCTCCCTATTTTATTGTAAACACTATCTGACACATCTTTCTGACTCCTAGACTATGATCTCCTTGAAGTTAGAGATTTTTACTTCTCTTCACTTTATCCCAAGGCACAGAACAGCATTTGAAACACAGCTGATGGTTAATAATTATCAGTTAATGATTCTCTGGATTATCTACAAAGGTAGACTTTGATTTTTTTGTCATATGCCTCAATGCTTGAAGATTCTACCTAATTACTAGAAAGTATACTGTAATATACAAACACCTATACGCTAAACCATATGCTAGGATTAACCTGTTAACATATTCTTCCCAATTGGCAAAATTCTAAGCCATTTTTAAAACACATTTCTTCTGAAGACTCGTAAGAGCAAAAGTCTTAACAGGTCCATGGGTTGGCCTGAGGAAGGTTAGGTGGGTCTGTAAAACTCATTAAACTACATGTAATTTTTAGTGAATGTCATGTATGTTTTGGATAGAATAATGTCTATTGTTTTCTTCATATTCTCAAAAGAAGTCTGTGACCCAGACAAGGTTAATAACCTGTGTTACAGAAGAAGGCCAAGAATTTGGTACCAGGAATTGGCAGGGTCCACGGCGAACAGGTGTAGATAAATTTTTCAGCATGAAACTTTTTGGAATATGTCAAATCACATAATTAAGGCAACAGTCTACCAGGTTTACATTTATCTGAACTTCATTTAAAAATAAAAACCATATCAAAACCACAACCCTGAATCCAAGCATCTGACTTCTGAACAAAAGCCAATAAACAAACTCATTAAATCACGGTGTCAATTTTGCTGTATGCTTTTTCACCATGTACCTTGTGTTTGTTGCAACACTGCTGGGGGCTTAGAGAGAGTCTGAGATGATTTTAATCTTGGATTTTGTTTCTGTGTGTGTGTTTGTGTATGTGTGCGCGCGCGTGTGTGTGTGGGTGTCGGTGTGTGAATTCTCCCAGATATTTTTAGGGGATCCAATTTAAAAGAAAGAGTAAACTTTAAAAAGCATACATATGATACATATGATACATAACATACGACATGATATGTACTATAAATATACAGCATAAACAACATATGTAATATAAAATGTAAACTGTAATATGTGATATAAAATAAAGTTTATAGGCTATATATAATTTATAATACATAAAAATGTTCTCATAAAATTATGGCTTTTCCACTATAGTAGAATAATTTGCATATTTAATGTAGGTAGTTCTACAAAATTTTTTAAGAAATATTAATTTAATTGAAGCCACTACTCTATCAATAATTAAAAGCTCTTTGTATTTTAATAACTATATTTGAATATCTTAACAACAACATTTAATAGTTTAAGGTGGATATTTCTTTGGATTCATATTTCTGTTGTTGCAGCGTATCAGTGGTTTAACATTTAAATATATATAGTGGACCTAGATATATATCAGTTAAATCAATCTTTGTCAAAACAGAAGTGTGATTGGAACCATAATTTAAGACTTGGCAATTAATTTTACCTGCAGTACATATTAAAAGGTGTTCAGTTACAGGCTATCATGTGAATAGAAATCCGTCCCTCAGCTGAGATTTTCTAAGAAGATGAGGTAGAAAAAAATATGGATATGTTATAAGTATAAACGTTCTGAAATCAGACACACTGATTAAAAATTCACAGGGTTGCCTCTAAATTATCTAATAAAATAGTCATCATGCTGCAATAGTCATTATCAACTTTTCTACCTTTATTATCTATTCTTGTCTGCTTCATAAAAATTAGAAAATTAAATGCGAAATCTTTCCATTAGTGCACTGTGAAAGCTGTAAATTTAAAAACAAATCAGAGAATATGAAACTTAAGATCCTCTTAGTAACATTAACTTGTCCAACACTGATTATATATAATTCCTGAATTGCTGGTTAGTGTTCTAAATGTACATTTTATTGTAAGGCATAAGAAATGTAAGGAAATTAATGCTGTTATGAAAACTCTAACTTTTCACTTTCCTGAGTTATGACTGTTGAAATCCCCAATTCTAACATTATATTAGCATGGGATTCTGCAATTTAATTAGATAAACTGGTTGAGAAAATGAACTACACTCAGTAAAAATGATGTCTGTTTTCTTGAATGGAATACTTAGAGTACCTGTGCAGTAAAGGCAACAGATGAAAACATTAATAATTTAGTAGTTTTTATAAACACTGATAAAGCTATTTCATAAAATGATTTTATTATATATGCCTGCAAAATCTGTACAACATTCATATAATGTTATATCATGTTATCAAAATTCTTATCCATTAAATAATGGAGACAAATTCATATACTATATAGTGTATCTACATGTCAAATATACAATTAATTCAGTTACTGTCTACTGCATTTGTAAAGGAACTGAAAAAGCACTGTATGGTAGAAATAATAAATACTATTAAGATTCCATTGTTCTTACAACATATGTAAGGAACAACACACTAAAAGAAGTAAAAGATAGCAAAACAACAACATAAATGATAAATATAAGTAAAATTAAAGCCGCAAGGGGGCCAGAGTCTTTGTACGTTTTGTTTAGTGGTCCATTAAAAGTACATAAAACAGTATCTGAGCTATAACAGCTACTCAAAAACATCTGTTGAATAAATGAACTGGCATGGTTATTTTCAATAATATAGATGTTCAAAAGCTTCTCTTTATCGATACTGAGATTTTCTGAGAAAGGATTAGCACAGGGCAAATTTGAGTAACCAGCATAGTAACTACACAGTCCAGAAAAAAAAAAAAATTAAGTATTTCTGCAATGAAAATCCATCCAAGGATATTATCTGAGGCTACTGGTTGCTCTTTAGGCTACTTTAGTCATAGTTACCTTACTGGGCTAAACATCAAAAGATGGATGCATTAATTATAGAAGGACATTTTTTTAATGTCCATCTTCCCTAGGAAACCATCATGTATGTTTGCCCACGCGCACGTGTGGTAGCTCAGATACAGTGATGATGGTGGTGCTGGTGGCGGTACTGGGGGTGGTGATGGTGATGATCTCATATTTCTCACACTACTTGAGATGTTCATCTAAGTAACACATGAGAGGCATCAGGAAAGCATGGTGGAGGTCAAGGAACAAAATTAAATTTCTTAAGAGGATTGAGAGAGAGGACTGGGTGAATAGTGTAAGTCTCTCATAAACAGGAGATATGGTGAGGTGTTAACAGAGTGAAATGACACCCATTCTAGACAGGGTCAGTTAAAATTATTCTTTGGCACCTATAGCACAAATACACGTGTCAACATGTTTGTTTACATATTCAACAAATATTTATAGAGCATCTGGTATATAATTATGGGCTGTCTAGGTAGGCTCTTCATGTTCAAATCGTGCTCTGTTCCACAAAGGACATCATATTAAACTGTGGGAATTAAGTAGCAGAAGTTAAATAAATACATATTAAAATTATAAATATAAAATTTTATATTTCTAGAAGTAGAGATATGATTAATCCCTAAACACGTCTTTGGTAATGGCTGAAGCAGCGTCGCTTAAGGTGTAGCGAGATAGGACCCTTTCACTTTGGTCTTTCATACTCCCTGTTAGAAGGAATCTAGGAGAGTGGATCTAGGAGAGTGCATTTACTCACAGTGAGGTTATAAGGTATGTTCTGATCATGTTTTAAGGAGGAGAGAGCAGGCTGGCTGCCCTGATCTCTGTTCATATCAGAAGCCCTATTTCTCAGTTCCCTTGCAGGTACAAAAATGGTTAGCGCTAACGTCCTGACTCCAGTAAGAAGACCTGACCTTGACCTCGCAAAGCATATGTTGTCTTTGTCAAGGCACAGGATCCACCTTGTTGGGTTTTAAAGGACAGCCTTTTCAGTCTTTTACTATCTTTTGAACAATAAAATAATCATGAGAGGCTTTAGTAACAGGATCAGAAACAGCTTCCTAAAGTACGATGGAGAAAGACCTCCAAAGGAAGCCAGCGTCCCAGGAAGCCAGGTCCCCGCTGGCCTTCTTGGGGAAGCGTCTTAGTCTGTTCGGGCTGCTACAGCAAAATACCGCAGACTGGTTGGCTTATAATAACAAAATTTATTTCTCACTGTTCTGAAGGCTGGAAAATCCAAGATCAAGGTCTAGGCACACTAGTCGGGTGAGAGCCTGCTTCCTGGTTATAGATGGCACATTGTGGATGTGACCTCACAAGGTGTAAGGGCTGAACTAGCTCTTCGGAGCAGCTTTTTATAAGGGCACTAATATCAATCATGAGGGTCCTGCCGTCATGACCTAATCACCTCCCAAATGCTAATCACCTACTCATATCATCCCATCAGGAGTTAAGAATTCAAGGTAGGGATTCTGTGGGGACACAAACATTCAGTCCTCCTCCTGTTATGACAGGAGAACTGTGGCCAGACTCACCTACAACAATCACTTCACTCTGTTAAATGGTGGTTTGTGGGACACTTAAGAGAAATCTTCACCATATTTGAAATCAAAGAGGCAACGTTACAGTGTTCAAAAACTGCCTATTTATCTTCATCTAGAAAGTGACCTTTCAGTGTCAAATATGAGTGCTTCTTTTTGAGGTTACTCAGCTCCTTAAGGCAGTTGCCACTGAGTTTGCAAATCCACATAAGTAAAGGGCCCAGATGCAGAAGTTAAAAAGCTGGGTGACAATAAGGCCTCCTTGTTCTCATAACTGTATACATAACAGCCCAAAACCTGTTACGACTACTTGAGTCTTTAAGAGCTAGAGACCCCAATTATAAGTTTAATAACTATTCACCAGAAGACAAAAAAAAAAGACTTGGAAAATCATCCAAGCAACATACCATGCAGGTGCAAGTTAACATTTTTTAACTAAAACCCTGTTAGAAACAACTTACTCAAAACAGTGTAAAGATCTGGACTTAACGATTAGGGTGAATATCGCTCATACTGTAGCTTTATGCTAAAACAGCTGTGGGACATTGAAGGCCACAAACACATTTCACCCAGTTTGATGGCCTCACACTTCCCCATTGAACTAATAAGCCTTAAGAGGGAAAGAACTATGTGGGAAATAACCTCTCATATCCTCTTCCTTCTCAGAGCAGAGCACAAAGTAGCACTTAGTATGTACTGCAGAAATGACAGCTCTCGTTAATAATACTGCTCATATCAGTCAATGAAATATCTAAAAGAAGCTTCTCTCACATTTTTAAGATGGGGTGCTAGATTACATAATACAGAGACCAAGGCACCACTAAGGCAGGCGCAATACAAAGCAATCTAGAGAGAGACAAAAACAAAGCAGGAGAGAGAGAAGAGAAAAAGGGAGATAAAAGCAGAAATTTTTAAGAAACTACTTCCTTTCATAATAAATACATTTTTCTCATCTTTGGAAAAGTTAAAAATTTACAGTTTAAATTGTCTTTTTATTTGTATTAAATATGGCTTGGGGCAACGTAACCTGTTCTGGGTGTAGGGACTTAACTGTCAGAACCTCATCCTTGTTAAGCTGAGCATTAACAACTAATATTTTAAATAAAAATAATTCGTAACTCATGCTCTAATTATCCTTCCAGGACAAAGATTTATTTTCCCTATTTCACAAATCTCAACTGCTGGATTTCCTTTGAGATTATTCAAAGAGCATTTTGAGTGACACAATCAACAGAGTAAAATGCTGACCTAAAGAATGAGGGGAAATATTTACAAATCACATATCTAATAAGCTGTTAATATCTAGACTATATAGAGAACTAAAACTCAACAACCAAACAACTCAAATAACTTAATTAAAAATGGGCAAAGAACTTGAATAGATATTTTTTCATAGAAGATTACGAACAGCCAAGAAGCATATGAAAAGATGCTCAACATCTCTAATTATCAGGTAAGTTCACATCAACACCACAATGAGATATCACTTATACCCTATTAACAGAAAAACATAAAATAACCAGCTACTAACAGAAAAACATAAAATAACCAGTGCTAGGGAGAATGTGGAGAAATTGAAACTCCTCTGAAACGTAAAATGGTGCAGCTGCTATGGAAAACTGTGAAGTGATTTCTTCCAAAAATTAAAAATAGATGTACCATATATTTAACAATTCCACTTCTGGGTATAAATCCAAATGAACTGAAAGTAGGGTCTGAAAGGGATATTTGTACACCTATGCTTACAGCAGCACTATTCACAATAGTTAAAAGGTGGAAATATCCATCAGTGGATGAATGGTTAAATAAATTGTGGTATACACATACAACAGAATATTATTCAGCCCTTAAAAGGAAGGACATTCTGACCATATGGCTGAACGTTGAGGACATTACACTAAGTGAAATAAGCCAATCAAAAAAGTATTGTATGGTTCCACTCATATGAGAGATCTACAGTAGTCAATCTCATAGAAACAGAAAGTAGAAAGGTGGTTGCCAGGGGTGGGGGAGGGGGGAATGCGGAGTTGTTTAAATTGGGTATAGAGTTTGTTTTGCAAGATGAAAAGGCTCTAGATATTGGCTACACAACAATATAAATATATTTAACAACACTGAATTATACACTTAAAATGGTTAAGAAGAAATTTAATTAACATTATTTTACTGCAATTAAAAATAATACAGCTTTTAGTAAATAAAAATTTTTGAAATGAATCAGTCTTACTACTTATGTGGCGGAAAAGCATACTGTCCAGTGAAAAATATAGAAGCAATTATGTCCAAATAGGGCTGAAGGGACCAATCAAACACTCATTCTTCAAATTTTAGTACTTTTTATCCAAGGCATCTCCTAAATTTTCCTAAATTTTGAGCTATATTGTTTTGGTTCTCCAAAGATTCTCTCACAAATATTTGCCTAAAATTATTCATTTTTTAAGGTAAGAGAAAGTTCTGCTCATTTCTCCCTTAATCTTTGACCTATTCACACTTTAAGACTGATTCAACATCTCTTCCCCAGGAGGTCTCCTCTGACTGTGCTGACCACTCCTTCCTCTGTGCCACCATTACGTCTTACAAGTAACTCATTTATTGTGTTTACTGCTCAATTACCTTTATAGTAGCTGTGAGGTTCTCAAGCCTAAGAAAGCTTCATGCTCATCTGTGTCCCACGAACCCAGCAGAGAACTAGGTGAGAAATAGACGTTTAGTACTTATTTATGAGATGATGTTCAAGCTATCTCTTGTAAAACTGTCTTATTAAGTAACTGCAAAATAAGTTCCTGTTAGAGATCAAAACTATGGGTGGATAAAAGCTCACTTGTTCTTTCTTTTGCTAAATAATATATTATTTTACCAAAAAATACAAAAATTTCTTTTTTGATTTGAATGTCAAAAAGCTGGATGCCAAAAGTTTGTCCTAAATACAAGCTCATCCCTAGTGTTAGTAGTCTAGTAAGAGTAATCTGGTATTAGTACACCAACAGCCCATCCTGTCTTACCCTTGAATCCATGCCATTGCAACATTATCTTGTTATAAACAATCTCAAGTCTATTTTGGAAGGAAGCGAGATATGATTAAAATATGTAAAATATGCAATACGAGGCAAAATATGAAGATACTGCTTTAAAGCTGTTCTCTAGTTTCTTTCCTTTGTTCCATGAATAATGTCTCCTACATTTCCGCAGAATCCTAAACAGCTGTGCTCTCATTACTGCAATATCTGTTCTTCTACGCTTTATCTTGTCTGGTTCAGTTCCGAGTAGGCGGTGTAGTCTGTTCTCCATAATTTGTTTTCTAATGGATATCCACTTGTGTGTCCTATTAGTTATTCAATTTTTCCTTAAACTGCAGCTAAATTAAGCTATTTTTCAAAGTAATAAGACAATCTAGTCAAGACCCTTTCTATGTAAGACATGCACACTTTCACTGGTATAATTAAGACAATAGAGAATATGTTTTCCATTATAACAACCTAAAACTGCAGAATTTAGGAGACCTATATATAGATTTAGATCTAGGATAAACTGATTCTTTAGAAAAGTCATTTGAGTCCTTAGGACTAGATTACCTCCAAAGTTCTTTCCAAGTCTAAAATTATGCATCTATCAGTAACATCTAGAATGATAGCTGAGGTGCTAAACCCTCGCCTGGCAATAAGCACAAATACTCATTTGCATGTGCACATGCACATGTTTATACATTGTCTTCTATGTAATTAAAGCTGCCCTGAATATGATGTTAAAGTAGTTCTCCATTCAGATTAATACAAAATAAAAAATTCAAACTGTAGAACTCAGGATTATACTTGCATTTAATATAGACTTCTTAATTAAATGTATTGTCAACATTATATTACTTATGGTTTTAAATAACATCGCTGCAAATATAGCTTCTCAATATCACACAATTTCTCAACCTGGTGTCCAATATAGACAATAGTCTGGTCCAATTTACCTATCCTATCCATATCTGACAATTTTTTATGCATTAGTCATTAAAGTCAATCTCCCCCTCAGACTAATTTCACTGCTGAAATACACTGCAGGTTCATTCCTACTCTCACTTATTTGCTCCTTGAAAAACATACCAGACTCTTTCCTGACAAACCAAATTTCCTGTGTTTTGCAAAGCCTACCTGTCGTCCATATCTTCTGCAAAGCATTACCTGGCTATCTAGTGCCCAGATAGCTTAAAATGATCTATCCATTTTCTACATTTTAGTAGTACCACAGAGTTCATACCTAACTTCTAATTTAACATCTAGCAATACATCAACTCTGGAATAGACTTGCTAGTCCCTCTATAAGCACCTATTCTTCTCCGCACACATGTAGACCACATTGCCCAACCTCTTTGAATCTGGGTGGACCGTAGACTAGTGGTGGCCAACACCATGTGGACAAAAATGATGTTCAATGACTTTGAAGTCTGACCTATAAAGCTCTTAAAATCTTTCATTCGCTCTCCTTCTTTGTACTTTTCTACTGGCTTCATGCAGAGGATTTAACAAGGACGATAAGCTTCTAGGCGATGACAAAGGTCCTATGTACTTCATGAATGAAGGCTCCAAATGAAGCTCCTCCCCGCCCCAATATACAACTTTATATGGTATCCTTGCTTTTCTTGGGTCATTTTTTTACTTCCCTCGTTGATCATAAAAGACTGGGAATCTATCTCAATGCTTTTTACAATCCTGTATATAAACAACTACAATTATTTAATAACATTCATTCAACATGAGCATACTTTTAATAGAAAATACAATTGTCTTTAAACTTACATTATCTTCATTCAATTACATGCAAGCTATTATTCATAAAATATTATAAAATTTAATTATTTTTTATATTCATATGCTGTCCAATGATTATGCTAATTATATATCCACATAATTTTACAAAGTAAAAGAAAGATTAACATTTTCTTTAGCATTCACAATAAAAGAGAATGATAGTGGCCAGATTTTCCTCTGATTGTTGTTCTCTGTAGGTGCTATAATAAGTAATAGAAAGCTAGAAATTGAAAAAAGAAAACCTCAGAGTCCATGAACACATTCTCAAGTCACTGAAATAACACACAGTTGGTGTATGAATGAGTTCATGAATCATTTATCAGTCGTGAGAGAAATAGAAATTATTTCCCTCAGAAGTCTATCTTTGTTACAGTACCCTGTAAATATGTTCAATATTTGAATCTCTACTTTGAGGGAGGAAACTAACATTAATTGAATACTTATCCTGGCCAGGTGCTTTACATAAATCATTGAACTTACCCCTCACAACAACCCTGTGAGGTAGTTATCTTTATCCCCCTTGCAGAGATGAAACACCTTAATGAAGAACTTGGTTCACAAATGGCAGAGCCATGACTGGAACCCACATCCACCTTATTCTCTCATATTTTTTCCCTCTAACACAGAATTCCCTCTAGCGTCTCTCATCTACATATTTTTTCATGACACTTTTTGTCTGAAGTACTTTACTTCTCTATCGTAAATATCAACGCATATGTCAAATAATTATAATTATTTAATGCACTTAAACAAAATGCTAGGCAGAATAAAGTTTTAAACATCACACCAGCAATTGCCTTTTATGAGAGGTCACATTAAAAGATGGTCACTTCCATTATGATGACAATTTCTATACCATTTTTTCCCCTCCTCCCGGCAAATCCTAGTTTTCAATCTCCTGTCATCAGATTATGTTGCTCATCCCCTTCATGGTTGTAGTCACTTAATGACCTAGCCGTTAACTCCTCCCTGTCTCCCAACCATTTTAGCTCCTGCCTGCCCGTCACTCTCTCCAACATGACTCTTGATTTATGGACAACTTGAACATAAACATATACGATCCTTCCTGAAATCTGGCCTCTTGATTGCTTAATCTTCTTTCCTCTAAATATCCTGTCCTCCCTGTTATCTCAGCCAGTTCACTCCCTGGCCATTTCTAGACCTAGTCATTACAAGTAATGTCCATACTCTCACTCTCTGTTTCACGCATCCAGTTCTCTGACCATTATCTCCTATCTTTCCAGCTCATTTACTCTAGTATCTCAACGCTGTCATCTGATCCCCCTGGGACCTTCAATCAGTTGAACTACACGTATCTCTCAATGTCCCTCAATTCCCTCCACTAGGCAAAATAACAATCCTGCCTGAATTTAACTCTCTGCCTCTTCAGAACCTATACCTGTGCAGCTAAATACGCATGCAGAAACATACAACTCTAAATGATCTCACTTTAAATTCAATTTGAAAAAGGGTCGTAGGCCCTGAAGGCTACCCATAATTGTATTATATTTAACCAGTACATGTACTTTCTACTCTCCTAGAGGACTATATCATACCTCCCCTTTTGTTCTTAAATTTCCAACACCTCCATCCTAATACTCACTCCAGTTGATGGTTTTGCTTCTTTCTCCACTGAGGACATTGTAGCAACTAGAAAGAACCTCAAGAAACTCTCACAGCCAATTGTAGATACCCATCCAGAATTGAACTCAAATACTTTGCACTCTCTCAAGTTTCTGGAGATAAATGATATTTACTCCTCTCTAAAGCTGTCCCTTGTGCACTAAATACAATTCCCATCATCTATTCAAGAACTGTACAATGAAGTTGATTCCTTTTTGTCTGCATTATTAATTTTTTCTTATGTAGTAGAGAAAAATCACCACCAGCAAAAATGGTATTTTTCTCCCATTTTAAAAGAATCCTCCTTTAAACCTTATTTCACCTACCAGCTATAACAGATTATCTTCTCCCTTTTACAGCAAAATATCTTGAGATATTTCATAATACTCAGTAATACCAATTCCATTTCACCTAATCCTCCTTAATCCTCTCCAGTCAGATATTCCCCCGATCATTACATTAAAACTGTTCTTGTCAAGATCACCAGTTACCTCCAAGTTGCTAAATTCAGTGGTCACTTCTCAGTTCTTATCATACTTATCAAGTATATTGCCCTTGACACATTTTCTTCACTTAGCTTCCATGATAACACACTCGTGGCTCTCTTCTGACAATATCATTTTTACATCTCAGACTTCTTTGTTGGTTTCTCCTCCCCCAGACCTCTTCATGTTGGAGTTCCCTAAATCTCAGTGCTTCATCCTGTTCTGTCTGCACCCATTACACACTGTGACCTCAATCAGCATGTAACTTTGAATAACAGCAAGATGTCCACGTCACCCAACTTTATACTTCTTGCTCAAATATGTCTTCTAAACTTCAAACTCATATGTGCAGCTGCCTACCTGACAGATCCACTGAGTTGTCAAAGAGATATCTCCAAACTGACATGTCCAAAACTAAGGTTCTCACTCCCTTGCCATTGCAAACCTATTCCACTCAGTTTTATTATTTGTTGTTTAAATGGACAGCTCATCCTTTCAGTTGCCCAGACAAAAATCTTGGCCTCATTCCAGATTTTTCCCTTCTCACATCCATATCCAATATTTTTGGAAATCCTGTTGTAATATCTTAAAATATACCCAGAACCCAATCACTTCTCAAATTTTTCATTGCTTACCACCTTGATACCAAGCCATCATTATTACTCCAATAATTACTGTAATCATCTCTTAACTGGTTTTACGGCTTCTACCTATATGCACATGATTTCAATGCAACAGCCAGAGTGATCCTTGTAAAATCTAAATCAGAGCAAATCTTTTCGCTGCTCCAAACCCTCTACTAGTTCTTCTGCTTAGAGCGAAACTCAAGTCAATACAAGCACCAACAAGGCACTGCAGTGACTACAAGATCAGGCTTCACTTCCTTTCTGATCTAATTGTTCCCTCACTCATTCACCTCCAGCTACCTGACCTCCTTACTATTCAATGAACACACTGGACGTACTTAATGCTTTAAAGGCTTGCACTAGTATAACCCTTTCTTGGGATGCTGTCCTCCAGATCTCTGCTTGCCTAGTCCCCTGAACTACTTCAGGTCTTTGCTCAGATAACACCTTCTCACTGACACCAACTTTGACCATTTAAGTGAAAAATGCAACCTGACCCACTTCTCCGTACCTCTGCTTCATATTTTCCATAGCACTTACCACTTACTGTTATCTAAATATTCAGTGTGTGTATGTGTGTTCCCCTAATGATGTAACCCTAGTGCCTAGAACAGTGCAGACACATGGTATATGCTCAATAAATATATACAATAATAAATGTATCAAATAATGAAGTATAAGCTTGGTCAAACCTACACACACACACACACATACAGCTCTAAAGAGAATTGGAAACTTATATCTGATAATAGAAGTATGATGATAATCTATAGCTAAAGGATAATTAATAATTCTGTATATAGAATTATAGACTCAGAATTGTGAAGAACCTTAAAAGTCATATAATCCAACCATGCATAGGATGTTTATGTTTCTTCTATATGTTTTCCCATGTAGTTTTCTAGTCTAGTCCTGAATACCACAGTAATGAAGGACCTTTTACATAGTTTGCAATGAGAAAATTGAAAGTCAAGGTTAGTTAATGTTGCCTAATATTTTACAACAATTAAAGAAAGTAGGAATGTCAGAATCAGAAACCAGGTCTCTTGCCTAATAGATCAGTGCCCTTCACCACACTCGACTTTGTATAGAAAACCTTTAGTGCATTTAAATATATGTTTGCTGAATAAACCAAATGACTTCTTTAAAACTGAGTTATGACATATTTATATAACTAAGTCAATTTAAAAACATTATCAAGAGTCTGTATATGTAGACAACCCTCAAAAAATTGAAAAACACTCATTACTTTAAAACTGAATTTTGTCAGTTTTTTTTCATACTAAGGCAATGAGGTTGATAACATAGTACCATCAAAAGATACTAAGCCTAGAGAAAAAGAATTCACAAAAAAATCTGAGGTAGAGAATTCCACTGGTAACTGGAAAACACTATTATACCACACTCTAAGAAATCCACCTTCACAGTGGAAAGATGAAGACAAGAACGAAAACAAGAACAGACATAATGTAGATAAAATAAAGCCTGTGAAAGTTTCCCTCCCAAAATAATTCAAGCAAAGGCTGACTGTTTAGAAAAGTCCTGTACTTTCTACTAGTAGGTGAGTAGAAAGAGGTACTAAAAAGAAACAAAACCCACACACAATATGTCTGGATTGTGAAAGTTCTTCATGTTTTAGTTATGTTTTGGACTTCTGCTCACTCTAGCACACTATGATACAAACGACTGATACAAGAGAAAATGAAATAGTCCTCACTAGGGTGCCTAAAGACAACACCACCGTCATGAAAAACAAACTCAAAGTGCTCAGTGGTATCGTTAAACTGTTCAAATTTCTAAAGACCTTCTGCAAAGATGTTATATTTAATGGATAAAAGGCCAATTTTTATGACCGTGAGACTCTGAAATGTAAAACAGCTTGACATTTTTGATGTACCATGTCACAGCATATCATGTTCAAATAGACTTTATTCTGCGCAGCTCAACAAAAACTTCAGAAGAACACAGTGTCTCAGAATCACTTCTCAGAAGGAGCACGTTCTTGATACCATGTTAGAAAACAGAAACACTGCTTTCAAAACGAAAAACACACCTCATTAAAATTTTTGTAAACTGATTCTCTCGAGTATTTTTCCTCTGAAGACTCTCTACACCTACCTGTGCTCTAGTTTTGGTCATTCTACTCATACTTAATACACACGTATTTGCTTATCCATAGTTTATACACATATACATGTTAGTTTCTTGGGTCTAGAAGGTTAACGTTATGGAAATACAACTTTAGAAAGGGAAGGGAATTTACTGGGAAGCTATTCCAACCTGCTGATTTTACTGATGGAGAAAAAGAAGTGAAGGAAATTACAAAACCAACTCACTGACAGAACCCAAGTCTCCTGACTCTCACTGCAGTGTTCTTTCTAGTACTCTACCTGCTTCACTATATACATGAAGCTGACAGAGCCACACTAAAGAGAATCACTGATAGACCCTTGTGCTTTATGTCCTATGCATATTAGGCTTGAAGATCTTTGCTTGAATAGATTAAAAACTAACATCAGAGGGAGGGTATAGCTCAGTGGTAGAGCACATGCTTAGCATGCAGGAGATCCTGGGTTCAATCCACAGTACCTCCATCAAAAAAAATATTAAATAAATATATAAGCCAAACCATCTACCCCTGCCCTGCAAAAAGAAAAAAAAAAAAAAAAAAAGAACTTCAATTGCAAAAATTACTACCTGCATGGAAATTTATTCACAATATCCTTCATGTTTTAAATTACCTACCTGCAAAGGTTAAATAAATAAAAGAACTGTAGTTGATTTGCCAGGTGAAGAAATATCATATTATATACTTGCCCTTCCCTTTCTAAAGATACTATTTTAAACATATGGGTCACACCCTGCAGTGTGGTAAGTATGTACATTTGTGAGGACATCTATTATTTTTCTTTCTTTCCCTTATCATCTAAGTTTCACAAAGAAAACAACAACAAAAAAGCAGACCAAACTAGTGCTGACAAAATTACTTGAGATGCATAGTCAGTCATGCCTGTTCATGTGGGAACACAGAATTTGAGATTGTAAGAAAATCCTTGCTGGAGAAAAAATAATTTTTTAGATCAGTGTTTGTTTTATTTTTTCCTACTTTAGTGTCCAAGGGAATTGTCCAGTAATCCTTTTAAAAAAATATATTTAACTGGGCTGTCTTGTCAATCCTACCTCTACTTCCACTTACTTATTTTAACAAGCACCCTGTCTGATACTAATGCCCTGGGTGTATCTGTACATTTAGGAGAAACATTCTTCTCATCTTGCCTGTGTTCTACTGTTAGCACATTGACTGTTTCAGGAAAGTACTTAATCTGAGAACTGGAATAACGCTAAATGCCTCTATATAGGGGCATTTTATATAGAGAGAGGATTTTATTGACTTGATCAAAACTCAGAATCCAAGTGACCTGTGTAACCATGTGTCCATTCTAACATGAATATTATTGCCACTAAGTATACCCCTTTGCAACTAAACTGTAGGAAATAGATATATAAACCTTTACCACACATCGAACCTGGTTTTGAAATACCTATAGCCACTAACCAGTACAGTTATCCAGCCTGTCCTTAAATAAATCATATAAATTCTTGACAAAGTTTTTGATGGTTTCCTATTGAAGATTTCCTGTGATAAACACATAAGATGGAGATTTTTTTTAAAAGTAACTATGTTTATTCCATCTTAAACAATAAGGTTAGCAAAAAAATAATTAGAATATATGGTTTTGAATTTTTACATTTGGGTAAGTTTTTACTTCTAAGCAATATAGTTTCTCTGTGCTTCCCTAAGTTTGACTAAGTATTTGAGCCAAGTAGGAAATACCCATGATTAAAATGAATGTAGTAATTAAATTGCGCTTCTAATGCAGTAACTTTAGGGAAGTTTTACTATTAAATGGCAATCCCCATACTATTGCTGCCACAGGGATAGGAAGAAAGAAGTAAATTAAAGGGGCAAAAAAAGGCACAGACACATCCTGGCTTGCTGTCAGGGTTATTTATGTGTCCTATCTGTACGACTTCTTGAAACCCAACCCTACTCTCCCAGCCTGCGCCTCCTCAGGGGAAGGAAGGCTGTGACTTGAGAGGACGGTAGCCCAGTCAAGCTGTAGTCTTCAAGGAGTCATCGCCAGGTCTGGTGCTCATCACATCCATCCAGGAGAATAGGTTCCTGAACCACGACTGTATCCTACTCTGGGGAAAAGAGTTGGGGAAAGGGGAAAAGCCAGTCTTTGTTTACTTACTGCAGTACAGATTAAGATCTTATTCCTAAAAAACTTACTTACTAGAAAAACTCCTGATATTTTAGCACAGTGGACTCTGGGGGTGACACAAACAAACTGCTTCTACCGCTGACCCTCACTGACCCTCGCTGACCCTAGGACCTGTCAGAATTTGAAAATGAAGTGAGATGCATATTCTGTTTTCACTACTGGAAGGACAGTTTTCACAGTGGAACCTCTGCCCACCTTTTACACCTGAGTTACGCTGCCTGGACTCTTAGGACAAACGCTAAAATGTGGGAAGTACAGTTTTACTGCATGTCGCTGATTGGTTTGTTTGCAGGCTCTCAGAAGGTTAACTTCTACTCTGATGAGGACACGTAAGTTACGGCAGAAACTTAGTGGACCCAGTTCAAACAAGTAAGAACGGTCAGAAGCATAACGAAACCAATTCTACAGATTAAAATGATTAGAAAAATCCATCATTTTGTCAAAGAGACAACATGAAATAAGGGACCCTGGGGCCACCACGAAGTACTGTTGGTTCCAGCCTTTGTAAATAGGTTGAATACATACAATCAGTCTTCAAAATGGCGTCCACTCAACTACGCCAAAACTTCCATTTTGATGCTTAAATACTCTACTCTTCAGGCTAATCTGCCATGGCTGCTTTACCTCTTTCAGTGCTAGTGTGATATGGATTCAAGACCTCCTGTTTCTCCTTCTAAACTTAAGTTTTCCTCTGCTCCTCTTAAAGAACTGTCCATCGCAACAGAAAACCAAAATAAAAGTAGCTTAAAATGTTAAACAGATATATTATCTCAAGAATCTACCTTCTTTCCACCCTTGTACTGCAGCAGACAAAAATTCTGATTATAATTAATTTACATAAAATAAAAATAATTATATTTAGATGACATTTTAAACTGAAAATTTTTAAACTTACTAACAAGTTGTTAAGAGATGTTCTGAGAAGTATTTTGGAAAATGATCCTCAAAGTTGTCCACAAATACATGAAATGATGTAGAATTTTGGCAACAAGAATTTATTTTTATTAATGCTAATAGCTATTCTATTGAATCCAGTACCAAAGGTTATTATGGATGGAACTGACTAGTTAAAATACGTATATTGATCAAAATAAAAGAATAATTGCAATATAATCAGTTAAATTTTACAGTCAAAATTTATGCAATGAGTGGATTGTATCCTGGAAAGAATGTATATTTAAATTCTTTCCACAACTTTTAAATTGTATGTTTCTTAGCCTGCAAACCATGTCATTATGGCAAAGGTCCCAAAGTGCTTTATTAGAAACTTCATTTGTTGGTTTGAGTAAAGTTTGGGCTGCTTTTCAACAAGTGGGTTTGAATTTCTAAGAATCTGTCCATGTTTTATCATCTTTTTCTTCTGGTGATTGACAGCAGCCATCTGCAGGGTGGCTGGTCTGAGTATAGAAAGAAACTCAGCCATCATGTGACCCAGCCAAACAGTGAGAATACAGTTGAACATAATTACATCAATTACTTGGTAGCTTATAAATCTCTGATTACTATAAGTGCTTTATAATTTGAAAATAAATAATATTTCAATTAATTCTTGCAATAAGCCTATGAAGAATTCAAGGAATGAATTATTAATAACCCTCTTTTACAGATAACTTAATCCTGCTGAACCTCAATTTTCCGAACACGTCAGAATAACATAAGTAAGTGACTGGAACAGAATCAGACCCAGGTATCTGTTCTCCAGTCCCACGCTCTTCTCAACTGTCAAGACAATAGTGTATGGAATGCTTGTTATGAAGATAAAGTCTAGAAGACACCAAAAACACCAAAGACTATTCATCACAAACCTGGATGGGTGTACTGGTTTACATCATTTAAAAATACTATGTGAAGTGAAATGATTTTGAATCTGCTAAATCAGTTGTCTTTATTATCTTGGCTAAATTTTTTTGCTTAACTTCAAAAGACTTGTCTAGTTCTCTTTTTACTTATAAAATAATTTTCTGTGAACCTTTATATAAAGTTGTGAAATATTTAGGCTCTATAAACTAAAGTAGGTCAGTGATTAGTATCTTTTTTTTTTTTTTTTTTTTTTTTTTGGTAAAACGAAAGAGGGTAGAGTGAAATTTTAAGCAACCAAGTAACACTGAGCTTTTATAATTTGTCTCTCTTTTGTACAACTCTCCATGTGGGCGGCTAGAGCAGGTTTCTGTCCCAAGTTTTATGAAAGACTCCTTTAAAAGAAGCTCCAAACTGGGATGCCAGGGTATTAAACATTCAGTGAAGCATTTAAGAAAAAGTACGGGATGTAAAGGTTTCAATAGCCATTCATTTACACTGGAAACGCCACTTGATTAAATGAAAAGCTAACTGCATTTGGGTTCCTTACATTTAATAAAGAACCTTCTAAGAAATGTCAGCCACATCTACCTACTTTCCTTCCTTGACATAATGAGTCCCCTCAAACTTGTTTCATAAATGTATCACTGATTTTTAAGCATGAATAAAATATACGTGCAAATCGCCTTATGTCTCACATTAGGCAGTGCTGAAAACTCAGTTTTGACACACTGCAATAGGAGTTGATAATTGGCTGAAAGTCAGGAACCTTTTTTTTAATAGCCTGTGGGGAATTTGTGGGTTTTTTCTTCTTTTTTTAATTGAAGTATAGTCCATTTACAATGTTGCGTTAATTTCTGGTGTACAGCATACTGATTCAGATATATATAGATAAACACACACACACACACACACACACACACACGCACATTCCTTTTCATATTCTTTTTCACTATGGGCCATTACAAGGTATTGAATATAGTTCCCTGTGCCTTGTGGTTTATCTATTTATATATAGTTGTTAGTATCTACAAATCCCAAACTCCCAGTTTATTCCTCCCACTCTTTTTGCCCCCTGGTAGCCATAGGAACGTTTTAAAGATGATTCCACAGCGGATATTTGCCTTTCTCTGGTATTTTAAAGGGTAATTATATTATTATTGTTTTAATTTGGTAGAAGATAAAGAGCTGCTTCTGAAATATCAGGTATATCAAATATAACTTGCTTACTGTTTTACATTTTACTGATACTACTGCAGTAGGTTTTGGAGACAATGCTATCAATTTTAACTGAATAGGACTGCAGGTGGAGGGGGTGTTGGTTCCTAAAATGTTAAAAAGCAACAGAAGGATCAGGTAGGAGGAAGACACAGAAGAAAGCCTTCACAACGTCGCCGCCCCAAAGAGGGGGCGATAGCGGGGGAAGACTGCAAGCAGAGGAGGAGACTGGGACACAAACAAAATTGAAAAACAGGGACATGACAGAAGAGGGGGCTACAGATGGAGAGAGTGGGATAAAAGCAAGGTATTTTAAAATCTTAGAATACAGTGCGTGATCGTGCAGCCAAAGCCTCAGGATGACCGTTGAGTTCTATGGATTCTTTCACTTACTTGAGAAGAACCACAAGATAATCTATTATGGTGGCTTTTTATTTTTCTTTTAATAGGACAAATTCGTACATGTTGTCCCAGAAGATAAATTATAAGCATAGTTTCTACTTTATAATCATTGTTAATGTATTCAATTACTTGCAGTGTTATAAAAGCTAAAACAAAGCAAAAACACTTTTCTGTTATTTCTGCGATTATGGTAAACACCAGCAAAATCTACCTTTTTAATCCCTCCCTCAACTACACACAGATTTTTCTCCTTCTCTATTTTTTTCTTTTTCACAATAAAAAAGCATTCCCGAGGTCTGAGGACAAGGACAAAACAATTTTGAAAACTACAAAGATAAAAGTATTCAACCATTAAAATAGATTTTTTAAAAAAAGGATAACATAAAAAAAGGAAAAGCAAAGGGGCTTTACCGTGATCCTCTTTCATTAAAAATTTGAATCGTAAAAAATAAATTATAATTAAAACATTAATTTACTTGAATATTATCATCTATCTCTAATACTAAAGGAGAAAGTTCAATAAGACGTGATTAAAATTTAAATCAGGAAAAATGTTATTTCCTTAAATGTTTCATGCTATGTGGCTGTTTAATAGTGTAAAAAGCTAAAACACAAAAAAAATATTGTTTTGAAATGTTAAAAAACTGATTAAGAAAGAAGAAAAACAGTCACACAATGTAGTTTTCATTAAAAAGTTATTTTCAATTTAATATTCTTTTTTTTTTAAATCTTCAGATCAGTTTGGAACCTGTTTCATTCCTCCCTTCAATTTCAGTTAGGTTCGTATGTGGATTTTACATAGCTAACAACACTGATGCTTTATAATCTATTTTTAAGATCCTTTCTGAGGTGCTGAAAGTCTCATGCTTTATTTAGAAATAGCAGCATAGAAATAATGCAATAGCCAAACATCTACATACATTAATTTCTCTGCACCTGCATGATTGTTCTGTCATTTTTCATGTTCTAAAATGGGACTCATCCATCATTTTTGATACGAGTGTACGACCACAGCTTCTCATGCCTTTTTTCTTATTTCAACATCTTTTGTGTTTGAGTTTAATGAAAAAGTCTATATGGAGGATAGTCATATTAGCGAATGCTTACAGATTTTTTTTCAATATGCCAGGCACCCTTCAGCATATTTGAAATGGACTCATTTTGTCCTTTCAACATCCATCCAGAGTAGGTATTTTGTGATGCTCACTTTAAAGAAGAAAGTAATATGTACAAAGTTTAAGCAGCTTGACGGAGATTTACACATCTGGTGAGTGGGGAGCCGGGGTTTCTAGAGACTGGTTCAATATACTCCCTCTGCAGCTCTTGTTTTAGTTATAGTAAAACAAAAGAAACTAACAAATGAAAAGCACTTCTCAGTGGTGAATATTAACAGAGTGCTCTATTTAGTAATTTAGGATGTAAAGTAAATTGTAATATATACTACTTTTAAAGTTACGAATAATTAAACAGCATGAGTTCAGCTTGCTGTTTAATCAGCAACTTGCAACACAATCAGCAAGCATTTTCCACATTTTTCTAAATTCTGCAATTCTCTGGACTTTTTAAAAAAAAAATTCTTAATTGTGTGGATAATAGCAGACGGAACTTCTTCACTCCCTACACAGAATCAGTTATTTGGCACCCAGAGTGGCCAGTTTAAGGATAATTTGAAAGATTCTATCAAATCACTGCAAATTCTGGAGCTCAGAATAATTGTCATTGTTAAAAGGGACTTGAGAAAGTAGGAGGTTAGTTCAGAACAGACAAAATGACAATTAAGAGATACATGTCCTCATTTTATTAGACAAAAATCCTCCATTTTCTACTGGGAAAAGCAAGAATTTTTCCTTTAAAATTCATTAATTTTTTTGGAAATTTTCATAAAAATAGCATCAGAAATGAACTCTTGGGAGATTTAACTTAATTTTGAAATGGCAAGGAAAATTCATATTAAGGTTCTGAATCAGAAAGTATGCGTGGGTATAAAGACATACTAAGCTAGTTATATTTTCATTATCTTGTAGTTTCATCTTAGCACGTGATATTATTTTATTTCCATGACAGCAGATTGCAGTAGCTGCCCGTTAGCAAGATTAAGGGGATTCATAACTGAATTAAGACAGGACAAATAAGCAACCAATTGAACAATTTATAGTGAGATATTTTTATGGTATTTCCTAGATGACTTTAGTGAGATAAAAACATGATGCGTTTAAATGTACTGAAAGCTGAGTTTCACAAACATTAAGTACATACTTACTGAAATATCATCTGTTAACCCACGTAATTTAAATGATAATATATAACTGAAACACATTTGAATGTATTAGACTCAGTACTTGAGGGAAAATTAAGACTACAGTATGCCTATGCATCTTACATAAAAGCTCAGAAAATTATTTTCCTATTTTGAAGTTAAGAACCAAAATCTGAAAATGAGGGTAAGCTATCTATGGATTAAAATTTTACCACATTTCTTGATATTTTCCTGCCTTTCTTTAGTGTTGAGATACATTTTAAGCACTAATTCTCACTGACTCATTCATTCATTCATTCACTATTTAAGATAAAATGTCTCCTCTTAATATTGTAATTGAACAGATCCGTCTATGTCTAGCACAGTCCTTCGCACACTTAACTTAGGAAACAGACAATCCTAAAGATTCCTGCAAATCACTTTCTCTCTTCAAGCACCAGCTTTCTCACCTAGAAAATGAGAATAATGATAGTATCTACTCAATAGGGTGGTTATCAAAATTAAAGGAGATAATGTACAGAGCCTAGCAAAAAGTTAATATTAAAAAAAAATCAAATATTGAGTAAAAAGTTGATAATGAATTTGACTACCAAAGAACTTAGGAAATCTTTTTATAACAACACCTCATAAGAGCTGTGTAGTATTCCATGGAACTAAACAATGAAAACTCTATCAACAGAGACTGAGCTATCACAAGATGGTACCACCAGGTCCAGCTGGGAATGCCATAATATTACATCATGAAATACAAATATAATACAAGGACTGTAGCAGGCAGAATAATTATAGGAAGTAGTTAGGCAAAATTAAGATGTATATCTTAGTAGGTGGTTAATGTGTTATAGATCTTAGTTGGTGCTCAGTGAGATCGGGAACAACATTGAATCTGAAGATTTAGGGACGTGGTTCCTGTGGCATTCTCTCAAACTCAACCATCGAAGAAAGGACTCAGTGGGAATTCGATCATGTTATAGATATTTTCAGAAAGTTTTATATATAACTTAATTAAAAATAAATGCCAGAAACTTTAAAATGGCCTGGGACAGTTTGCTTTTGAAGGGATTATGTACAAGATAATTAAAAATCCTACATTAATAATAACAAATATAATTAGGAAATAGCAACACATGTCTAGCTCTTAGTTGTTTTTTTTTTTATGGAATCTATAAACTTCATTCAGAATAATAAAGACTTCAATAACTGAAGACTTACACCACATTCTTAAATAGGAAGATTCGATTTAAAAAAAAACCTAAAAGGTTATGCTTAAAACTTTCTAAACAAGGACATCTTCTACAACAAGAGGGGACATTTCTGCAATTTTATTTTTTTCAAAAATCTGAGCTTGCTTATTTTCCATTTCTTTATGATGAAACAGAGTTGAATAATTGCAATGTGGAGGGAGAAAGTCACCTGCCATACCTGGAAACAAAGGATGTTGCAGCCATCAAGCCATCAGCCACTGCAGACACCTCCCACTGTGCACCCTGAGGGGATTCAGGATTCAGTAAAAAACAGGATACTGGTGCTAGATCGTTAAGGTGCATATCAAAGGGATGATTTCAAGGAGCCCAGACCCTTGTATCTTCCCATACATGGAAAAGTGCTAAATTCATTAACTTGAGATGTCTGATTTTTCTTTAATTAACAGTAATCTTTTGATGTCCTGATTACCTGGGTTTTTTTGTTGTTGTTAAACTCCTATATATTCTGGCTCTTCCTTTACCCCTCGGGAACAATCCCTCTGAGCTATCTGAGAGGCTGTCCCTCAGGCTTAAGTCCTCAACAAGTCTACTGAAAAACAGAATCCTCAACTTTCAGGCTGTGCATTTTTTTTCAGTCAACATCAAGGAAGGCTATAAAGGTGTCAAATAGTGTATTATGTGCCTCATCTTAAAACTGATTATTCCTATATTCTAACTAATTTATGCATTTATTTAGTTGCTGTAATTTGGGATTCATTCTAGTAAAGTTTTGTCTATAGTCTTGAAATAGTAAATCCTCTTATTGGAAGTTTTAGGGGAGTAACTCTTGATATAGAAAAGAGACGGAGATAGAGTTCTAAACATTAACTAGTCTAGATAAGAAACATTTTAGATAAATGTGGAGAAAAAAATGTTTACCAACACATTCTGAATTTAGTGATCATTAACGTTTCCTCCCAGAGTGTGAAAACTCACACTGGGACGTCTACATCTTAAAGGTTTGATGTAGCTCCCGTGTAATACCACCTGCAACCTCTGAAGACCTTTTATGCTAATAGGTCACCACGGTAACAACATTCAGATTCACACCCTTAATTCTAGAATGTAAACTGTTGCAGGAAAAATCATGGATTCCGTTTACTTTCTCTCTTCTCCTTTTGAGCCTGAACTTAATTTAGCGATCCTTGTAGATTGAGTATTTTATGACAACAAAGAGACATTTATTATCAACAAAGTAACATTTTCAAATCTGAAAAAAATGTCATTTGTTTCTTCATAGTGTTTAGCACAATTGTCACTAAACATTTATTGATGTAAGTATTTGATATTTTTATCTGACCTCACTCCCTCAGCTAGACATTGGGGCAGCTGACCCGACTCTGCCTGTTTTGGTCACCAGTATACGTCTGTCATGCAGCTCAGTATCCAGCACTCATCCACTCATCTATGTTTCCTGAATGCCTATTCCTGTCTAGGTAGTTAGGGGAGCGGCATAATCCAGACCATGTCACTGCTCTCCTGCAGATTACACCCTGTGGGCAAGACAGACGATGAGCAAACAGGCTCTGAGTACATATTTGTAGAACATGTGAAAAGAACAAAATGAATAAATATTTATTTTGATTTATGATTTCACAGTCCTATTCTGGTGGCATCTGATTATAATTATCTGTAAAACATTCTTTAAGAATTCTTCTAATTCACCATTTAATTCACAGAATAAAACACATTTTTCTGACAAGAGTAGGCAACCAATGATTCTTAATTTTGCTTCCATATCTATAAATATAGGCATGGATGTTTAGGCACATCTTTGTGTATTGTGACTGAACAAGTTAGTTAAAGGAACAAATTAATGGGAACACTCCATGTAACCACTTTCCTTTTGAACCTTTTAGTTTCTGTCAGAAATTTCCACTCTTTTTTTTTCTTGATCAGATGGCCATGATCAAAGTATAAAGCAAGTGTCATTTTTCTATTCCCCCCTGTCATAAAGTAATGAAACATTTACTAATGAACCATCCTAAAAAGGCTACATTCAGTGTATCAGAGTGCTCCTCTCAGACAGCTCAGAGAGAAGGTAGCAGCTGTGCACAGATGTGCTGTGTCAGCCTCTCCCAATCAAGGAAGCACATATGTAACATATGAATAAACCATCATATATTTACTCTGTGAAACTATTTCAATTATACAAAAATAATATTTTAGTAGTATATTAAGAGAATAGAATGTGCCCTGATAGGCTTTCATTAATAAGTTTTTATATGGGCCCAACCACGTGTCATTCATCAAACTTGTGTTTTTAAAGAAATCAGTTTGTGCAATTAAGAAAAACTTTGAAAACCAACTTCCTAATTTCACTGGTAATTGAACTATTATTCTCCTGTTTTCCCTTTGATGTCAGCTTTCTTTTTCTGCTGTGAGTACTGGGCTCCTTTATGATCAAGGGTCAACCACATCGCAGCACATGTCAACCCCATCACGTTGATACTAATCTCCAATGACCTCCCTCCCAGCTGACACTGTTATTCTCAAAGGACTGACACTCTACTTTTAAATACTAACAATTTTCCCTCCAGGTTGTTATTTGAACCTACTAATTAAAGCCATTGTGCTGATCAATGACTTTGCTTCAGGACTGTTTTTTAATTATAAATCAGAAAATTACATTTATAGTAAAAATTACTTTTAGTAATATCTAGTTTTAGCTTAAAACTTTCAGTTTAATGGCACAAGATAAAAAGCCAAGTATTTATTGATCCAACACCTAAGAGTCATTTATTGGAACAAATTATCTGCCATCAAAAGAGAAAGCCATTATACATCTTGCCAATAATACTGAGTTCTACTTGAGTCATAGAAAATAATAACAACTAACTAACCAACAAAGAGAGGTCAGCCTATGAATGACTACTTGCACCCTATCCAGCCACAGAAGGCGGGGATGGTTGGGAGGACAGAGGGCGCACTGAGGGCTGGTCAATCAACTCAATGTACCTGCCCACCCATGACATGCAACAGCCTCAACTGCCTGGGACCCTAAGGTGACAATAAAGCATTTATACTCCAAGTGAAGAAAATGCCATTTTTCATTCTTACAGAGACCTAATACCCAGAGAACAGGATATGGAAATTTTCTCTTTTTTTAACTGAAGTATAGTCAGTTTACAATGTTGTGTTACTTTCTAAATGTTAGATGAAGTCAGTGGCAAAATTAAAAATAAATATTTTCCTCAAATGGGAAATTGAAGTATACACATCTTATTTAAGCTGTGTAAGACTAGACCAACAATCTCAAGACCAGTAAGTTACATTATAATAACTAGAAATAATTTTGTATGCCTTATGAACTGTCTCCTTTCCACTCCATGTGGAAACAGCCTAAATGTCCATAGACAGATGACTGGATAAAGAAGTTGTGGTATATTCACACAATGGAATACTGCTCAGCCATAAAAAATAATAAAATAATGCCCTTTGCAGCAACATGGATGGACCTGGAGATGGTCATTCAAAGTGAAGCCAGAGAGAGAAAGAAAAATACCATATGATATCATTCATATGTGGAATCTTAAAAAAAAAAGAAAGACACAAATGAACTTATTTACAAAACAGAAATAGATTCACAGGCATTGAAAACAAACTTATGGTTACCAGTGGGGGAAGAGGGTGGGACGGAACAAACTGGGAGTCCAAGATTTGCACATACTACAATATATAAAGTAGACAAACAAAATGTTTCTTCTGTATAGCACAGGGAACCACACTCAGTATCTTGTAGTAATCTATGGTGAAAAAGAAAATGAAAAGGAATATATGTATGTACATGTATGATGGAAACATTACGCTGCATACCAGAAATTGACACAACATTGTAAAATGACTATACTACAATTTTATTTATTAACAATTTAAAAATTCTTAATAAATAAAATGCTCTAAACTTTAATGTATGATATACATATCCATGATGTTCAGCAGAAGAGCCATGGACAGGGGAAGGGACTTGGACTTTCTCCTAATCCTGTCACTGGAGGTGCTGTTAAAATATCCCTGGGTCTTAGTTTCCTTGCCTACAAAGTAAGGTATCTAGAACAATTCAGTGTTGAATTTTCTTATACGTCCAAAACTTATAAGCCTATAAAGGTAGCTTATATTTGACATAAAATGTGTTACAAACTAGACCCATTTATATACCTCACTGATTTCAATTAAGCTTTTTTAAAACAATTTTTTTCCTGCAATACTGATTCATTTCACTGAAAATTGAGATTTCTTTACTTAGTAATGAAAACCAATTAATGGTAAAATGGAGATTTTAGATTTTCACCTAGGTTTACAATAAAAACTGGAGTTGGTTCTCAAAGAAGTAAAGATTCTTTGCCAAGTTATTATGAAACAAAATTTAAGAATGACCAAATAAATAAAATAAGAACAATTAATCAGAGCATCAACCTTAACCATGAACCACCTCCTCCCACTTCCAGTTCCCTTCCAGTAAATGATTACCTCGCAGATACTCAAGATGTTTTATGATAGCTTCTCTTTAGGACCTTTTAGAAATGTCATATAATAAATTAGGTCCCCAAATCTTTATAGTGTGGATTAAATTATTCCATCAGCCATCCTTTTTTCTTCCTGTTTTATTGTCCAAATTGCCTTTTTCTATTTTTTACTCTCTTGCCCCATATCTGTATCTTTCTTCAGCTCAAAAGATATTCTTAAAATGTCTCTTGTACTCATTTGTTCAAACTCAACTTGTCATTTGTAGTTCTGAAACTATAAAAATCTCATAAAAAAAGCATATTTGGCATGCCCAAAATGAAAATATAAAATCCTACAGTTGTGTTGCTTGACAAATACTGGGGTTTTTTAATTTTAATCATTGTTCATTTTTAGATTTCTAGCCAGTGTGCATTTTATTAACTTTAGTATGTTTTCAATTTTTGAAACCTACACTTCAATGACCTACTTTACACAAACTTTTCCCTGTTACTAGTAATTATCTCTTGACAGTACTGATAATACTGAAAAACAAAACAAAACAAAACATGGTTGTTAGAATCAAGGATAGAATTTTGGAGGAGAAAAATGACTCTAATCTTCCCTTTCCTCCAGCAGATGTTCCAGGCTCAATACTCAACAATCATTTTTCATCAACATGGATGGACACTAAACTGTCTAAATTCAATATACTTTCTATAAAAAGCTCTGTATTTTTACCGTACACCCTTTAGGCCTCCCTACAAAACACACATAGTCAACATGCATTTTTCAAAAAAATCACACACCAGCACATGAGCATCACACACACACACACAAAATACTTGCACAAATAGTTAAAAACTCCATTGAGCAGTAAAATCACTATGTATTACTATGTTCAGCATCCTCCTCTTCAGTCATCCTCTCTAATATGAAAAGAGGCACCTTTTTTAATATTTCATGTGTATCCACATCACTCTCCTGATTTAAATGAGTGGCATCTCTCAATGTCTAACAAACAAACAAAAATCTCAAAGAACCTTAAGTTTCTTAGGCATAAAAAACAGGTTACCTTCCCCACCCTATGTGACTTTATTCTATGTGTACGGTTCTCTGGCCAAACAGAACCATCTATTGCCTTCAATGTACTTATCATTTAATGCCTATGAATCTTTGAACGTATTCTGTCTACTTGTAATAGCCTGACCTATTTTTTCTGGGTATTTTGGGGGCTATTTCCTACTCACATTTTCTCATTACTGTAAACGTCACCTCTTTGGAGCTTCTTTCCTGCACTTCAGGCATACTTCACGTGTCTTAACATCTCCAGAATGTTATACTCTGGGGACTCAGTAAATGCTTACTGTGTGAGTGATTAGTTGTGTCAGGGATTGGTGAGCACAGAAAGACACCCAAAATTTGGTGTCTTCTTTCAAAGACTGAATAATGAAGTATGGAAGAGCAAGAGTGTTGGGCACAACCGGAACATTAGACAGTATACGTGAAGGAGGAGATTAAGAAGAAAAGTCAGAGAATGGAAGAAAGTATGTTGACATGTATATTCTCTGCAAAGCACAATGCAACGTGCTTTCACATATGTAATCTCCATCTCTATCTGAAATACTTTTTAATCTGAAGTTTAAACACATTCTTGTAGTTTTAATAAATAGAATAATATGAACAAATAATAATCAAATATTAAAATGTGGACAGTAAAATGTTTAATAAGCAAAGCTTATTAACATTACAGAAAATAAAGGCCTTAGACATATTATGTTAAAACTCATTACTTTTTAACAAATAGATGGTCCAAAAATGTACACAGAAAAGCCATAGATAGAAACACAGCTACATAATAATTATTCGAATGTTTGTTCTAACAATCACTTAAAGGCAAATTAAACAACAAACTATCATTTTCCAATGTAGTACGTCACACAGTACTGTGATTGTTAGTTTACCTATTGGTATTTCCTGATTAATTAAAATAGTGGAAGGCTGGATGGTGGTCTTTAATGACGCATCCACATGCCAACCTAGTGAAATCTACTGATACCTCTTGAATGAGCTAACTAATGAACGTATGAATATATGGATGGAAATGACAGTAATTAACACTATAAGGTGGTGTGGATTGGACACTCCCAAACACTACACTTTGGACATAGATTCTAAGCACAGCAACACAAGCTCACTGAACAATCCTTCATTTATTCATTAAGTATTTTGTCGTAGGTACCAAACATCTCCACAACCCCTGGCCTTAATATATCCCAAACTGAACTTCTCTTCCTCAACAAACCTGCTGCCCTTGCATTCTTTGTCTAGTTCTCCCCCAAGTTAGAGGCAAAGCAAGCACCTCCCTCCTTCCAACTCCGGTTTTCAGGTTGTCACTTTATCCCTTTGCTTCTACGTTCTGAACGCGTCTCTCTCCTTTACTACAGTTCTCACTCTCATTTTCTTCCTTTTCAGCTATTACAATAAACTCTTAATTGGCTTTTCTGCTTTCAGCTTCCACCCAATTCAATCAATTTTCCAAAGTGCAGCCGCATTGTTACTTCTTGACTTGAAATTCCTTAGTGAGCCCCTGTCTTTCACAGGATAATGTGCACGTCCTTTCGTAGAGTGGAGAGGCATTTCCTTAATTTGCAGTCTGCATGACCTCACCCTGGCTGCACTGTAAGCTTCACACACGCACCGAACCACACAGACATACCAAATTCTCAGACTTCTAGGTTTTGTATCTGATAGTCCTTGGATGTTCTTTCCAATCTTGAACACCAGGAAGGGTCATATGCACTGTACCTGGCCAGACTAAAGTGACACTTCCTTTGTGAAACTTTCCTTGATTCCCTTCTGCAGATATGATCACTCTTCCCTTTTTAATACCCCTGCTTCTCTATGTAATCCATTATTACACTTACTGTGTTACATATCCGCAGCTACTCAGCATCTGTGTACCTCTTGTGCCTGGCACATTCAGGTCCAAGATACTCAATGTCTGCTATTATGCGAGTGATACCAACCAACGAAGGAGCTTTTACGTGAGACAGAATCACTCAGGCAGGCTGACGGACTTGACAAATTTTAATTTCAGTATATTTCATGTTAAAATTAAAAGCGATTTTTATATTTGCATAGCCTAAAGTAATATATGCACTTTGATATTTAATACTGTAATAGTGTGACATAAGAAAAAATATACATTTGGTCATTCAGGTGACAAAAATACATCTCTCATATATATTTTTGGTCTTCCTCTGTGGTCCCTAGCTCCTAGCTCCCCAAACCCTTGGAATCTCCTAAGTGCTGAGAGTGATAAAGGTGTATTTTTTTGTTTGTCGTGTTGATAAGATGACTTTTGGAAAGCAGCCAAGGATGGGGGCTGGTTGTCAGTGGAGCCAACCTTGTGATTGGAGAGTTGGAACTTTCAGTCCTACTCTCTGATCTCCCAGGAAGGGAGAGTGGCTGGAGATTGAGTTCTATCACTAATGGCCAATGATTTAATCAATTATAACTCTGTAATGAAGCCTCCACAAAACCCCAAAAGGACTAGGGTTGAAGAGCTTCCCAGGTGGTAAGCCAGAGGAGATGTAGGGAGAGTGGTGCACCTGGAGAGGGCTTGGAAGCTCAGTGTCCTCTCCCCACACCTTGCCCTATGCATCTCTTCCCTCTGCCTGTTCTTGAATTATATTCTTTTATAATAAACTGGTGATCTAGTAAGTAAAATGTTTCCCTAAGTTCTCAAAGTTCTGTGACCCATTCCAGGAAATTAATCAAACCTAAAGAACAGGTTGTGAAAACCTCTGATTTAAAGCTAGCTGAACAGAAATACAGGAAGCAATCTACGCTTGCACCTGGCATCAAAAGAAGTAGGGGGTGGGGCAGGTCCTGAACGATTTCTCCCTGAACCTGTGGAATTTGACTGTAGGACACCCGGCTGGAGTCTGGAGCATTGTTTGATGCACAGGTGGGGAAAACCCCCTCCCCACACATTCGAATCGGTGTCAGGACCACTTAAATGCTGACCAACTAAAACCTGAATGTGAGGGAAATATTTCATTGCTTAAAGCATAACATGATACTAATTAGAATATAAGATAGAAACACGAAGTATAATATTGACTATATGACTTCTACATTAAATGGAAGGCAAGAATGCTTATACAGTAAGACTTCATGGAATAAAGAATATAATTATCCTAAATCTTACCTCTAGTTCCTTGAAATAGTTAAAGTATTGACTTAGCAATACAGTTATCTAATGGATATTTTTTAAATGATTACAAAGTGATTTTGACACGATTTTGCTGTTTCAATGGCTTAAAGTGAGAAGGTACAAAAACATGGCACACTTCGGTGAATTAACTATAGTGTTACGTATTGTGACCTACTTTTAGAAGCAAAGAAGGAATTTGCTTCTATATTCCATTCTCCTTCAATTTCATAACCAATATTTTGAAAAGCTTTTCTACCTTACAAAGAAATTTAAATGCCCAGAACCTGTGCCTGACATTAATAAAAAAAAAAAAAAAGTCTATTGTAATATATGAAGTTTATAGAATAGGGAATGTAAGGTCCGTGTCCTATTTTTGGCTTAGATTTTTGTTTGAGAAAAGTGTAATTTGGTTACAGTGTATTACTATTCTACAATGTATCCTTTAAAAATAAGAATAGCTCTAAAGCCAGTCCCTTGTACTCTATGGTGATCTTGGAGGAATGCCAAAGCTTATCATTAGAGCCCCATAAAAAAGAAGAAAAATACAAAACAGCAAACTTAGGGTCCATTCAGGAAGGAAGGAATTCGAATCATCTCTATTAACTAGGTTAATGGAAGGGAATCATGGCTCAGAAAATATAAAACTAAATGCTCTGCTGCTTCCATGTGGTAACGCCATGGGGAACACAAAGGGTAAAAAATAGTAGGTGAAAGGAAAACTGAGTTAAGCTATCTAACAGAGATGATAATAGCATTAAACTGCCTCTAAATTATAAGTGAACAATTTAAAATACAAATAATCTTTACAAAATTCGAAGTCTACCATTTGTTGACATAATGCTAGTTTGTTAATTTCCAGATTGCCCTGAGCTATATTAATGGTGATCTGTTTCTAAACATCTAAAGCATTTTCTCAAAGAGCAATACAAATTTTTGAAAGCCATCTTTTGAATCTGGCAGTTTAGTATGGACTATGAATTTTACTTGTTCAGACTGATAAAAAGTGTTTCCTTGCTCTTCATGATGTGAGGCTTGGAAGAGAGCCCTGGTATTGCACACATCCCTGAAGGAAGAACTTCCTCATCAGCTTTTATTTGCCTCCCAACCTCTGGATTTACACCACAAGGGAGTGAGTTCAAGGTATTTTCAAACCAACTGGGCAGTGAGCACAGTCGTTAGAACAAATAGATATGCTGCAGAAACATGTAAGAACTGTGTTGATGCTATGATGAAATTTAAAGCATCATAAAAGTGTTAATGAATTCAGCACGTCTCGGTCATTATGAATGACCGTAATCAACAGAGATTCATCTGGAATCAGTGGTCATGAATGACATTATTTCTGAAAAAGATGAGGATTATGATCTAGATATAACAATAAAATCAAATTTTATATTGAATCATTCCTTAACTTTCCTATGGCATCACTGTGTAATTTGTACAGTTTCACTTCACCATCCTTAGTCAACACCCACTGAGTTCTTAGGTACACTTGTTTTAGGTGTTCTCTCTTGCATGTCCTATCCAATTCTAGTACTGGCACTAATTTTAGCGATGAGAACTTAAGTCACTCACATTTTCCAGGTCTCAACAATAAAATAGGAAAACCGGGCCAAGATTTTCTCTAAAGTTCTTCCCAGATCTAACGTTCCCTGTCTTACATCCCTCACCACAGCCCTTGCACCTTAGAGTAAACAGTGGCAAACACATAGCAGGTCCTTAATGAATGCTTGTTTAATTAATATAGCATAGCTTTTATTACTTTATCCATCTAGGCTTACTGCAGCAAGATTGTGTTTCTTAAAGTTTTTCACAAAACTAATGGTTGGAACATCTCAGAACTCTCTCCAGCTGATTGATTTGAAGTCGTTGGCTTTACATTCTTCCCATAAAACTGCAGGTTTGTACAGCTTTATAGACAATAATGAGAACACTTAATTACACATGCACAGCGGCAAGAATCTGCAAAGGCAATTTTATTTCTAAGCCATGTACTGTAATCTCAGCCAAATCATACATTCTCACAAATCCAATTGGGATGAAGTTTAAGGATGGAAACCAATCTGTCTCACTTTGCAGTACTTGAAACCTATCTTGAAATCTCTGGTAACTTATAACTTGCAAGTCATATTAAGACCAAATATCATAAATGAGTATTTTTAATTAGGGTGAGATGTTCTCAATAAAAGACACCTAATTCACACTGTGCACAGCTGAATGCAGAAAACATAACACATCCCTTTTTTTGGAGAAGAATGTAATTACAAGTATGGACACAAACTTGCTCTGTGCTAGGTAGGCATGACATATACACACTGTGGGTGAAGTATCTTAAAGGTTAGTGAAATAGTGTAAAAGTAATCTAATTTACAATTAATGCATTTTTTTAGAGGATGTGATGCCTTGTTTTGATGGTTTTATTTTTCTCAGAACATTTACCATTCATCATAGAACAGATTGATGTAAAAATATTCCTAAGTTTCTTTCAGAAGTTTGAGATCTATACTATTTCTGCTCAATAAAGCATCGGATATACAAATGATTTACAAAAATGATCTGCAATTTGTATGTCATAATTTGATTTTTTAAATCTTGGACATAAAGCACAATAATTCAGTACAATAAAAAGCTATACCATTTCTTTGCCAAATAAAAAGCTTTACCCACAGGCAACATGATTTAAAAATATCCTGTTAAATGTAAAGCTAAAATTTACATTAATAACTTTGACTATAGCTCAATAAACCCATTGAGTTAAAGAATAAAGAATCTTTATACCAGACTTCACATGCAGAAGCAGAAACTTCATACCAATACAACTCTGAAAGCTTCAGAAGTCTAGGAGAAATAAGTTATATTTCAAAAATGAGTTTTGATTTAAATGTAAGCTTGAGGTAGTTATGGAAAACATTAGGGGAAATTGGAAAGACCTTGTTAAAATAATTGAGCTTACAGAAGCAGTGATAAGAATGTAAATCTGAAAATTGCCTTTGCATCACATAGAGAGCTAAATAATCCTAGAAGTGGAATCATTTTTCTTTCTCTCAAAGCAAAATTGGAATTTTAATAGGTGCAAAGAAAAGTGGTATAGAAACCAGGAGCATCTGAATTTCCATCTCTTGTGAGACACATTAAGGTGGAAGAAAAAGAATATGATTTTATCCTTTAAATTTCTAAAACCAGAGATACTTTTAGTTGTCTTTTATAATGTGCTAGGACTTTATCAACCATGGATATATTTAAGTTTTTGGAGTAAACAAATAATATTTCCAACTTTTCCCCCTCAGAGCTGCATAAATCGATTACTGATGTATTTATGCATTTATTTCTTTATATTTTTCTTCTTTGTGTTTCAAGGTGTGCCTACTCCTTCCAGATGTCTGGGATTTTTTTTTTTTTTGTACTTACATATAGTTTATTTATTTTTTGATAATTCCTTTTATTGATTCCATAAAATATTATTTTTTAAACTGAAGTACAGTCAGTTACAATGTATTGATTTTGATGTCTGGGATTTTGATACATCTATGAAAACTCTGCTTTTTTACCTAACAATTTAATCATCTTCAATTTTCATCCGTTTGCAAAGGATGCATTTCTTAATCTGCTGCTGAACAACTGATCGGACACCAACTATAATAACTGTAGCAGCAGTGGACACAGTTACTGTGTGTATAAAGTGACACGAAACATCAGCAAGGCTGTGTGATGCCTTCTAGGTTTCCTTGGGTTTAAGAAAGCTAATATAAGCATTTAGTGTTGTCATTGGAGCTTAAGTGAAAAGTACTTAAGAAAAAGAGACAGAGAGAGTAATTGACTAGAAAAATTGGCTTTGCTCATGTCATCAAGCACACATGCATTATGCATGATGACGTGAAAGACTGAAAGTCTAAAGGGCTCAAGTAGCGGCCAGAACTCTGGACAGTTCTGGAAAAAAATCTATGTTGCTATTATTTCTTCCGAACTATTCTAGAAGATCTTTTTAACAGATTCTGTGCTATGTACTTGGGCTGCCCCTCTTCCTATAATGAACCTGCCCAGAATTAGGCAAATGCATACATTCTCTTCTGATTAATAGTTTGCGAGGAAGTCTCATGGCTGCTGAAATCTGTTCACACCCTAATGCACTTTCTTCGTCTTTGATTATCAAGCAGTCTGCTGACTTCTCTAGTTGGCTTTCTTCATCTCATCTACTATTGATTTTGCAGCCCTAAATCTTACTAATTTTCCAGGTCTTGTTGAACCATCTAATTCCCAATATGTTGAGGAAAGCTTCAGAAATCCACAATAATAAAATCCCAACATTTGCTAATCTATCATCCCTCCTGAATTCTACATTAACAGGTAGAGCCTAGCAAACACTACTGCTAAAGTTCCCCTAAGGGTAAAAAAAAAAATTGCTATATAAAATTTTTAAGTGTGACACTAATTCGCAAAATTCACTTTCTCCAACTATGAGAGGTCAAAATTTCATCTATGCTATGGTCATTTCTCAGTAATAAATTGCTAGTCTTCAAACTAGGAAGTTTTAGTAACAATGTCTTGAGCTCTGACACACGTTTTGCAGTCCCATCGAAACCACTTTTTATAACATCAAAAGTCAAAAATAGATCAAAATTGTTGCCATTATAAAGAAGTACAATGATGTAACATCCAGAGAAAGTAACTTACCTGTGTTTTATTTTTAAAACTACATTTGTCCTGACACCTTCTCTTTCTCCTATTGATTTGATGTGTATTTTCAGGGAAAAGTCTTATCTAAGAGTATGTCCCAGCATCACCTATCTCCATATTCATTCTTCTTAGATACAAAAGCCCAGATAACAATATCTAAGTTACCATCTGGAGAATCTTTTTCTCCTAATTAATTGGGGAGACAGCGTCATGAAATTCATTGGTCACAGGGAACTCAGTAACATATTTACTTCTGAGCTCTTCACCAAAATTTGCCATTTCTCATTTAGTTACAAGTTAGAATAGGCTCTTATTGGTTATAAATGCCACTTAGTGGTGAAAAAACTCAAAGAAGGTAAAGTGTAAGAATTCTCAGAGTCTGGAAGATTTTTTAAAAAGTTAGTTTTGACTGACAAATCCATTTGTTTTCCGTTTAGGTACTACATCACATAATCAGAACTTACTGCTATACCTCTTAAATTGGGCAGTGCTAGAACCCACATGTTACTGATGATAATAAGCCCAACAACTATTATTTTGGAAGAAAACTGAAGTTCCATTCATTTATACTTTTAATCACTATTGAAACATAATTTTTAAGCAGTCATTGATAAGATCACTTAGTCTTGGAAATTTACCCCAAAGGTCTTAGTTTAAACTTGTTTATTCACCTAAAACACCTAATAAAATGATAATTATCTAATTTTAAGGTGAGTATAATGTAATTTTAAATTTTACCTAATAATTTACCTAACAAGGTAGTTTATGTGAATATGTAAGGGAAAAGGGAATTATAAATATTATGTAAAATATAGTCACTGCCATTTAAAATATCATCAAAATTACATCTTATAATTGGACCTTCATGTCTAGAAATACTCCTTCCAGAGTTAAACACAGTATGTGTAAACATGTATATAACAAATATACAAAAGCTGTTGGTTCAGTATAAACTAAACAGTCAAGAGATGCTAAAGACCCATTGTTTATTGCACGCATTTGCCTTTGATTTAAAGATCTGTGCACTCTAAACTGTATACCATCACTGGATCTTAGTAATCTGCTTACTCCAGAGTTGAAGCCAGTCACTAATTCTAAAAATATTAAGTATTAGAAAAGAACAACAACAAAAAAAAACAGTTCAAGGAAAAACCACAAGGTACTCGATGTCTCACTGCTTGACTTTCCCTACATTTGCAAAAGTGGTTGAGGACCATGACGTTTACAACAAGGTGATCTAGAGGACATTATCAGAGTCAGAGTGACTCCCACACTCTGGGGCTTTGGGACTATTGCAGAATAGAATGTGCCAGAAGAGTGTCAGCAGACTGTGTCAAATATATCATTGTCAATAAGTGGGCTATTTTCTATGTCTAGCTAAGTAATTGATACCAAGCTTCATTGCAGGAGTAGACAATTTTAGGTACCATTTGGGTTCTGAGTCTTCCATTCTGTTGTGGAAAATTCAAGTATCACAGGTTTCCACTGTTTCTGGTTTTCCTGTGTCACCCTAAAATAACCGAGAGACCCTGAGAAGCATCCCATGCCACACATAACCAGGATTTTTCAGATTAAAGCATGATAATTATTAACTCAAACACTGTTTCCTGTGAATGCACCAATTTCCACTGAAAATTCTGGATCTGCTCAACTCCAGTTTTGTGAGTGGAAGTCAAGTATGTATGGATTGTGGGGGACAGGAGGGGAGGTAGTGGCAGAAGCCCTAATGAAATGCTGAGCAAGGTTCAAGTCTTTCAAGCTTGCATGGATCCGAAATAAAACTTATTGATGCTTTATCCCCCCTTTACAAAGCAATTCACATTGAACTAAGATTTAATCAATTAGTGGGTTGATAATTTAAATGTATCTTTCAATAATCATACTTTTCATATTTTCTGCACATTGTGTGTGTGTGTGTGTGTATGTGTGTGTTTCCCTTCAAGTGGTGATTATCAGTGATGATACTGTAGGTATTTTAGGAAAGAACTCTATGACTTAAGCTTCTACTGTAGCTAATGGGTAGATGCAATTTTAATACACAACTTTTTTTAATAACATTTCATTTTTTTCCATATTTAGTGTAGATTTCTCTGCTTGTGTTCTATGTAGAAACTATTATGAATTTCAAGCCATAAAACATATATCTTAGTGATGGGCTATAATTATGTACTGGTTTGCATTGTAATGTATACAGGCAACAAATTTGTAATTATTCTGGCTTTCTTTATGTTATTTATAAATCTATTGCTTATCCCAGCTCTGACACATATTGGCTGAATGAATGACCAGTCAAGCCTCTAAAGTCTGTTTCCTTATGCATAAAATGGGATTTATAATTTCTTCTTTATGGTACTGTGGGATAATAAGAATAAAATATGTGAAATGCCAAAGAATTACTAAGTACTAATTTGATTATGCATTTATTCCCTCATACTGTCTATAAATTACCCATCTTACTAATCAGCATTTTAAACCAAGAGTTAGGGAAAAAAAGAGGTCCAGACGGTTGTTGTTCTTATTTGTCTGACCTTAAATAATCAAATAACGCAAAAAATGCATTTGCAAAATAAATAAATAAATAAATAAATAAATAAATAAATCAATCAATCAATCAATCAATCAATCAATCAATCAATCAATCAATCTATCTCCCACATTATCCATAATCTGCTTTCACAAAAGTAATTTCAAAAAACAGGAAATACAAAAACAGACATATGGATCAATGGAACAGAATAGAGAGCCTGGAAATAAACCCACAGACTTACAGTCAATTAATCTTTGACAAAGGAGGCAAGAATATGCAGTGGAAAAAAGACAGTCTCTTCAGCAAGTGGTGATGGGAAAACTGGCAGCAGCATGTAAACCAATGAAGTCAGAACGCTTCCTCATACCTCACACAAAAATAAACTCAAAATGGCTTAAAGACTTAAATATAGGACAAGACACTATAATCCTCCTGGAAGAAAGCATAGGCAGAAGATTTTCTTACATAAATCTCAGCAATGTTCTCCTTCATAACATCTCCAAAATAAACAAATGGGACCTAATTAAACTTACAAGCTTTTGCACAGCAAAGGAAACCATAAGCAGAACAAAATGACAACCTACAGAATGGGAGAAAATCTTTGCAAATGATGCAACGGACAAAGGTTAAATTTCTAGACTATATAAATACTTATACAACTTAATCATAAAAAAGAAAACAACCTAATCCAAAAATGGGCAGAAGACCTAAACAAGCAATTTTCCAATTAAGACATACAAATGGCCAATACACACATGAAAAAGTGCTCAATATCACTAATTATTGGAGAAATGCAAATCAAAACTACAATGAGGTATCACCTCACACCAGTCAGAATGGCCATCATAAAAAGTCCCTAAGTGATAAATGCTGGAGAGGGTGTGGAGAAAAATGAACCCTCCTACACTGCTGCTGGAAATACAGTTTGGTGCAGCCATTATGGAAAACAGCATGGAGATGCCTCAAAAAACTAAAAATAGACTTACCATATGATCCGGCAATCCCACTCTTGGGCATATATCTGGAGGGAACTCTAATTCCAAAAGATGCATGTACCTCAATGTTCATAGCAGCACTATATACAATAGCCAAGACATGGAAACAACCTACATGTTCATTGACAGAGGACAGAGGATAAGGAAACTGTGGTATATATATATGCAATGGAATACTACTTAGCCATTAAAAATAATAAAATAATGCCCTTCGCAGCAACATGGATGGATCTGGAGATCATCATTCTAAATGAAGTAAGCCAGAAAGAGAAAGAAAAATACCATATGATATCACTCATATATGAAATCTAAAAAAAAGAAAAAAGAAGACACTAATGAACTTATTTTCAAAATAGAAACAGACTCACAGACATAGTAAACAATTTTATGGTTACTGGGGATGCGGCAAGGGTATTGGGAAGAGATCACTAGGAGTTCAAGGTTTGCAAATATTAACTACTATATATAAAATGGATAAATAAACAAGTTTCTTCTGAACAGTACAAGGAACTATATTCACTATATTGTAGTAACCTGTAATGAAAAAAATATGAGAACAAATATATGTATGTATATGTATGACTGAAGCATTATGCTGTACACCAGAAACTGACACATTGTAAACTGACAATACTTCAATTAAAAAAATAGGAAGTAAATTCACTCAATCTAGACAGTGCTCTTTTGACCTACATTTGTTCATTTTTTCTACCCTTAGTATAGGGCTCTTTTAGAAGTGAGTCAAAGATCAGACTATGCTTTTTTTGTATTTATACAAAAGAAATGAGGGTGTCCTTACAGAGGCTTAAAATAGAGATTTAAATTCCCAGGATTACTTATTATTCAGCTTCCTGGACAGGGATGTGTAAACTGTTGGCTTATGTCTTACAGTATAATATCACAGGATTCTAAAAATATTGCATGTTTCCAAAGAAGGACACTGTTCTTTAAATTTACCAAAAAAAAAAAAAAAAAAAAAAAAAAATTCCCTGGAGACATCTTGAGCAGAGTTTTCTAAAAAACAACAAAGCTTAGGCAATCCACCAGCAGGGACAGATCTAGAAGCAATTTGGAAGCCAACAAGACATTCAACAAAGCCCCAGCTGCTACCACTTCAAGAAGTCTTGCTATCTTTGCCATCCACATCTTGCAATTACTACTGCAAGAAAAAAACAGAAGGGACAGAAAATGTGGTTTGAGTTCAGTCAACTATAGCTATGCTTTTTATATTTAATATTATTACAATGTACTTTTTAAAATTTTAGTAACATCATTTCTTTTCACAAGAAAACATTTAACAACAATGCATTCAGTCCCCAAAAGCCCTTACCTTAATAATGAAATAAGCTATCCACTATCTAATTTTCATGCATATATTTACATATACATACAATAGAAATACTGTACCCATTAGAATCATAAGATGAACAACTATCTTTATTGATTCGTTTAAGATAATTCTCCTAGTCAGCTGTAACAGAGGTTAAATTTCTATTCTACAAGTAGCTCTATCTATGTATGCTTCAATCCAACCTTCTGCTGAATCAGATACTGAATATTTCTCATGTGATCACAAAGAAAAATAGAAATGTGTGGGTAAGCAGATAATTCCTGGCTTCATGGGTGCAAAGTTGGTTTTAAGTTCCATATAGATCAACCAACTACCATCAGTAAATTCCCTTTTTCAAATTCCTGCATGGTAAAGCCCTCAGAATGTCTTCAAATGCCTTGTGTCATGTTAGTTCCTTCTAGACCAGGTAATGCTGTCCGAGGTGGAAGCCCAACATTTGAGAAAAAATGTTGGGAAGGATCCCATCAGACTTCAAAAAAATACCAAAAGATCTCCTTTTGGATCTTCTTGAAACAGTTGATGGAGATCCATCCACCTACCCATTTACCATTTGTATATCCACTTATCCAACTTTGCTCTGTGATTATTATTCTTACTGCTATTAACATCCATTTATTTGAGTGTATTTTCTGTAATTCCAATAATGATAATGCTTCTTCAAGCTCATCCATTCAAGACTAAGCTAGAACTATCATTTAATAATTAGGTAATACACGACGATACCTGGGGAAATTAGCTAAGCTTTTCTGTAATTCTTTGAAGTTGAATGTAAAGATGTTTGTTGCCATACGTGGGGAAGTCACTTTTTAAATATCCACAATTAAATATCTTCTACACAGTCATGTTCTACCTGCATGAACTTAGAATTTTTTTACAATTCTGTACCAGTTTACTCATCTAAAAAAATGTGGGTAAAAGAATTCCCTGCCACTTAAGAGGTCTAAGAATATAGGGAGAGAATCCATTCAGGATAGTTACTGTAATACTGTAGGTGCTCCACTAACATTAGTGTTGCTATTACTAAAAAAAAGGCAGTTTAGAAATGTTGGGCTCATTCCCAAGTCTTCCTTACATTAAAATGTCCCGTTCTATCCCAATTGTCTCTATAATTAATTAAAATCCCTACTATCATTGTAATGGGAAATTCTGACATATTTAAAACATTTATATTATTCTCTCTGATTTTTTTTCTTATAAGAAAGGCCACTTGAATAATTATCTACAAAACCCTGAAAAGATCTTTAAAATGTGCATTCTCATCTCAGTTTCTTGAAACTTCTACTAAAAGTTATGGGTATGTTGGCAAAAATTCCCAAAGAGCACAGTTATTCTAGCAAGAGGATGTGGCATGCCTCTATGCTCTGTATCTCAGAAACCTAAATAAAGAAGAGAAAAAGGAAAAAACTGTACATGTTATGAAAGGAAGAATGCAATGAATCTAAGATACCCACCTACCAAGCAAAATATCAACTGCAGCATATGTACTTTTACTTCATATAATATACTTTGGTATTTCTTCACTCACAGTATTTAAACACAATTATATTTACTAGTAATTCTATAGTGGGAAATAAAGACACAGAAACAGACTCAGTCCTCTGATTGTGTCATTCTGCATGTTTTAAGCCACAGATCAACGTGAACGTTTTGCAAATAATAGTTGACAGCAGTCAATTATCCATATATAAGAGAACCTTTTCTTTTAAAGGCAAATATAATGGCGGATACATCAAGTTACATTGTTCTTCATTGTCCTTAGAAACTGTAAATAGTATACAATGTGCTACTACCTAAAAATAATTGCAAGTTCTATGAATTTATTTATTTGTTATGATAAAAGATAAGTAATTTTTAAAATTTTAGGTTAACGCAGGTGACCTAGCTTCTGATGGATCGTTTATTCTTTATTTACACATTTTAAAGCTCTTCTTAATCCTAAAGTCAACACTGTGCATTGTTAGTGTTATTCCTTTTCTCATTTTCTCTCTCTCCCTTGCCCTGACATGTTCTATGTGTTCTGCAAACATGCTGGAGGGGGAGTATCCAGGAGTTCCTCTTAGGAAAGTCGGGAAAGGAGTCACAGAAGAAGTAACAACTGAAATAAAGTTTGAAGAAATTGTAGAAATCCTTCAAAGACACAAGGGTTTAAAGAGTGAAAGGCAGAAAGGATAGCATGTGTAAAGGTAAAAAAAGTATGAGAATTTTGCTTGTAATTCCCCCTGACTGGTGTGCAGACAATGAAGAGCCTTTCTTGGAGGCTAAACTAAAAATTTGGATTTTTATCTCCGGAGATTTGTTATTCACCAATTTGAAGTTCGAGAGCGACAAGCTCAGAGACTGGATTAGACGGGCTGGGTTGATCTGAATGCCGGGGATCAATTAGTCACACCACCCCACAGGGCTGAACTGGGGATTACAGGATCCCAGTGTTTCACTCTGTGCATCCAAGCTGCTACTCTTCCCTGACCCTGGTAAAAGGTAAGATAATTATTCTTCATGGAAATTCTACCAGAAAACTCTTAGAAAGAGAAGTATGGTGCAACAGAGAATAGAGGCGATGCACCACATTAATGAGAGAATTTACGGAAGGTCGACATACTCTGCTATATGCACCTGGATAGAGTCCCAGGGAAAAAAGAAAGTAACATGCACATGAATAAGAGAGTGTCCCTAGTGAAAAGTTAAACTATAATACTAAATATTTGTTTGTTTGTTTATTACACAGCTCATTATGTCTCAAGCTCTGTTCTAAGTACTTCACAACTCTTCCCAATAAAGACCTTTAACTCACTCCCCAACCATTTCTTCCACCTCCTGAGCTGCAGAGTTTCCTAAAGCACACACAGGCTTGTTTCCTGCTGGTGCTCCCTGTAGAAAACACTTGGGTCTTAGCTTATCTGATCTACTGAGTCATTTACCAAGGTCCGTACTTCTCCCATCCCTTAAAAACTTACCATAAACATTCATTTGTCGTCATCTCCTCTTCTAGTCTTTACTTGCAGTTTAACGAGGTCTCAGAAAGGAATAGTGATAAACATGTTCAGGTTAACTTGTGAACTAGAAACCTTTATTTGCTGTATTCAGGTAGGGAAACTGAGGCTCGGGGAAGTCATTTACACAGCTGATAACTGGCCCAGAATTAATTCTAGATGTACCTGCCTCCAAGGTCACTTTCTCCTACCTCCCACTTCTTTGAACAGAACAAATATGACTTCTTGATAAGGAACCCTAAATGATTATATTTAAAACACATATTTCAGTAATCAGAAACAACTGAAACCAATGCTTGGGTCCACAAATTACATGGATCAATATAATCTGAGATAATTCTGATGATAAAAATATACAGTGTCTATGCCCCAGGAAACCTTAATTCTATAATTTATCTTTATTTGGGGTTTTGTTCACTTACTGTTAAAAAAATAATTGTAAAATCCTACCAAGCCCTCAAAAGACAAACCAAAAGCGCTCTCGTGCTGATAGCAGTAAGAATGGTAATGTATCATCTCGGCGTGGTACTGCTTGGAACTATTTCAGTAAACAGGATAAAGCCATGTTAGACCAGAAGAGCTGGTGCCCTCCTATCACCTTTGTAGGAGCCATACAGTGATTATGAGAAGCATGGACATAAAATCACCTTTATAATCATAAAAGGTTTGCCATCATTTGAAGCTGGACTATGAATAAGTCTAAGAGATAACTTCTCTTTTTACTCTTTAGTAAAACCCTTCAGCAAGTGGGATTCCAGGAAAAAAGTCTAAGAAGAAGTTCTGGGTTTGAAGTAGTTGCATTTCAGCAGCTGCAATGTTAGGTTGGTAATTGCCCACATAAACAACTCAAATATATCTGTTTACTTTACATGTACTCATGGAAAAAAAAAAAGGCTTGCATCATAAAATTCTAAAACCCACAAGTTTTAGCTCTTCTGTCACATCTCAGTGCACTTAATATCCTTCTGCCATATTATTTACGACTTCACAAAGAAAGTAGTTATTTCCTATTATCTCTTCAATAAATAAGTAGAGAAATGCAGGCTGCTGAGATACAATTTGTTAATGAAATAGCCCAGAGAATCTTCATGGTGTCTAGTCTCAGAAGCTTGTGCAGCGTCTATTAAAGCTTGCTTCGATTCTACAGAGTAACTCCAATTTTTACACATTGATATGCTGCACTCAGACGGCTGAGGCATGCTTCCTGAGTCAATTATGCAACACGAGTCGTGCGTGCTGTGATACAACAGGTATCTGACCACACAGGCATGTTTAAGCATTTCTCTCTCCCTGTTCAACCTTCTTCTATTACTGGGAAGACTGTCTCACTTCAGAAATGAGGTAGATGTAGAATTCCTGGTTCTTGGAACAATTTTCAAGAAAAGGAGAGAAAGAAATCATGCTTATTGTAGTTTTATCCAAATACCATGACGTTATGAATGTATTATGTTCAAGACATAATACTATTTTGGTACAAGTTACAGGGAACCTGAGAGAGAGGCATGGAGTACGTAGCTACATCACGACTCCCATATGCATTTCTTTACAACCTTGTAAAAGAGCAACAGCAGAAGTTCTCACACGCTATCTTCTAAAAATGACAATTCCCCGTGTTGAACGAAGAACTAAAGACAAGGAAAAGACTAGTTATGTAATGTACAAATCCCTTATTTGCTGTGGAAGTTTTACTTTCCCTGTAAAAATGAAGCTGCCCAAAAAGGATAGATGCCTGTTTATCTGATGACATCAGATGGGGGGGGCGGTCTAGTGGAGGAAAGAAACATGTAAGAAATGAAAATTTCTAATCTTAAACACACCATGAACTTATAAAGTGAAACTTTGAATAAACTTTGACTTTAATCAAAACCTTAGAGTGACCAAATGCTGTTTAGGTCTGAATATTTTTCACTATCTATCTAAACTGCAGTTTAGTTTCCCCTAAGAATAAATATCTTATTTTTTCAAGGGTTAGGATAGGGTATTGGCCCAGATTCACAATTCGTAGGAAAGACCACAGTGCAAAACTGTGGCAGATACTCAGTACATCCATGTTTCAATAATTTTGATCCTAAATATTATTTGTAAACTAATAACATTACCTTGGATTTTTCTAAATATTCAATTGTATTAACATGTAGTTAGGTAATGTTCAAACCTCTAAAAAAAACTTCAATTATATAAGAAATGTCTATTTACCACCTTTATTTAAATAGTAGTAGACACACATTTAGGCAATTGTTAAAAATAGGTACTTCTTACCAGTGGATATAACAGCCCTTAACATAAAAGATTGTTTTGACTAAGACTTTCATCAGGGTGGTAATTAATATTATTGTACAGTCTCTAGCATGAAACTGGCTAGTAACATTCTACCTAACTCATTTCAAAAATCAGCTAAATTGCCTAACAATTTAATATAGAATGGCTTATATATTACAACATGTTACATTACAGTATGCTCTTCAGAGTGTCCCCAATTTAAATCATTGATAGTTAAGCACAATTAAATTCCCTTAATACATTTAAAAATTATTGCTGAAGTTGCTGTTTTACAAAATTCTCTTCTGTGTACTCTATTTCAGATACCCAGAAATACCAGGGGCCTTAAGGGCTTAGTTTAGGGCAGAAACACCTGAGAGGTATTCCAAGGCCAGGAATCACCTGCAACTACTCCAGCGTGCACTTGCCTGGGAGGAAAACCGGCGCTTTCTACTGTGAATATTTAGTCTTTCCCATTTCCTGGAGTTATTACCAATTTTATACAAAAAAATTAAGTTCATAAAATAGGATTATTTAAAAATGTGTGTATGTGTATATATATATATACATCCCTAATTTTAATAGTTTTTACTCATGTATGATTTGCGATTTACTATTTTTATCAGTCTTTGCAATTTTCACTTTCTAGTCACTTTTATTAAACCAAAGATTACTCTATGATAATACAGTATCCTGGAAGGTAAAGTGTCAAGCTACTAATCTTAAAAGTGGTGTAAATATTCTCTATTTCTCTGCTTTATCCTACTCCTACACGTATCTCTTCTTTCCCCAGTCTCTAGCTAGCCCTGATGAGTTTGCATGTCTTACCATATTTTTTTAAGTTATAGGAAATATAAAATATTTGGGTTGAAGGAAAGAGGAAATATGCAGAAGACATAGAAGTCAGTATTTGGAAAAGTTCTGTCACGCAACCCCCTCCCCTACATTCACATACAGAAACCTGGAATTTTATAGAAGTTTTTGAGGAATCTGGCAATTATTAGTGGATGAAGAACATGGCTTCATAAAGTTAGGGATGCTTTTTTGCAAAAACATTTGTTTGTTATAATAGCAGTAAGAAACATAAGTAATGGACTTAAGCTTCATATTATTTATATACAGTGCGAGAAGTCATGTTCCAATTTGTTTTGTTTCACCATCTTCTAAACTTTGTTATATAATTTTTACTTTTTTAAAATTTAAAACTCAGTTCATCAAATCTTACTGAACATTTTCTATAAACAGGGTACCACAAAGAGCTCAAAACAATGACTAAACAACTGTTCAAAAATATTAATTTCTAACAAAAAATCATGGTTGGGTTTGAGAACAGAACATAGTTGACTGCTAATAAATAGAGTGTAGTATGGTTATAAAAGATCTGTAATTTTTGTGAGGCAATGTCTAAGGGATATTTTATGGAGAGGCATTTGAGATGGACCATAAAGCAACACAGGATTTCTAATGCTAAGGGAAGGGTTACAAGATTCTTGGTGGAGGAACAAGTCTGGCCAGTCACTTTTCCTACGTCACGTCAACAAATCCTCAAATTTCTCTACCCTAAAAGCATGTTTGTTGCCTTATTAAGATTGGTACCATTTTTACAGATGTTAAGAAACTTGCTAAAGGTGGAAGCCAGGTAAGTTTGAACAGTCTGAGAAACTGGTCTGCCGCCCGCGGTCAGGTCCTTAAACAGCATTCACATTCAGAATTGAAGACCCTGCTCACGAAATCAACGTTATCAGGAACAACATTTATTACTAAGAGCTTTTAATGCGTTTAATTCTTTGGGACGCCTCCAGGAAAACCTGGGCTAAACTTGATATGGACAAGTTTGGCTTCATTTAGAGGAACAGAATTTAAAGATAGAAATCTAGGGAGGAAATATTTTGGAGAGTTGAGGACAGAGTGATGAACCCGTAGTCTTGAACCCGAAAAGCCACTGAGGATTTTGAGCAGGAAAATGTAAGTGGAACTGTTTTGAGAAAAACGAGCTCATGGTTGAGTATAAAGAAGACTAAAGTAGGAAGCAAAAAATCTGGTAATGCTTCATTATTGCTTCATTAAGATTTGAGAAAAAATATTCCTTTTGTCTCTGGGTTGAGGATGTCACCTACTTAACTTCCTTTATTACAGGTTGTCTACCTTTTTGATTATCCAGCCAACTCCTCATGATGCCTTCAGGGTAAGATAAAATGTCATAGCAACATAGTAAGGACCACAAGAAAAGAAAAGATAGAAAGAATATAAATTTATGTCTGGCTTAACTTGGACACATTTTCAACTGAATGGTTTGAACCTACAGCCTCATAATTTTCATGCTCTTGAAAAAGACACTTGTAAAATTATTTTCTTGCTACTTTTCAAAGCTCTGGTTCAGAAAATTACTACCCTTTTGATGTGAAGGCTGATGTAACTAATTATAGCTAGGAAGACACAATTCCTCCTTTAATAATAAAGAAATAGCAATCTTTCACCTAGAGTATAGCACAGTGTCTGGATCTGAAGCATGAAAGATTAAATCAGTAAGCTTTGAAATCCTATTACATTCCGAGAGACAATGTCTCCAAGGACAATAATATTGACAATAGAAGGAGGTTTCTTCAAGAACATTTCACCCTATTAGCAAACTGTGGTGCAGAGAAAAGAATGTCAGGCTGAAGGCAAGGAGGCAGGCACTCCTCCCCAGGCATTTTTAATTATCAACTGATTATTTAGGTCAAATTAGTCAACTTCTCTAGTTTAACAATAATACACTGCCTCGTTTCAATCACCAGTTCACAGTGAAGGACAGGAAGAAAAGAAAGGGAAAAATGGAGAGAGAAAGGGGGAGATGGGTAGAGAGAGAAGAGATGGCAGTAAAGGGAAGAAAGACTGAAAGGGAGACAGGGAAAGAAGAAGAGAGAGAGGCCAGTTTATGTATTAGTGGTTCTTGACTTTAACGGGCATCAGAATAAGCTGGAGGGCTTTTTAAAACACAGATTGATGGGCCCCACCCCTAGAGTTTTTAAAGCATGCTGCCTGGGGAGAGGCACTGACTTTGCATTTCTAAAACGTTCCCAGGTGATGCCAGTGCGGTCTGGGGACCACACTGGAGAACACTATTTTAGTTCTCCATCTATAAGGAGTCTTACCAAGAAAAAAACAGGAGGAATTCAGTTTGCACTTTACATTATTAAGAAAATTTGTCTCCATAACCATCTTTCTCAAAGTCATTATTCTTTCTATGTATTGTATTATTTTTGTTTCAAGACATTGAACTTCTACCTATGCATATGATAGAATCATTATTGCTTATGTTTGTGCTATGATTAAATGAATTTAATTTATATTTCACTATATATCAGATGTGGAAAAAAAAAAAAAGCCCAAGAAAGCAGTGCACAATTATGCCCATGGGGAGTAGTGACAGGTAAAACGAGCATTCTCATTCATTGCTGGTGCAAGTATAATCTGACCCAGTTGTTTCAGAATATCTTTTGGTGCCATATGAAAAGAGCCTTATTAACTCAACAGCTAAAGGTACCATTGCAACCACAATTAATAACAGTAATTGAGCACTTATTCTGTGCCAGGCATTTGACTAAGTGCTTTACATACATTATGGTATTTAATCCTCCCAACAGCCCTAAGAGGAAAAAAAAAAAAAAAAAAGGATCCCACTGTGCTTTTTCTTGGTCAGATCAATTTTTCATGGTTATATTCACTTGTGCAGGCATTATTTTAAAAGATACATTGACACACAGAAGAAAGATGTATGTGTATAATTATTCGGAATGAGAGGAGAAAGGTGCATACTCTATGATTTCACCCATCTCCAGATGGTTAGGAGGACAGGGACTAATTTTCTCTTGCTCCAGGGGAATTTCATGAAAACAGTTCTAAATCTTGGAATGTCCAAAGAAAGGCTGAAGTCATAAAAGGCATTTCCTCTAATCCTGCCAAAATCAAAACTTTGTCCTTGGCAGAATATTGAGAAGCAATAAGCAAACTTATATTCAGTATCCTTGGGGAACTTGTTCCAGGACCCCAGCGGATACTGAAATCCCAGGATGCTCAAGTCCCTTATATAAAAAGGTGTAGTACAGTCAGATGGGGAACCCATGGATATGAAAGCCTGACTGCAATGTCTTTTCTGAGTTTTCAAGGACAAGTATTTAATGATCTTTTCTTTAACCTCTAAAATCTGTTCTTCCAAAAGAGTAAATAATAGCTTTGTTTGGAAATGCAGTTCTCTATTCATAGAGGAAAAGATAACGAATTTTGTTGTTTGATAATCCATAGAGATAAGACTGGCTCTGTTTTTTACAATTACAGGTGAGTTTGATCACAGATCATGGGAATAAACCTCATTATCTACACTTTCTTGAAAACTACAGTGTCTCCTTTTATGAAGTAACTGCCATTTCTCCTTGCTATAATCTATGGAAATCTTACTGCTACAAGACAGCGCTTATGTCATTTTGACTTGTAATACCCACCTCCTATCTTTTCTTTATAACACGTTGTTGCCAAACAATGTAAAATATATTAGCAACAGAACTTTGAATTGTGTAACATGCAGCAGAGGTAACAAAGTATATGGTAAAGGATGGGACTGAAGAGACAAATTCTAATATCTTGTTTTTACTTCTTCCATTCTCTGCCTCCAAACAGCTGTGCAACCTTGTAAAGATCACTTCATCTTTATGCATCTCATTTTTCTCCCTTGTAAAATGAGAGTGTTAGTCTTGATAACCTCTAAAATCTACTCAAGCTCTCCAAATATAAGATTTATTCTGATAAACTGGCCGTGGTCCTGGAATGGTTTCCGGTTAAAAGGCATTCCAGATAAGATCATAGGTAAAGTTCTTAGTTCAGAAAACTGCTTCTAAATACAGTTTGTACATGAGGTCTAACAAGCAGACATAATCGTCTCTGGTAGAATAAAATTAATTAGCTGGTTTTGTATCACTCTTTCAGATTCAAACATTTCCACCATACATAAAACATTTTAAGATCCTTTTCAATAGTGTGTTTAGTGTATCAATATTATTTAAAGTGCACAGTATATGCAATAATTCATTCATTCTATTACAGTAATAATGCAGCTAGATAAGTTGTTAGAGAATTGGTTTGAACTTTCAGGGAGTCTTCACTAGTGATCCGGGTTTATTGCAGATGAATTAACTAGTTCTCTGTATCATAAATATCATATATATAAATATGTAAGAGATGGGTGGACTCTTACAGCAACCTGCCAAAATACTAACCCATGGAGCTTGTTCTCCCAACAAGTAAATGAAAGCTGTATATGGAGATGAAACAAGTAATGCAGGGACACTGAAATTATAAGTATGATTCTAGCAAATATGCATTTTAGGCAAAAATTTAGTAAAAAATCTGGTTACCTGTTTCAATTCACTGTGTTTTCTTATTCAAGTAAGCATTATGGGAGTTCTGCAGAATACGATGGCAGCACAATTTTTGTCACTTTTGTTAATTAATTAAAATGCATTCAATTTGTAATCTGTTTGAATTTTAGCTTATACAAATGCTACCTTTAGGTGCCTAACTCAAGCAAAATTTCTAACTTGAGAAACCTCATATAAGGTAGTCAGTAAAGATAAGAGCAGAATGATAAATTTTCAGAGGTTTTGCCGTATTTTATTCCTCTGAAGAAACTGGGCTGCCATGGATCTGAACCCAACATAGTACTTATCTGAACCCTTTCATAGTACTTATTTATAAAGAAAGTAAGGGATTCCAGGATTTAACAAATTGGCAGAGATAATTCTAACATTTCATTAAGCTTAGAAACAACAACAGCAGAAAAAAAAAACTTTAAAGCCTGTTTAAGCTTTGGGACGGCGATGTACCCCCAAAATGAGGAGCTCTTTGGTAAATGTGGCAGGAGAAATTCAACGTTCAGCCGATGACTAACTCTGCTTCATTGCTTTACTGAGCAGATAACAACGCGGTGGTTGCAGCATTTTTATGCTTACTGCTCGGAAGCAGATATTTCCAGATCTCAGCTAGACGTAAAAGAGTGGCAAGTGGTGTGGACCACATGAAATGGGAATGATTATAATAACAATACTTGCTTCAGAAGCTTGTTCTAAGGATTGAATGACTTAATTAATAGAAAACACAACAGCATTTGCTCCATGGTTAATATTATAGAAGCTTTAGTTATTGTCTGTTATGTGTTACTATGTGATCGTTACATGCAATTCATCATGTCGAAGGGAAGTATTTCTTCAAATTCTTATTTGGCCATCCAAGGGGACATTGTAACTTCCCTGGGCCCCAGAAATTTTTTTCTATTTTACCACTGTGTTGTTATAAATATGAATATAATAATATTAAATACTAAATTTTGACCTAACATTTATTTTTCCTTCTCATTTTAAAAGTAAACCATTCTCATGGACCCTCTAAAAATAATGTGGGCCATAGAAACCGTCTACTGTGCTTAATGTGAAGTTGGCCTGTGGATACCGGAATCCTAGTGAACTTGGAGTTTATGGGGGAGAATAGTTTTTAATTGTTAAGTTTCTGGATGATAGTGAGGACTTTCCTTAACCATAATTGTTCTGTTAAACTTATTAGAATATTTTACAATACATTAGCCCCTATACAAATAATCAAAAAGAAAACAGAATTTTAGCATATGTTTACCACTCAGTGTTTTTTTTTCACTGAGTAATATCCACGTTCATTATATATTTTAAAGATAAACAATATGCTTCAGATAATTTTGACAGGAAAACAACATATACTAGGATTCTTAAATAGCAAGCCAAATGCTCTTAGTTTATGCTCTAAGGTTTTCTGCCTTATGTATTCAAGGATATTACATGAATATATGATTCCTTGTTGTGCAAACACAATTTAGTTCTTTTATTTATTTGTTACGAGGAGTTCATCACTAACTTCCATCACCTGCCTCTTATTTTCTGGACAAATCACAATGGAATTATAAAATTACAAATATCCTACTAACATGAATCAGCCCATTCTAAGTTAATTAAATCTAGAGTAGTGAATCTTTTCCAATTGTTCTGAAAAAAAGTTGGTCCCTTATCATTATATTTTCATCAGGGCCTGGGCTTATTGTTTCCTTCAGTGGGACCAACCCCTTTTATGTGGTTCTTTCTTAATGTCAACTTTGCTACGACAGAGGGCCAGTTCTGTTTTTTCACCTGCAGAGCTTTGTATGTATTCTAAGTAGTTCTAGTATGTGCCAGAATAATCATCTATTGCCACAGTAAGGCAGCAAAATCATTCTAGCTCAACATTAATCTTCAGAAGAGAATCTTATTATCAGACCTAAATGTTTCATCTGTTCTGTCAAAAACCCCTGGGATCTGTTACCTCCCAGGCAGGCATGGCCATATTCAGCCCTGGAAACAAAAATTACCTGTGGAAACTGCCAGGAAATCTCTTCAAAGACATGTAATGTAAGGACTTTGCCTCCTTTTTTTCCCCCCTTGTCTTCTTACTCTCTGGAATGCAGATGTGGTATCTTGAGTTCAATTAACCATCCTGACCATAAGGTAGAAGCCACGTGTTGAATTTGGTAGAGAACTTGATATAAGAAGCTTGTGTCTCTGATGAAGAAATAGCCAAAACAGCTCTGGAATATTGACTTCATTTATTTGAGAAATAAGGAAATGTCATTCTTGTTTAAGCCGTTTTTATTTCAGGATTTCTGTTACTCATAGTTAAATCTAAGTCTCAACTACATAAATGTGGTGCTTGAAAATGAGTGAATATTAATAAAATAACAAGATACTGAAATCCTCAGGTATCCAGGAGAATTATCACACACCAGTTTCTCTCTCTCGCCCTCTCTCTGTCTCTCTCTCTCTCTCTCACACACACACACACACACACACATATACAGAGAAGAGTGAAAGTATAATAGCGATGACAGTCTCACTCCTTACCAAGCTCTTAACTCACTGACTGTGACTCATTTATTTATTTATGTTTATGAATCGCATTTGCCTGACTGTGTCTTTTACCATCTTCACAAATTATTACTAAGAAAACAAGATGAAACAGAACCAAACCGTAGTAACAAGGAAGGCTAAACAAAACATACTGCAGTAACCGGCAAACCTGTCCTCAACCCTTTTACTTGGATCAAGAGCCAACAGCCATATCGGACACATATTAAGAGCTACACTTTCTAATAGCAGTGTTCAATTATTATTGATGTGCATGAGCAGAATAAAAATGGATCTTAATGTTCTGTGTGGTATCTCCAAGGCTTTGAGAGAAACATTTCTTACTTAGCTCTAACATATGTTGTTTTGAATTCATTAAAGCAGACATTAAAAGAAATGCTTAAATCAATGTCTTCATCTCAGAAAACTTTCTTGTGACAGGTTTTGAACACTTATTTTTAGAGTTTATTAGCAGGAGCACCAGGGATGTATGGCTGAATGAGAAAGTGCTCTCATCCATCATCTGAATCACACTGAATATTCAATTTAAAATCACGAACTCATCAATCACTAAATAGCTAGACTGCAAAGTCTAAATGGCCAGAAAATTTTAGTCAGTGGACAGGTCTATTTTACACTTCTGGTTGTCCTCAATGTGAAAGCTTATTTTTGTTTTCATTAACAACGTAGCACAGTGGCTTGATTGGGGTGTTCTAGTTAAATGAGTTTCCTTTTTTGCTGATCGTTCCAATCTTACAATGAAATTACCTAAGGAGAGGACAGCCCTTGCAGAAGCCAGTAACACCTATGTGATGTGTAGAGATCTTTTATGATGTGCTTGCCTGTCTAAATTAATATCTCAACTACGCATCATTGGAAATACAAAATTTCACTAGCCACACAGTTAAAAATATAATAACTAGAACTGCTCTGCACAACAAGGTCACTACTAGCCACATGTGACTATTTAAATTTTAAATAATTAATATTAAATAATATTAAAAGTTGAATTCCTCGGTCACCCTAGCCACACGGCACGTGTCTAACAGCCTCATGTGGTTAGTGGCTACTGTATTAAACAGAAAAGATATAGGACATTTAAATCATCACAGAAAGTTCTACTGGACAGTGCTGAACTAGATAGGAGTATTAATTGAAAAACTGAAAGTTAGCATGCTTACAGTGGCTTTCGCTCAACAGAGCAAACAGAAAATATCAAAAAAAATTAAGTCTCCAAAATGTTTCAGTTAGAGAACAGGAGGCTTGAAATTCCATGAGAAATGATAGCTATTCATAAAAACAGCTGTGAGTAGAAATGTTTAAAAAATAGAGTTTCTGAAAAATAACATTGATACTGAGAAGCTATTAACCTGATTTAAAAGAGGCATCGTGAAAATATAAATGTCAAGTAAGAGCTTTCAACTAATACAAAGAACAATGGCATCATGTCTCCTTATCATACCAAAATTATAATTCTTAAAAACCAACAGCTTAAAAAAATTGTTAGAAAAAACTGCTAACTGGATGAAAGGTTTAGTGTTTGGGAATTCTAATCGTCCTTTCTTGGCTCCTTGTTTGAAGTCTCCTTTCCAGTTCTGGCTCTAGTTTCTTCTACCTTAGCCAACCGATCTATACTCCTTCACATGTTTGAGTCTTCGTTTTTTTAAGTATTAGAAAACTGCTTCTCTCAGTAACTGTGTATTTAAAGTGTTGCGTTTAAAGTATTCTTCTAAATTTATGTGATGAGCACCACTCAGATAATTAGGATGGCTACACAGAATTCATTCTTGGACTGCAATGGACCCAAAGAGGCTTTTTCAAATAAACAATTAATATTCCCGTATGATCACACTGTAGGCACATACTGAGTTCTGCTTCTGTAAAATTGAAGGATAATATTGAGCTAGTTATTAGGATAAAGTGTTTCTCAGGAGAATTGTTTGAAATCAGATACTCACTTTTAAGAGATTAAAATGAGATAGAGATTGCCTGTCCCTATGGTCCTAGGAATTAAACTTAATGAGATCAAGCACTTTGAATCTTTTTGAAAATTTGTGGGACAAAAGTCACAATTAGATGTACGACCTCAAACACTTCAGTTGGGAGAACATGGTTTGCAGAACATGGCTTACCACGACTGGAAGAAATGTCAGCCTCAAACGCAACACTTAAACTTCTTAAATCCTGTACATGAATGCAATCCTGACCTGCCAAAAGGAGACCAAATGACTATATATAAATACTCCAGCACTAGAAAGAGTTATGCCAACTTTTTCAGTGTGTGAAAAACAGAATTAAATTAAATCTTTAGTACTATACTTTAGAAAAAAGTCAAATTGTTTTGTGTTCTACTCAAGAATTCAGTGTTTATCTCGAAAATGTCCATGAACACTTGCTATGGGGGTTGGGGGGGGGGTCTGGCCCACCTATTGTAAATCCTTCCTTGGGAAACAGTTTATAGCCACTCTACATCTTTGGGAGTGTCCCAACACAGAAGTCCAGATTGTATGAAGGTGCTTGCTAGCACGGATTTTGGAACAAGAATGCCTGCATTTGAATCCTAGCTTTCCTACATTTGGACTCTTTTGAGTTTGCATGACCTCATCTGTAAAACAGTGATTAAAAACTGCAAATTTCTATAAAGCTATAGTAAGACAAAAACTAGAGGATCCATGTAAAACTGTCACCACAGTTACTAGTATATGGTAAATATTAAACACATTACCTCCAATGTTCGTATTATTTCTAAAATACCCTACCTATGCCTTTGCTTCTGTTATTCCCTCCATCTACAATGATCTTCCCATTCTCCATCCTCATTTAATTGCCCATATTCATCCTTAAATATTTAATTCAAGACTCACTAGCAGCAAGCCTCCTATGAGACTCCCAGCTAGATTAGGTGTCCCTCTCCAAGGCTCCTACAGTTCCCTGGCATAATTTTATTACTGTACTCTTCAGACTGTAATGTATAATTATCTTCTGGGGGGGAGAGTTGTATGCACACATGCGTGTGTGTGTGTGTGTGTGTGTGTGTGTGTGTGTGTGTGTGTGTGTGTGTGTGTGTGAGAGAGAGAGACTACACTATGGCATATGGCTTCAAGGTAGAAACTATGCCTTATTAATCTTTGTATCTTTAACACGGTATGAGCATGCCCAGAGCAGGCACTCAAATATTTGCTGAATAAAGGAAAGGATAGAATCTTGATATTTTCTAATAGCTACTGAAACAGAACATTTTACTATTCTTGCAGCCAAAGCCAAACTAAACTGATGTTTTATCAAGTATGCTTCCTTGGCATCAATAGGAATTCTTAGTGTTACATATTGAAAATCTTTATCTCCAAGCTGAGATAATTTCCCTTTATAAATAGTATACTGCATATTTTAATCAAAACCAACATAAAAATCAGGAAAAGAATGTATTCCATGCCTGGAATATTAGATCAAATTAAGTTAGATACAGGTCCCAACCTCTAAGAGTTTTAATACAAGACAGAGAGAGTAGAAGATAAATAAACATAGATACTTTCAAATATATTTTATATGTATGTGCATATCTATGTATATAGCTACAATGTATAGAATAGAAATGTAAAGAAGTTAAATGTACAGGCCAAAGTGTTTCCCTAACAAGCATACATTACTTGCAAATCTTTACCACATTCATTATTTTTAAAAATTCTTTATCACAGGAATGGCTTTTAATCAAGTCCTAATTAATTTTTAGTAAACTTTGAAACCATCTTAAGATACCTATTATAACCTAAATGTATGTTGTCTCTAAATTTTAAGTTACATGAAAATGTCTTCATAAATATATACTTTGTAATCATATCTTATTTTATATGGCAAATTATCCACTGATTTTATAAATGAGAGATAATGTAATAAATAAAATTACTTCCAAAAGATTCAGATTGTTAAAAATATTGTTTGCCCATTTATCAAGGGTGAGCTGACATCATTTTCTGACTTAATATACATTCACTATTGTTGATATGACAGACTAATAGGCAAGTCAGGTGAGACTGTACAACTAAATTCTCCTTGTAGTCAATATAAAGTCTATTTCTAAAGCAGTGACACAATCAATCCTCTGCTATCCTGAACGTATATTTTATCCAGTCATGTATTATTTCAAAGATGCTTGGATGATAACTTCAAACGGAAGATGTGTGAAAACGTCCCAGAAGTTTTTTCCTTCTGCAATTAAGACAAAATAAACAAGACTCCCACAGCCAATCCATCTTCTCACTTCAGTATTTTCGAATGGCTCTTTTAAGCATGGTGTTTCATCTTGAGTTACTTCAATTAGGAAAACTGCAAATCACAAATGCCTAGAGCATTCCATTACAAGAGTCTTTGTAAATACACTTCTGGAGCAGGAAATTTCGTTTTGTCACTGCTGGTCCTGACACACCTTGAACCAAGCCTTTTCTACAGCATTTCCACTTCTAGAAAAAGAATTTACATTCCTACTACTATTTATTTGACAAGTATAAATAATTCCTAGACCTACGTGTTTCTGTGGATAGTGTACACGTTTTGGAGACAGGACTAATATCAAGTCACATTTTGTTTACCTGTGAAATAAAAGTAAAGTCTATGTTGCAGCATCACGTGTAATAAGAAACAATGTGTGTAAAGCAGAGCTGAGTGTAGGACCTGACCCAGGGTGACTACTCATTAAATGAGAGCTTCTGTCATGATGATGATGATGAAGATGATGATGAAGATGATAATGATGATGGATGATCACCATTTTTTTAATCCCCTGGAATGAATTTGATCAAATAAGAAGGAACAGGAAAACTGCACATGTCTGACCCTTTTCCTCTCTCCATCCCAATTGTCTTACTAGGCTCATTATTAATGATCCTCTTAGGGAGTGAAAGGAGAAATCATCAGAAACCTGAATGAACCTAAGCCTCTGGTCAAACAAAACCACAATAGCCCGTGGGTGCAGCAACAATTCAATTAGGGGTTTTAATACACTGTCTCCTCTTCTCCCTCCACTACCAGATTTTAAATGTCTGTTTGCACTGGACAGATGCTTTCGGATACCATGATATGGATAAGCACTTCCCATTGACGAGAAGGGCTCCTTTATAGCTTTTCCAGAAGAACACTGTCTATTGTGTGTTCTGTTTCACTTTTATAATACAATTAAACAGACTCACAGAGAAGTTTGAGCCATGTAGCTAGGTAACGCTCAAACAACGCTTTTTTTATTAGCTCACAGAATGAAATTTAGCAAGGATTAAAAAAGGAATCTGGTAGAATTTATCCTCAAGTAGTAAACAGTAGAAGGAAAGAGAAGAAAGGAAGGTTTATAGTATTTCAAGGAAAAATAAAAGACCTGTCATTTTACCGCAAGATCAGTACAAGTCATCACATGTGGGACCTATTCAGAGAGACTCAGTGTTAGTGTCACTGTGGGTCACCATCTCGGTGTACTTCCTTCCAGTGAGACCAACTTCAGAGGATCTGAGATCAAGGCAATGAGGGGGTCTGGAAACTACATTACATGACAAAGTTTGAATGGCTTAAGGAAGTTCACCCCAGCAGAGAAAAGTCGAAGGAGGTAATTATGGTATATTTCTTCAAATACAGCCCTGGAAAGAATGTGAAAAAGAAAACGTAACCTGCTCCATCTCTAAAACCTAACTTGGACAAATGAGTGATAGAGGAAGGTGCTGCAAGTCAGCTCAATTTCCAAAAACCTGGTAAAAAATTTGAGTTGTGCTCCAAAGAAACGGGCTGCCATTAGCTTCCAATTACCCAGAATATTCAAAAAATTCATAGAATACTATATAGATATACAGAATATATTAGATAGAAAGGCTTTCAATTGGCAGAAGTTTGAGCCCGGTGACCTACAAGGAGATTTTGTTTCAAGTTTCTATGATTCTAAGAATTACGAAGAACTACTATTTGAAAAAATCTGACGTAAATGTCTATATCTATGAATATGTCACTGAATTTATGTAAGTATCAGGGAATATGACGGCTTAAACAACCAGTATGAAGTCAAACGGGATTTGGATACCACTGCAAATGAGTGAAAGTTAATTAGGACAAAGAGAGCAGAAGCACTAAGAAAACTGAGAATATTTAACATTTAAATGAATTGCTTTCTTATCATAGAAATGCATCTTTCAAAATATAACTGGAACAATTACAGTAAAGACATTTAGTATATTTCAGCATTCTGATCTCTGAAACAACATATTTATAGAAGAGAGCAAATGTAGTAAGAGTAATACTCTTGACGGTAATACTGCATTATTTATCAATTTACATTTTGCATCATTTAAAACTACAATGGATGTAGGCAATCATAAACTATTTGAGAAGAGGCAAATATCAATTACGTTTTATCACCAAAAATTTACGAGAAAAACAACAGCTATAGAAATCAGCTCAGAAGTTATGTTACATGCATTCTCGTCATCCTTTCCTATTTACTAGGACAGCCCTCCAAGTAGGAAGGGAGGCACTGATAGGAGAAAGACCATGTTCAAATGTCCTAGCAATTTCATATGCTCCAGACTAACGTGACTACAAGAATTGATGGCTGACTCTTGTTCTTTCCGACCCAGGCAAACAGTCGCTCATTTCAGAGCATTAAAAGTTCCTTACACATTTTATATCGTGCAAACACAAATATATCTTTAAACTGCATCCAGGCTCTGTAGGTGAGCCAGCCAGTGAGAAGAGCCAGGATTTAAAATCCTAGTTCTGCACAGAAATTATTTTCTCATACCTTGATCTTTTCTTCATAGTGCCAAGTATATTGTCTGGCACATAGGAATAGTCAATAAGCTGAGTTAAATGAAATCTGAATTCTGCCTTTATTTGCTAGGTTTTGTAAATGACTGTGCATTTGTTTTTCTGTGTTTCTGGGCATCATATTTGTTTCTGTTAGACAGTAATGTTCCAGCACGTTCAACTGTACATGCACTATGATGTACATGCAACACCTGATGAACATCAATTTCACAGATTATTATCAAATACCAATCTTAAGGTGATGCTGAGAGATAGTTATAGAGAACAATATTACAGAGAGGTCAAGTAATATGTCATGTATCACAGATTATTTGGGGGGCTCAAATGTTAAGACCGTAAAATTCAAATGTCATTTAATTCAATCTCTATTCCATCCTCCTGCTAGAACTATTTCTCCGATTTCATAAATATGAGCTGAATTTTCATGCATTCATAAATACATTTTTAATTTATTCATTCATTTATTCCATAGATATTTACTGATCACTTACAAGGGTCAAAGCACATAAGAAAAATCAAAATACAAATGTGAAAACAAGTATAACTGATGTGAGGGGATTGTTATTTGTGTTACAATAATTATTTTCAAATACATTCACAGCAGAATTTATTAAGATTCAAAAAGTGACAAGTGATTCCAGATTTTTGTTCAGTCAACATTCAACAGATATCTGACTGCCAAATGAATCTATGCACTGTGCCCAGAATACACTCTGCATTTTTCTGCCACTGAGACTTTGCTTACGCCAAGTAAGGAAACTCTCCCCTGTTCCCCATCTATGGCTGATATAACTGACTGGCCATGGCACCATTACTGGACCCTGGATATGCCTGAGAATTCTTCTCATCGGTCACACAGGAAACACCCAAATTCTAATGGAGTTAGCATACAAGAAAAATATCTTTTTTCCTTAGCTCTTAGTATATGGGATAGTGGGTAATATGCAAGCTAGACAATACTCTATGTCTAATGGTTTCCATTAGATTTGGAAATAATCTCTATATGGCCATTTCTTATGCTGACTGTCTACAAAAGCCAAGGCTATACTATCTCCTGATGGCATGAATCTGAAAATCGTTGTCTGAAGTGCAGAAGAATGGCCCAGCATGGATACATATAGCAATGAACCAACAGCACAGAGAGGAAAGACATAGAACAGAAATGTAGAGGATTTCCTTAAAAGGTTAAGGAAAATGAATAAGGATTTTGAAAATAGTTTTACAGAGGAATAAATGAGCATGATAAAAAGTGTTAAAACTCTAGACATTTATTTCATGTATAATTTTTAAACGTACATTGAGCCGAAGACTTCGCATCTGCGGGAATTTTATTTCTGTACGTAGACGTGTGCGTCAGAGAAAGCGTAGCTGAGAGAGAAGTAGCTAGAAAGTACTATGAGTGATGTAAGTATCTAAAGTGGGTTGGACATTTAATTCCACAGTAAGAAGGGAAAAAAAAAAAGAGTCTGCATTCAGCATCTATGGCCTGCAAAGCAATGTTCTAGGCATTGCTATAAAACCTGCAGGGGAGATTTCAACTAAAGTTTGAGGTTCTTTGAAGAGAGAGCTTTTGTCAGCAGGCATATTAAGGCATCTTAAACACCACAAGGCTACAGGTAGACCATTATAAATCCATGGATTTTTTTTTTCTTAATTGGTTCCTAGGGATACTGCAAATAAACAGAAATACAATGTGAGCTTAGGAAAAAAATACTAAAAATAAATTTTGTGTGTGGCTCTTCAATAAAACAGATTCTTCTAAATTACCTGAAATAAAGGTGAACAAAAGTTATAGACCCAATTAAAATATATTCTCGATCAAAAGTTTAAAAATCCATTATTTTTTTTGTTTGTTTTTTTATTGAAGTGTCATTGATTTACAATGTTAGTTTTAGGTGTACAGCAAAGCAATTCCGTTATACATATATATATATATATACACATATGCATGTGTTTCAGATTTCCATAGCAGGTCAGAAATTTGAAGCATGGTGTGTATGGTGTGTGGCTGATGTTTACGTCTGGCCTAAGGTGCAGAGAAAGGACAGCTGCTGCTTTTAGCCAACCCACCAATCTTTTCTGCAGGAAGAGAAGAGGCCTTGTTCATTTTGTGGCTCCAGCCTCAAATCTTTGGTAGAAGCACAAGGTTCTTCTACTGCGATACCCAATCAGGAACATGAACTTTTTTGTTGAATATTCTCTGACATTTTCCTAGAAGTTCATAATCAAACTCAGACTTGCTTCCCAGAACACATTCTGCTGCTGTTGCTTCTAGCTTCCTATTTTAACTAAAAGAATATGTCTGATTTTTTTTTTTAATATTAGTTCTAGCTGTTTGAACTTCAACATGTTTTTAAAAGAGTGGCCTTATTTTGGTTTCATCTCTTCCATTTTACTGAATAATTATTTAGCTTTTTGAATATTTAGCTTTATGAATAATTATTATTAATGTCGCAAAACAAGGAAGACAGCTGATGCCTGGTATGAAAAATATCATTGCTTATGTCTATGGAGGTGGTGCCTGCCACGGACTAGGAGACCCGTAAACTTAGGCTCTTCTGCCCCATTATAAAAGTCAGATTATCTCCTTACACACACATTCATTCATTCATTCATTCATATTCCCTCCTTCCCCATCTCTTTCTCTCCCTCTCCCTCGCTCTTCCTCTCTCTCTCCCTATTTATTGTATTCAGGAAAGGAGGCATTACAGAGGGTTTATAAGATTGTCTTTCCTATTTATCTGACTTGGAATAAACCTGCATCATCTAACTAATCTCACTTCAAACCAAGATTTCAAAATGTCATGTCAGGTCTCTTGACCTGGACACTAAGGAACAGTTAAGTGTCCATGAGATTACATTTATCAGGACTTTTATGATTGAATAACATAACTTTTGACCATAGGTTTCCTCCTTTTACCAAAGTTAATAGCCAGAAACCCTGTAACCACAGCTGATCAGGCAGCATCCTCTAAGGCAGGAAGCGAATTTCAATTTCTGGCCCTATGAATCTTCAATCAACTTTTCACAAGACCGTTCTCTCTTTGCACCTAGACCTCATGGGAAAAGGTTTACTACACGCTTCTCTATATTTACCAGGAAAGACTATGGAGGCATTTTGGACAGACTAACAACCACGGAAAGCCAATTAAAAAGCTCAACATCAAATCAGCCATTCTGTAGATGTCTACATAAAACTTCCCTTATGCTCCGGTATAATCTAAGAATGCACTAGTAATTTGTTTTCTATCTTTAGGTCTTCCAAAGTTAAAATCCCTAACATGTGATTAAAAACTATCCTCTTTGGAAAGTAAATCCTTTCCAATCAATCTTCTACTTGTATAAAAGAAAGAAACAAAGAGGAAAAGGAGAAAAAAATGTACCTAAAAAGATTCTGGTCCCACGAGATTTAGACTGACTTCCTACTTGGTGCTGCTCTGCTTCTCATAAACTCTTCCTCCAAGACTCCGATCGAAGACTTCATGTTCTTTATTTTTCATCGCAGTCAACTCATCAGTTAATTTGTGCCCCTGCTAAGGAAAGCTCAGCCCTCTCCTGACTGGCCGTTTAGGAAAACAGTATTCCAGCTGCTCTGCAGAACACTAGGACCAATGGCCATTATCCATGAAACCTTGTTTCTTAGCACAAGATAGGATAGGGCTTTTGCAATCAAGAATCAGTTTATCACCTATATTCAAGATTACTGAATTTCTATCTATATTTCTATATATATTCATTAAGTAGTATTGAAAACTAGCACTTTTGCTATTTTGCCTAGATCATTGTTTTAAATGGTGTGTTTTTTACCTCCTTTCCAAATACCAGTTCAAGGTCACTAATATTCCAGGAGGAGAATGTTAGAGATATCCTCAGCATATATTCTTCCAGATCAGTGGTTCTTAAAATTTTATGTGAGAAGGAAAAATGTAGTTGTCATGGTTCCCACCTCCAGACACTATGTAAATTGTTTTAGGTGAATGCTAAGGATCCACATTTTTAGTATGTGTCCCATGTGGTCCTAATTCTGATGGTCTCCCATCCACACTAAGTAACATCACTCAGAATTTTCTAAATTCTACATGTGACTCCTGTAGTTATCTGGAAGTTATATATTTTGATCAAATAATTAATTTTTCCTATGAAAATACCTTTATATTCTTACAATATTATTATATACTTTGCATTATAAAATGTGTATACTATATGATCAAATCAAAAATAGTCCTTAAAGACAGTTCTAAATATTTTGTGAAACTACTGGTGCAGAGACTGTCCAGTATGTTGTTATATATTCTGTTTATAAAGATTCACATGATAAATCCCTCTTAGACTCTAGTCATCAAAAAAAAAAAAAAAGCTCTTCATGCAGTGAAATACTTTCCTTTTTTGGCTAAATAGAGCTCTAAAACATGCTATAGTTTCCTTCTTCTCTTTGGCTGCCAGGAAATTCAGCACTGTATTTATGCTTAGTAAAGTTTTATTTAACATAGTTTTTTGTTCTCCATCACTTCCCCTTCATCTTTAATCCTTCTCACTTATTTATCTAATCTTTTTTGTTCATTTGACAGTAAATTGTTTCAAATCATCTTCAAAAATTGGCAGTGTAAAAAAATTATACAGGTATGATTGACTCAGTATATAATTTCAAAACCAGTTTGCCGGAAACATAGCATTTTTATACTTTGATAACTCAAATTTATTGGCTGTTGAATTTTCAACAACAAAAAGTTTTCTATGGTGACTCAAAATTCCAGCTTCTGAATAGGATTTAATGTAAGTCCTCAATCAGTGACTCCTCATATTCAACAATCATTTCCTGCCTAATTGTGTATTGGGTAACCCACTAGAGACTTTTCCTTTACTTTCATTGACTTTTTCTTTCTTTCCTTGTTTCTTTCTTCCTTCCTTTCTTCCTCTCTCTCTCTCTTTTCTCTCTCTCTCTCTCTTTACAGCTGTACATATTTCATGTATACAATCTGATGGGTCTGGGGGATAAGCCCACACCCATGAAACCATCACCAACGTCAAGGCCACAGACACATCCAAAACCTCCCACAGTTTCCTCCTGCTCCTTTTCTACTTTTTCTTATGCAAGAAAAATATGTACCATATTTAATCTTACATTTAATATCATATTATTAATAATAATATAATTGCAACTCCTGTATAGCACCTATGTAGAATGTAATGTTTTAAGAACTGTATGTACTTACATTTAATTTCTGCAAAAGTCCTATGAGGTAGGCATTACTAACCTATTTTTATAGATGGGGAATCTCAGGTAGAGTTTAAGTAAATTGACCAATGTCACTAAGCTGGTATTTATTTGTTTGGGTTTTTTTTAATTTTTTTTTTCTTTCCTGGGGAGAAAGTAAGTCAGGCTTATTTATTTTTTAGAAGTACTGGGGATTGAACCCAGGACCTCATGCATGCTAAGTATGCGCTTTACTATTTGAGCTATCCCCTCCCACTCTGAGCTGGTACTTAAATCCAGGCTATCTCTAATCTATCACTGTATATATTTAAGATCATTTTTGAGTGAATTATCAAAGGGTCATTGTAAGAGAAGGGACTTAACTTTAAATAACAATGATAATGTTTTTATATAGAAAAATATGAAAATAAAAGGCTCCAAACATCACCAGAGAGCCTTCTTCTAAAAGAAATTCTATAGCCTAATGGAAAAATATTTTTAACACAAAAAGGCACAAACTGAAATATAAAATAATTCTTGCCATATCCTACATGTCCAGACTTCTTAAAAGTATTATCAATAGTTCATTCTGTGTCCTCCCAGAAAAATAAAAGGAGAAGGTACGTGTATATCAACATATGCATGTGTGTATAATACTTACTTACATATCTTATACATTTTGTATTGATGTATATGTTTGTTTTCTTACATGTATACAAGAGTATTATGTATTCACATATATTTTACCAATATTTAGAACAACAGGTATAGATCCAAAAACTGGGCACTGAATAATGTGGGTAATAATGAAGAGACAAAGTAAAAGAGATGAGTGGTCTGTAAAATGATTTCTTAATTTATTCAAAGTTTGGCTTAATATAGTATATTTCAGAACACAGTGCCAAAATTTGTTACTTGACTAAAAGATTTAAACCTCCTTTTAATTGTTTTTAAATAAACTTATCTTACTTTTCATTTAGGTGATTATAAAGTTATTTGTACTCTGTACAAAAATAATAAAGTTCTTTGCAAAATTAATAGGTGCTTTTTACTACTCTTGGACCATGCCCATCCTGAATAAAGTACCCTATTTCCATGAAGAAGAGTTTATACTCGTTTTCTAAATTACATTCTTCTTTAATTAGAATATTTACTGTAACGTCTTCTGACATTTTATATCAAATTCATGTAATTTTTAAAGACAAAAGCACAATGCTATATTTAAAAACGATAACAGATCAACATGTATACACTGTAAATTCATTATACTTTTCAAAACAATTGCCTTTTATTGCAAACATGAAAAAAATTGCAAGGTTACCTATGAAGGATTGGAAATAATGTTCATTTTGATTTCCATAATTAAGAATTTCCTGGAGTGGAAGTAATTTCCTCTTGACATTTATCCTTATATCCTATTTCACAGTGATGTATCCCCTCTGAATGCCCATGAGATGCCTTGAAATTAGCACATTTTTTCTTATTACAGTAATGTTCTGATAAATTAAACAATATGAATGGAGATGTGAATACTTTCTTGGTTGTACATGCTTGCAAAAAATAACATGTAACATTTTACAAAACACTATGAAATATCAGAAAAACCAACTGAATATCAAGTTCAATCCTCATTTTTTAATTTCACAAGAATTAGTAAACCAAAGTCAAGTGAGATATATTCAGGTTTGATGTTTTTCATATCACTGACTTGGATAGGATTGGCCTTGAGTTCAGATATATAGTTGAACTTAACAAAATATTTTCACACTTGAAAATATGAATGCAATATATATCAGAGTAAATCATTTGGGGCTGGAAAAATATGAAGACTCCAAATACAAGTCATGGAGTTGAATAAAATGCAAGAGACAATTGCTACAATTATATTAATTTCTCATCTCAAGAAGATCAAGGTAAAAGCAATACCAATGGAAAAAAGAGGCTTAATGTCTTCCTTTTAACCTACATCTAACCATATGCCCTTCCTCTTCTCAATGCATCCCACTGCCTCATAGAAATCATCTTTTTGAAAATTTTATTGGTTTGTTTGTTTGTTTATCCTTAGCTAGTTCAAATATCAATTGATGCAGCAACTTTGGAAAAATCTGGCTTTACCCCCAAAGTTGAATATTCAGATCTGTGACCTACCAATTTCACTCCAAGTTACATACACAAGAGGAAGCCTCTGCACATGTCAACAATTTGCATACCAGCCTTCTTCTGAGACAACTAGAATCAAACTGAATGTCATCAAGAGAGTGGTTGAAAAAATTGTGGTATATTCACATAATGGAATGAAGTATTATATAGCAGCCAAAAAAAACTGAATCACAGTGCATGGCAATTATATGGCTGAACCTTGGTAATATAATATTACATGTAAGGGCAAAAAAGATTGCATGCAGCATGATATCTTTTTATAAAGCTAACAAAATCCCCCAACTAAAGCTACAGCTTTCAGAATGATAAATACAGGATCCAGGGTGATGGCTATCTATATAGCACAGAAAGACAGCGGGACAAAATGGGGAGAGGAGGTGCTGACAGTTAGCTATAGGTAAATATCAGTGCCATAGCTTTAGTTTGGTGGTGGGTTCACCTGTGCATTATTAAAAGTAACTAAATAAATAAAATGATAAAGAGGACCATGAATGGATGAATGATAGAAGTGTGTCATGAAAACGGATAATAATTAGCTAAATTCTGTGTACCTGCAGTAAAATAAAAGCAATGTATCTTGGCTTAGCTTTTTAAATTGTTAGTATCGAAGGCTTAGCTCTTTTAAATATATTCTATTGCAATGTAAGATCTTCCCTTATAACTTATCAAATTTAGCTTCATCTTGAAGATTTCCCATAAAGAGTCAGAAGTATCTGCCCACCATCTAATTTTCCAGAATATTAACTTCCAAAAAATTTGAGGGAATTAAAGGAGTTGTTTTCTGCTTAATATTTCTAGGATTAAAACAAAATTGTGTATGTTTTTCAGAGTAGAAATGTACTATTTAAACACGCTTGAGAATATCACCTCACAATATATTCCATGTTATAATGTTTAATTGAAAAACATTTTAAAATATACTTTATTTGAACCTTAATATGTATTTTTTCATTTAATGAATAAAACACAACATAATATTTTGGGAGAGAAATATGAATGTATCTGATAGCCCAGGTTTTGAATTTCTGCTTTTCAGGCCAAAACAAGTCAAACAAATTATTTGACACTGATTTCACAGCCTGCTTTCAAAATTGTTGATATTAAAAACAATAAAATCATAACTTTAGATAATGGTCTAAAATACAGAGTTGAAACTTCAATAATGAAATCTCTTTAGTTTCAACAAGATTTAACAATTACCAGAGTAAAAAAGGAAGAATTATTTATATACAAATTTGTTTACCTATGTTACTAGTTCACTATCCCTTCACTCATATTATATATATATATATATACACGTAGTTACATATATAATGTATAATCTAATGGGGGACTATGAAATATCTATAAATATTAATATATGTATATACACATATAAAATATGAAGTCATTATAGAGTTTTATTTATATTATAAGGAAACTCCATAATCATCTACAGACCTTTTTAGGCCTGCATATACAGTGCTTGGTTTTGTTTGTAATATTTTGTTTAATGTTAAAAATAGATGCAAAGTACAGAAAGAAATATGGAGGAACACAGAATTCTGGTGTATTGAGCTTGACAGAGCATTAGACCTCAAAAGATCCCCCAGAAATCTAGCTTATGTCCTTCCACTAACTAGCTGTGTGATTTTATGTTTCCTGTTTCTCCAAGTATAAATTAAGAAGTTTCTATAAGATAATTCCTAAATAGCCCTGCACATCAAAATTCCACGATTTTAGTACCATTAGACTAAGAAAAATCAGCCATTAGGGATAGTCCACAATAATTCTTTTCTGACCTCCATAAAGTGTCTAACGTGCATTACTGGGTTCATCTAATTTAAGAAGAATACAAACACATGTGCTCTTATTTCATTCCAAAAACGCCACCTTTGGTAATAACTGGAAACATTTTTGTAAGTTCCAAAGTGTTAACTAAACAATATGCATAAGGATTTTTGCCCCAAATGCATTAATATTAGGGTAGGGTTAAATAGCTTAATTTCTGTAGCACAATGAAATGAAACCACTTCCCCATCCAAAACATACAAAAGATGGTAATTATGAGAGTGTGACTGTCATTATCAAATTCATCACATGCAAAGGACAGGGAATACAGGGGCTTTTTCCTTTCTGATGGCCCCATGAATCCTAGATGATTCCATCAGGAATCAAGCCTCTGAACTGAACTTTCAGGCAGGATGCAGAATTATCTGCGGGTAGATTCTTTCATGACAACAGCATGACTACGCGAGATGCCACACTGATTTCCCTTAGAAATAGGAATTATTTTCACAAGTTGCT